>NC_090336.1:42610275-43210275 GCF_035084215.1 Heptranchias perlo
TAGAGATCGTGGGTGGAGAAAGAGAGAGAGATCGTGGGGGGAGAAAGAGAGAGAGATCGTGGGGGGAGAAAGAGAGAGAGATCGTGGGGGGGAGTAAGAGAGAGAGATCGTGGGGGGGGAGAAAGAGAGAGAGATCGTGGGGTGACAAAAAGAGAGAGAGATCGTGGGGGGAGAAAGAGAGAGAGATCGTGGGGGGAGAAAGAGAGAGACATCGTGGGGGGAGAAAGAGAGCGAGATCGTGAGGGGAGAAGGAGAGAGAGATCGTGGGGGGAGAAAGAGAGAGAGATCGTGGGGGGAGAAAGAGAGAGAGATCGTGGGTGGAGAAAGAGAGAGAGATCGTGGGTGGAGAAAGAGAGAGAGATCGTGGGGGGAGAAAGAGAGAGAGATCGTGGGGGGAGAAAGAGAGAGAGATCGTGGGGGGGAGTAAGAGAGAGAGATCGTGGGGGGGGGAGAAAGAGAGAGAGATCGTGGGGTGACAAAAAAGAGAGAGAGATCGTGGGGGGAGAAAGAGAGAGAGATCGTGGGGGGAGAAAGAGAGAGAGATCGTGGGGGGAGAAAGAGAGAGAGATTGTGGGGGGAGAAAGAGAGAGAGATCGTGGGGGGGAGAAAGAGAGAGAGATCGTGGAGGGGGGGAGAAAGAGAGAGATCGTGGGGGGAGAAAGAGAGAGAGATCGTGGGGGGAGAAAGAGAGAGAGATCGTGGGGGGAGGAAGAGAGAGAGATCGTGGGGGGAGAAAGAGAGAGAGATCGTGGGGGGGAGAAAGAGAGAGAGATCGTGGAGGGGGGGGGAGAAAGAGAGAGATCGTGGGGGGGAGAAAGAGACAGATCTTGGGGGGGAGAAAGAGAGAGAGATCGTGGGGGGGGGAGAAAGAGAGAGAGATCGTGGGGGGGGAGAAAGAGAGAGAGATCGTGGGGGGGGAGAAAGAGAGAGAGATCGTGGGGGGAGAAAGAGAGAGAGATCGTGGGGGGAGAAAGAGAGAGAGATCGTGGGGGGGAGTAAGAGAGAGAGATCGTGGGGGGGGGAGAAAGAGAGAGAGATCGTGGGGTGACAAAAAAGAGAGAGAGATCGTGGGGGAGAAAGAGAGAGAGATCGTGGGGGGAGAAAGAGAGAGAGATCGTGGGGGGAGAAAGAGAGAGAGATTGTGGGGGGAGAAAGAGAGAGAGATCGTGGGGGGGAGAAAGAGAGAGAGATCGTGGAGGGGGGAGAAAGAGAGAGATCGTGGGGGGAGAAAGAGAGAGAGATCGTGGGGGGAGAAAGTGAGAGAGATCGTGGGGGGAGGAAGAGAGAGAGATCGTGGGGGGAGAAAGAGAGAGAGATCGTGGGGGGGAGAAAGAGAGAGAGATCGTGGAGGGGGGGGGAGAAAGAGAGAGATCGTGAGGGGGAGAAAGAGACAGATCTTGGGGGGGAGAAAGAGAGAGAGATCGTGGGGGGGGGAGAAAGAGAGAGAGATCGTGGGGGGGGAGAAAGAGAGAGAGATCGTGGGGGGGGAGAAAGAGAGAGAGATCATGGGGGAGAAAGAGAGAGAGATCGTGGGGGGAGAAGGAGAGAGAGATCGTGGGGGGAGAAAGAGAGACAGATCGTGGGGGGGAGAAAGAGAGAGAGATCGTGGGGGGGAGAAAGAGAGAGAGATCGTGGGGGGGAGAAAGAGAGAGAGATCGTGGGGGGGAGAAAGAGAGAGAGATCGTGGGGGGGGAGAAAGAGAGAGAGATCGTGGGGGGGAGAAAGAGAGAGAGATCGTGGGGGGAGAAAGAGAGAGAGATCGTGGGGGGGTGAAAGAGAGAGAGATCGTGAGAGGAGAAAGAGAGAGAGACCGTGGGGGGAGAAAGAGAGAGAGATCGTGGGGGGGAGAAAGAGAGAGAGATCGTGGGGGGGTGAAAGAGAGAGAGATCGTGGGGGGAGAAAGAGAGAGAGATTGTGGGGGGAGAGAGAGAGATCGTGGGGGGGGGAGAAAGAGAGATAGATCGTGGGGGGGGAGAAAGAGAGAGAGATCGTGGGGGGAGAAAGAGAGAGAGATCGTGGGGGGAGAAAGAGAGAGAGATCGTGGAGGGAGAAAGAGAGACAGATCGTGGGGGGGAGAAAGAGAGAGAGATCGTGGGGGGAGAAAGAGAGAGAGATCGTGGGGGGAGAAAGAGAGAGACATCGTGGGGGGGAGAAAGAGAGAGAGTTCATGGAGGGGGGGGGGAGAAAGAGAGAGAGATCGTGGGGGGAGAAAGAGAGAGAGATCGTGGGGGGAGAAAGAGAGAGAGATCGTGGGGGGAGAAAGAGAGAGAGATCGTGGGTGGAGAAAGAGAGAGAGATCGTGGGTGGAGAAAGAGAGAGAGATCGTGGGGGGAGAAAGAGAGAGAGATCGTGGGGGGAGAAAGAGAGAGAGATCGTGGGTGGAGAAAGAGAGAGAGATCGTGGGTGGAGAAAGAGAGAGAGATCGTGGGGGGAGAAAGAGAGAGAGATCGTGGGGGGAGAAAGAGAGAGAGATCGTGGGGGGGAGTAAGAGAGAGAGATCGTGGGGGGGGAGAAAGAGAGAGAGATCGTGGGGTGACAAAAAAGAGAGAGAGATCGTGGGGGGAGAAAGAGAGAGAGATCGTGGGGGGAGAAAGAGAGAGAGATCGTGGGGGAGAAAGAGAGAGAGATTGTGGGGGGAGAAAGAGAGAGAGATCGTGGGGGGGGAGAAAGAGAGAGTGATCGTGGAGGGGGGGAGAAAGAGAGAGATCGTGGGGGGAGAAAGAGAGAGAGATCGTGGGGGGAGAAAGAGAGAGAGATCGTGGGTGGAGAAAGAGAGAGAGATCGTGGGGGGAGAAAGAGAGAGAGATCGTGGGGGGAGAAAGAGAGAGAGATCGTGGGGGGAGAAAGAGAGAGAGATCGTGGGGTGAGAAAGAGAGAGAGATCGTGGTGGGGAGAAAGAGAGAGAGTTCATGGAGGGGGGGGGAGAAAGAGAGAGAGATCGTGGGGGGAGAAAGAGAGAGAGATCGTGGGGGGAGAAAGAGAGAGAGATCGTGGGGGGAGAAAGAGAGAGAGATCGTGGGGGGAGAAAGAGAGAGAGATCATGGAGGGGGGGGGGAGAAAGAGAGAGATCGTGGAGGGGAGAAAGAGAGAGAGATCGTGGGGGGGAGAAAGAGAGAGAGATCGTGGGGGTGAGAAAGAGAGAGAGATCGTGGGGGTGAGAAAGAGAGAGAGATCGTGGGGGGGAGAGAGAGAGATCGTGGGGGGGGAGAAAGGGAGAGAGATCGTGGGGGGGAGAAAGAGAGAGAGATCGTGGGGGGGGGGAGAAAGAGAGAGAGATCGTGGGGGTGAGAAAGAGAGAGACATCGTGGGGGGGAGAAAGAGAGCGAGATCGTGCGGGGAGAAGGAGAGAGAGATCGTGGGGGGAGAAAGAGAGAGAGATCGTGGGTGGAGAAAGAGAGAGAGATCGTGGGGGGAGAAAGAGAGAGAGATCGTGGGGGGGAGAAAGAGAGAGAGATCGTGGGTGGAGAAAGAGAGAGAGATCGTGGGTGGAGAAAGAGAGAGAGATCGTGGGGGGAGAAAGAGAGAGAGATCGTGGGGGGAGAAAGAGAGAGAGATCGTGGGGGGAGAAAGAGAGAGATCGTGGGGGGGAGTAAGAGAGAGAGATCGTGGGGGGGGAGAAAGAGAGAGAGATCGTGGGGTGACAAAAAAGAGAGAGAGATCGTGGGGGGAGAAAGAGAGAGAGATCGTGGGGGGAGAAAGAGAGAGACATCGTGGGGGGAGAAAGAGAGCGAGATCGTGAGGGGAGAAGGAGAGAGAGATCGTGGGGGGAGAAAGAGAGAGAGATCGTGGCTGGAGAAAGAGAGAGAGATCGTGGGGGAGAAAGAGAGAGAGATCGTGGGGGGAGAAAGAGAGAGAGATCGTGGGGGGAGAAAGAGAGAGAGATCGTGGGTGGAGAAAGAGAGAGAGATCGTGGGTGGAGAAAGAGAGAGAGATCGTGGGGGGAGAAAGAGAGAGAGATCGTGGGGGGGAGAAAGAGAGAGAGATCGTGGGGGGAGAAAGAGAGAGAGATCGTGGGGGGGAGTAAGAGAGAGAGATCGTGGGGGGGGAGAAAGAGAGAGAGATCGTGGGGTGACAAAAAAGAGAGAGAGATCGTGGGGGGAGAAAGAGAGAGAGATCGTGGGGGGAGAAAGAGAGAGAGATCGTGGGGGGAGAAAGAGAGAGAGATCGTGGGGGGGAGAAAGAGAGAGATCGTGGGGGGGAGAAATAGAGAGAGATCGTGGAGGGGGGGGAGAAAGAGAGAGATCGTGGGGGGGAGAAAGAGACAGATCTTGGGGGGGAGAAAGAGAGAGAGATCGTGGGGGGGGGAGAAAGAGAGAGAGATCGTGGGGGGGGGAGAAAGAGAGAGAGATCGTGGGGGGGGAGAAAGAGAGAGATCGTGGGGGGGAGAAAGAGAGAGAGATCGTGGGGGTGAGAAAGAGAGAGAGATCGTGGGGGGGAGAGAGAGAGATCGTGGGGGGGAGAAAGGGAGAGAGATCGTGGGGGGGAGAAAGAGAGAGAGTTCATGGAGGGGGGGGGAGAAAGAGAGAGAGATCGTGGGGGGAGAAAGAAAGAGAGATCGTGGGGGGAGAAAGAGAGAGAGATCGTGGGGGGAGAAAGAGAGAGAGATCGTGGGGGGAGAAAGAGAGAGAGATCATGGAGGGGGGGGGGGGAGAAAGAGAGAGATCGTGGAGAGGAGAAAGAGAGAGAGATCGTGGGGGGAGAAAGAGAGAGAGATCGTGGGGGTGAGAAAGAGAGAGAGATCGTGGGGGGGAGAGAGAGAGATCGTGGGGGGAGAAAGGGAGAGAGATCGTGGGGGGGAGAAAGAGAGAGAGATCGTAGGGGGGGGGGGAGAAAGAGAGAGATCGTGGGGGTGAGAAAGAGAGAGACATCGTGGGGGGAGAAAGAGAGCGAGATCGTGAGGGGAGAAGGAGAGAGAGATCGTGGGGGGAGAAAGAGAGAGAGATCGTGGGTGGAGAAAGAGAGAGAGATCGTGTGGGGGGAGAAAGAGAGAGAGATCGTGGGGGGAGAAAGAGAGAGAGATCGTGGGTGGAGAAAGAGAGAGAGATCGTGGGTGGAGAAAGAGAGAGAGATCGTGGGGGGAGAAAGAGAGAGAGATCGTGGGGGGAGAAAGAGAGAGAGATCGTGGGGGGGAGTAAGAGAGAGAGATCGTGGGGGGGGAGAAAGAGAGAGAGATCGTGGGGTGACAAAAAAGAGAGAGAGATCGTGGGGGGAGAAAGAGAGAGAGATCGTGGGGGGAGAAAGAGAGAGACATCGTGGGGGGAGAAAGAGAGCGAGATCGTGTGAGGAGAAGGAGAGAGAGATCGTGGGGGGAGAAAGAGAGAGAGATCGTGGGGGGAGAAAGAGAGAGAGATCGTGGGTGGAGAAAGAGAGAGAGATCGTGGGTGGAGAAAGAGAGAGAGATCGTGGGGGGAGAAAGAGAGAGAGATCGTGGGGGAGAAAGAGAGAGAGATCGTGGGGGGGAGTAAGAGAGAGAGATCGTGGGGGGGGGGAGAAAGAGAGAGAGATCGTGGGGTGACAAAAAAGAGAGAGAGATCGTGGGGGGAGAAAGAGAGAGAGATCGTGGGGGGAGAAAGAGAGAGAGATCGTGGGGGGAGAAAGAGAGAGAGATTGTGGGGGGAGAAAGAGAGAGAGATCGTGGGGGGGAGAAAGAGAGAGAGATCGTGGAGGGGGGGAGAAAGAGAGAGATCGTGGGGGGAGAAAGAGAGAGAGATCGTGGGGGGAGAAAGAGAGAGAGATCGTGGGGGGAGGAAGAGAGAGAGATCGTGGGGGGAGAAAGAGAGAGAGATCGTTGGGGGGAGAAAGAGAGAGAGATCGTGGAGGGGGGGGAGAAAGAGAGAGATCGTGGGGGGGAGAAAGAGACAGATCTTGGGGGGAGAAAGAGAGAGAGATCGTGGGGGGGGGAGAAAGAGAGAGAGATCGTGGGGGGGGAGAAAGAGAGAGAGATCGTGGGGGGGGAGAAAGAGAGAGAGATCGTGGGGGGAGAAAGAGAGAGAGATCGTGGGGGGAGAAAGAGAGAGAGATCGTGGGGGGGAGTAAGAGAGAGAGATCGTGGGGGGGGGAGAAAGAGAGAGAGATCGTGGGGTGACAAAAAAGAGAGAGAGATCGTGGGGGGAGAAAGAGAGAGAGATCGTGGGGGGAGAAAGAGAGAGAGATCGTGGGGGGAGAAAGAGAGAGAGATTGTGGGGGGAGAAAGAGAGAGAGATCGTGGGGGGGAGAAAGAGAGAGAGATCGTGGAGGGGGGGGAGAAAGAGAGAGATCGTGGGGGGAGAAAGAGAGAGAGATCGTGGGGGGAGAAAGAGAGAGAGATCGTGGGGGGAGGAAGAGAGAGAGATCGTGGGGGGAGAAAGAGAGAGAGATCGTGGGGGGAGAAAGAGAGAGAGATCGTGGGGGGAGAAAGAGAGAGAGATCGTGGAGGGGGGGGGAGAAAGAGAGAGATCGTGGGGGGGAGAAAGAGACAGATCTTGGGGGGGAGAAAGAGAGAGAGATCGTGGGGGGGGGAGAAAGAGAGAGAGATCGTGGGGGGGGGAGAAAGAGAGAGAGATCGTGGGGGGGGAGAAAGAGAGAGAGATCGTGGGGGGAGAAAGAGAGAGAGATCGTGGGGGGAGAAGGAGAGAGAGATCGTGGGGGGAGAAAGAGAGACAGATCGTGGGGGGAGAAAGAGAGAGAGATCGTGGGGGGGAGAAAGAGAGAGAGATCGTGGGGGGGAGAAAGAGAGAGAGATCGTGGGGGGGAGAAAGAGAGAGAGATCGTGGGGGGGAGAAAGAGAGAGAGATCGTGGGGGAGAAAGAGAGAGAGATCGTGGGGGGGTGAAAGAGAGAGAGATCGTGAGAGGAGAAAGAGAGAGAGACCGTGGGGGGAGAAAGAGAGAGAGATCGTGGGGGGGAGAAAGAGAGAGAGATCGTGGGGGGGTGAAAGAGAGAGAGATCGTGGGGGGAGAAAGAGAGAGAGATTGTGGGGGGAGAGAGAGAGATCGTGGGGGGGGGAGAAAGAGAGATAGATCGTGGGGGGGGAGAAAGAGAGAGAGATCGTGGGGGGAGAAAGAGAGAGAGATCGTGGGGGGAGAAAGAGAGAGAGATCGTGGAGGGAGAAAGAGAGACAGATCGTGGGGGGGAGAAAGAGAGAGAGATCGTGGGGGGAGAAAGAGAGAGAGATCGTGGGGGGAGAAAGAGAGAGACATCGTGGGGGGGAGAAAGAGAGAGAGTTCATGGAGGGGGGGGGGAGAAAGAGAGAGAGATCGTGGGGGGAGAAAGAGAGAGAGATCGTGGGGGGAGAAAGAGAGAGAGATCGTGGGGGGAGAAAGAGAGAGAGATCGTGGGTGGAGAAAGAGAGAGAGATCGTGGGTGGAGAAAGAGAGAGAGATCGTGGGGGGAGAAAGAGAGAGAGATCGTGGGGGGAGAAAGAGAGAGAGATCGTGGGTGGAGAAAGAGAGAGAGATCGTGGGTGGAGAAAGAGAGAGAGATCGTGGGGGGAGAAAGAGAGAGAGATCGTGGGGGGAGAAAGAGAGAGAGATCGTGGGGGGGAGTAAGAGAGAGAGATCGTGGGGGGGGAGAAAGAGAGAGAGATCGTGGGGTGACAAAAAAGAGAGAGAGATCGTGGGGGGAGAAAGAGAGAGAGATCGTGGGGGGAGAAAGAGAGAGAGATCGTGGGGGAGAAAGAGAGAGAGATTGTGGGGGGAGAAAGAGAGAGAGATCGTGGGGGGGAGAAAGAGAGAGTGATCGTGGAGGGGGGGGGAGAAAGAGAGAGATCGTGGGGGGAGAAAGAGAGAGAGATCGTGGGGGGAGAAAGAGAGAGAGATCGTGGGTGGAGAAAGAGAGAGAGATCGTGGGGGGAGAAAGAGAGAGAGATCGTGGGGGGAGAAAGAGAGAGAGATCGTGGGGGGAGAAAGAGAGAGAGATCGTGGGGTGAGAAAGAGAGAGAGATCGTGGTGGGGAGAAAGAGAGAGAGTTCATGGAGGGGGGGGGGAGAAAGAGAGAGAGATCGTGGGGGGAGAAAGAGAGAGAGATCGTGGGGGGAGAAAGAGAGAGAGATCGTGGGGGGAGAAAGAGAGAGAGATCGTGGGGGGAGAAAGAGAGAGAGATCATGGAGGGGGGGGGGAGAAAGAGAGAGATCGTGGAGGGGAGAAAGAGAGAGAGATCGTGGGGGGGAGAAAGAGAGAGAGATCGTGGGGGTGAGAAAGAGAGAGAGATCGTGGGGGTGAGAAAGAGAGAGAGATCGTGGGGGGGAGAGAGAGAGATCGTGGGGGGGAGAAAGGGAGAGAGATCGTGGGGGGGAGAAAGAGAGAGAGATCGTGGGGGGGGGGAGAAAGAGAGAGATCGTGGGGGTGAGAAAGAGAGAGACATCGTGGGGGGAGAAAGAGAGCGAGATCGTGCGGGGAGAAGGAGAGAGAGATCGTGGGGGGAGAAAGAGAGAGAGATCGTGGGTGGAGAAAGAGAGAGAGATCGTGGGGGGGAGAAAGAGAGAGAGATCGTGGGGGGAGAAAGAGAGAGAGATCGTGGGTGGAGAAAGAGAGAGAGATCGTGGGTGGAGAAAGAGAGAGAGATCGTGGGGGGAGAAAGAGAGAGAGATCGTGGGGGGAGAAAGAGAGAGAGATCGTGGGGGGAGAAAGAGAGAGAGATCGTGGGGGGGAGTAAGAGAGAGAGATCGTGGGGGGGGAGAAAGAGAGAGAGATCGTGGGGTGACAAAAAAGAGAGAGAGATCGTGGGGGGAGAAAGAGAGAGAGATCGTGGGGGGAGAAAGAGAGAGACATCGTGGGGGGAGAAAGAGAGCGAGATCGTGAGGGGAGAAGGAGAGAGAGATCGTGGGGGGAGAAAGAGAGAGAGATCGTGGCTGGAGAAAGAGAGAGAGATCGTGGGGGGAGAAAGAGAGAGAGATCGTGGGGGGAGAAAGAGAGAGAGATCGTGGGGGGAGAAAGAGAGAGAGATCGTGGGTGGAGAAAGAGAGAGAGATCGTGGGTGGAGAAAGAGAGAGAGATCGTGGGGGAGAAAGAGAGAGAGATCGTGGGGGGAGAAAGAGAGAGAGATCGTGGGGGGAGAAAGAGAGAGAGATCGTGGGGGGAGAAAGAGAGAGAGATCGTGGGGGGGAGTAAGAGAGAGAGATCGTGGGGGGGGAGAAAGAGAGAGAGATCGTGGGGTGACAAAAAAGAGAGAGAGATCGTGGGGGGAGAAAGAGAGAGAGATCGTGGGGGGAGAAAGAGAGAGAGATCGTGGGGGAGAAAGAGAGAGAGATCGTGGGGGGGAGAAAGAGAGAGATCGTGGGGGGGAGAAATAGAGAGAGATCGTGGAGGGGGGGAGAAAGAGAGAGATCGTGGGGGGGAGAAAGAGACAGATCTTGGGGGGGAGAAAGAGAGAGAGATCGTGGGGGGGGGGAGAAAGAGAGAGAGATCGTGGGGGGGGGAGAAAGAGAGAGAGATCGTGGGGGGGGAGAAAGAGAGAGATCGTGGGGGAGAAAGAGAGAGAGATCGTGGGGGGAGAAAGAGAGACAGATCGTGGGGGGGAGAAAGAGAGAGAGATCGTGAGAGGAGAAAGAGAGAGAGATCGTGGGGGGTGAAAGAGAGAGAGATCGTGGGGGGAGAAAGAGAGAGAGATCGTGGGGGAGAAAGAGAGAGAGATCGTGGGGGGGTGAAAGAGAGAGAGATCGTGGGGGGAGAAAGAGAGAGAGATTGTGGGGGGAGAGAGAGAGATCGTGGGGGGGGGAGAAAGAGAGAGAGATCGTGGGGGGGGAGAAAGAGAGAGAGATCGTGGGGGAGAGAAAGAGAGAGAGATCGTGGGGGTGAGAAAGAGAGAGAGATCGTGGGGGGGAGAGAGAGAGATCGTGGGGGGGAGAAAGAGAGAGAGATCATGGAGGGGGGGGGGGAGAAAGAGAGAGATCGTGGAGGGGAGAAAGAGAGAGAGATCGTGGGGGGGAGAAAGAGAGAGAGTTCATGGAGGGGGGGGCAGAAAGAGAGAGAGATCGTGGGGGGGGAGAAAGAGAGAGAGATCGTGGGGGAGAGAAAGAGAGAGAGATCGTGGGGGTGAGAAAGAGAGAGAGATCGTGGGGGGGAGAGAGAGAGATCGTGGGGGGGGAGAAAGAGAGAGAGATCATGGAGGGGGGGGGGGAGAAAGAGAGAGATCGTGGAGGGGAGAAAGAGAGAGAGATCGTGGGGGGGAGAAAGAGAGAGAGTTCATGGAGGGGGGGGCAGAAAGAGAGAGAGATCGTGGGGGGGGGGAGAAAGAGAGAGATCGTGGGGGTGAGAAAGAGAGAGACATCGTGGGGGGAGAAAGAGAGAGAGATCGTGGGGGGAGAAAGAGAGAGAGATCGTGAGGGGAGAAGGAGAGAGAGATCGTGGGGGGAGAAAGAGAGAGAGATCGTGGGTGGAGAAAGAGAGAGAGATCGTGGGGGGAGAAAGAGAGAGAGATCGTGGGGGGAGAAAGAGAGAGAGATCGTGGGGGGAGAAAGAGAGAGAGATCGTGGGTGGAGAAAGAGAGAGAGATCGTGGGTGGAGAAAGAGAGAGAGATCGTGGGGGGAGAAAGAGAGAGAGATCGTGGGGGGAGAAAGAGAGAGAGATCGTGGGGGGGAGTAAGAGAGAGAGATCGTGGGGGGGGAGAAAGAGAGAGAGATCGTGGGGTGACAAAAAAGAGAGAGAGCTCGTGGGGGGAGAAAGAGAGAGAGATCGTGGGGGGAGAAAGAGAGAGAGATCGTGGGGGGAGAAAGAGAGAGAGATTGTGGGGGGAGAAAGAGAGAGAGATCGTGGGGGGGAGAAAGAGAGAGAGATCGTGGAGGGGGGGGAGAAAGAGAGAGATCGTGGGGGGAGAAAGAGAGAGAGATCGTGGGGGGAGAAAGAGAGAGAGATCGTGGGGGGAGGAAGAGAGAGAGATCGTGGGGGGAGAAAGAGAGAGAGATCGTGGGGGGGAGAAAGAGAGAGAGATCGTGGAGGGGGGGGAGAAAGAGAGAGATCGTGGGGGGGAGAAAGAGAGAGAGATCGTGGGGGGGAGAAAGAGAGAGAGATCGTGGGGGGAGAAAGAGAGAGAGATCGTGGGGGGAGAAAGAGAGAGAGATCGTGGGGGGAGAAGGAGAGAGAGATCGTGGGGGGAGAAAGAGAGAGAGATCGTGGGGGGGAGAAAGAGAGAGAGATCGTGGGGGGGGGAGAAAGAGAGAGAGATCGTGGGGGGGGAGAAAGAGAGAGATCGTGGGGGGAGAAAGAGAGATCGTGGGGGGAGAAAGAGAGAGAGATCGTGGGGGGAGAAGGAGAGAGAGATCGTGGGGGGAGAAAGAGAGAGAGATCGTGGGGGGGAGAAAGAGAGAGAGATCGTGGGGAAGAAAGAGAGAGAGATCGTGGAGGGAGAAAGAGAGAGATCGTGGGGGGAGAAAGAGAGAGAGATCGTGGGGGGGAGAAAGAGAGAGAGATCGTGGGGGGGAGAAAGAGAGAGAGATCGTGGGGGGGAGAAAGAGAGAGAGATCGTGGGGGGGGGGGAGAAAGAGAGAGAGATCGTGGGGGGGGAGAAAGAGAGAGAGATCGTGGGGGGGGAGAAAGAGAGAGAGATCGTGGGGGGGAGAAAGAGAGAGAGATCGTGGGGGGGAGAAAGAGAGAGAGATCGTGGGGGGGAGAAAGAGAGAGAGATCGTGAGAGGAGAAAGAGAGAGAGATCGTGGGGGGAGAGAGAGAGATCGTGGGGGGGGGAGAAAGAGAGAGAGATCGTGGGGGGGAGAAAGAGAGAGAGATCGTGGGGGGAGAAAGAGAGAGAGATCGTGGAGGGAGAAGGAGAGAGAGATCGTGGGGGGGGAGAAAGAGAGAGAGATTGTGGGGGGAGAGAGAGAGATCGTGGGGGGAGAAAGAGAGAGAGATCGTGGGGGGAGAAAGAGAGAGAGATCGTGGAGGGAGAAGGAGAGAGAGATCGTGGAGGGAGAAGGAGAGAGAGATCGTGGGGGGAGAAAGAGAGAGAGATCGTGGGGGGAGAAAGAGAGAGAGATCGTGGGGGGGGGAGAAAGTGAGAGAGATCGTGGGGGGAGAAAGAGAGAGAGATCGTGGGGGGAGAAAGAGAGAGAGATCGTGGGGGGAGAAAGAGAGAGATCGTGGAGGGAGAAAGAGAGACAGATCGTGGGGGGGAGAAAGAGAGAGAGATCGTGGGGGGAGAAAGAGAGAGAGATCGTGGGGGGGAGAAAGAGAGAGAGATCGTGGGGGGGGGGGAGAGAGAGAGATCGTGGGGGGAGAAAGAGAGAGAGATCGTATGGTGGAGAAAGAGAGAGAGATCGTGGGGGGGGGCGGGGAGAAAGAGAGAGAGATCGTGAGAGGGAGAAAGAGAGAGAGACCGTGGGGGGAGAAAGAGAGAGAGATCGTGGGTGGGAGAAAGAGAGAGAGATCGTGGGGGGGGGGAGAGAGAGAGATCGTGGGGGGAGAAAGAGAGAGAGATCGTATGGTGGAGAAAGAGAGAGAGATCGTGGGGGGGGGCGGGGAGAAAGAGAGAGAGATCGTGAGAGGAGAAAGAGAGAGAGACCGTGGGGGGAGAAAGAGAGAGAGATCGTGGGGGGGAGAAAGAGAGAGAGATCGTGGGGGGGTGAAAGAGAGAGAGATCGTGGGGGGAGAAAGAGAGAGAGATCGTGGGGGGAGAAAGAGAGAGAGATCGTGGGGGGAGAGAGAGAGATCGTGGGGGGCGGGGGAGAAAGAGAGAGAGATCGTGGGGGGGGGGAGAACGAGAGAGAGATCGTGGGGGGGAGAAAGAGAGAGAGATCGTGGGGGGGAGAAAGAGAGAGAGATCGTGGGGGGAGAAAGAGAGAGAGATCGTGGGGGGAGAAAGAGAGAGAGATCGTGGGGGGAAGAAAGAGAGAGAGATCGTGGGGGGAGAAAGAGAGAGAGATCGTGGGGGGGAGAAAGAGAGAGAGATCGTGGGGGGGAGAAAGAAAGAGATCGTGGGGGGGAGAAAGAGAGAGAGATCGTGGGGGAGAAAGAGAGAGAGAATGTGGGGGGGGGGAGAAAGAGAGAGATCGTGGGGGGGAGTAAGAGAGAGAGATCGTGGGGGGAGAAAGAGAGAGAGATCGTGGGGGGGGAGAGAGAGATCGTGGGGGTGAGAAAGAGAGAGAGATCGTGGGGGGAGAAAGAGAGAGATCGTGGGGGGGAGTAAGAGAGAGAGATCGTGGGGGGAGAAAGAGAGAGAGATCGTGGGGGGGAGAAAGAGAGAGAGATCGTGGGGGGAGAAAGAGAGAGATCGTGGGGGGAGAAAGAGAGAGAGATTGTGGAGGGAGAAAGAGAGAGAGATCGTGGGGGGGAGAAAGAGAGAGAGATCGTGGGGGGAGAAAGAGAGATCGTGGGGGGAGAAAGAGAGAGAGATTGTGGAGGGAGAAAGAGAGATCGTGGGGGGGGAGAAAGAGAGAGAGATCGTGGGGGGAGAAAGAGAGAGAGATCGTGGGGGGAGAAAGAGAGAGAGATCGTGGGGGGAGAAAGAGAGAGAGATCGTGGGGGGAGAAAGAGAGAGAGATCGTGGGGGGAGAAAGAGAGAGAGATCGTGGGGGGAGAAAGAGAGAGAGATCGTGGGGGGAGAGAGAGAGATCGTGGGGGGCGGGGGAGAAAGAGAGAGAGATCGTGGGGGGGGGGGGAGAACGAGAGAGAGATCGTGGGGGGGAGAAAGAGAGAGAGAACGTGGGGGGAGAAAGAGAGAGAGATCGTGGGGGGGGGAGAAAGAGAGAGATCGTGGGGGGGGGTGAGAAAGAGAGAGAGATCGTGGGGGTGGAGAAAGAGAGAGAAAGAGAGAGAGATCGTGGGGGGGGGAGAAAGAGAGAGAGAACGTGGGGGGAGAAAGAGAGAGAGATCGTGGGGGGAGAAAGAGAGAGAGATCGTGGGGGGGGAGAAAGAGAGAGAGATCGTGGAGGGGAGAAAGAGAGAGAGATCGTGGGGGGAGAAAGAGAGAGAGATCGTGGGGGGGAGAAAGAGAGAGAGATCGTGGGGGGAGAAAGAGAGAGAGATCGTGGGGGGGGAGAAAGAGAGAGAGATCGTGGGGGGAGAAAGAGAGAGAGATCGTGGGGGGAGAAAGAGAGAGAGATCGTGGGGGGAGAAAGAGAGAGATCGTGGGGGGAGAAAGAGAGAGAGATCGTGGGGGGGAGAAAGAGAGAGAGATCGTGGGGGAGGGGGAGAAAGAGAGAGAGATCGTGGGGGGAGAAAGAGAGAGAGATCGTGGGGGGAGAAAGAGAGAGATCGTGGGGGGTGAGAAAGAGAGAGATCGTGGGGGGAGAAAGAGAGAGAGATCGTGGGGGGGAGAAAGAGAGAGAGATCGTGGGGGGGAGAAAGAGAGAGAGATCGTGGGGGGGGGAGAAAGGGAGAGAGATCGTGGGGGGAGAAAGAGAGAGAGATCGTGGGGGGAGAAAGAGAGAGAGATCGTGGGGGGGGAGAAAGAGAGAGAGATCGTGGGGGGGAGAAAGAGAGAGAATGTGGGGGGGTGGAGAAAGAGAGAGAGATCGTGGGGGGGAGAGAGAGAGAGAGATCGTGGGGGGGTGGAGAAAGAGAGAGAGAATGTGGGGGGGTGGAGAAAGAGAGAGAGATCGTGGGGGGGAGAGAGAGAGATCGTGGGGGGAAAATGAGAGAGAGATCGTGGGGAGGGAGAAAGAGAGAGAGAACGTGGGGGGGTGGAGAAAGAGAGAGAGAATGTGGGGGGGGTGGAGAAAGAGAGAGAGATCGTGGGGGGGAGAAAGAGAGAGAGATCGTGGGGGGGAGAACGAGAGAGAGATCGTGGGGGGGAGAACGAGAGAGAGATCGTGGGGGGGAGAAAGAGGGAGAGATCGTGGGGGGGAGAACGAGAGAGAGATCGTGGGGGGGAGAAAGAGAGAGAGATCGTGGGGGGGAGAAAGAGGGAGAGATCGTGGGGGGGAGAGAGAGAGATTGTGGGGGGGGAGAAAGAGAGAGAGATCGTGGGGGGAGAGAGAGAGATTGTGGGGGGGGAGAAAGAGAGAGAGATCGTGGGGGGGAGAACGAGAGAGAGATCGTGGGGGGGAGAACGAGAGAGAGATCGTGGGGGGGAGAACGAGAGAGAGATCGTGGGGGGGAGAACGAGAGAGAGATCGTGGGGGGGAGAAAGAGAGAGAGATCGTGGGGGGAGGAAGAGAGAGAGATCGTGGGGGGGAGAAAGAGAGAGAGATCGTGGGGGGGAGAAAGAGAGAGAGATCGTGGGGGGAGAAAGAGAGAGAGATCGTGGGGGAGAGAAAGAGAGAGAGATCGTGGGGGAGAGAAAGAGAGAGAGATCGTGGGGGGGAGAAAGAGAGAGAGACCGTGGGGGAGAGAAAGAGAGAGAGATCGTGGGGGAGAGAAAGAGAGAGAGATCGTGGGGGGGGAGAAAGGGAGGGAGATTGTGGGGGGGGGGAGAAAGGGAGGGAGGTTATGGGGGGGAGAAAGAGAGATAGATCGTGGGGGCGAGAGAGAGAGATCGCAGTGGGGGGAGAAATAGACAGTGATCGTGGGGTGGAGAAAGAGAGAGATCGTGGGGAAGAGACAGAGAGAGAGATCGTGGGGAAGAGACAGAGAGAGAGATCGTGGGGGAGAGAGAGAGAGATCGTGGGAGGGAAAATGAGAGAGAGATTGTGGGGAGGGAGAAAGAGAGAGATCGTGGGGAAGAGACAGAGAGAGAGATCGTGGGGGGGAGAAAGAGAGAGAGATCGTGGGGGGGAGAAAGAGAGAGAGATCGTGGGGGGGGGAGAAAGAGAGAGAGAATGTGTGGGGGGAGAAAGAGGGAGAGATCGTGGGGGGGGAGAGAGAGAGATTGTGGGGGGCGAGAAAGAGAGAGAGATCGTGGGGGGGAGAAAGAGAGAGAGATCGTGGGGGAGAGAAAGAGAGAGAGATCGTGGGGGGGGAGAAAGAGAGAGAGATGATGGGGGAGAGAAAGAGAGAGAGATCGTGGGGGGGAGAAAGAGAGAGAGATCGTGGGGGGAGAAAGAGAGAGAGATCGTGGGGGAGAGAAAGAGAGAGAGATCGTGGGGGAGAGAGAGAGAGAGAGATCGTGGGGGAGCGAGGGAGAGAGAGATCGTGGGGGAGAGAAAGAGAGAGAGATCGTGGGGGGGGAGAAAGAGAGAGAGATCGTGGGGGAGAGAGAGAGAGAGAGAGATCGTGGGGGAGCGAGGGAGAGGGAGATCGTGGGGGGGGAGAAACAGAGAGAGATCGTGGGGGGAGAAAGAGAGTGATCGTGGGGGGGAGAACGAGAGAGAGATCGTGGAGGGGAGAAAGAGAGAGAGATCGTGGGGGGGAGAAAGAGAGAGAGATCGTGGGGGGGAGAAAGAGAGAGAGATCGTGGGGGGGAGAAAGAGAGAGAGATCGTGGGGGAGAGAGAGAGAGAGAGATCGTGGGGGAGAGAGAGAGAGAGAGATCGTGGGGGGGAGAGAGAGAGAGAGATCGTGGGGGGGAGAAAGAGAGAGAGATCGTGGGGGGGGGAGAAAGAGAGAGAGATCGTGGGGGGGAGAAAGAGAGAGAGATCGTGGGGGAGAGAAAGAGAGAGAGATCGTGGGGGGGAGAAAGAGAGAGAGATCGTGGGGGGGGGAGAAAGAGAGAGAGATCGTGGGGGGAGAAAGAGGGAGAGATCGTGGGGGGGGAGAGAGAGAGATTGTGGGGGGGAGAAAGAGAGAGAGATCGTGGGGGGGAGAGAGAGAGATTGTGGGGGGGGAGAAAGAGAGAGAGATTGTGGGGGGGGAGAAAGAGAGAGAGATCGTGGGGGGGGAGAAAGAGAGAGAGATCGTGGGGGAGAGAGAGAGAGAGAGATCGTGGGGGGAGCAAGGGAGAGAGAGATCGTGGGGGGGGAGAAAGAGAGAGAGATCGTGGAGGGGAGAAAGAGAGAGAGATCGTGGAGGGGAGAAAGAGAGAGAGATCGTGGGGGGGAGAAAGAGAGAGAGATCGTGGGGGGGAGAAAGAGAGAGAGATCGTGGGGGGGAGAGAGAGAGATTGTGGGGGGGGAGAAAGAGAGAGAGATCGTGGGGAAGAGACAGAGAGAGAGATCGTGGGGGGAGAAAGAGAGAGATCGTGGGGGGGAGAACGAGAGAGAGATCGTGGAGGGGAGAAAGAGAGAGAAATCGTGGGGGGGAGAAAGAGAGAGAGATCGTGGGGGGGAGAAAGAGAGAGAGATCGTGGGGGGGAGAAAGAGAGAGAGATCGTGGGGGGGAGAAAGAGAGAGAGATCGTGGGGGGGGAGAAAGAGAGAGAGATCGTGGGGGAGCAAGGGAGAGAGAGATCGTGGGGGGGGAGAAAGAGAGAGAGATCGTGGAGGGGAGAAAGAGAGAGAGATCGTGGGGGGGGAGAAAGAGAGAGAGATCGTGGGGGGGAGAAAGAGAGAGAGATCGTGGGGGGGAGAAAGAGAGAGAGACCGTGGGGGAGAGAAAGATAGAGAGATCGTGGGGGAGGGAGAAAGAGAGAGAGATCGTGGGGGAGCGAGGGAGAGAGAGATCGTGGGGGGGAGAAACAGAGAGAGAGATCGTGGGGGGGAGAACGAGAGAGAGATCGTGGGGGGGAGAAAGAGAGAGATCGTGGGGGGGAGAAACAGAGAGAGATCGTGGGGGGGAGAACGAGAGAGAGATCGTGGGGGGGAGAAAGAGAGAGAGATCGTGGGGGGGAGAAAGAGAGAGAGATCGTGGGGGGGAGAAAGAGAGAGAGATCGTGGGGGGGAGAAACAGAGAGAGATCGTGGGGGGAGAAAGAGAGAGAGATCGTGGGGGGGAGAACGAGAGAGAGATCGTGGGGGGGAGAACGAGAGAGAGATCGTGGGGGGGAGAAAGAGAGAGAGATCGTGGGGGGAAGAAAGAGATTGTTGGGGGGGGAGAAAGAGTGATCGCGGGGAAATGAGATCGCAGGGGAGAGCTCGCAGGGGGAGAGGAAGAGATCGCAGGGGGTCAGATCATGGCACAAAATGTGCTTGAGGGGCCGGGGGAAGCACTCCTGCTCCCCCTGGCCCACAAGCAGTGTCGGAAAAGCCCTTACCTGCAGGATCCAGCAACTTCCTCCTCCCTTCAGCTGCCGGGTTTCCCGAGCCCTGGGTAACCCAGCGCGCAGCCGTTAAATTCAAATGGCTGCTAAAATCTGCGGAACGCAGCCTCATTTTAATACTAAAATCACTAACCCGCCTCTCCAGCACAGGTTACTCGGACACTCCCAAACCCGTCGTGGTTAAACTGTTAGTAGGCGTGTTCGCGGTGGTGTGGGATCGGCTTTCACGTTTCTATCAATTTAAACCCCCCAGCCCTCTCCTTCCCCCATGGGGGGTTAGAATTGCCCCCAAGGTGACAGGTTGTCTTGCAGAATCTGCTCCTTAAAGGTGCAAGTCATGCCGTATCTACTCCTGTTTAATTGTAAACAATTTTACAACACCAAGTTATAGTCCAGCAATTTTATTTTAAATTCACAAGCTTTCGGAGACTTCCTCCTTCCTCACCTGAGGAAGGAGGAAGTCTCCGAAAGCTTGTGAATTTAAAATAAAATTGCTGAACTATAACTTGGTGTTGTAAAATTGTTTACAATTGTCAACTCCAGTCCATCACCGGCATCTCCACTCCTGTTTAAAGATGTGTTTAATTTACCGAGCCATCGACTCTGCTCAAGGCACCCGTTTGGATAATTCCTTTAAGGTCATCACTGATGACGTATTATGTGGCAAGAACAAGCTTCAAACATAGTCATTGCCTATTTATGTGACAGATCCAACAGTCCAGGCCTCCACGGTTTCGACCTTCTGGTGGGTAAAGCTCAATTGTTTCAGATATGGACTGATCAGATGCGCTGTAGATGACTGTAGATGGGGCATTGATAAGTCCCTGCTCTGTCGCTATGGCCAGTTCGAAGATGTCAGCCACATAGTTGCAGGCTGCACCCATCATCAAGGGCTGCCTGGTTCCCTTATGGATTTGCACAATATCCTTTACTCAGCTATTGAATGGTTAGGACACATGCTTGACCTGATAGTCTGTGTAAATGAAATCTTGATTAAAAAACAACAGAAAGGTGTTTGTCCAGGGAGCAACAACAAAAAAAATTCTCTTAATGGTGAGTTGTAGCCCTTTAAGAGCTTCTGCCACTTTGGATTCCCGCCCCCTCATGTTTTTCCAAGACCTCAAAACCTTGCAGCTTCTTACGTATTTCAACCATTCCTTCTCCCACAATTGACAGGCTCTTAAAACCAAGCTCAGCACCTCTTAATCACTACTTCCTGATTTACCTCATCTTCTCTCCCACTCTTTTCAAATTTGGTGGGCGTCTTTCGCGACAAATCATGGTTCTACGTCGAGGCCCCTCATTAAGAAAGCTTCTAATTGATGCTTAGGTTTAGAAATATTCAAGCTTCAAGTTATCCGAAAGTTGTAAAAATTGTTAAACCAACGTGGTTATGTATTTATGTGACAAACATTGGCATTGAGTTGTAAGACCTGGCCAGTTCCTTTAATTGTGATTGCATTTATATATTAAGTTGAATTAACCCATGTTCTCTGGCTGCTCCAGCCTGGGTCTTCTCCTTAGAATTGCACAACTTTGTACACGATCCTCTGTGCCATGTCACGCCATCACTGGCCCATTTATCCTGTACATCTAGCCATTACCTCAACAGCTGAACTGGAGCAGTAGCCAAAAATAGAGCAGTCCTAATGTGACCTCGATCTGCAAGAACGTCAAATACAGTAAAAACTCTGCTGTGGTTTGATGACCTCCCTGTTTCATTTAAACCAAGTATGGTAATTAGCCCAATTGGCTAGGTCTGTGTTCACATCTTGGTTATAAACTTAGATTTTCAGGGCCCGCGTCTATAATTTAACCTTAAAGGAACACCTCCACTATAACATTATCAACTTTTCAATTGCACACCAGCCATTTTATGGCCGCTCTGAGTAGTTGCAAATTGACATTGAGATATTCTATAGATTCATGTGCTTTAGAGACTCCATGACAAATGCTGATTAAAATAGGGGAGGATTTTCTTCTGTTGTGCTTGGGTAAAAATAATTACCTGGGTGAATTGCAGAGAAGAAAATCAGGCAGGCTCCGTTAAAGATGCATGATTTGCCCTATTCAATTTTCCGCTGTTCACTACGCCTAGGCAATTATGCATGCCCAAGCGCAACAGAAAAAAATCTGCCCCTAAACATTGTTTTTAAAAAATGTGGACGAGTCAGGGGTGAAATTGGGCCGATGTGCAGACACCTAAGTTGCGAAAATGGTATTTGAGATGCGCATGCACACTTCAGGCAGGAAATGCGCAGGACGCCATCTTGGTAAAGGGGTTTGCGCGCGCACCTAACGACTGCCAGCAGCATACAGAGTAGGGAGATGATGACGCGAATCACTGTGCAACGCTGATTTGAAGCAACCAATTAAATTTTGGAACTTCACACTCCAACCAATGCCCTGTCACAACCTCGCACAGCTGATCACGACGTTAAATGGCATGAAGGACCCCCCCCACTAGCGCTATTTAAAGGGATCATAAAGTACTTACAGGTTAGTTGATGAATTATTTCTTCTGGGTGTTGGTGCAATTGTACGTGTTTTTGGCCGTTTCCTATACTTGACTAAAGTTTCAATATTCTATAGGGAGTGGTTTAGCTGGTCTTGCAATGTTTTTAGTGGCATTTAAAATATTGTACCAAAAAAAGTTGCTTCCAGACGTGAATGGCCTGGTAGGGCTTCCTCTGGGAAATGAACATGACTGGGAGAATGAAGAGCACGCAGAGCAGGACAAGCTGCTAGAAGAGGGAGGAAGAGGAGGAGCAGTGCACTCAGCAGAAGGCCATATCCGCAGAGGGTCTTCAGGGAGCAATTTTCTTACCTCAACTTCAGCGACGACCAGTGCATCAGACGTCTTCGGTTCACTAAAGAGGCTGTGATTGAAATTTGTCAACTGCTGCAGCTACAACTGCAGCCTCAAAGCAGGGCAAGGAAAGCATTGCCTGTGGCTGTCAAGGTGACCATGGCTCTTAATTTTTATGGCTCTAGATCCTTTTAGGCTGCTGCTGGAGATATAAGCAACATCTCGCAGTTTGCAGTGCACTGCGGTATAAGGGAAGTCACTGAGGCTCTCTGTACAATAAGCAACAGATTCATCTCATTCCCTCTTGCCAGGGACAAGCAGGAGGAGTGAGCACAAGGGTTTGCTCGCATTGCAAGCTTCCCCATGGTGCAGGGTGCCATTGACTGCATGCACATTGCCTTGCGTGCTTCAAATCTGAACTCAGCCATATTCATGAACAGAAAAGGATTCCACTCCCTCAATGTGCAGCTGGTGTGTGACCACACACAGCGCATCATGCAGGTCAATGCCTGTTATCTTGCCAACAGTCACGACTCTTTCATCCTGCGGCAGTCCTCCATGCCACCGATATTTCAACCTGTACGGCAAGTCAAAGGCCGGCGACTCGGCGATAAGAGTTATCCCCTCATGAAATGAATCATGACTCCGGTCAGGAACCTACGTATATGTGCACAGCAGGCCTACAACGTGAGCCATGTTGCCACAAGGAACATCATACAGCACACCATCAGCGTCCTCAAGCAACATTTCCGCTGCATGGACCGCTCAGTAGGAGCCCATCAGTACTCAGCCAAGTGGGTATCAAGATTTTCGTTCTATGCTGCATGCTGCACAACCTGGCCATTATGAGGGAACAACCTTTGCCACGGCCTATTAGGTGAGAACCTGAGCAAGAGGAAGGGACAGAGGGAAGAGGCAGAGGAAGTGGGGGAGGAGGAAGTGGGGGAGGAGGAAGTGGGGGAGGAGGAAGTGGGGGAGGAGGAAGTGGGGGAGGAGGAGAAGGAAGTGCAACAGGAAATGGAAGAAGAGGAAGGGAGGCTGCAACATAGACAAGCCCTGTCTACCAGGGCTCTGTATGATCAGATTATTATTGAGCAAGACCAGTAACCTCAACAAAACTTCCCTATTCACTAACAGTCCCACACTCCTTACCTTTCCTCTCTTACATGACGATCAAATTGACCTCCTTCTAATTACACATTGGTTCCTCTCTCAGCTCATTGCAGAAATAAAAACCACCACCACCAAATGCAAATTCAAATGCACACTTAGAAATTAATACATGAAATTATGCAAATGAAATGAGGCTATTTACCCTTGTGCATTCCTTTAGTGCCTGTCATTCGTGTGCCTTTACCTCTCCTGTGAGGTGCATCCCCAGTGGCTGGAGCATAGGTGGTGGATGGCTACTGACCCTCAATTGAGGAGCGTGCAAATGGCCATGGAGAACGACCTCGAGCAGCTCTGGGATGGGAGGGCCCGGCTGCAGACTGCAACATTTCGGCCTGGCCTGCAGCAGTCTGGCCTGGCCTGGCTGGCTGACAGGCAACTGCAATGGCACTGGCAGAGTGGTAGGGATGGGAGAAGGAATGCTGTCATCCTGAGAAAGGACAGCAGGTTCGTCTTCCATTGTGCCACTGTTTCTCTCCTGGGGCGACGCCTTAGCAATTCTGGTGATCTGTTGGAGAACAGATTTCTGCACTGCTGTGATGCCCTGGATGCCCTTTTCAACATTGGTACCCAGAGCCACGACAGCAGCAGTATGAGCTTCCAATGCAGCAGTCAGACCTTTGATGGAAGGTGTTTGTTCTGCAATGGAAGCTGTGACATCGATCACCAGATGTTGTATCATGGTGGGTTCCACACGTGTGCTGATGGAGGTGACTACCCGTTCCATGTGGGAAAAGATGGGCTTCAGGCTCTGCACAGAGCCCTATGCCAAGATGGAGCTGGACTCCTCCATGCTTTCCAGTGCACCAAGCATTTAATTGCGTACGCCCATCAGCCTTCTTCTGTAGCCTGGTCCAACGAAGTCATCATCTGAGTCCTCTGCAGCAGTACTAGTGTGCGACCCTGCCCACTGGCGAGCTGGCACCTGTGTTGTCCTCTCTCCCACACCCCACTCCCCCCACCACCCCCCCACCCCAACTTCGGCTCCAGCACACTTGTGCCCATTGTCTCACCACATGTAGATCCCTACTCCACCCTATCCTATAAAGCACGGGCAGTGTCAGTCTCTGAGCTGGTGGCTATGAGTTTAAGATCAAATGACAGTGGCTCTTCATCATCACTCTCTTCTTCCTCTGCCTCCTCTGACTGGGAAGGTTCCAGTTCTTGGGTATCTGAAATGACAAAGTGACATGGGCTGAGTTGTGGTGAGGAGGAGAAAGTAAGAAGTGTGTACTCACACCATCTGCAGCACGTGAGTCAGAAAAGAATGTGGGATGAGGGAGAAGTGGAAGAGAGAAGGAGGATTAGGTATGTAGAGACCCTCATCATCGATCCCTCCAGCACCACCAGTGGCCGTGGCCATGGCCCTTCCCATGATGGCCAGTACTGTCTCCTTCATGAGAGTTAAAACGTGTAGGTGGCTTGTCCTCCTCCAGTTCTTTCCTGCTGCCTCCTGTTATGCGCCACCTTCCCCTGCAAGAAAGAGGGAAGTGTATCAGTGAGTGTCCTGCAAGATGTTTGGGTGATGTGGCTGTCATGGTTGAATAGCTGCCAGCATGTGTGAACTGTGAGTTGTGGGTGTGAAACTTGCAACAGTGGTAATGTGTGACGGTGAGATAAAGCCTATGATTTGAATGGTTGAGTACTGATTGTAAGAGATTGTTGGTAGGTGGGTGATGAGGGTGTAGTCCATTGAGCAGTGGATGATGCTCGTGGTGCAGTTGGTAGAATATGCCACTTGAAACCTGAACTCACTCACCTTGACAATTCGTGTTAAATCATTGAACTTATTTCTGCACGGCATCCATGTTCTTCAACCTATGCTCCTGGCACTTAACTCCTTTGCTACTTCATTTCACTGCCTCCCTGCGGATACAGAATGCCCTCCTTCTCTCTACCTCTTGCATTGAGGCCTCCAGTGCATGATCAGGAAACCTTGGTGCATACTCTCTCGCATGTTCAGCCTTTCCTCAAAGTATCAGATTCAGTTTTGAAACGACTCCTACCACTTCTTACAGCCACCATACACCTCCCCTTTAAGAGGTGCAGGCTACCTTAAAGAAACACGAGCCACTCGCAATATCGGGGCCCCCTGCTGATGTGTGCAGCCAATAAACAGTGCTGGTAGTGTTGGCTGCACACAGCAATCATTTAAAACAGCAGGCAGCACAAATGTTACTGCTGCCTGCATCGCAATGAACGGGCGCGGGTTCATTACGTACCGCAATCACAGTGTCTGTTTTCAGGGGTTATCCAATTTAATCCCCCCCTACTGCTGAATAATGCTCTGACAAAGCATAATGAATCTCTCTACCATGACCTATGTTTAAAAATTAAACCATTAAATATAATTTTGATTCACTTGAACAGCTGCTTATCATCACTGGGAGCACTTGATTGGAAAATTTACTGATTCCAACAGCATAAGAGAGCTGACCACAGCAGTAACCTAGGGTGTTCCAAGTTACTTTCATATTCCATTTAGTGGGGTGTTAGTGCCACCAGCTTCTGCTTGTAGATCTCTCACAGCAAGCGGCAACTCCAGGGAAAACTTACTGAATTCACCAAGGTTGGCCACAGGCAAGGCACAAAAACAGTGTCTTGCTGGTAATCAGCCTTAGTGGATTCTGCAGGTTTACTCTGGACTGTCGCCAGTTGTCGACAGGAGCTAAAGGTCCTAGCAGCTCAATGAGCAAAATATAAAAGCCGCTTCCACATCAGTTGCAGGCATACTAATTCTGTTCCCTCTTACTGTTGGGATCAGTTACGCCCCT
Organism: Heptranchias perlo; assembly: GCF_035084215.1. Classification (NCBI taxonomy): domain Eukaryota; kingdom Metazoa; phylum Chordata; class Chondrichthyes; order Hexanchiformes; family Hexanchidae; genus Heptranchias; species Heptranchias perlo. The sequence goes on from NC_090336.1 coordinate 42,634,947, forward strand.
AAGCTGCTCCCCTTCCTCCAGGGTATTATTAGCACTTAAGATTCTGCAAGTCATCACCCGCAGAGTGATACCTGGCGCAATGGTAGAGTGAATCAGAAATTCATGGGCACATTGTCCGTGATTTTCCGGCCATTAATTTCATTGCTTGAACTAAAATTTGTTTTCAAAAGAAAAACTCAAAGGGATGTTAAAATTTATCATCATCGCAAGTTGTGATAACACTTTACGAATCACTGATTAGGCCTCAGCTGGAGTATTGTGTCCAATTCTGGGCATCACACTTTAGGGACGATGTCAAGGCCTTGGAGAGGGTGCAGAGGAGGTTTACGAGAATGGTCAACTCAAGCTCAAGGAACAGCACCTCAACTTTCAATAAAGCAATTTGCAGCCTTCTGGCCTCAATATTGAACTAAACAACTTTAGATCATAACCACCGCTCCCATTTTATTGGACAGCAGGTTCTGGTTATGGTTCTGCTGTTACCATTTACACTTCCTCCAGACCCATCTTTTGTTTCTTTACTTGTCCCATTACCGCCCCCTTTTGCTTTGCACCATTTTCCCTTTTGTCATTTAATCACTCCACCCTATCACTGACCTTCCCCTTTGTTATTTCCTCCCTACCCCTTTTCATTAGCTCTGTACTTGCTTATAAACTATTAAATCTCTAATCTCTTTCAGTTCTGAAACATTGGGCATCATTTTAGCACCCGCTATCGGGTGCGTTCCTGGCGGGGGTGGGGGGGCTCCGAAAATCGGGGAATCCCGGAGCGGGACCGGAGCCCGGCTCCAACCTGCCCACTTCCGGGTTCCCCACTGACGCGTCGGCGTGCGCGTGCAGCCCCCGCTGGTGGGAATCCCGCAAGCAATAAAGCCAGCGGGATGACACTTAAAAGTATTTACTTCACTATTTCAGGTCATTAACTGACCTGATTAAGGGATTATGTGAGGAGGGGTGGGATTTTATAGAAAACTGTGACCGTTTCCCATACTGGGGGAAACACTTCCAGTTGAAATGGACGTGTTGCAGCTGTCAGCCTGTGGCAGCTGCAAAGATCCATTTGACAGGTGGGGGGGGGGAGACAGGGGAGGCCACTCTGTCACTTGGGACAAAGTTTGGCCTCCACCACCCTCCTCCTGACAAGAAAATTCACCAACCTGCACACTTACCCCGGGGTGCAGAGACATGTACCTACCTTGCAGACCCCCTCAGATGTACATCTTGCAGATGGGGGCCGCCATAGCTGCAGTTATGACCTCCTCAGAGGGCAAACAGCATCACCAGCCTCACCAGACTCGCCATCCACGCCATCCACCTCTGACACGTGGAGCTCCACAACACAGTGCTGTGACACATCCACCTGTACAGCAGGAGGGAGGGCTACCACAGAGAGAGATGCGTCGCAGAGGGCACTACCCTCACCACAGGGTCCACAGACCAAGGCTCAGCTTCCTGGACCTCTCTGAGCAGCAGTGCACACGGAGGCTCAGAGTCACTTGACATGTAGTCGTGGACATCTGCAGCCTCCTTCATGCCGAGCTGCTCCTGGCTGTCCCGAGCACCATCTTCTTACCTGTCGCTGTCAAAGTCACCACTGCCCTCAACAACTTCTCCTCCGCATCCTTCTAGGGTGCCATCGGGGACATCGCCGACATCTCTCAGTCGTCTGCACAAAAGAGCCCTGCAAATACACCTACACCCACTCTGCAGTGACACAATGGGTGGCATCAGTTGTGGGTCTTCATAGTGATCCTCAGGAGAGGGCATTATTGCACAAACCAGACAGGATTCGTGAAGACATGGCAGTAGTGGTGCCAATATAATATCTAATGTGAGTTGGTCAGAAATTCAATATAAGTAAAAACCATGACAAACCCTCAAACACCCTTGAGCATCCCCTTCATGCTCACGACATGTTTGCCTTATGCTGCCTACTGCACATATGTGATGCATGCCCTGTGGCTGCAGCACAGGTAGTGGCAGGTTGAGTGAGGCTGACTGTGAAAGAGATGCATGAGAGGGTGAGTATGAGATAGAGCCATGAGATTGTATGAGGATTGGGTTGAGTGGTAGTGGCGGGATGAGTACTGGCGAGGTGAGTAAGTGCAGTTAAGACGAGAATGAGGTTTGAGTGGGTATGAGGGGTGATGTGAGAGAGTAGTGTTGGCAGTGCAGAAGGAGGTGTGGGGTGGGGGCGGTGATGTGGCAGATGGAGTGTAGGGGAATGAGTAAGTGTACTTACTTTGGCTGACCTACTTAGGTCATTGGAGCGCCTCCTGCACTGTATGCAGGTGCACGATATGTTGGTTGCGCTGGTGACCTCCTCTGCCACCTCGAGCCAGGCCTTCCTCGTGGCAGACGCAGGCCGCTTCCTCCCGCCCGCCGGGGGGGAAGATCTCTGTCCTCCTCCTCCTCCTCCTCACCGTATGTATTGATACCTGGAGTGAGGCATCATTAAACTGGGAGCAGCCTTCCCCCTGGGCTGCTACATGCTGTAATTTTTTCTATTTGTTGCAGCATCTGTCAGTGGAGGACTGCCCCTTTAAATAGAGCTCCTTCAGCTGACAGATCTTACTGCGCATGCGCAGCCCGCCCGACGTGCCGATCAGCAGCGGGGAACCCGGAAGGCCAGGTAAGTGGATCCAATTGGGCTGCGATCGCGCGGGTGGCTGACTAATTTCACCGGGCGCGTTACCCACGCGCCCAATAGCCCCCCCGCCGCGAACCCGCAGCCCTGGTAACATCGAGCCCATTAACTCTGTTTCTCCCTCCACAGATGCTGCCTGACCTGCTGAGTATTTCCAACATTTTCTGTTTTTATTTCAGGTTTCCAGCACCCGCAGTATTTTGCTTTTGTTTTACTAGAGTGGTACCAGGGATGAGAGACTTCAGTTATGTGGGGAGACTAGAGATGCTGGGATTGTTCGCCTTAGAGTAGAGAAATTAAGTGGAGATTTAATAGAGGTGTTCAAAGTTATGAAGGGTTTTGATAGAGTAAATAAGGAGAAATTGTTTCCACTGGCAGGAAGGTTGGTAACCAGAGGACGCAGATTTAAGGTAATTGGCAAAAGATACAAGGGAGAGATGAGGAGAATTTTTTTTATGCAGCAAGCTGTTATGATCTGAAATGCACTGCCTCAAAAGGGTGGTGGAAGCAGATTCAATAGTAACTTTCAAAAGGGAACTGGATAAATACTTGAAGGGGAAAAATTTGCAGGGCTATAGGGAAAGAGCAGGGAAGTGGGATTCATTGGATAACTCTTTCAAAGATCCAGCACAGGCACAATGGGTCGAATGGCCTCCTTCTGTGCTGTATGATTCTATGATACTATCGTTATTATTTTTCTTAATTCATTGATATTTAAAAAGGTGAAATTACTTTTTAATTCATGATGGGAAAAAAGCATATGATCCAATCCTTTACAATTCACTGCACCTTTCAAAATGAGGAGATCAAACAGACTCTCCATTGGAAAGAGTCAGAACATGGCACACAGCAGCTTGTGGTGAGAGAATAAAACCTGAACAGAAACGTCAGCCTCAGTGGAATCATTTCTGGGCAGTTCCCCTCCCGTAATTTGTAATAAACAAGGTCTGACTGTGGAAAGGCCCATTTAAGTACTCTGGCTAAAAGTAGTTATAATTTTGTTCCATTGCATATTTCCTTCATGGCATGCATCTAAATAACAGTTAAAAAATTAGAATTAAATATAAAATGAAAGTAAATCTCAGTACAAGCCAATGTCCAAGATAAGTGATAGACGATTTTGAATATACTGGGATATATTAACTGCTTGGGCAAATAAGTGAAGAATAGGAACATTGGAACAGGAGAAGGCCATTCAGCCCCTTGAGCCTGTTCTGCCATTTAATGAGATCATGGCTGATCTGTATCCTAACTCCTTACACCCGGGTTGGCTCCATACCCTTTAATAGCAAAAATTGGTTAGCAAAATCCATCAATCTCAGCTTTAGAATGATTAATTGAGCTAGCATCTACTGCTTTTTGTGGGAGAGTGTTCCACACTTCGACCACCCTTTGGGTGAAGAAGTGTTTCCTAACTTCCCTCCTGATTAACCTGTCTCTGATTTTAAGGTGATGTCCCCTTGTCCTAGACTCCCTCACCAGTGGGAAAAGTTTCTCTCTATTTACTGTATCAATGCCTTTCAAAATCCTAAAAGCTTCAATCAAATCACCCCTTAACCTACTATATTCCAGGGAAAACAAGCCTAGTTTATGTACTCTCTCCTCATAATTTAGCCTAGTAACATCTGGTGAATCTGTGCTGCACTCCTTCCAAGGTCAATAGATCTTTTCTAAGGTGCGGTGCCCAGAACTGTACACAGTACTCCAGATGTGGTGTAACCGGGGCTTCGGAGAGCTGTGGCAAAACTTCCTCCCCTTTATATTCGAGCCCTCTAATTATAAAGGCTAACATTCCATTAGCCCTTTTGATTATTTTTTGTACCTGACCACTATATTTTTGTGATTTGTGTTCATGAACCCTTAAATCTCTTTGGACCTTCACTGCTCCCAGCTTCTCACCATTTAAAAAATCCTCGGTTCTATTCTTTATTGGTCCAAAATGGATGACCTCACATTTACCTGTGTTGAAATCCATCTGCCACAGTTTTGCCCACTCACTTAATCGATCAATATCTCATGGTAATTTTATGCTCCCATCTACACTACTTACTACGCCACCAATCTCTGTCATCAGCAAACTTGGGTATATGGCTGTCTATTGTGTTATCTCAGTCATTAATATATTTAGTGAATAGTGGAGGCCCCAGCACAGACCCTTGTGGGACACCACTAGTCACTTCCTTCTAATTCGAGTACATACCCATTATCCCTACTCTCTGTCTTCTACCGCCTAACCAATCTCCCAACCAAGTCAATAATTTGCCTTTAATTCCATGAGCTTTAATTTTAGCTAATAGTCTCTTATGTGGAACCTTATTGAATGCCTACTGGAAATCCAAATAACATACATCCACAGATACTACTACCGTTACTTCCTCAAAACATTCAATTAGGTTTGTTAGACATGACCTACACTTTGCAAATCCATGTTGGCTCTCTTTAATCAGCTCAAATTTCTCTAAGTGCCCTGTCCTTAATTATAGATTCCAATAACTTCCCCACAACAGATGTTAGACTAACAAGTCTATAATTTCCTGGTTTCTCTCTCTCACCTTTCTTAAATAATGGAGTTACAATTGCAATTTTCCAATCTAAAGGGACAATGCCTGAATTGAGCGAGCTTTGGAAGATTATGGCTAAAGCATCTGCAATTTCCTCACCTACTGCCTTTAAAACCCTGGGGTGGAAACCATCAGGACCTGGGGATTGTCAGTCTTTAGTGCCATTATTTTTTCGAATACTGTTTTCTTGCTTACGTTAACTTTAGTGAGTTCCAGTCCTTGATTCATTATTAGCTTCCCTGGAATGTCAGGTTTATTATCCTCTTACTCCACTGTGAAGACTGATACAAAGTAATTATTCAACAAGTCTGCTATTTCATTATTTTTATTTGCAATATTATCCACATCAGTCTTTAAAGGGCCCAAATTCTAATGTAATTGTAAAAACGTTGTGTTAATTTTGATATCCTTCACAAGTTTCTTTTCGTATTCCCTTTTTGCTGCTCTTATATCTTTTTTGTCTTCCTTTGCTGTTCTTTATATCTTTCCCAGTCCCCTGGATCTACACTATGCTTTACACTTTTGTACGCTCTTTCCTTTAGTTTTATGTTATCTCTCACCTTTTTTGTCGACCATGGCTGTTTCATTTGTACTACTTAGAGGCTAATATATTTTCTATTTACAAAATATCTTTTTAAACTTTATTTATAGAATTCAATGAAATATTTATTCCATGGCATATTGCTATAATACAAGAGTTAAGTAAAATCAATTAAATCATTTGGTGCACAAACTAATTTAACAGATAAAGCAAATGTCATTTTTGCCTGCGAACAGCCTTTAGAAATGGTCCTTTGTTAAATGTCATCACAATGAAAAAGATTAAAACCAATCCAAACAAGAAAACAAAATGTCACCTTGGGAACAAAATATAGGTGAATAACTTATGATTAAAAGAAAATCTTTATATGCTTCATTTGTTGCATCTGTGAAAAAACTATTTTAGTGTGTGAATTTTTTCAAAAGCAAATAGCTTTTGATTCATTCGTGTATCACTTGGTAAATTCACTCTCCTGTCAAACCTCATTAATTTAGTTCTATTGCTGCAACGTATTGTGGAATAAAATGAAATATTTGTGTTTGTAAATAGAGAATGACTATTTATATATGTCAAAATATAAACATCTCTTCACTGTGCCTCTGTCCCTCAGCTGTGAAAGATTGTTGGGCTGTTTATTAGCATTTTCCAATTGGTATGTATCTTTACTTAACTTGTTCTCCAGAATTTCTTGTCACGCACTGATTTATTTCTCTGCATTATAATGATGCATACACTAGCATTTTGAAGTAAAATGCTTGGTTGAATATGGGATTGCACTTGTTTATGGTACCAATTGTATTTAATTTAGAATTAATAGTTATTATATTCACAGATTAAATGTTGCAGTCTATAAGTGAATGAAGACATGACACCAGGAAAATGAAACATGTGCCTATCCTTTTTCAAGGCTGCTGGTGGAAATTATGTCAGCTTCCTTTATTCTGAAGTTAAAACTTGTTGCATCATGTGCGGTTACACAAAAGACAACTTAGCACAAAATTCTGTGAAGAGTCCCAATCCCTATGGATTATAATTATAAAATGGAGTCAGCAAAATCCATTTTTGTAATATTGGAATAAATTACCTATATATATGCTAAACCGGAAAAGAACAGCTTCCCTGGATAATTCAGACTGTATTATCTTCCTGTTCATCACTCTCTTTCTGGCTTTCTCACTCACAAACCAGAAAGTACAAAAGGAGATGATTTCCTCTGTGCCAGGTGGTAGTACCCGCACCTGGGTCCGAAGGTTGTGGATTCAAACCCCTCCTCAGATCCTCAGCAAATAATCTCGGCCAATCCTTCAACGCAGTACTGAAGAAAAGATGTATTGTCAGAGGTGGCATCTTATTGATGAGATGTTAAACTAATACAAACAGGTGTTGTTTACCCTGGGTGCAATAGCTTGGTAAGTCCAGGAAACTCCCATCCACTGCATCACTGGCTGACAGGCAGCCTCATGCAAACAAGGCCAGTGGCAACTTGGCAGATGCATCATGGAATGGCTCCAGAAGCACGAGTCGTTTAAAGGTGCAAATACGCCGGAAATGGCTTCCCCTTAAGTTGCTTCACTGGAAAAATTTCTTATGCCATTCCAGCACCACTAAGGCACTGGAAACTGTGAAGAAATTCACCTCCCATGTATACTGAGCTGAAATGTTTCTCAAAATAACTGGCTACTCCTTACACATTTACTAAGTTCTGACTAAAATTACTGAATATCTGCACCCTTCTCTACTGCCCTTCTGGACTTCCTAGATTGCATGTATGCTGGATTTATGAAACTTTCACAACAAGTCAAATGACCTTGAAACAAGAAATAATCGGGTGAATTCCACAATCCCGAGTTCAAAGTGGAAGTCCGCTTGCCTGGTCCGTCCCAATATCTGGTCTTAAAAGCTAAGTGGAGATACTTTGATCAAAGTATTTTAGTTTTCAAGATACTTTTATTTGAATTTTTCTTCAACTCTTTTCCTCATGGGGTGAAGGATGATACTGAGAAATGGGATATTTTTTCACTTTGAGTTCCACTTTCAGCATCAAGAAATCCTGCTCAGACCTATACTGAGTTAGACATAGGGTAAAATTCCCTCTACATTCCAAAATAATGTCCATTAACCTCAATTTCCTCTTCTCCAACAGAGTAACATTTCCAAACTAATCATTCTTAGCTGTTTCTTAGCAAGACTGCCAATTTAATATCAGTTATTCATTTGACTTCATTCCCACTAGGAACTGAAGGATGAAGTGATTGTGGCAGAACTCGCTCCCGAAATACCGGAGGAGATGAACAGCGCTCTCCGTTTTTAATGGCGAATTGAAGGAGTTTGCTCCTTCAATTCGCCATTAAAAACGGAGAGCGCTGTTCATCTCCGCCGGTATTTCGGGAGCGAGTTCCTGCATTTGCACACGTGCACTAAAATGTGGAAATCGTGAACTTGCTCCTATTGGTTCGCTGGTGATTTGACAGCTTCGAATTAAAGGGCCATCGCACGCTGCAATTATCAAAATCACTGAAAAATCACAAACTTGCTCATCCGCGCAGCTGGGAAGTAACTAATTACGCCACCAAACAGGTACGCATAAAAATACCAGGTCTAAACTAAGTTTTAAAAGCGCAGTTAGTCTTAATGACTACCAAACAACTAAAAATTAAATTTTAAAAATGTGGAGTTTCATATTACTCCTTATTTTAATAGTTTTTGGTCATTAAAAAAAAATTAAATTTAAAAATTAAAATTTTGTTTACTTTTCCCTTCTGTCTCTTTAATTGAATTCAATTATTTCTTTGGCTTTTTATATTAAAAAAATTAAAATTTTTATTTACAATGACTTCCAGAATACTAACTTTAAATGAATGAAGTCTGCTTGCCTGCTTGTGGGCGTGACTTCTCTTCCTGATAGATTTTGTGGGCGTGTCTTCTATTCTCACAGACTGTTCCATGCAAATCAACTTATGCTGCTCAGAGACTCAGTTGAGAGGGCACAATTTTTTTAAAGTTCAAAATCAAGCATGTTGACGCCACAGAGCCCGCAGTAAGTACGTTCATTAATTTAATTTAATTCGCAGGAGCTGTGGCAAGCGTTGCCATGCCCCTCTGCGCAAGTTCTGGCCCCGTGTCTTTGGTCCCCGCCAAAAACTTCTTTCCCTAGCCACTGACTCCATCCCTTTCCCTGGCCATTGCCTGAGGCTGAACCAGACCATTTGCAACCTTCGCATTCTATTTGACCACATATCCGCTCCATCACCAAGACCACCTACATCCACCTCGTCCGTCTCCGCCCCTGCTTCAGCTCATCTGTTGCTGAAACCCTCACCCATGCTTTTGTTACCTCCAGACTCAACTAGTCCAATACTCTTCTGGCCGGCCTATCATCTTCCAACCTTCATAAACTTGAGCTCATCCAAAGCTCTGCAGTCCATATCCTAACTCGCACCAAGTCCCGTTCACCCATCACCCCTGTGCCTGCTGACCTACATTGGCTCCCGGTCTGGGAATGCCTCGATTTTAGAATTCTCATCCTTGTTTTCAAATCCCTCCATGGCCTCGCCCCTCCCTATATCTATAACTTCCTCCAGCCCTACAACCCTCCGAGATCTCTGCGCTCCTCCGATTCTTGCCTCTTGTGCATCCCTGATTTTAATTGCTCTGCCATTGATGGCTGTGCCTTTAGCTGCCTGGGCCCTAAGCTCTGGAATTCCCTCCCTAAACCTCTCCGCCTCTTTACCACTCTCTCCTCCTTTAGGATGCTCCTTAAAACCTTCCTATTTGACCAAACTTTTGGTCACCTGTCCTAATATCTCCTTATGTAGCTCAGTGTCAAATTTTGTATGATAACGCTCCTGTAAAGCGCCTTGGGACATTTTACTACGTCAAAGGCACTATATTAATGCAAGTTGTTGTTGTTGTTGTTGTTGTTGTTGTTGTTGTTGTTGTTGTTGGATACTGGCCAAACTTTTCCATTTTAAACCCCTGTGAGAAAGAGAAAAAGAGAGTTTTTCAGCACATTAATCTGGATCGAATCCAAATCAAAATTTAACAGGTGACAGTGTTCAACCCAGTGTACCATGTATTTTAAAGATGATGCTTTTTCGATAGAAGCAAAGGCTGTTTTCTTGAGAAGCTGGAATAAGAATGCACTGTCCATTCCTTTTTGGAATTTATCTATTTCTTAACAATCTGCACTTTTTAATTTTCAGAAATGTTAGCTCGAAGAAACTGTGACTGATAGCCAACTAGAAAATGGAAATAAATGGCATCTAATATCGTAGTTGGATACAACACTAAAAAAATAACAATTTAACAAGAACATTGATTGCTGTGAAAGACAAATTTGGAAACTGGAGAACATTTGTTTACCAAAGTTTGTGACCAGGATTTTCTCCTCATTCACAATACTGGATACAAGTGTTAGTTTGGCTCCGTGGTAGCACTCTCATCTCTAAGTCAGAAGATTGTAAGCTCACTCCAGAACTTGAACATTTAGACTGATATTTCAGTGCAGTACTGAGGTAATGCTATGTTGTCAGAAGTACTGTCTTTTGAATGAACTATTAAACCAAGGCTCTGTCTTCCTATTCAGGTGCGCGTTAAAGATCCCATTGCACTATTCGAAGAAGAGCAGAGCAGTTCTAGCAGTGTCCTAACCAACATTTAATCTTCAATCAGCATTTCCAAAAACAGACTAACTGCTCATTTATCTCATTGCTGTTAGTGGCACTTTGCTGTACGCTTATTGGCAGCTGTATCAGCCTACAAAGCAAAAGTGACTACACTTCAAAAATAATTAATTGGCTGCAAAGTGCTATGGGACATCCCAAGAACATACACGGTGCAATATCAATGTAAGTTCTTTCTTTATTCTTTCTTTTACTTGCTAAACTTTCATGTTATTCATTGCATTCACCATTTTACATTTTTAATTTGTGCTTTTGTCTCTTAATTGTGAGTTTTGCTAGGTTTTGTTTCTCATTACTTTTTTTGAGGTTTTCTGTTCTCTCTCTCTTTCCTGCATTATCTTTCCATTGTTAACTATTTCTGATCTTTCCTCACTCAACTTAATTTAATTTTGGGCTGTTTCAGTTAAAGTTTCACTTGAAAATTTCAGTGCTTACTTCCACCACTGCAATCTCACCCGCCTCTATCCTTGGGTCACCCCCACTGCTGCTGAAACCCTAATCCATGCTTTTGTTTCCTTCAAGTTCAATTTCTCCAGGACTTTCCTCATCAATCACCCAAATTCCAACCAACATAAATTCCAAGTCATCCCAAAACTCTGCAACCCCTTTCCAAGATAAGTCCTGTCCGCCCCTCACCCCATGTACTCATCAACCTCGCTGGTTCCCCAACCCACAATGTATTGAATTTAAAATCCTTGCACTCATTTATAAAATCTCTCCATGGCCTCATTCTACCCTGCCTCATCAACCTCCTTCTTGCCCTCTATCCCAACCCATGACCTCTAGCCTTTTGTCACAGGCTTTCTCTGCAATTCAATCCTCCCTCCACTTAGGGCCTTCAGGCACCTTGGCTATACTCTGCTTTATTCACTCCTTGAAACCGACTGCTTGCTACCTCTCTCCTCATATTTGAAAAGCCTCCTCAAAAACTTTGACTATGCCTTTGATCATCTCCCTAACTGTTCCTTCAGCAGCTCTTTCCTCTTTTGTGATATGCTTTGGGATGTTCACTACATTAAAGGTGCTATACAAATGCAAATTGTTGTTGCAATCATTGCATCACTAACTGGTGGGGTGGGTAAGCCTTAACTCAAGTGAAAAGCAAGGCATAGATATAGGCAGGTGTTATAAGTTTCAGACCTGCCTTAGATATTCTCTTGGCTATAGAGTGGCTTGTCGTTTCAGTAGGCGGTCTGGGTGTTTTATGTTCAGGAATGTGCCCGTGCTTCCCAGTATCTAATTATGCAATAGCATACCGGAGGTGTAACAATGGGACCTAATTATGATCTGAACTGGATATTGTGGTCTACAAAATGGATTGCACGCGCCCGTTTTTTAGGCTTGAAACGGTCGCCTAAGAGTCTAATATGGCAGGCGGCCACGCATTTTCTGGCCCACGCAGGAAATGTGCCACCAACCATTTTGGATCGGGCACCCCGGGGCACGTGCCAGAAGTATTGAAAAACCTTCTTATAATATTAAAATAAGGGACCTAAACTGGTTGTAGGACCCTTTTGTGAAATTGGTCTGCCCCAGTGCCTGACTCACCATGTGATGAACTCACCCAGAAAATCACAGTGCTAACAGCCAGGAAGGATCGTGCTGCAGCGTTATTTAAATGGGCTCATCCCCTCCATACAGGTTAGTTGCTGGTTTGTACTTTTAGACTGCCTGGCCAACTTCTGGGCTTTGTTTGGCTATTTTCTTCATTTCAATACTGACTTGTGAGTTCTGGGAATAACTTTTTGCTGGTGCTGGACTGTACGTCTGCCTTGGAAATATTTTATTTCACTCACGGTTGGTCTCATTAGGTCTGTCTTTGGGACTGGAGGAGAAAGGGGGATCAGCAAAGAAGACAGGAGCGAGCAGGAGCAGATCGGAGAAAAGGGAGGAGGAGGGCACTGCACTGGAGGCCATGCCCACTGCAGGTCTTCAGGCAGCACTTTTTATACTTCAATTTCACTGAAAAGCAATGTGTGAGGCACCTGCACTTCAATTAGGAAGCTGTCACGAAGCTTTGTCACCCACTGCAGTCACCAACAGAGCCCTAAACCAGGGCGTGGACAGCACAGCCTGTGGTTGTCAAGGTCACTGTGGCCTTTAACTTTTATGCCACAGGGTTGTTCCATTCTGCTGCAGGTGACATCAGTGACATCTCGCAGATCGCTGTTCACTATTGCAACAGGGAGGAGACCGATGTTCTTTACTCCAGGAGGAGCACCTTGACCTTCACCTTGATGGACCATGGGAAGCAGAACAAAAGAGCGCTAGGCTTCGCATGCAATTCTGGCTTCCCCAGGGTCGAAGGGGTCATAGATTGCACTACCATTGCCCTGCGTACTTCCCATCACCAGCCTAGCATCTTCCTCAATAGAAAGGGACATCACTGCCTTAACATGCAGCTCATTTGTGACTACCGGCAGTGCTCAATGCAGGTCTGTGCCTGGTTTCCTGCAACAGCCAGGACTGATTTATGCTGGGCCAGTTCTCTGTCTCACCCCTATTCTAACTAAGCCATCAAGTTATAGGTTGGCCACTGGGCGACATGAGATATACTCTTCAGACATGGCTCATGACTCCTGTTAGGAACCCAGGCACGGAAGCAGAGCTGGCCGATGATGAGAGCCATGCCACCACCAGAAATCTATTGAGCAGACCATCGGCATGCTCAAACAATGGTTCCACTGCCTGACCATTCTGGAGGAGCTCTGCAGTACCCCCCTGACAATGTCTCCAAATTCTTCATGGTGTGCTGCATGCAGCATCATTTTGTAATCTTCACGTGAAAAGGAAGAAGGGAATGTGTTGGTGGTAGCCTCGTGAGCTGTTTCAAGAATGTGCCAATTGGGGTCGAATAGTGCGGATGTTGTGTGCAAGATGTGAGGTGTGGGGAAGTTAGGATTCAAATTTTTTGAAGGTAGGCTGGAACATTTGATGAGATGAAACCAGATACAAATCATTAAGCTGCTTTATTTCATAGAAAACAAATGAACATACAGCATAACAGTCAAAGAAAGTTCCACCTACTTAACTCAATTTCACTTTTCTCTTTGAAAAATAAGAAAAAAGTAATAATCTAAGTGCCCTGTCTCTTTAGCGGGCTGACTTATTTTAGACATATCTTTCTCTCTAGGCAACTTCTAATGACACAGCATGATCTCCTGCATTTTAGCACCCAGGTCCCAGGCCAAGGACTATCTTACCATCTGTCGTTCAAAATCCAGTTGCTAATGTATTGCTTTCCTCTGTGGCCTGAGCTAGGGGAGGGGTGAGATGCTGTCTTGCTCCCCATTAGTGATTCACTTAAGAGTCATGTAAATAAAACCAGTTACCTCTCCTCCCTCCTTGGGATGTGAATTTAAGGAAAACGTCAGCTACTCTCAAAGTGAATGAGCGACCTTGGCTAATGGACCAAAGAAGAGACAATTGACATGTTGTATCAGTTTGAAGTAGATTGTGAGCTGTGACATTTCACAAACTGGTCCATCTGATTTCAATACAACTTCCGGTACAGTGGCATAGTGGTTGTTACCGCACGAGTAATCCAGAGGCCTAGACTAATAATGCAGTGATACAATGACTATTTGTGTGGTTTAGCAGCGGTAAGTGGAGGAAAATGGGGCGGTGAGGTATTCTGCTGCAACCCCAAAAACAGACGGTCAACATTTCGTCCTGGGAACCCACTTAGGCTGCCCATCCTGAGTTTGCTCCATTGCATGTAAATGGCAGCAGGTGGATGAGGTTTAATGGACCCTGCTATTTCCCTCAGTTTCTGCCCTTTACCATTCACTGGATGCAGCAACACATCAAATGTGGCATTCTGAACGCAAGTACCTTGGCCCTCGAGTCATTAGAGCTGAATGGAGGCCATAGTTTATGGAAAACTTTCTTGCCTGCAGATCCTTTAGAGATTGAGGAGTGAGTGTGGTTTTTGGAGCCTTTTTACTTCCTAGGCACTTAACTTTAAAATTTAAAGTGAGTACAGAAAAAAAAATATGGCCCAGAATTTCCTGCAGCAGCGAGATCAGTGCCGTATGCTGTTAATGTTGTCAACTTGCACGCTGATCTCGGGTTGCGAATTTACTCCCTATTTTGCTGGGTTTCTAATTAGAATACGCTGCAATGAGCGGAGAAGCTAATTGCCATTTGCAGATTTGGATTATCATTTCCTATGCATACTCATAATTCTCCCCAGTGTCCTGGCCAACATTTATCCCTCAACCAACCACACTAAAACAGATTATCTGGTCATTGTCACATTGCTGGTTGTGGGAGCTTGCTGTGCGCAATTTTGCTGCCGTGTATCCTACATTACAACAGTGACTACACTTCAAAAGTACTTCATTGGCTGTGAAGCGCTTTGGGACATCCTGAGGTCGTGAACGGTGGCATATAAATGCAAGCTCTTTCTTTAATATGTCTGTGTAAGAACCTCTGTACATGGCCGGCTTCAGCTACCCTTAAATTAAATCAGGCGAGTCTATTGTTTCTCATAAAAATTTAATTGGGATAAATTGAAAGGAGCTGCCTGTTTCATTTCATTTGCTTGCTACTGCCCTTACCAGAACTTGCAGGCTGCTGGCTGGCTGGAGAGTACAACTGGATTAAATTCAATGGAGTAGGTTGAAGGGGCGAATATTTAAACTGTAAAACTTAAACTTCTAAATCCGCGTTTTACAATCCAAATGATCTCACTGTAATTAGCTAGCTATACACGCAATATTATCGGAAGCCATTTCCGTTCGATTGTTCGCAGCAACGATGGCACGATAGCAGTCCAAGTCGAACAGTGAACGTTCATGAGTGATTATTCCGCTCCTCTCTAACATGGTCAGTCCGAATTCTCCGTTTCTGAATTTAACCTCACACGAAATTGGCTTTTGTAACTTATAAATATTACAAGCATTTTGATATGAATCCCCTGGTCAGGCCACTGCACCATTACTTTTCAGTCTAAGTGGCATGGCATGAAAACTGGCTTAATTGCAGGAAAACTGCAACCGCCAGTGATTTTAATGAGGGCGGAGCTATGATAATTACCTTCTAACTCGTCTCGGTGTGGGTAACAGCGGAGTGGCGCAAAAGTCCCAGGAAAATACGGAGTGGCAAAATTAATGACGCAAGTCATTTACTCCATTAGTTCCTCTTTCTTTCAAGGGTCCCTATGATGTAGATGCACCATTACAATGGTATCAGTCCCCCAAAAAATGAGGGCCAATAAATTATTGGGGAGATAATGGATTTCCCTATTGAAATACATTAATTCCTACATTATGAAGGGGAGGATGATCAGGATACAGGAGTAGCCAAAAATGGAGACAAGATAAGACATCACAGAGGCCACCTACAGCCAAGTCGAAGGTATCCACTCAACAGCCTTCTACACTGTCATTGGGAGGTCAAAGTATGGTCAGGCCTTAGAGGTCATACTTTGACCTCCCACTGACAGTGTAGAAGGCTGCTCCCCCCCCCCACGGAGGCAATTGGGGAATTATACCAGTTGCTGACCCAAGACATGCAGCCCATATCACCAAAGAGCTCAGTCTTATCAGTGGCTGTACAAGTGAGCACAGCCTTAATTTTTTATGCAACTGGGTCTTCCAGGCTGCCTCAGGTGATCTCAGTTGCATAATCAGTCAGCTGTGTACCACAATATGAAATTGTTATTGAGCAATCAGGCTACTGAAGTCACTTTTCAGCTGCCTTGACAGATCTGGTGGAGCCCTGCAATACAGACTGCTAAGGTTATTAAGAATAATTGTGGCCTACAGTTTGGTGCACAACTATGCAATTTAAATCGGTTTAGTCCTTCCAGATGTGGATGACGATGATAAAGAACAAGGATTGGGCCCATTGTCACCAGTTCAGGTGGATGTCTCAACTAATCACATTCTCTATGGACCCCACAAAGCAAAAGAGAGTGAGCAGTCAATTTTTATAGACTAGGTACAGAGTGCCATTGA
This sequence comes from Heptranchias perlo, assembly GCF_035084215.1. NCBI lineage: Eukaryota > Metazoa > Chordata > Chondrichthyes > Hexanchiformes > Hexanchidae > Heptranchias > Heptranchias perlo. The sequence goes on from NC_090336.1 coordinate 42,651,341, forward strand.
TTGCACTCATGTAGCATTAAAGGCAGTTTATGAAAACCCTTCAATTTCATAAACTGGAAAGAGTTCCATTCAATTAATGTGCAGCTTGTGTGTGTTGCCAATTGCATAATTTGTATGTCAATGCCTGCTATGCAGGAAACTGCCAAGACTCTTTTGTACTTCATCAATCAGCCATCTCTGCATTAATGAGACAAAACACTGCATCAGGATGGTTGATTGAAATGCAGAAATACCCCCTGCTAATGACACTATTTGGAACAATTCAAATTGTTATTGAGCAATCAGACTACTGAAGTCACTATTCAGCTGCCTTGACAGATCTATTGAAGCCCTGCAATATAGTCTCGCAAGGTTATTAAGAATAATTGTGTTCTGCTGTTTGGTGCACAACTATGCAATTCCAATTGGTTTAGTCCTTCCAGCTGTGGATGAGGATGACAAAGAACAAGGATTGGGCTCATTGTCACCAGTTCAGGTGGTAGCCTTCTTGCACATAGTCAGTGTGAGAAGTCAAGATATGGCCACAAGAAAGCAAGAGGGTACCTACAAGTTGACTGTATCTGCCTTCTGTGATGCCTTATATTGTACATTTTATTTTCTGCATTATATCAATGCTAACAACATATATTACTTACCATTGCATGTATTCATTGTGCCTAAAACCTTACTAACTCCTGCTCCTAACCTCTTACTTCTTACATGGTGTTCCCCGTGTAACAGGAGGTTGAGAAATGGGTGCTGGGACATTTTTGCTGGAGCGTTTGAGGACTGAAGTGATAATTGTCTCAGTGAAACTGATGCCCTCGACGTTTTGCTTCTGGCTGCATGAATTTTGTGCTTTCAAGGTCCTGGCATAAAGTTTCCTCAACTGCTGGCGTCAACAGGGGCTGGAACAACAGAATCATTATCCTGAGAGACAGCAACATCTTGAGTCACCACACATGGCAACCCATTGGTGCTGGCCAAGGACTCACTGGGGCTAATAATTGGCTAGAAAACAGACCAAAATGTTTCATTTAAGTTCTGAAAGCCCTTTGAGATGATGCTGTGAAGGCTTTCTCATAAGCCTTCTATGAAAAGAGTCGTAGCTGCTATTCCACGAGCTACAACTGTCTTTACATCCGACACCTGATGCCTTGTTGCCAGCAGTATCTCCTGGACTGCCATGTGCTGCAGGGTGTGCTGCATGGCCTCACAAACTTCCTTCATTGTGATACAGGTTCAGGTAGTGAAGTCCTCCAATTTATCCACCATCTGCAGCACATCTCCACTATCTGCAAATAAGATCAATGCTCCTGTATCATTTTTTTCTTGAAAACCAGACCCCTGAGATCAGGGTCTCAAGGCTATTCAGCCAAAATGACTAAATGGGGGTGATTTTAAACCCCAAGAATGGGTGGGTTGGGGGCGGGTGGGAGTTGAAAATAGTTGTTTTGGGTCGCAACTGCAAAATTTTCAGACTTTGCATTCCCAATGTGAAGCCTGTACTTTTATGTACCGACGTTAAACCCGGAAATAAAGCCGGGTTGCGGTTACGACCCAAAAAACAACTATTTTCAACTCCCACCCGCCCCTAACCCACCCATTCTTGGGGTTTAAAATCATCCCCAATAGCTCCAACTTCTGGTGATACACTGAGCAACAGTGAACAGGAAGAGCTAGCTCTTCCTCTTCCACTCCCACTCCCACTCCTCCTGCTCACTGGTTGGTGCATCACAACGGTAAGAGGCCTTACAGTAAAGGTGAACTTCTGGGGACTGCAACAACTAACTGTATTGTATATGATCTCTGCCATTACCAACCTGTTCTTCACAACTCACCTCCTACTTCTCCATCTCCCACTGCCTCTGCTGTATGTCTCGAGGAGCTCAAACATTTCTTCCTCGTATGCACTTCAGGATCTGATAATCGCCATTCCTCTCCTACAGCAATTTGTTGCCCTTGATTATGGGCAAGAGTTTCCTTTGCAAAGAGAATACAGATTGATAAAGTCATCTAATTGACACATTTAATTTCCCTTAGGTTTCTGCAACCATTCCATGGTGAGAATGCTTTCAGGTGCAGGTTATATAGAAATCTCTCCTCCTTTGAGCCTAACACAAGTACTGGGAGAAGACACAGTGGAATGCGTGTTCAGGGCTTGAGGTGCTTGTGGATATTAACTGTCGCATTCATATCACCATTCGCACAGTGAGGGCATGGTAGGAATGAAGGTAAGCCTTGCTGCAAGCATTCTTTCAGGATATGCATGGGCACTCAAGCCTTCACTTACCTTGGCAGCCTACCATGATCATTAAACTATTTCTTGCTTTGTGTGACCGTACATGGGCTTATAGAGGTGGCATTGACCGGCTGAGCTACCTCCCTTCATAATGCCTGGACCATCCTCTTCTGGGCCTTGCTATCCTTAGTCCCCATGAGACATTCCCTCTCTTTCTTATTATTCCCAACATCAAGGCATCCAAGAATTTGGAGGCTTTTCCAGCAGGGAAACTTCTTGCGGCTGCTCTTACTTCTGCTGTTCTTCAATTTTATCCCCTTCTGAATCATGAGTCCTGTTTTGCTGGATTGCCTGCCACATTAGGCAACTGCAACATTTTATGCACTACAACTGTACGTTACTCTCCTCCCTCCCAGTGGCGGTAATCCAGTCAGGAACAAGCATATCCTTTTAGCTCCAAACACTGCTGAATAATTGTGTCAGGAAAATGACATGGGTCTGGAGTGCTTGGTGGAGGCTGGTGTGATAAGGTTGCTTGTTCCTCTTCTCTAGTGCCAGCTTCCTTATCTTGGGAGACCCCTACACAAACAGAAAGGGAACCAGGATAGGGTATGCAGCCAATGGCAACTACAGTGTCTTGCAACAGGGGGGCAGATGTTTCTGCCTGTTAGTCACTGATTTGGTGTTAGGTGCAAGCAAGAAGACAAAGTTAAAACAAACGCTTACCCTATTGGGTAATCGTGAAACCACCAACCTCTCGCTCACCAAACCCTTAATGGCACCCACCTCAATTGTTTGGAGGGCTTGTTCTTCATAGCAGATTGGTCATTGGTTGGTTTGTCACCAGTGCAAGCACTCTGCTGTGGTTATACACTGCCTTCTCCTTTGAAAAGAGAACAAAAAGATAATTTAAACATTCGGATAAAACAGAAACGGCTTCCCAATGAGTAGCCTACATTCAACTGGGTGTGAAACAACAAACTATTAGCATGCAGTAATTCTATAGAGTCCTATAGTGAGTTGGTGAGAAAACATATGTGAATAAAAGGAAGCCTGTCCCTTTGGCACTCACCGAGTTGGAGGTGCAACTTATTTCAATTATGTGAATGAGCCGAGCCTGCAGATTCTGGCAGGGTCTGGGCTGGGCTGCCACTCTACAAATCTTGTTGCCAGAGAGTGCTGGGACTGTGGGAACAGTGTTTTACCTGACCACAGAATTGTCCTTAACGTTGAAAGGCACTTCACAAATAGATATAAAGAGACAACATTGAGCCAGGATCGGAGAATAGTGGACGAGAGCCGGGCGTGGACATTTAATTGTTTGATCTTTGTAATAATCAGTTACTGATTGATCAACAATGTTTTTGCATGCAATTATCTGGATGACCTCAAGTTGAACCCATCAATAATCTCCTAGGAATAGCAATAATTGCAATGGGTAACCAAGTGATTGTTCATTACTGCTACTGATGGAATAGTCAAGAGTATTAATAGTGGACTAAGATATAAAAAGTCATCGAATAAAAAACATTTTGTTCTAACTTGCAGCAAACATTATATACTGGTTATTTGCTAGCAATAAGCACAATGCAACTTCTGATAGTTTTATGGTCTACTGTCATAGTGGATGAATACAATTGAAGCAGTGGCTAGATAGTGAAAAATAACTTGTTAACTTATCATGTGACATTTCACATTTAGAGTTTTACATTCTTGAATTCTAGTGATCTTATTGAAAAAAGAAAGCATCTGTATAGAGAGTGGTACATTATGATACTTTAAATAACAGTCCTGAGGATATATATACACATGGGCCTGGAGTTACCACCGTGGGCGCAACCCGGAAGTTAGATCCGAAAATGCGCCCAACGTTGCGCCCATTTTGCTGATGTCAAGTTACGTCCAAGTATCCTCCCAATCTCATTACAATGTGCCCAAACTTAAAATGGCAAAATCAACATAAACAATTGGAGCCCAAGGAACCCACATAATATAATTCCTCTTTAAGTATGTATATTTAAGTTTCAATGCATTTATGGTGATAGATTGGGAAAAGAGGAGGTGCAATGGGACCTGGGTGTCCTTGTATACCAGTCGCTGAAAGCGAGCATTCAGGTGCAGCAAGCAGTTAGGAAGGCGAATGGTATGTTGGCCTTCATTGTAAGAGGATTTGAGTACAGGAGCAGCGATGTCTTACTGCAGTTTTGCAGGGCCTTGGTGAGACCACATCTGGAGTATTGTGTGCAGTTTTGGTCTCCTTATCTGAGGAAGGATGTCCTTGCCATGGAAGGAGTGCAACGACGGTTTACCAGACTGATTCCTGGGATGGCAGGACTGATGTATGAGGAGAGATTGGGTCAACTAGACCTATATTCACTCGAGTTTAGAAGAATGAGAGGTGATCTCATCGAAACATATAAAATTCTAACAGGACTAGAAGGACTAGATACAGGGAGGTTGTTCCCGATGGCTGAGGAGTCCAGAACCAGGGGTCACAGTCTCAGGATACGGGGTATGCCATTTAGAACAGAGATGAGGAGAAATTTCTTCACTCAGAGGGTGGTGAACCTGTGGAATTCTCTACCATAGAAAGCAGTGGAGGCCAATTCATTAGATGTATTCAAGAAGGAGATAGATATATTTCTTAATGCTAAAGGGATCAAGGGATATGGGGAAAAAGTGGGAACAGGGTACTGAGTTAGACGGATCAGCCATGATCATTTTGAATGGCGGAGCAGGCCCGAAGGGCCGAATGGCCTACTCTTGTTCCTATTTTCTATGTTTCTATGTTAACCATTATTCATGCACATCATATTTAGGAAACTCCAAATGGGGAAGCTTTTCAATTTTTAATGTGGCTTATACTTATGCCATAAAAATGCAAAGAAACAAAAAATACAGAGCCGGTCTCGGTGAGGATAAATTTAAAAAACTCAAACAACTGCAATAAAAGAGTAGGAGAATGACTTTCCTTCCTACTGCGCATGAAAATTTGGTCGCAATGGGAAGAGACTCTCTGAACAAACGTAATAGGAGGATACTCGCATTTGAGATTTGGGGTCGTGGCCAGTTTTGTGGGTAGCGATTCGTTTGGGCAGAGAGTTTGACGGACAGCTGTAAAAGATCGTGGAGACTTAGGCGTATTGCAGTTGCGCACGTAACTCACGTGCCCAAAATTCCCTGATTTTTTAAGTCACGTTATTGGTTTGCGTCCAGATTACATATGTCTCTGGGCACAAATATGGTGGAAACTCCAGGCCATGTTATTTAGCTAGAGGTTTTCACATCTATTCTACATTTAGCTTTCAAAAAGTTTTTAGATAATGGATGTTCACCTTGAAATTCTGAAGAGGGAAGAAGATAGTCGATTCATCATTAGCTTGATAATATGGTTTCCTTAATAGTACCTTTGTTCAAACAGCTTCTCCTTTGTGTTGATTAAAGTACATTTTTTGGTACAATGTGAAATTTGAATGATTTCCAAATTAACTTGGTAACCAGGACTCACTGTGTCTAATGATATGATTTTAAAAGTTTGCTTACCATAAGTGTTATTGAAAAACTTGATTACTTCAGCAGTTTTTTTTACTCATAATCTTAGAATTTCAACAGCTAAAGCAAATTTCAATTTGACCATCAAAAAACTTTACTAAATTCTCATCTGTCATCCATACTTGAAGAAAAAAAATGAAAAGCAAAATGTAACATGCTGAGCATTGCTAATTGATAAATATTGAATTAATTCACTATTTTCTAAGTCTTCAGCTATCCCTGATGAAAGTGATAGCTTCACAAATATTAGCATCATTTAAGCTCCCTCCCCAAAACATTTTGTATTCAAAATAATCTTGACTGCAAAGCTGAGGGACACAACAATTGATGTTATAAATGTTATCGCAGTGACTGAGTGCTGAATTATGCTTGAGATTTACTTCCAAAATTGGTGCAGTCTTGTCATAAAAACATTCCTTCCCAGATACTATTAAGGCCCGATGCAACCATATAAATTTCAGCCCATCACAACTTTCTCCACCAGTCTTTGATTATTTTTAGTTCAGGAATATGCATTACAAAAGCAATCATTTCATCTCTGAGGAAATAATTTTCAAATAAAATCTGATTCTATTTTGCTTATGGATGAATTAACTCTAATTGGCTTGGCAGAATGAAAGGCAGACTAATACTATGTTTATACTGCACTTTTGGCACTGGAGGTTTTTATGGGCATGATATAGATCCCAGTGATGGCTGGAACTAGCCTAACTGGGGATACCTCCAAGAGGTGACCTTGCTTCATTTGCTTTGTTGTAGGAGTTATAACAGTGAAATCCAGAGGGAGATTTTAACCTTACCTTGTCTAGCAGAAACCAGGCAGGTTACTTACTCGCCTTAAAGCCGGTCTGGATCTCACAGTTTCTGATTTTAATGGACGCTTGCCGCCTGGCCAAAGCTGGCGGGCTCCTAATTCACATATGCTAATCAAGGTCCGATGATGTCATTGGGCCCCAACAGTGATGTTAACTTCGACCTCAACGTAGAAGCCGACATGGCTTTCCCACCAGGTGAAAGCCATTGGGAGGGAGAATCAGGAAGCCGAAGAGGCCCTCCAGCTAAGTTTTTTTTTACTTCCATGGGGTCAAGAAGAGGAGGAGGAGGAGTGCTTCTCTGGGCCCCACAAGATTTAGGCCCTCCCTGCACCTACACCCCCTCCCATCCCAACCGCAAGACACCCCAGAACCCCTTCTCACACTTACCTCCGTGCTGGTGGGCAGACCTTGGCCTCAAATATTCTGGAGGCTGGAGGTCGCTTTCTGCCTGGAATGGGCAGGAAGTGGACTGGTGGCATGATAATGAGACTCAGCAATTAAAATCACCATGGCCTCTTACTGCCGCGGGCAGGCGGGAAACTAACGGAAACCACGGTTTCCCGCTGGAAATCCATTGGCCGGTAAACTCCCACACCCCACCACCCTCAGTTTTTAAAGTGACCTGTTTTTAAAAAAAAATTGTTCTTCAACTTTGGCAATACCACTAGTTCTACCAGTTTAAAAAAACCCTGCCTGTCAACTCTTTTTAGTCAGTTCATACTGACTGCAGTCAGAAGATCTGATCTGTACAGCTGTGCACAGATGTCTGCCTCCTCCCCCTCTATAGCATGGTAAGCAGGCAGTGTTTGTACGAACATAAGAAAGCACCCCATCAACTCGTTATTTTACAGACTATGCACCCCATCAACTCGTTATTTTACAGACTATGCACCCCATCAACTCGTTATTTTACAGACTATGCACCCCATCAACTCGTTATTTTACAGACTATGCACCCCATCAACTCGTTATTTTACAGACTATGCACCCCATCAACTCGTTATTTTACAGACTATGCACCCCATCAACTCGTTATTTTACAGATTATGCACCCCATCAACTCGTTATTTTACAGACTATGCACAATCTGTAGCATCATAGATTCCATCCTTCTTATTTAATCTTCTGAGTGAAAGTTTTGCATAATTTCTCCTCGACAGCAACGTTTACCAAGCTAAACTCCAAAATGATGAAATATCCATAATTACATCTCCACCATTCAATCCGGACTGGTTGGCTTTCTACTGATGATACCTCTTCAGTTCCAACAACAAAGGAACCATCATTATCCATTTGATCTTGCAGGCGTTAATGGACACGGGATTAATTGCTTTTTCTTTAACCACTACACAGTCTTGCTTGAGGTGTGTTAATTTTGTACTTTTGTCCTCCAGTTCTGTGCTCACAGGCCAAGCTGAGTAACTTGCTTAAGTCCACAATGCAATCAAATAAAGTCTTGTTACGGCTGGTTCACATTTTCTGACATTTGTTCAACACAGTGGTATCACTTTACCGCTAATGGATTGAAAATAGCATTAGACCGGTTACTGAATGGACAGGTTCAATTAATTTTAGCTACGCTGCAGCTTCTGAATAGACATGTTGTGTGCACTCAAAGTATTTAAGTATTTCTGTTGAATATAAGTCATAATCAGAGCAGAAATAAAGGGCAGCAAAAACATAAGCCTGCAAATCAATAGGCAGATTGAAAAAAAGACATTCCACTTCTGGCTGAGGCAGAGGAACAAGATGAATTAGGGACGCAAGTGCAGACCTCTCAAGTTCTAAATCTAATGCAAAATCTCTGAGCACTGTGTGTCACGTGAGTTGAATACTACTTGATATCTTACATGCTAATATTTTATATTATATTGCTAAATGTCTTTTTATGTTAGATTACCACAAGATCTAACCTAAGTGGCCCACAAAGGATGATGGGATAGCTAGCATATATTGAGACATGCAGCAGGGCACGTACTTGAAAAGGGAGGATACATCCTTGGACAAACCAGACAGTCAGACGGAGATAAGCAGAAGTCAATGCAGCTGAGATTGTTTATGTTTAGCTGCAACATAGACTCAAAGTTAGAATGAACAATAGAATAGATTAGATAGAGTTTTTAGTAATGTAAGGATTAACACAATTAACAGGAGTTTAGGGAAAATGGAAAAGTACTGAGAAAGGTGACCAGCTGAACATAAGGTATAGAATGTAACAACCTTAAGGATAGATAAGAATGGGGCCCATATAACTCACTGTCATGAACGGAAGTCTATCAGGAGTTGTTTACTTATGGGTATAAATATGACGAACTCCATTGTGTTTTGGCACTTTGTGCTTATTCTTCTTGATTGCCTGACTTTGCTGAAATGTCCCAGATTGTGAGTATGGCTTTTGTCCTTACGATGTGTTAGGAGTAACGTGCATAGCTTCAAGATCTAGCTCTATGCACAGTACTTTCCTGTAACTTATGTGAACTTTGGACTTAGTAAACATATACATAAAGCAATTTTGTGTTGGAGATTCCTTGAACATACTGGGTGAACACAGTAACCCAAGCATAAGTATACAGAAGGTAGTGGAATGGAAACAGTAATGTTCAGGAAAGTATTTTTCAGTCATTTCTTAACTTCTTGAATTTAAAAAAGGTACCATATCCTGTGAGACTGTGTTTAATCACATAGGGAAACATCGGGCGTCGATTTTAACCTGAGTTGGTGGGCGAGTGGGTAACGCATTCACTAGCTCAAGTTTGAGGCCTGGAGTATTTTAATCCCAGGCTGCATCTACATGCCACTTGTCAGCTGCCCACCCAAAACGAGTGGAAAGCGGCAGCTGGAGGGAGAGGACATTTGGGCAGCCAGAGGCTGCCTATCTGTACTGAGGAAAGTGTGCCAGCAAGCAGTAAGTCATAGTGAGGGCGTTTTGGGAGGTTCTCATGGGGTCTTTGGAGGGGGGATACAGTGGTCTGGTCGAAGGGGCAGCACAGGCAATTCGGGACTCGCCAGATGGCGCAGGTGAACCCCACCATGCAATACATTTAACTGTCACTGGAACTGATGCATCATCCGTGCTCAGAGTGTGCTAAAGATTTTGAGATGCAGGTGTCTGTATCTGCACTGGTGCTTGAGACACTTGTGCTGGATTGTCTGCGTGGATTCTGGTGCAATAGTCCTCTGCACTCCAGTCAGTTCAAATTAATCTGTGAAAAGAGAAAGGGTATGTATAAGTACGCTATCAAAGAGGTTTTATTTCTCAGTCAAAAGTATTGCTTTTGTTCAGGTATTAGCAAACAGATAATACAGTACATAAAGCAAGTAATTACAGGTATTATTATGGACTAAGCTTCACATTTATTCAAGTGTGATAGACAACATTACATTGAAGGAAAGAGACTTAGCAGCTTCAGGGTGGATATCCCCAAATTGACTTCCATCACCCCCCTCCGTATTCTCAAGGCCAAACAATTGAACTAAAGCATTTTCTGTCTGTGTAAGACTTTTAGCTGCAGTAATCCTCCCTCAGTGGGCTGGTAGTTGAATGATATCTTTACTTTACAGCCCTGAATTTGCAAGACTAGTAAAATCATAATAGACTTAATGCTCAGTAAGTTCAACCAATGCAGAGCAACGAACAAAGTTAATAGGATGCTGAACTGCACAGCCAAAACAGTAGAATATAAGTCAGAGGAGGTAATGATCAAACTTTATAGTGCTCTGGTCAGAACACACCTTGAATACTGAGTCCAGTTCTGATCGGCAAGAAACAAGAGAGAGAGTGAAGCACTGGAGGTAGTGCGGGGAAGTGCCAGGAGGCTGATCCCCACATGTATCGGGATCTCAGTTATGAGGAAAGACTGGATAGATTTGAACTTTTCAGCTGGAAAGGAGGCACCTGAGAGGTGATCATTTCGAGGTATATAAGATTATTAAGGAAACTGAGAAAGTTAACCCAGATTACTCGAAATATTACTTTAAATTAAACTGTGAAAGTGGAACTAGGGGACACAGGTTCAAACTAGTAAAAGGTAATTTTAGGACTGACATCAGGAAATTCTTCTTCACACAGAGTGATCAACGTGTGGAAGAAACTTCCAGATAGTCTTAGCTGAAAAGTACAGCATGGGTTCGCCTCCACAGCCCCATTCGCCCGGGAATAGATCTTTCATCCAAATTTCACAATTTAAATTTAGCCACCGCAGATCAGAAGCTAAGCCTCATGAAATTAGCCCTTACTCTCTTGACCTCATTAAATAATTTCTCACACAAGAAGCATTCTTTTCTCTATCATTTACAAATAGTGAGAAAAGTAGGGACCAAGTAACGATCCATTGGTTATGCTCCTGGAGCTAGCGCTTTTGCGACTTTTATCAATCTAAGCAAATGATATCAACTGAATAGCAATCACCTGCTAACTTAGTTACTTCCCCCAAAGAATTCCCACTGATGAGTGAGGCATGACCTGTTTCTAGGTTCATGCTAACTGCTTAGACCATAAGACCATAAGAGATAGGAGCAGGAGTAGGCCATTCAGCCCTTCGAGCCTGCTCCACTATTTAATGAGATCATGACTGATCTGATTTTTACCTTCACTCCACTTTCCCGCCCTTTCCACATATCCTTTGACTCCCTTGCTGATCAAAAATTTGTCTAACTCAGCCTTGGATGTATTCAATGACTCAGCCTCTACTGCTTTTTGGGGTGAAGAATTCCAAAGATTCATGACCCTCTGGGAGAAGAAATTCCTCCTCATTTCCGTCTTAAACGGGCGACCCCTTATTCTGAGACTATGCCCCCTAGTTTTAGATTCCCCCATGAGGGGTAACATCCTCTCAGCATCTACCCTTTCGAGTCCTCTCAGAATCTTGTATGTTTCATTAAGATCTCCTCTCATTCTTCTAAACTCCCATGAGTATAGACCCAACCTGTTCAATCTTTCCTCATAAGACAACCCTTCCCATAACCGGAATCAATCTAGTGAACCTTCTCTGAACTGCCTTCAATGCAAGTATGTCCTTCCTTAAATAAGGGCACCAGAACTGTACGCGGTACTCCAGGTGTGGTCTCAATAGTACCCTGTACAGTTATAACATGACTTCCCTGCTTTTATATTCCCTCCCCCTAGAAATAAAGGCCAATTTGCCTTCCGGATTACCTGCTGCACCTGTATGTTGACTTTTTGTGTCTCATGTACGAGGACACCCTTGTCTCTTGGAACATAGGAACAGGAGTAGGCCATTCAGCCCCTCAAGCATGTTCCGCCATTTGATTAGACCATGGCTGATCTGTATCTTAACTCTATCTACCCGCCTTCCGTGATCCTGGATATCCTTGCCTAACAAAAATTTAACAATCTCAGTTTTGAAATTTTCAATTGACCTTTGCCTCAATGGCATTTTGAAATTATGCTCTTCAGATGAACCTTCATAGAAGTTTGCACACATTTAATAGATTAACTGGTTAATTTCTTCTTCCTTTTATTTTGTATATCAGGAAGACAATTTCTACTTTCCAGTATTCTGAAAAAGCTCCAGAACTGATTGAACTCCTAATAATATTAACTAGAGCGTGCTGATTTCCTCACACATGTCCTTGAGTATCCTAGGGTGTATGCCATGTGGTGTAAGTACCTTGTAATATCTCAGTCTTCAAGTTTTTCATAATATTCACTGAACTCTAAATAACTGGCCCTGTAATTTGTCTACAGTCTTCATATGAAGAATTCACCTAACACATCTGTTACTTCCTGATCCTCTTTGAAGTTGGAGATCTACAGTACATTTTATTGGTCAAGTCGGCACAAAAGGTTCTGGGAAATGTCGTTTTGTTCACATGGCTTACATAAAAACATAAGGAAAGTACAGCATGATAAAAGACCATTTGGCCCCACTCCCCGCATTCCTTAAATACTTTATCTCTCTCAATCTAGCATCAACTGTATTTTAGCAAATTATTCTGGACATTTACCACCCTTTATATAAAGAAGTTCTTAATCTTAGGTTTTGCTACATTAAACTTATGTCCCCTGGTCCAACCAGTCTATCCTACTTTGGATGAATATTCTATTCACAACAGTTCAAAACCAGATGCCACATTGGTCCACTCTCAGTCTACTCTCCTTTACTCCAATTCAGGCCTCCCTCAGTTGTCCTGCTATCGTTGCTCCTATTTTTGGAGTTGTTGCTTTGTGACCTCACTCTTTCTCTTTTGAGAATAACTACTTCCAATGAAAACCCAGCCCGATGAAGGCTGCACGAAATAAGGAATGGTGAGAAATGTTGTTTCCATTCAGTATTGTGGCCCTTGCTAAGTAGTATCTGTTCAATTTGACAGGAAGGGTAGATTTCGGCCTCAACAAATGCAGATGTGCTCCCCTAATTCAGAATCTTTTTGTTCTCTCACCTTTCCCAATTCTCTTCCATTCTCCTTTTAAGTGCAAGGGGATGTGTACTGGTCAGATTCAGTTCTCCTTAGAATCTTGGAAAGGATGAATTTTCATGAGGAATCTCTTTATTGGGTAGGGCTTTCAATTTTTCTGAAGATTGTGCCAATCCTCATGTATTCGGAATGTCAGCAAACATAAATGATCGCTAAATGCGAATAAAATTGTCTGCTGGTAATCTTTGGGACTTATTGAGCTGTAATTCGACGATAAAGTAGAAGGTTTTAAATGAAATGTGTTTTTTCCAAACATTTTACTTGCCAAATCACTTGTCTTCATTTTAGTCACTTTTCTTTTCTTCATCACAACGCCTATCTTTAATCGTTCCTGCAAAGTAAAGCTTTCTGTAATGGTACAAGGATGCACTTCACTACCGAGCATATTTTACTGATCTTTCTCTATATATTCTTTGACTAGCGCAAACAACCCATCTGTCAAGTGAAAATCTCTGCTACGAATGTCAGATAATCACAATGTCATGAATCTGGAAGATCACCTTCGGCATACAAGTCAGTCTTGTGTCATGCTTGCACGTGTGATGGTACTCAAGGGGACTTCCAGCTTGGTCGATTTATTTCTGTGCATCTGGGTCCAGGTCTGAGTTATACAACCTTTGCCACATTATGATTTTAATAAGGTTCAGCATGTGTTTAAAGCTGGTGAAATTTTCCACTCCTCTGAGGCGCATGTGGTGTGGGTATATGTGTTGTGAGTGTATGTGTCAGCTTCAGATCTCAATTCACCTGCGGATTGTGCAGATCAATGACACTAGAGCTATTTTTTGGGAAGGGGGCAACTTTGCTGGCAAAAAAGCATGAGCGATGATGACAATTCTACGGAGGCAGGGGAAACTTTCCTTTCAATGACTGTTCCCTTTTCATTTTAAAAAAAAATGATTTATAAGATCTGGTCTTTTCTAGTTCTAAAAAAAGACTCGAAAATGAATCAATTTTATCCATAATTATTTTTCAGGAGTTAATTTTTTTCATTCATTTTTAAATTAGTTTTGTGCATGTTAGTACTGGGCAATGGAACATTCATTTATTTTTCACATAATTAGCAAACTGCTCACAAAACAGGTGGCTTTTGGAATCTGTGCTTCCCGAGAATGTCATTTTATTTGTGGTAACAAAAAGTACAAGCCCTTCATGCAATAATGATACTTAATTGCAACTCAAGCAGCTAACATGTCACTTAATGGGTTCAAATAATAAAAGGTTTGTCGCTCCAACTGTAGAATGCACAGTTTTTGCAGAGAATGACAATGACAAGTGAGGAAATTTTGATTTACTAATGAGGCCTTGCACCCTTCGTGATTGAGAGGGGTTTGCGGGGTGGGAAAGAACTCCACCACCAATCTGAATGATGTCATTTTTCCTCACTTTAGGGCGGATTCAGAGCATTTGTTGGCAGGTAATATTTGCCTAATGCATAGCTAGAATCATAGAGTTTTACCGCGCAGTAGGAGGCCATTTGGCCCATCGTGCCTGTGCCAGCTCTCAAAGAGCTATCCACTTATTCCCATTCTCCTGCCCTTTCCTCTCAAATCTTTCTTTAATTTCCCTTCTCTTTCTTTTTCATATAGTTACCCACTCCCCCTATTATGGACTCTGCTTCCACCATTGTTTCTGGTAGAGCATTCCAAATCCTCAACAACCCTCGATGTAAAAAACAATTCTCCTAATCTCCCCCTTCATTCCTTTGGCAATGATCTTAGTTGCAAAACTGAAAGGAATTATATTCTTAGTCACTGGATTTCTCTGGTTAAGTATGCTGGGCCCAGCAGTTTGGAACGGTTTGTTTGCTGCACTGTCCCTCAATATGGGATTTATCCAACAATGAAGGAGCAGTACTGGGAACACGTATTTCCAAACCATCAACCCACCAAATTCAAACAGGTGAATCAACTGACATGAGAATATAATTATTGACTGTTACGTCTTCTAGTCTCCCACTGATTCTTCTGTGTACTGACTGGCAGATGGAGAGATGAGACAATTAAAATGCAGGCTTTCTTCCAACACTTTCAAGTTGTATTCATGGCAGAAACACAAGCCCTGAGTTTATACTGGGGGTGGGAATGTGGCATGCAGGAGGGAAGCGGCCATGGTAGCGCCAGTGTGTAGTCCAGGCCATTTTAACTCCAGAACCTCATTTTAATGACAGAAATGGGACATCCGCCCCAAGCCGCTGGACGGGAGTAGGACTGAGGGACTGGTCCCTGGTACTAAGGTAGTCATCTGGTTGAATGTGCTGAGCATATCCAATCAGGGCTAGGGAATGGAGGTGAAGTCTGGGGCTCGGGAGGTCCAAGGTTTCCTTGTGGGGCCGGGAGGAGTACTCCTGCTCCTCCTGGCCCACAAAGAAACCTTTTAAAAAGTTTTAAAAATCACTTACCTGGGCCTGTTCTGGCCATGGATCCTGACAAGTCCGGCGCTGGGCGTCATAGTCGTGATCCCCAGTTGAAATCACATTGGGGTCTGATTGACGTTATTGGACCCTGACATTTCCATATTAATGAGGCCTTCCTAATCCCAATAGTCAATATGGTGGCGGGCAGGAACGGAGCAGACAGTTACTGGCCACAAATTTAAGCATACCCCATTCCTGCCGGGTGGGCATGATTAAAATCAGGGTTACAGTTTCTGTCAACATCACCTATTAACCAAAATCAACAACAACTTGCATTCTATTTAGCATCTTTTAACATAGTAAAACGTCCTAAAGGGGCTTCACAGGAGCGTTAACAAAATTTGACATCGAAACGCATAAGAAGATATTAGGACAGGAGACTAAAAGCTTGGTCAAAGGGGTAGGTTTTAAGGAGCGTCTTAAAGGAGGAGAGGTAGAGAGGCGGAGAGGTCTTGGGAGGAGATTCCAGAGCTTAGGGCCTAGGCAGCTGAAGGCATAGCCACCAATGATTGAGCGATTAAAATCAGGGATGCGCAAGAGGCAAGAATTGGAGAAGAGCAGAGATCTTGGTGGGTTGCAGGGCTGGAGGAGGTTACAGAGATAGGGAGGGGCATTGCTGGACAGGGAGCCAATGTAGGTCAGCAAGCACAGGGGTAATGGGCGAATGGGACTTGGTGTGAGTTAGGATACGGGCAGCAGAGGTTTCGATGAGCTCAAGTTTATGGAGGGTACAAGGTGGGATGCCGACCAGGACAGCATAGGAATCTGCACCTTCATGCATTCCGTGAATGTTATAGCATGTCCCGTGACTAAAAATTGTTCTTTAACCGCAGCATATTACACTGCAGATGACATGGAATGCTCAGCATGTTCTCCTGTCTATTCTGAAATTAAAGCTAAAACTATTAATCACTGATGCAGCAAGTTACTGATGATACAAATATTTAGGATGCAACAAAGATAAAATCAAAGATGTTAACTTATCCCCTTTTGTATATATTTCTTACATAGTCTGAATAGCTGCAAGGCTTTTGGGCGAAACCTACTTTCATAAACATTCTACTATAATGTCTGATGTGAAATTCTTGCTCATTGCATGGAAATTGGTTGTCAGACTGAACTGAAACTCGGCTAAACTTGAGCAGCTAGCTCAGTTCCCTTATACCATTTTGGGTCAAAGGTGTTGATGTTGACACATGTGCCAGAAGTGTGCTGCCCGCCATATTGGATCAGGATGGTCAGTAGGCGTCCAGGGTGCCCGTCTGAAACTGGCGTTAGGCCTATTGTGTATGCAAATCGGGGGCCTAACGCCCGTTTCAGGCCACTTTGTGAAGTTGGTTTGCTACTGAGTGCTATATGCACTGTTCTTGTTGCGGTCAGTTTTTCAGGCACACAGCAGCCAAACCAGCAATCCTTAAAGGGGCGGTTGGAGGCTGCCACCCGAATGGTAAGTTTCATGTTTTTTACTTACCTTATTGTGGAGCCAAGACAAGCTCCCAATATTAGAACTGTTGGCCACCGCTCACCTCCCTCATGATTGCCTATCCTGCCACCCCCCCTCCCCCTCTCCTGAGGCTCTCGGCCGGCTTCTGAGCCGGCAGACCTTGCTGTCCACCCTCTACCCCCCCCCCCACCCCCATAACCACGGGGCTGCCTTTGCAGCCGCGATTGGCACCTGCAGCTTGTCGGCACTATCCTAATGAGGCCGGCAGACCAACTTGCCGTCGTCCTGCCGACAGCCTCGTTAGCTGTGTGCAGCATTCGCTACGTAAGGATTGTGCCTAATTCGGATGTGATCCATTTTCTAGGCCCTTACCTCTCAAGCACATCCCCTGATGGGTAGCATTAGAGTTAATGGCCCCGAATTTCCTTGGGGCCTGGGCTGCTCTCCCTGCGTAAACAGCTGGGAGGGCGGTAGAGATGGCGGGAAATTTTTTGGGATCTGGAAATGCTGGGTTTTTGCCACAAAGAATGCAGAATGGGATTCCCTGTTGGTGTCAGCATTGGTACTTATACAATTTTCCAATCTGCGTTATGGAAAAAATATAAGTGGATTTTTGGTGAGGGATGCCAACCACCAAATATGCAATGTGTGAAAAATATACTATTCTAAGAATGAGCATGGTCTCAACTACTTATAGGACTAGAAAAAGTTGCATGACTAAAATATAAAGGTAAGGCATATTACTGTGGAGTAGCAGTGCAGAACATGTATTGACACTGAATCTGAACTGCAGTGTGTTTTTAAACAGCTTATGCACTCTAACTGGATTTTAAAGAACAGTTATCAAACCAAAACAAGATAAAAATACCTAATTTTATCATAGATGCTCATCAGTGCTTTGCAGCTGGTTAAACTCCAGTAGCACCCCTATTGCAATTCCTGAGGAAAGTAGTAATTAAAGATATATGTAAAGACTACTGTACTGACACAAAGAAAACTTAGCAAAGATGTAGCTAGCAACAGATCAGAAAGAACAGGCAAGAAATTCCAGGCAACTAGCTCTAGATAAAATACCTTCTCATTTGGTTTTAGCTGTAAAATACTGAATGAGTTCATCATTAATGACAAAAAAGTCTCTCGGAAGCGATAATCAGTCTTCTCTCACTTTTTAATAGACCTTTTTTACTCTCCTTTTGGAGGGTAGGAATTCTGAGAGCAGGGCTGGCCATGGACAAATCTTCCATTAGCACTTTCAACTGACCACTCATATCTTAAATTCCTATGAGCATTATATGTTGAAAGAAATTGTAAATTTAACTAACCTTACTAGTTCATGAAGGTTCCATTGGAACACAGAAGACGTCTTCTAGTAACTGCAGATTTTCTTTTATTTTTCCACTGAGGAGGCTTACCTGTATTTTCTTTTGTTTGTGGGACTTCAGAGCAAACTCCTGAAACACACATCCATTTCCGTATTATGCAGTTATCCTATCATTGGCAATCCAAACACTTTCTTTCAATATGTAGTTATTGTTCCGTGGCCTCATTGTTTTCATTGAATATTGGAACCAGCTCTCTAAATAAAATTGATCAAATCTTGTTCAAGGCTCAAATCTAGCTTGGCTCAACTTATCAAAACGCTACCGCATAGACACAGCAAAATGACCTCCATAATTGGGCTGGGATTCCTCGGTGGAGCAGAGAGTTGTAATTATTAAAGCATCATCAAACATCAGTATTTTTTTTCCTTGCAAGAACAGGAGAGGTTTGATAACTTTAAACTTTCGGCATCAATTAAGTGCTTTATTCAGGGAAATCTGTGCCGTGGTAAACGGGAGAAGTCTAAGTTAAACACTGAACTCTCTCAAAACACTAAAGAAAATTCATGGCCATGATTGTACAGTTCAGTCACACAGAAGAGATGGTAATTTTCTGGCAAACTTTCTGATAGTGCCAAGTAAGGTCACTGTTGTTCAGGGAATTCACTGAGATTTCTTGAGTGTTTTCACCATTGAGCTGGTGAGACTGACACTGAGCTACACTCTGACTTACTGATCAGCAGAGAGTCACACTTGGTCTGAACTTGGCTATACAAAATTGCTGACAATATAGAAAAGCTTATTTATAATAGATAAGAACATCCAAATTTCATTAACTAGCACACCCATAACAAGATAATCATGATCATGGGAACATATTTTTTTAAAAACACAGTAGAAATCAGTTCTTTTATTATGCACACCAGATGTCATCTTTGCCAATACCCCTTCCAGTAAAATGTTCAGAGCTTTTAAGACAAACCACAATGGTGCGTTTTAACACCTTATAAACGTACTTGTTACTGTTACCACTTTTATTCAATTAGTGTTCCAAAGCACACTCTTTAGCCCTTCATTCAGCTGTTTTTGTTTCTATATGATTAAATTTATGCATTCTGGATTCTGATCCCATAAGATCCCATTGTTTAGTTTGTGTCTATCACCTATGCCTTTCAATAAGCCACTGCAATTTATAAAGATATAATTCTTGAAGGGCACTGTCTCTGTGGAGAAGTTGTTTGGTTACATTTTTGCACTGGGTTTCACATGCCTCAGTAATGTAAATTGTATCAAATACTGACAATATGTTGCTTGAGCAGATGTCACTGGACAAATATGGAGGAACACACAGTTCTTCTGGTCTCTTTCTTTTCTTAGTGTTTCCCTCTTCACTTGAATGTTAAAATTGTACATATTTGAGTACCTGATCCATCTACTTTCAATTGCATCTGAAAAGATTTATTTCCATGAAAGAAAAGCAGTCAGAATTCTATACTATCTATCTTCTTGGCAGTTCTGTGTCATCAGTAAATTTTATGGGGATGGGAGCATCAGATTTCAGGGGATGTAAATCCAAACTTTCAGCTTTAATTAGTATTATTATCCTTCTCTTATTTCTCTAAAGGGACTTCACAAGGACTTGTGTTTCCTCTATAACTGACCTTGAGCTTGCTCCCTTTCAATTCAAACTACATGCACCTACTGTACCTTAATGTACATAACACTGACCCTTGCCTGCCCCAAGTTCTTCAAGTCTGACCTGCAATGTGCCCTGGTTCTCAGAGTAGCCAAACAAGTTCCCTGACTTGTTTAACTAATGAAATCAAATACCAAACAACATTCATGAGACCTGCCTGCAAAACAAAAAAAAAAATCAATGTGATTTAGTTTAAAATATCTGTTCAAAATTACCTTAACTAGCACTCTCTAATCTTTTGGAGCTTTGGCACAAGTTGGAGCTATGCAAGAAGAATGAAATCAGAGGCCAAATGGTTCCATACCCCTCCATATCAAAACTCACTGAGATAATGGAAACATCAGGATGCACATGGGGGCACTGCCACCAAAAGAAATACAATTGATGTACTGTGCATGGAGCCTAATTAGTTACAATACCCAAGTGATTTGTAAATGTTTTGTAAAGTTTCTTAATGGAATATTTCTCAGAAGCTGAATGCATCCCATCATGAATCCTTTAAAAGGGAGCTCTAAACATTAATGCAAAGTTAGTCACAGTAAATGTACATGTAACTACATCCTTCAGAGGCAAGGCTGTAATTTTATTACATTAAGGGCATCAGACTTTCTTTTTACTGAAAACAACAGAATCAAAATCATCTTCATTCAGGCCTTTCTTCCACTTACCAAGGAAACTGCTTTTAGTCCCTTTAAAAGGGCAAAAGTCTCTCTTGTTGTTGATGTAATTTAGAGATTCTGAGGTACTCTGACTACATGACTATTCTTTGGAACAACTATTATCCTTTTACATTATAATGACTTTCCTGTTCTTCCAATGAAAGGCTGGTGAGAGACAAATTCTTAGGTCTGAATGTCTGTAACACATTATTTCAGTCCATATATTATGTTTACCTCAACTATGAAAATTGGCAAAAATAGAAAATTGGATATCTTATGTGCTATCAAGTGGGCAAGATAGCACATTGTCCTTAAATTATATTTTTAACACAAACTACAACTGGTTCAATTTATAATCTGCCATGCCTCTATGAAGTATGGGGGTCATTATTATTCATGTTGCCATCAATGAAATTATATTAATTGCTTTTTTTTTTATTATTTGTTCACAGGATGTGGGCATTGCTGGCAAGGCCATGTTCATTGTCCATCCCTAGTTGTCCTGAGATGGTGGTGGACCACCTTCTTCAACACTACAGACCTTGTGGTGATAGTGCTCCCATGATGCTGTTAGGTAGGGAATTCCAGGATATTGACCCAACAACGATGAAGAAATGCAATATAT
The DNA here is from genome assembly GCF_035084215.1 of Heptranchias perlo. NCBI lineage: Eukaryota > Metazoa > Chordata > Chondrichthyes > Hexanchiformes > Hexanchidae > Heptranchias > Heptranchias perlo. The sequence goes on from NC_090336.1 coordinate 42,672,526, forward strand.
GTCCAAGTCAGAATGACATATGACTTGGAAGAGAACTTGGAGGTGATGTTGTTCCCATGACATTGCTGATAATTAACTAAGACTGCCCAATAAAACCTGTTAAAAAAAGTCTTCAGAGATTTTCTTCGGAAAATATAATGCAGGAAAATGGGCTAACATAGTACTCACAGTGACTTTTGCAGTCCATCAGGATAGATAGAAGGGTTAAGATTGCAAGCTAAACTCAGCATTTCAAATAGTGTGCTGCTTCTTAACAGTACGTATGGATAGCTGCAGCATTAGGTATGACCCTAACCCCTTGATAGAGAGGTTACATGTACAATCTTCTCATCTGGACGTGGCAGCATGACCAGTTTAGCCAACTGACTTCAAATCTTCAACGAAATAACCTTTAATTTGAAGTTAATGTATTTTTGCCATCTTCATATGGGTCCTGTTTGATCTGCTGAGAGCTCCCTCAGAGAACCTGACAGCAAAGTTGTGTTGAGTACCCAAGATTAAGCATTAGATAGGTATTAAGAGGAAATTATAATCATCCTCACACCATTTTTGTCCAAAGCATCTGTTATTACTAGAATGGTCAGTTGCCATGCCTCCATAACCTTGTGGCATGTCAACCTGACAAAATGAAAAAGATAATCCAGCTATCCTATTGATTAAATTAGATTTGAGCTACCCAAATCCAAACTGCTGGTTCCCTCAGAGTTAGGTTAATATGTTACACAATACTGCAAATTCACTGTCGAACTCTGACTTCAGAATCATTAATTTAGATATTTGAAGGTACTGAAAACCAACAATAGTTTATTTATAATCTTATTTAGTATTTGAACTACAAATTCTGGATCTAGAATTGTTTAAAAGATCATGGGTATGTGGATTTTTTTGTTTTTTTTTACAAGTAAAGCAATCTTCACAGAATGATTCTGTTTGTAAATATAGAACAAGATGATACATGGAAAATAAAAGATTTAATATAAATCTACCTCTAATACTGCATTCCCTGTCATTACCAGTTGTAAGAGCTCATGAAATAACAGAAAGAGACAAAACAGACTGAATTTCACCACTAGAATTCACCATAAAAACCCCATGTGAAACATAATCCTTACAAAATATCTGAACAGCCCCTTAGAGAATCAAAATCTCCTATGAAAAACATGGTGATGACTAAATTAATGGGCGCAGCATTGTATGTCAAATCAGTGTTTAGAATACACATAATTGTCTCTGTTTTAGATCACAATAGAATTATTTTTTAATAAATAAACCTCTTTAAAGACACTTCTTTTAAACAGTAGAATCAGCTTTGTCCTGTTTGTCATTTGTAAATTTGTGTGTTTTTTCCCCCACTCATATTTGTGTCTCTTGTACATTGTCCTTAGAGTTCACTCGCATCAATAATGGTTCATGCACAGAGCTGTGTAGTGAGTTTATCGTGTTTACTGTGGTGGTGTGGTTGAACGGAGCTTTATAAGAGTTATAGTGGTTCATATGCTCATGCTCTATAGCGGGCATGGTCAGGTGACTCTCCACGGCAGTACTTCCTGCGATGTCATCATCTACATTGATGATCTCGATGGTCCTGGTGGGAGCATGGTGATTCTGGTGGTGGTGCTGCTTGCGCATTTTGTAAAAAATGATTAACATCACTGCTGCCATCAGTGTGATGGCTACAAAGCAACCAATAATGATCTTGGTGGTTTTCATCACCTCATCCAGGCCAGGCATGAGATTTCCTCCTGCATCAGTAATAGCGACTGTGACTGTTTTCTCCGTTGACTTTGTGCTCCGAGGAGTCAAGGAGGTTGTCACAAAGGTGATATCCCAGTCACTGAAAGGTGTAGGTCTCAATTTGTCATCCGTCGTGTGTACCTGTACAGATGGTTCCATAGTCTCCACTGTGACAGTTGTGAAATAAGTGAAGGTGCTGTTTTCTGTAGCAGTCACATTTAGTGTAGCTGATGCTGTCGTATTCCCTGCAGAATTACTCACCAAACACGTATACAGCCCCGTGTCCTGGGCGGTCACATTTGTAAAATTTAACGTGCCATCGTTAAGCACGGAAATCCGAACCTTGTATGCTCCATGAGTCATTATTGTGCCATTTGGAGTAATCCAACTCACTGAGGTCATGGAGGTTGATGCTCGACATTTTAATTCTGCAGCCATTCCCTCAGTCAGATTGAGGTCTGTAGGAGCCTCTACAATAACTGGAGCATAGCAGTTGAATTTGTTCTGGTCCAGTTCTCCAATATAACTCCCTTTTAAACTAGGGGGCGTGTGACAACGAGCACAACATGTCGTGTTGGAGGGCACAATCTCTTTCAGCCACCAGCTGAGCCACAGGATGTCACAATTGCAGCTCCATGGGTTGTGATGCAAGTGGACCCGCTCAAGATGGTGAAGAGGTGTGAAGAGGTCATGAGGCAGCAAAGTCAGGTTATTGTGCGCCAAGTTAAGCTCTATTAGTGACTGAAGGTCATCAAAGGCGTTCCTTTCAATCACCTGGATCTGAGCATGCATCATCCACAGTTTCTGCAGGTTAGTCAAACCCTGAAAGGACCCCGGTCGGATTAGTGAAAGACGATTCCCCGATAGTTCCAGTTCCTCTAATTTTATCAGAGGTGTGAGGTTAGGGATTTCCTGAAGATTACACATCCCGAGATTCAAATATCTTAAATTTGACAGACCTTCAAAGGCTCTGTCAGAGATGCGTTCAAGTCTTTTTAGTTCACCTAAATCTAATCTCCTAAGAGAAGGAACTCGATTGAAAGCGTACGATGGTATGCTTTCAATTGGATTATTCCTCAACCACAGTTCCTTCAGTTTGGATAGGTACTCAAAAGCTCCACTAGGGATGGTGGAAAGGCGGTTGTCAAACAGCTCCAGGGTGTTGAGATTTGTCAGGCCATTGAAGGCCCCAACCTCAATCTGTCGGATGTGGTTCTTACTTAACTGTAGAATCTCTAGGTGCCTTAAATGCTTGAAGCTGTCAGCTTTGATGACTTGGATCCCGTTTTCTTGCAGGTTCAGGTAGCGCGTGTTGATGGAGATGCTATCTGGCACTTCCCTCAAGTTCCGGCGTGTACAAATCACTTTGCTAAACTGATTGCTACAGGAGCACACAGAAGGGCAGGTCTGAGCTCTGACCAAACCGGCCACCACGAGAAGTTGTAGAGCCAACAGCAACACAAATAAGGGGTCGAGTATGGCCCTGTTAAACTTTGGACCTATCATCATCTGCTGTGGATGCAATGTCATCTTGTTCAACATTCATAATTTATTGGATGTTTGTTTTCTGAGTTCAATTTATTACTGTAATCTGAAAAAAAAATGAAAAAAGGAATTAGTACTCTGAACCAGCATATCACTACACCATTTTGTAACCTCATCTCATGACTCTTTTCCTGTTCAGTGCTTTCTTTGCTCAGTGCTTTCACAATATGCCTGCATTATTTCCCATTGTGTTCTGATAGAACATACTGAGCTGCCTTAAGGCCATCTCCAACTGACATCTGAACCACAATATACCTCCACAGAACCACAAACAAGGGTTTAAAACTGTAAAAAAAAGTTCTGTCTATTCTTTCATTTTATATTTCAGTTTCAAAAACAGGACGAGGGTAATTCTCTCTCCTGGCAGGCAAGACTCATCCTAGACAGTGCAGGCTCAGAAATTACCCCTAACATTTTTCTTTTCTGACACGTTTACAGCAGTTTCAATCATATAACGGTTACAATCATATAATTTCACGGGACTTTGACTATACTCTAAGTTTTTAAACTGCAATTAAATAATGCAATACCTTTAAGTCTGAAAATGACACTGTGCAAAATTACTGCGCTTTGTATCAAATTCCTCTGTCATTTTAAAAGAGGTATCAACCCATTGCAAATAAATGCCTTGGTGAAAATAGCACTTAAAGGAATGTGACACAACGACCCCGATTTTCAAAGGAAATTGCGGGTGCGTTGGGGGCTGGGGGGGGGCCGGGGGGGGGCTGCAAAAATCGGGAAAATCCCGAGGGATGAGGAAGCCGGCCCCAACCCGCCAACTTGCGGGTTTCCCACAGACGAGCCTGTGTGTGCGCGCACGTCCCAAATGTGGAGATCCCAAGCCGGTGGGATGATAGTTAAAGAACCAAACGTACCTAATGAGGTACTTAAGGTACTTTATTTCTGACGTAGTAGTTAAAAAATGATTTTAAACTTACCTGGGCAGCTTTCCCACGACTTCCGATTCACGCCTGGTAAAACCAGGGGTGAAGGGCCAGATCAGGCAAAAATAAACAAAATAAATTAAATACAAAAAACATTAAAAAAATAAACCTACCCTGGATCGATGTCCCCCTCTCCCCCCGATGACTCTTTCTCCGAAGTCCCTCTCAGCCCCCGATGTCTCCCTCTCTGATCTTCCTCTCTCTGCCCCCCACCCCCCCCACACCGATCTTCAGTGCCCTCCACTCTCTGCTCCAGCGCCGGATGACGTCTCTCGGGGCTGACTCAGGTGATTGGCATTCTAGCTAGCATAAATTCGGAAGGGTTTTGCTAACGCACGGAGTGAGGGAGCAATGAGTAGCAGCTATCGATGGAGTCTGGTTTCTACAGAGTCTATAATTGGGAATTTGGTGAGTGAGGGGATTCGGTGCAGTAAGGGGTGAGGTGTATTTGATTAGTCAGCAGAGCGGGGGGGAGCGTACCGAGAGCGGAGAGGAGCGTACCGAGAGCGGAGGGGAGCGTACCGAGAGCGGAGGGGAGCGTACCGAGAGCGGAGAGGAGCGTACCGAGAGCGGAGAGGAGCGTACCGAGAGCGGGGGGGGGGGGGAGCGTACCGAGAGCGGGGGGGAGCGTACCGAGAGCGGAGAGGAGCGTACCGAGAGCGGAGAGGAGCGTACCGAGAGCGGGGGGGAGTGTACCGAGAGGGGAGGGGAGCGTACCGAGAGCGGGGGGGGGGAGCGTACCGAGAGCGGGGGGGGGGAGCGTACCGAGAGCGGGGGGGGAGCGTACCGAGAGCGGAGGGGGAGCGTATCGAGAGCGGAGGGGAGCGTACCGAGAGCGGAGAGGAGCGTACCGAGAGCGGGGGGGGAGCGTACCGAGAGCGGAGGGGAGCGTACCGAGAGCGGAGAGGAGCGTATCGAGAGCGGGGGGGAACGTACCGAGAGCGGGGGGGGGAGCGTACCGAGAGCGGAGGGGAGCGTACCGAGAGCGGAGGGGAGCGTACCGAGAGCGGAGGGGAGCGTACCGAGAGCGGAGGGGAGCGTACCGAGAGCGGAGAGGAGCGTACCGAGAGCGGGGGGGAGCGTACCGAGAGCGGAGGGGGAGCGTATCGAGAGCGGGGGGGAGCGTACCGAGAGGGGAGGGGAGCGTATCGAGAGCGGAGGGGGAGCGTACCGAGAGCGGGGGGGAGCGTACCGAGAGCGGGGGGGGGGGGGGAGCGTACCGAGAGCGGAGGGGGAGTGTACCGAGAGCGGAGGGGGAGCGTACCGAGAGCGGAGGGGGAGCGTATCGAGAGCGGAGGGGGAGTGTACCGAGAGCGGGGGGTGGGAGCGTACCGAGAGCGGGGGGGAGCGTATCGAGAGCGGAGGGGGAGCGTATCGAGAGCGGGGGGGAGCGTACCGAGAGCGGGGGGTGGGAGCGTACCGAGAGCGGGGGGGAGCGTACCGAGAGCGGAGGGGGAGCGTACCGAGGGCGGGGGGAGCGTACCGAGAGCGGGGGGGAGCGGACCGAGAGCGGAGAGGAGCGTACCGAGAGCGGAGAGGAGCGTACCGAGAGCGGGGGGGAGCGTACCGAGAGCGGAGAGGAGCGTACCGAGAGCGGAGGGGAGCGTACCGAGAGCGGGGGGGGAGCGTACCGAGAGCGGGGGGGGAGCGTACCGAGAGCGGAGAGGAGCGTACCGAGAGCGGGGGGGAGCGTACCGAGAGCGGGGGGGGGGGGGGGGGAGCGTACCGAGAGCGGGGGGGAGCGTACCGAGAGCGGAGAGGAGCGTACCGAGAGCGGGGGGGAGCGTACCGAGAGCGGGGGGGGGGGGGGGGGAGCGTACCGAGAGCGGAGGGGGAGCGTACCGAGAGCGGAGGGGGAGCGTATCGAGAGCGGAGGGGGAGCGTATCGAGAGCGGGGGGGAGCGTACCGAGAGCGGGGGGGAGCGTACCGAGAGCGGGGGGGAGCGTACCGAGAGCGGGGGGGAGCGTACCGAGAGCGGGGGGGAGCGTACCGAGAACGGGGGGGAGCGTACCGAGAGCGGAGGGGGAGCGTACCGAGAGCGGAGGGGGAGCGTACCGAGAGCGGAGGGGGAGCGTACCGAGAGCGGAGAGGGAGTGTACCGAGAGCGGAGGGGGAGCGTACCGAGAGCGGAGGGGGAGCGTATCGAGAGCGGAGGGGGAGCGTATCGAGAGCGGGGGGGAGCGTACCGAGAGCGGGGGGTGGGAGCGTACCGAGAGCGGGGGGGAGCGTACCGAGAGCGGGGGGGAGCGTACCGAGAGCGGGGGGGAGCGTACCGAGAGCGGAGGGGGAGCGTACCGAGGGCGGGGGGAGCGTACCGAGAGCGGGGGGGAGCGTCCCGAGAGCGGGGGGGAGCGTACCGAGAGCGGGGGGGGGAGCGTACCGAGAGCGGGGGGGGAGCGTTCCGAGAGCGGGGGGGGGAGCGTACCGAGAGCGGAGGGGGAGCGTACCGAGAGCGGGGGGGAGCGTACCGAGAGCAGGGTGGGAGCGTACCGAGAGCGGGGGGAGCGTACCGAGAGCGGGGGGGAGCGTACCGAGAGCGGGGGGGAGCGTACCGAGAGCGGAGAGGAGCGTACCGAGAGCGGGGGGGAGCGTACCGAGAGCGGAGGGGAGCGTACCGAGAGCGGGGGGGGGGAGCGTACCGAGAGCGGGGGGGGGGAGCGTACCGAGAGCGGGGGGGAGCGTACCGAGAGCGGGGGGGAGCGTACCGAGAGCGGGGGGGGGAGCGTACCGAGAGCGGGGGAGAGCGTACCGAGAGCGGGGGGGAGCGTACCGAGAGCGGGGGGGGGGAGCGTACCGAGAGCGGGGGAGAGCGTACCGAGAGCGGGGGGGAGCGTACCGAGAGCGGGGGGGGGGAGCGTACCGAGAGCGGGGGGGAGCGTACCGAGAGCGGGGGGGAGCGTACCGAGAGCGGGGGGGAGCGTACCGAGGGCGGGGGGCAGCGTACCGAGAGCGGGGGGGGAGCGTACCGAGAGCGGAGAGGAGCGTACCGAGAGCGGGGGGCAGCGTACCGAGAGCGGGGGGCAGCGTACCGAGGGCGGGGGGCAGCGTACCGAGAGCGGGGGGCAGCGTACCGAGGGCGGGGGGCAGCGTACCGAGAGCGGGGGGCAGCGTACCGAGGGCGGGGGGCAGCGTACCGAGAGCGGGGGGCAGCGTACCGAGAGCGGGGGGGTGAGCGTACCGAGAGCGGGGGGGTGAGCGTACCGAGAGCGGGGGGGAGCGTACCGAGAGCGGGGGGGAGCGTACCGAGAGCGGGGGGGGAGCGTACCGAGAGCGGGGGGGGTGCGTACCGAGAGCGGGGGGGAGCGTACCGAGAGCGGGGGGGGAGCGTACCGAGGGCGGGGGGAGCGTACCGAGAGCGGGGGGGAGCGTACCGAGAGCGGGGGGGAGCGTACCGAGAGCGCAGGGGAGCGTACCGAGAGCGGGGGGGGGGGGGGGGAGCGTACCGAGAGCGGGGGGGAGCGTACCGAGAGTGGAGAGGAGCGTACCGAGAGCGGGGGGGGGAGCGTACCGAGAGCGGGGGGGGAGCGTACCGAGAGCGGGGGGGGGGGGAGCGTACCGAGAGCGGGGGGGGAGCGTACCGAGAGCGGGGGGGGGGGGAGCGTACCGAGAGCGGGGGGGAGCGTACCGAGAGCGGGGGGGGGAGCGTACCGAGAGCGGGGGGGGGAGCGTACCGAGAGCGGGGGGGGGAGCGTTCCGAGAGCGGGGGGGGGAGCGTACCGAGAGCGGAGGGGGAGCGTACCGAGAGCGGGGGGGAGCGTACCGAGAGCGGGGGGGAGCGTACCGAGAGCGGAGGGGAGCGTACCGAGAGCGGAGAGGAGCGTACCGAGAGCGGGGGGGAGCGTACCGAGAGCGGAGAGGAGCGTACCGAGGGCGGGGGGGAGCGTACCGAGAGCGGGTGGGGGAGCGTACCGAGAGCGGGGGGGAGCGTACCGAGAGCGGAGAGGAGCGTACCGAGAGCGGGGGGGGGGGAGCGTACCGAGGGCGGGGGGGAGCGTACCGAGAGCGGGTGGGGGAGCGTACCGAGAGCGGGGGGGGAGCGTACCGAGAGCGGGGGGGGAGCGTACCGAGAGCGGGGGGGAGCGTACCGAGAGCGGGGGGGGAGCGTACCGAGAGCGGGGGGGGAGCGTACCGAGAGCGGGGGGGAGCGTACCGTGAGCGGGGGGGAGCGTACCGAGAGCGGGGGGGAGCGGACCGAGAGCGGAGAGGAGCGTACCGAGAGCGGGGGGAAGCGTACCGAGAGCGGAGAGGAGCGTACCGAGAGCGGAGGGGAGCGTACCGAGAGCGGGGGGGGAGCGTACCGAGAGCGGGGGGGGAGCGTACCGAGAGCGGGGGGGAGCGTACCGAGAGCGGGGGGGGAGCGTACCGAGAGCGGAGAGGAGCGTACCGAGAGCGGGGGGGAGCGTACCGAGAGCGGGGGGGGGGGGGGGGGGAGCGTACCGAGAGCGGAGGGGGAGCGTACCGAGAGCGGAGGGGGAGCGTATCGAGAGCGGAGGGGGAGCGTATCGAGAGCGGGGGGGAGCGTACCGAGAGCGGGGGGGAGCGTACCGAGAGCGGGGGGGAGCGTACCGAGAGCGGGGGGGAGCGTACCGAGAGCGGGGGGTGGGAGCGTACCGAGAGCGGGGGGGAGCGTACCGAGAGCGGGGGGGGGAGCATTCCGAGAGCGGGGGGGGGAGCGTACCGAGAGCGGAGGGGGAGCGTACCGAGAGCGGGGGGGAGCGTACCGAGAGCGGGGGGAGGAGCGTACCGAGAGCGGAGAGGAGCGTACCGAGAGCGGAGGGGGGGAGCGTACCGAGAGCGGGGGGGAGCGTACCGAGAGCGGAGGGGAGCGTACCGAGAGCGGGGGGGAGCGTACCGAGAGCGGGGGGGAGCGTACCGAGAGCGGAGAGGAGCGTACCGAGAGCGGGGGGGGGGGAGCGTACCGAGGGCGGGGGGGAGCGTACCGAGAGCGGGTGGGGGAGCGTACCGAGAGCGGAGGGGAGCGTACCGAGAGCGGGGGGGGAGCGTACCGAGAGCGGGGGGGAGCGTACCGAGAGCGGGGGGGGAGCGTACCGAGAGCGGGGGGGGAGCGTACCGAGAGCGGGGGGGGAGCGTACCGAGAGCGGAGAGGAGCGTACCGAGGGCGGGGGGGAGCGTACCGAGAGCGGAGAGGAGCGTACCGTGAGCGGGGGGGAGCGTACCGAGAGCGGAGAGGAGCGTACCGAGAGCGGGGGGGAGCGGACCGAGAGCGGAGAGGAGCGTACCGAGAGCGGAGAGGAGCGTACCGAGAGCGGGGGGGAGCGTACCGAGAGCGGAGAGGAGCGTACCGAGAGCGGAGGGGAGCGTACCGAGAGCGGGGGGGGAGCGTACCGAGAGCGGGGGGGGAGCGTACCGAGAGCGGGGGGGGAGCGTACCGAGAGCGGGGGGGGAGCGTACCGAGAGCGGAGAGGAGCGTACCGAGAGCGGGGGGGGGGGGGGGGAGCGTACCGAGAGCGGAGGGGGAGCGTACCGAGAGCGGAGGGGGAGCGTATCGAGAGCGGAGGGGGAGCGTATCGAGAGCGGGGGGGAGCGTACCGAGAGCGGGGGGGAGCGTACCGAGAGCGGGGGGGAGCGTACCGAGAGCGGGGGGGAGCGTACCGAGAGCGGGGGGGAGCGTACCGAGAGCGGGGGGTGGGAGCGTACCGAGAGCGGGGGGGAGCGTACCGAGAGCGGAGGGGGAGCGTACCGAGAGCGGGGGGGGAGCGTACCGAGAGCGGAGGGGGAGCGTACCGAGAGCGGAGAGGGAGTGTACCGAGAGCGGAGGGGGAGCGTACCGAGAGAGGAGGGGGAGCGTATCGAGAGCGGAGGGGGAGCGTATCGAGAGCGGGGGGGAGCGTACCGAGAGCGGGGGGTGGGAGCGTACCGAGAGCGGGGGGGAGCGTACCGAGAGCGGAGGGGGAGCGTACCGAGGGCGGGGGGAGCGTACCGAGAGCGGGGGGGAGCGTACCGAGAGCGGGGGGGAGCGTACCGAGAGCGGGGGGGGGAGCGTACCGAGAGCGGGGGGGGAGCGTTCCGAGAGCGGGGGGGGGAGCGTACCGAGAGCGGAGGGGGAGCGTACCGAGAGCGGAGAGGAGCGTACCGAGAGCGGGGGGAGCGTACCGAGAGCGGGGGGGGAGCGTTCCGAGAGCGGGGGGGGGAGCGTACCGAGAGCGGAGGGGGAGCGTACCGAGAGCGGAGAGGAGCGTACCGAGAGCGGGGGGAGCGTACCGAGAGCGGAGAGGAGCGTACCGAGAGCGGGGGGAGCGTACCGAGAGCGGGGGGGAGCGTACCGAGAGCGGAGAGGAGCGTACCGAGAGCGGGGGGGGGGAGCGTACCGAGAGCGGGGGGGAGCGTACCGAGAGCGGGGGGGAGCGTACCGAGAGCGGGGGGGGGAGCGTACCGAGAGCGGGGGGGAGCGTACCGAGAGCGGGGGGGAGCGGACCGAGAGCGGGGGGGAGCGGACCGAGAGCGGGGGGGAGCGTACCGAGAGCGGGGGGGAGCGTACCGAGAGCGGGGGGGAGCGTACCGAGAGCGGGGGGGGGAGCGTACCGAGAGCGGGGGAGAGCGTACCGAGAGCGGGGGGGAGCGTACCGAGAGCGGGGGGGGGGAGCGTACCGAGAGCGGGGGGGAGCGTACCGAGAGCGGGGGGGAGCGTACCGAGAGCGGGGGGCAGCGTACCGAGGGCGGGGGGCAGCGTACCGAGAGCGGGGGGCAGCGTACCGAGGGCGGGGGGCAGCGTACCGAGAGCGGGGGGCAGCGTACCGAGAGCGGGGGGGTGAGCGTACCGAGAGCGGGGGGGGGAGCGTACCGAGAGCGGGGGGGAGCGTACCGAGAGCGGGGGGGGAGCGTACCGAGAGCGGGGGGGGTGCGTACCGAGAGCGGGGGGGAGCGTACCGAGAGCGGGGGGGGAGCGTACCGAGGGCGGGGGGAGCGTACCGAGAGCGGGGGGGAGCGTACCGAGAGTGGAGAGGAGCGTACCGAGAGCGGGGGGGGGAGCGTACCGAGAGCGGGGGGGGAGCGTACCGAGAGCGGGGGGGGGGGGAGCGTACCGAGAGCGGGGGGGGAGCGTACCGAGAGCGGGGGGGGGGGGAGCGTACCGAGAGCGGGGGGGGGGGGAGCGTACCGAGAGCGGGGGGCAGCGTACCGAGAGCGGAGAGGAGCGTCCCGAGAGCGGGGGGGAGCGTACCGAGAGCGGGGGGGAGCGTACCGAGAGCGGAGAGGAGCGTACCGAGAGCGGAGAGGAGCGTACCGAGAGCGGAGAGGAGCGTACCGAGAGCGGAGAGGAGCGTACCGAGAGCGGGGGGGAGCGTACCGAGAGCGGGGGGGGGGGAGCGTACCGAGAGCGGAGAGGAGCGTACCGAGGGCGGGGGGGGGGGAGCGTACCGAGAGCGGGGGGGCAGCGTACCGAGAGCGGGGGGGTGAGCGTACCGAGAGCGGGGGGGTGAGCGTACCGAGAGCGGGGGGGAGCGTACCGAGGGCGGGGGGGAGCGTACCGAGAGCGGGGGGGGGAGCGTACCGAGAGCGGAGAGGAGCGTACCGAGAGCGGAGAGGAGCGTACCGAGGGCGGGGGGGGGGGGAGCGTACCGAGAGCGGGGGGGCAGCGTACCGAGAGCGGGGGGGGGAGCGTACCGAGAGCGGAGAGGAGCGTACCGAGAGCGGGGGGGAGCGTACCGAGAGCGGAGAGGAGCGTACCGAGAGCGGGGTGGGGGGGGGGGGAGCGTACCGAGAGCGGAGAGGAGCGTACCGAGAGCAGGGGGGGGGGGGGGGGAGCGTACCGAGAGCGGAGAGGAGCGTACCGAGAGCGGGGGGGAGCGTACCGAGGGCGGGGGGGAGCGTACCGAAAGCGGAGAGGAGCGTACCGAGAGCGGAGAGGAGCGTACCGAGAGCGGAGAGGAGCGTACCGAGAGCGGGGGGGGGGGGGGGGAGCGTACCGAGAGCGGAGAGGAGCGTACCGAAAGCGGAGGGGAGCGTACCGAAAGCGGAGGGGAGCGTACCGAGAGCGGGGGGGGGGGGGGGGGAGCGTACCGAGAGCGGAGAGGAGCGTACCGAGAGCGGAGGGGAGCGTACCGAGAGCGGAGAGGAGCGTACCGAGAGCGGAGAGGAGCGTACCGAGAGCGGAGGGGAGCGTACCGAGAGCGGAGAGGAGCGTACCGAGGGCGGGGGGGAGCGTACCGAGAGCGGGGGGGAGCGTACCGAGAGCGGGGGGGAGCGTACCGAGAGCGGGGGGGAGCGTACCGAGAGCGGGGGGGAGCGTACCGAGAGCGGGGGGGGGGAGCGTACCGAGGGCGGGGGGAGCGTACCGAGGGCGGGGGGGAGCGTACCGAGGGCGGGGGGGAGCGTACCGAGGGCGGGGGGGAGCGTACCGAGGGCGGGGGGGAGCGTACCGAGGGCGGGGGGGAGCGTACCGAGGGCGGGGGGGAGCGTACCGAGGGCGGGGGGGAGCGTACCGAGGGCGGGGGGGAGCGTACCGAGAGCGGGGGGGGGGAGCGTACCGAGAGCGGGGGGGGGGGAGCGTACCGAGAGCGGGGGGGAGCGTACCGAGAGCGGGGGGGAGCGTACCGAGAGCGGGGGGGAGCGTACCGAGAGCGGGGGGGAGCGTACCGAGAGCGGGGGGGAGCGTACCGAGAGCGGGGGGGAGCGTACCGAGAGCGGGGGGGAGCGTACCGAGGGCGGGGGGGGAGCGTACCGAGAGCGGGGGGGAGCGTACCGAGAGGGGAGAGGAGCGTACCGAGGGCGGGGGGGAGCGTACCGAGAGCGGGGGGGAGCGTACCGAGAGCGGGGGGGGGGAGCGTACCGAGAGCGGGGGGGGGGAGCGTACCGAGAGCGGGGGGGAGCGTACCGAGAGCGGGGGGGAGCGTACCGAGAGCGGGGGGGGAGCGTACCGAGAGCGGGGAGGAGCGTACCGAGAGCGGGGGGGAGCGTACCGAGAGCGGAGGGGGAGCGTACCGAGAGCGGGGGGGAGCGTACCGAGAGCGGAGGGGGAGCGTACCGAGAGCGGAGGGGGAGCGTACCGAGAGCGGAGGGGGAGCGTACCGAGAGCGGAGGGGGAGCGTACCGAGAGCGGAGGGGGAGCGTACCGAGAGCGGGGGGGAGCGTACCGAGAGCGGAGGGGGAGCGTACCGAGAGCGGGGGGGGGGAGCGTACCGAGAGCGGAGGGGGAGCGTACCGAGAGCGGGGGGGAGCGTACCGAGAGCGGGGGGGAGCGTATCGAGAGCGGAGGGGGAGCGTACCGAGAGCGGGGGGGAGCGTACCGAGAGCGGGGGGGGGGAGCGTACCGAGAGCGGGGGGGAGTGTATCGAGAGCGGGGGGGAGCGTACCGAGAGCGGGGGGGAGCGTACCGAGAGCGGGGGGGAGCGTACCGAGAGCGGGGGGGAGCGTACCGAGAGCGGGGGGGAGCGTACCGAGAGCGGAGAGGAGCGTACCGAGAGCGGGGGGGAGCGTACCGAGAGCGGGTGGGGGAGCGTACCGAGAGCGGAGAGGAGCGTACCGAGAGCGGGGGGGAGCGTACCGAGAGCGGGGGGGAGCGTACCGAGAGCGGAGGGGGAGCGTACCGAGAGCGGGGGGGAGCGTACCGAGAGCGGGGGGGAGCGTACCGAGAGCGGGTGGGGGAGCGTACCGAGAGCGGAGAGGAGCGTACCGAGAGCAGGGGGGAGCGTACCGAGAGCGGGGGGGAGCGTACCGAGAGCGGGGGGGAGCGTACCGAGAGCGGGGGGGAGCGTACCGAGAGCGGGTGGGGGAGCGTACCGAGAGCGGAGAGGAGCGTACCGAGAGCGGGGGGGAGCGTACCGAGAGCGGGGGGGGAGCGTACCGAGAGTGGGGGGGAGCGTTCCGAGAGCGGGGGGGGGAGCGTACCGAGAGCGGAGGGGGAGCGTACCGAGAGCGGGGGGGAGCGTACCGAGAGCGGGGGGGGGAGCGTACCGAGAGCGGGGGGGAGCGTACCGAGAGCGGGGGGGGGGAGCGTACCGAGAGCGGGGGGGGGGAGCGTACCGAGAGCGGGGGGGGGAGCGTATCGAGAGCGGGGGGGGGAGCGTACCGAGAGCGGGGGGGGAGCGTACCGAGAGCGGGGGGGAGCGTACCGAGAGCGGGGGGGGGGAGCGTACCGAGAGGGGGGGGGGGGAGCGTACCGAGAGCGGGGGGGGGGAGCGTACCGAGAGCGGGGGGGGAGCGTACCGAGAGCGGGGGGGGAGCGTACCGAGAGTGGGGGGGAGCGTTCCGAGAGCGGGGGGGGGAGCGTACCGAGAGCGGAGGGGGAGCGTACCGAGAGCGGGGGGGGAGCGTACCGAGAGCGGGGGGGAGCGTACCGAGAGCGGGGGGGGGAGCGTACCGAGAGCGGGGGGGAGCGTACCGAGAGCGGGGGGGAGCGTACCGAGAGCGGGGGGGGGGAGCGTACCGAGAGCGGGGGGGGGGAGCGTACCGAGAGCGGGGGGGGGAGCGTATCGAGAGCGGAGGGGGAGCGTACCGAGAGCGGGGGGGGAGCGTACCGAGAGCGGGGGGGAGCGTACCGAGAGCGGGGGGGGGGAGCGTACCGAGAGCGGGGGGGGGGAGCGTACCGAGAGCGGGGGGGGGGAGCGTACCGAGAGCGGGGGGGGGGGGGGGGTCACAGCAACAACAAAACAAAACTGCAGTGTGACGTCACAGGTGAGGCAGGTAGGTGGTTGGTGGTGAGTGTCTCTTCTGTTTTTTTCTTTCTTAGGACCCTGGGCGAAGTAACTTATACATAAAACTAAATTTAAAAAAAAACTGAACTTAATTTAACAAATTAAACAAGGCCAGTACTTGGTTCAACCTAAAAATAATTTGATTACTACAATGCCAATCAATTAAATAAATAAAATATTTATGACAGGGCAGGAGATGTGTTGCAGCTGCAATATGTGGGAGTTACTGGACAGTTTTGTCCAGGGCGACTACATCTGCGGTAAGGTCTGCAGCTCGAGGAACTTCGGCTCCGAGTTGAGGAGCTGGAGTCCGAGCTGCAGACATTGCAAGGCATCAGGGAGGGAGAAAGTTACCTGGACACTTTGATCCAGGAGGCAGTCACGCCCCTTAGACTAAATACTGTAGAATTGGCACGTGGTCAGGGACAGGAGGATGTGACTGCGAGTGAGGCAGGTACGGGGATCCAGGAGGTAGCAATGCAGGAGCCTCAGCCTCTGCACTTGTCCAATAAATACAAGGTTCTTGCAGCCCTTGTGGACGAGTGCAGGGACTGCGGGGAGGATGAGCAAACTGGCCACGGCACCGTGGTTCAGGGGACCATTTAAGTGGGGGGAGTAAAAAGGAATTTGGTTGTAGTAGGCGACAGTATAGTTAGAGGGATAGACACTGTTCTCTGTAGCCAAGAGCGAGAGTCCTGGAGGCTGTGTTGCCTACCCGGTGCCAGGGTTAAGGACATCTCCTCAGGGCTGGAGAGAAAGTGGGAGGGGGAGGATCCAGTTGTCGTGGTCCACATAGGTACCAACAACATAGGTAGGACTAAGAAAGAGGTTCTGCTGAGGGAGTTTGAGCAGTTAGGGACTAAATTAAAAAAGCAGAACCACAAAAGGTGATAATCTCCGGATTATTATCTGCGCCACGAGCAAATTGGCACAGGATAAATCAGATCAGAGAGATGAATGTGTGGCTCAAAGATTGGTGTGGGAGAAGTGGGTTTTGATTCATGGGGCACTGGCACCAGTACTGGGGAAAGAGGGAGCTGATCCCTTGGGACAGGCTTCACCTGAATCACGCTGGGACCAATGTTCTGGCAAACCGAATAACTATGGTGGTAGAGAAGGCTTTAAATAGAGGGGGGGAGGGCTCAAGTGGGGCAAAGTTTAGATTGATAAAGAGAAAAGACAAGGAACAGTACAGGAAAGTGATGGGGGTAATGATAAACACAGTATATCAGGAAGGGACAGAGCGTACAAACATAAGAGTGCACTAGGAAATGAGGCAGGGGTAGGAAAGAGTGGTAAATAGACAAAATTAAAGGTTCTTTATCTGAATGCACGCAGCATTCGTAATAAGATAGATGAATTGACGGCACAAATAGAAACAAATGATCTCATGGCCACTACAGAGACGTGGTTGCAAGATGACCAAGGTTGGGAGCTAAATATTCAGGATTATTTAACATTTCGGAAGGATAGGAAAAAAGGTAAAGGTGGTGGGGTAGCTCTGTTAATAAAGGATGAAATTGGTATAATAATGAGAAATGATCCTGGCTCAGAAGATCAAGATGTCGAATCAATTTTGGTGGAGTTAAGAAATAGCAAGGGAAAGAAATCACTGGTGGGAGTAGTATATAGGCCCCCTAACAGTAGCTACACTGTAGGGCAAAATATAAATCAGGAAATAAGGGGGGCTTGTAAAAAAGGTAATGCAATAATCATCGGTGATTTTAACTTTCACATCGATTGGACAAATCAAATTGGCAAAAATAGCCCTAAGGAGGAGTTCATAGAGTGTATTAGGGACTGTTTCTTAGACCAATATGTCAGGGAACCAACCAGGGAACAGGCAATTTTGGATCTGGTAATGGGTAACAAAACAGGGTAAATTAATGATCTCAAAGTAAAGGATCCCTTGGAAAACAGTGATCATAACATGATAGAATTTCACATCCAGTTTGAGAGCGAGGATCTTGGGTCTGAAACTACTGTATTAAACTTAAATAAGGGCAATTATAAAGGAATGAGGGCGGAATTCGCTGAAGTGGACTGAGCAAACAGATTAGATGGTATGATGGTGAATAAGCAGTGGCAAACACTTAAAAAGATATTTTATGACTCGCAACAAAAATATATCCCTGTGAGGAGGAAAGACTCCACAAAAAGGGTGAACCAACCATGGCGAACTAAGGAAGTAAAGAATGGTATCAGGTTAAAAGAAAAAGCATACAACATGGCAAAGATTACTGGTAAGCCTGAAGATTGGGAAAACTTTAAAAACCAGCAAAGGATGACTAAAATAATAATAAAGAGGGAGAAAATTAATTATGAAAGTAAGCTAGCAAGAAATATAAAAACTGACAGTAAAAGCTTCTACAAGTGCATAAAAAGGAAAAGGGTAGCTAAAGTGAACATTGGTTCCTTAGAGGGTGAGACTGGGGAAAGAATAATGGAAAACAAGGAAATGGCAGAGGAATTGAACAGATATTTTGTATCTGTCTTCACAGTAGAAGACACTAATAATATACCAATAATAGTAGAAAATCAAGGGGCAAAGGGGAGGGAGGAACTAAAAACAATCACCATCACTAGAGAAAAAGTACTAGGTAAACTAATGGGTCTCGAGGCTGACAAGTCCCCTGGACCTGATCCAAGGGTCTTAAAGGAAATGGCTACAGGGACAGTGGATGCATTGGTTGCAATCTTCCAGAATTCGCTATATTCTGGAAAGGTCCCAGCAGATTGGAAAACCGCAAACGTAACTCCCTTATTCAAGAAGGGAGTGAGACAGAAAGCAGGTAACTATGGACCAGTTAGCCTAACATCTGTCATTGGGAAAATGCTAGAATCCATTATTAAGGAAGTAGTAGCAGGACATTTGGAGACTCATAATACAATCAAGGAGAGTCAACATGGTTTTATGAAGGGGAAATCATGTCTGACAAATTTATTAGAATTCTTTGAGGAACTAACGGGCAGGGTGGATAAAGGGGAACTAATGGATGCAGTATATTTGGATTTCCAAAAGGCATTCGATAAGGTGCCACATAAAAGATTACTGCACAAGATAAGCGCTCATGGTGTTGGGGGTAATATACTGGCATGGATAGAGGATTGACTAACAAACAGAAAACAAAGAGTCGGGATAAAAGGGTCATTTTCAAAATGGCAATCTGTAACTAGTGGGGTGCTGCAGGGCTCAGTGCTGGGGCCTCAACTATTTACAATATATATCAATGACTTGGATGAAGGAACAGAGTGTCTTGTGGCCAAATTTCCTGATGATACAATGATGGAAAGCAATTTGCGATGAGGACACAAAGTGTCTGCAAAGGGATATTGACAGGTTAAGCGAATGGGCAAAAATTTGGCAGATGGAATATAATGTGGGAAAATGTGAAGTCATCCACTTCGGAAGGAAAAATAAAAAAGCAAAATATTATTTGAATGGAGAAATACTACAAAATGCTCCAGTACGGAGGGATCTAGGTGTCCTCGTACATGAAACACAAAAAGTCAACATACAAGTGTAGCAGGTAATCCAGAAGACAAATGGAATATCGGCCTTTATTTCTCGGGGGATGGAGAATAAAAGCAGGGAAGTCATGCTACAACTGTACAGGGTGCTGATGAGACCACACCTGGAGTACTGCGTACGGTTCTGGTGCCCTTATTTAAGGAAGGACATACTTGCATTGGAGGCAATTCAAGGAAGGTTCACTGGGTTGATTCCGGGTATGGGAAGGGTTGTCTGATGAGGAAAGATTGAACAGGTTGGGTCTATACTCATTGGAGTTTAGAAGTATGAGAGGAGATCTTATTGAAACATACAAGATTCTGAGGGGACTCGAAAGGGTAGATGCTGAGAGGATGTTACCCCTCATGGGAGAATCTAAAACTAGGGGGCATAGTCTCAGAATAAGGGGTCGCCCATTTAAGACGGAAATGAGGAGGACTTTCTTCTCCCAGAGGGCCATGAATCTTTGGAATTCTTCACCCCAAAAAGCAGTGGAGGCTGAGTCATTGAATACATTCAAGGCTGAGTTAGACAAATTTTTGATCAGCAAGGGAGTCAAAGGATATGGGGAAAGAACGGGAAAGTGGAGTTAAGGTAAAAATCAGATCAGCCATGATCTCATTAAATGGCAGAGCAGGCTCAAGGGGCCGAATGACCTACTCCTGCTCCTATCTCTTATGGTCTTATTATGGTGTCTCTCTCTCTCTCTCTCTCCTCCACCCCACCTCGACGTTGCAGCTCCTGTCGGCAGCCAGCCTGTCAATCAGGCTGGCTGCCTGGCCCGAACCCGGAAACAACTTTAATCACCATCAATTGCATCGCGACCATGTTGGTAAGTTTTTTTTTAAAATTCGGGTTTGCCACGTGCACCTTCACCCTCCTGCTGCCAACCTGCCACCATTCCAAAATAGAGCCCAATGTGTACGATAATATTGCACAGCGCAATTTCCAGGCAAAAAAAAGATTTAGCATGGAACATTTTTTTGTTTTTTAATACAATTAATGCAAACTTTATGATCACCATAGATGGATAGCGAAAGAAAGACTATTAATTCGATATAGTTTTTACAATGATTTCAAATGTTTTACTTCAGGGGAAAAGATTTTAGAATTTGAGTTTTATACTGAGAAAAGCTTCACAATAAATAATTTCTTTTCAGGTGGTTATGAATTTAAGTGAAGTTATTCACAATTCAACCATAAGCAAGCACAAGCAATTGGGTGTGCGTGTGCAGTGATGCTGATATTTTTGCATTGCTGCACAGGAGTTTTTGTTTCACATAGACACAAAAGTGAGAGTCTAACTCTAGAGTGAGGCCCTGCTCTTGGGGAGGCCATTAAACACCAGTCAGGCTTGGCAAAGTTTGCAGCATATCTCAGTGCAGCATCAAGCTGATTTAAAATGTTTAGAGACCCCCCTGTGAACTTTATAAAACTCAGTCAAGTCCTTTTTTAATATTTTGAGAAAGTGAGCACTCTCAAAAGATTTAACATTTAGCACTGGAATTCTCTGCTAGTGGAGAGTGCAATTTATTGCCAAGCAACTTTAACAGTGGTCTTCCGGGCTGCAAATCATTTTTTTTCATTCGTTCATGGGATGTGGGCGTCGCTGGCAAGGCCAGCATTTATTGCCCATCCCTAATTGCCCTCCAGAAGGTGGTGGTGAGCCAACTTCTTGAACCGCTGCAGTCCGTGTGGTGAAGGTTCTCCCACAGTGCTGTTTGGTAGGGAGTTCCAGGAGTGTGATCCAGCGACGATGAAGGAATGGCAATATATTTCCAAGTCAGGATGGTCTGAGACTTAAAGGGGAACGTGCAGGTGGTATTGTTCCCATGTTGATGAGTAAGTACCGCTTGATAGCACTGATGACGACACCTTCGATCACTTTGCTGATGATTGAGAGTAGACTGATGGGGCGGTAATTGGCCGGATTGGATTTGTCCTGCTTTTTGTGGTCAGGACATACCTAGGAAATTTTCCACATTGTCGGGTAGATGCCAGTTTTGTAGCTGTACTGGAACAGCTTGGCCACAGGCGTGGCTAGTTCTGGAGCACTAGTCTTCAGTACTACAGCGGGATGTTTTCGGGGCCCATAGCCTTTGCTGTAACCAGTGCACTCAGCCATTTCTTGATATCACGTGGAGTGAATCAAATTGGCTGAAGACTGGCATCTGTGATGGTGGGGATATCAGGAGGAGGCCGAGATGGATCATCCACTCGGCACTTCTGGCTGAAGATCTTTGCAAACTCTTCAGCCTTGTCTTTTGCACTCAAATGCTGGACTCCCCCATCATTGAGGATGGGGATTTTCATGGAGCCTCCTCCTCCCATTAGTTGTTTAATTGTCCACCACCATTCATGACTGGAAGTGGCAGAACTGCAGAGCTTTGATCTGATCTGTTGGGTGTGGAATCGCTTAGCTCTGGCTATAGCATGTTGCTTCCGCTGTTTAGCATGCATGTAGTCCTGAGTTGTAGCTTCACCAGGATGGCACCTCAATTCTAGCTACTCCTGGTGCTGCACCTGGCATGGTCTTCTACACTCCTTACTGAATCGGGTTGATCCCCTGGCTTGTTGGCAATGGTGGAGTGAGGAATATGCCGGGCCATGAGGTTACAGATTGTGCTGGAATACAATTCTGCTGCTGCGGAAGGCCCCGCGCCTCATGGATGCCCAGTTTTGAGCTGCGAGATCTGTTTTGAGTCTATCCCATTTAGCACAGTGGTAGTGCCACACAACACATCGGATGGCATCCTCGGTGTGAAGGTGGGACTTCGTAGATTGGTGAGGATGAGGTCAATTAGATTTTTCCCACATAGAAAATAGGAGCAAGAATAGGCCATTCGGACTTTCTGCACTATTCAAAATGATCATGGCTGATCGTCTAACTCAGTACCCCGTTCCCATTTTTTCCCCCATATCCCTTGATCCCTTTAGCATTAAGAAATATATCTATCTCCTTCTTGAATACATTGAATGACTTGGCCTCCACTGCCTTCTGTGGTAGAGAATTCCACAGGTTCACCACCTTCTGAGTGAAGAAATTTCTCCTCATCTCGGTTCTAAATGGCATACACTGAGACTGTGACCCCTGGTTCTGGACTCCCCAGCCATCGGGAACATCCTCCCTGCATCTCGTCTGTCTAGTCCTGTTAGAATTTTATATGTTTCGATGAGATCACCTCTCATTCTTCTAAACTCTCGTGAATATAGGCCTAGTTGACCCAATCTCTCCTCATACATCAGCCCTGCCATCCCAGGAATCAGTCTGGTAAACCTTCGTTGCACTCCCTCCATGGTAAGGACATCCTTCCTCAGATAAGGAGACCAAAATTGCACACAATACTCCAGATATGGTCTCACCAAGGCCCTGTATAACTGCAGTAAGACATCCCTGCTCCTGTACTCAAATCCTCTTGCAACGAAGGCCAACATACCATTCGCCTTCCTAACTGCTTGCTGCACCTGAATGCTTGCTTTCAGCGACTGGTGTACAAGGACACCCAGGTCTCCTTGCACCTCCCCTTTTCCCAATCTATCACCATTCAGATAATAATCTATCTTTCTGTTTTTACAACCAAAGTGGATAACCTCACATTTATCCACGTTATACTGCATCTGTCATGTTCTTGCCCACTCACCCAACTTGTCTAAATCACATTGGAGCCTCTTTGCATCCTCCTCACAGCTCACATTCCACCCCAGCTTTGTGTCGTCTGCAAACTTGGAAATGTTACATTTCGTTCCCTCATCCAATTCATTGATATATATTGTGAATATCTGGGGCCCAAGCACTGATCCCTGCGGTACCCCACTAGTCACTGCCTGCCACCCTGAAGAAGACCCGTTTATTCTTACTCTGTTTCCTATCTGTCAACCAATTCTCAATCCATGCCAGTATATTTCCCCCAATCCCATGTGCTTTAATTTTGCACACTAACCTCTTGTGAGGGACCTGATCAAAAGCCTTCTGAAAATCCAAATACACCACATCCACTGGTTCTCCCCCATCTATTGTACTAGTTACATCCTCAAAAAACTCCTGTAGATTTGTTAAGCATGATTTCCCTTTCATAAACCCATGCTGACTTTGTCCAATCCCGTTAATGCCCTCCAAGTGTACTGTTATCACATATTTTATAATAGACTCTATCATTTTCCCCACTACTGATGTTAGGCTAACTGGTCTGTAATTCTCTGTTTTTTCTCTCCCTCCTTTTTTAAATGGTGGGGTTACATTTGCCACCCTCCAATCTGTTGGAACTGTTCCAGAGTCTACAGAATTTTGGAAGTTGATCACCAATGTCTCCACTATTTCCAGGGCCACTTCCTTTAGTACTCTGGGATGTAGATTATCAGGCCCTGGGGATTTGTTAGCCTATAGCCCCATTAATTTCCCTAGCACTATTTTTTTTTACTAATACTGGTTTCCTTCAGTTCTTCCCTCTCACTAGACCCTCGGTTCCCTAACATTTCTGGCAGGTTATTTGTGTCCTCCTTTGTGAAGTCAGAACCAAAGTATGTGTTTAATTGTTCTGCCATTTCTTTGTTCCCCATTATAATTTCCCCCATTTCTGACTGTAAGGGACCTATATTTGTCTTCACCAATCGTTTTCTCTTGACATATTTTTGAAGCTTTTATAGTCAGTTTTTGTGTTCCCTGCTAGTTTACTCTCATTATATTTTTCTCTTCTTAATCAATCTCTTTGTCCTCCTTTGCTGAACTCTGAACTGCTCCCAAACCTCAGGCTTGCTGCTTTTTCTGGCAATTTTATATGTCTCCTATTTGGATCTAATACTATCCCTAATTTCTTTTGTAAGCCACGGTTGAGCCACCTTTCCTGTTTTATTTTTGTGCCAGTCGGGAATGAATAATTGTTGTAATTCCTGCACACGTTCTTTAAATATTAGCCATTGCCTATCTACCGTCATCCCTTTTAGTAAAGTTCCCCAATCTATTATAGCCAACTTGCATCTCATACTTTCATAATTTCCTTTATTTAGATTCAGGACCCTAGTTTCAGATTCAACCAATTCACTCTCCATCTTAATGAGGAACTCTATCATGTTATGGTCGCTCTTCCCTAAGGGACCCCACATAACAAGATTGTTAATTAATCCTTTCTCGTTGCACAATACCCAGTCTAGGATCGCCTGTTCTCTCATTGGTTCCTCAATGTATTGGTCTAGAAAACAGTCATGTACACACTCCAGGAATTCCTCCCCCACAGTATTATTGCTAATTTGGTTTGACCAATCTATATATATATATATATATTAAAGTCACCCATGATTATAGTTGTACCCTTCTTGCATGCGTCTCAAATTTCCTGTTTAATGCCCTCCCCTACATCTCCACTACTGTTTGGGGGCCTATAGACAACCCCCACCAACGTTTTCTGCCCCTTGGTGTTTCTTAGCTCCACCCTTACAGATTCCACATTGTGATTTTCTGAGCCAATATCCTTCCTCACTATTGCATTGATTTCCTCCTTTACTAACAATGCTACCCCACCTCCTTTCCCTTTTTGCCTGTCCTTCCTAAATATTGAATACTCCTGGATGTTCAGTTCCCATCCTTGGTCACCCTGCGGACATGT
Organism: Heptranchias perlo; assembly: GCF_035084215.1. Taxonomy (NCBI): domain Eukaryota; kingdom Metazoa; phylum Chordata; class Chondrichthyes; order Hexanchiformes; family Hexanchidae; genus Heptranchias; species Heptranchias perlo. Next base: position 42,696,513 of record NC_090336.1, read on the forward strand.
CTCCGTAATCGCAACTATATCATAACCGTTAATATCTATCTACGCTGTTAATTCGTCTACCGTTTTGCGAATGCTCCGCGCATTAAGACACAATGCCTTTAGACTTGTCTTTTTAAGATTGCTAGTCATCTTCGTTTTATTTTGTACTATGGCCCTATTTGTTTCTCGCCCTTGTTTTCTCTGCCTTCCATTATTGCTTCTTCCCTTTCTGTCTTTTGTTTCTATCCTTGTTTCCCCCTCCTCTGTCTCTCTGCTCAGGTTCCCATCCCCCTGCCATTCTAGTTTAAACCTTCCCCAACAGCACTAGCAAACACCCCCGCGAGGACATCGGTCCCGCTTGTACAGGTCACACCTTCTCCAGAACCTGTCCCAATGTCCCAGGAATCTAAATCCCTCCCTCCTACACCATCTCAGCAGTCACGCATTCATCTGGTCTAGTCTCCTGTTCTTATACTCACTAGCATGTGGCACTGGTAGCAATCCTGAGATCACTACCTTTGAGATCCTGCTTTCTAATTTATCTCCTAACTCCTCATGTTGGTTCGCTCACCACCTTGTCTGGCAGCTATGTCCTTCAGGACTCAGCCAGATCGGTCAGTCGTGGTGCTACCGAGCCTCTCTTGGTGTTGGGATATTGAAGTCCCCCACCCAGAGTACATTTTGTGCCCTTGCTACCCTCAGTGCTTCCTCCAAGTTCTGCTCAACATGAAGGAGGACTGATTCATCAGCTGAGAGAGGGCGTTAGGTGATAATCAGCAGGAGGTTTCCTTGCCCATGTTTGACCTGATGCCATAAGATTTCATGGGGTCCACAGTCAATGTTGAGGACTCCCAGAGCCACTCCCTCCTGCATACCACTGTGCCACCATCTCGGTGGGTCTGTCCTGCCGGTGGGACAGGACATACCCAGGGATGGTGATGGAAGAGTCTGGGACGTTGGCTGACAGATATGATTGTGAGTATGGCTACATCAGGTTGTTGCTTGACTAGTCTATTCCTGTTTTTTTCTTATTGTAGCAAGATCATACAACTGAGTGGCTTGCTGGGCCATTTCAGAGGTCATACGATTAAGAATCAACCACATTGCTGTGGGTCTGGAGTCACATATAGGCTAGACCAGCAGTTTTCCTTCCCTAAAGGATATTAGTGAACCAGATGGGTTTTTACGACAATCCGGTAGTTTCATGGAAACCATTACTGATACTAATTTCTTTTTATTCCAGATTTAATTTAATTTAATTTCTCCAGCTGCTGTGGCAGGATTTGAACTCATGACTCCAGATTATTAGTCCACGGCTCTGGATTACTAGTCCAGTAACATAATCACTATGCTACCATACCCATTTACATGAGACTGGTATCACAGAATAATGGAAGCCTTAATGCAGTGATTTGTTAACCTCTTTATATTCATTTTATAATAATTACTATCCAAAAAGGATGAAATATTGTTATTTTGAAACTTTGTATCCTAAAGCATAGAGCCAAAAGTTTGTAAAAATATAATTGGCAAGCTTTAAATGAAGTGATTGATTTATTCTTTTGCATCTCCTAAACCTGTATGTCTTATGCTCTGACTCAATTGGTGGAATTCTATGAAACAACTCCAGGTCTTGTTTCACTTTACTACACGTTCCCTTTCTCCCTTCAGCATTTGAAATTATGTGTGCCCCCACTATTAACTGTGTCATTACAGCTGGGTGCTATCCAGATTAACTGTTATAGCAACAAACACTTTCTAAAGATCTGAAGCTGACTGAAGCCAGAACTGTAGATGTGCTTTTTTGGCTTGTGATGGTGAGTTCGAGCCCACTTGGTCACATGACACAGCTGCTTAATATCAGATCAATCAAAAAGCATATCAGCCACTTGCAGCAGCAAATATTCCCAAAACTGACAGCATTGTATAATCTGTATTTATTTGTGCCAGTCCATGCCCTCCTTCAATTTTGTTTTTTTTTGCCAATTTTCATCCCACCTCTTTTGAAGGTTTGGACTCCTTACTGACTTGAATTGATAGGGTAGAGAAGATTTTTCGATCTGTGGAGGAGTCCAAAACTAGGGGCCCTAAATATAAGATAGTCACTAATATATCCAATAAATAATTCAGGAGAAACTTCTTTACCCAGAGAGTGGTTAGAATGTGGAACGCGCTACCACAAGTTGAGGCAAATAGCATAGATGTCTTTAAGGAGAAGCTAGATAAATACATGAGGGAGAAAGGAATAGAAGGATATGCAGATAGGGTTAGATGTAGTAGGGTGGATGGAGGTTCGTGTGGAGCATAAACGCCAGCACAGACCAGTTGGGACAAATGGCCTGTTTCTTTGCTGTAAATTCTATGTGGTTCCACAGGCGCTGGATGCTCTCCAGTACCACACACAAGTTGCCATTACTCAGCTATGTGCATTGACATGGAGTGGCAGCAGGCTATTCATTGATGGAGACTACATTAGGTCGTCTACTTACTTCATAGAACAGCGACGTGCGTCATGTTTGGTGTAATAAAGGCAACCAAATTATTGGCTTGCATTTCGCAGCACTCACCTCACTGCAGCTTCAGTTTGATCGAAGGTTTAAGCTTTGAAGGGATCTTTCCCCTAACTGATATGTATAATTTCACATATTTAACAAGTACAATGTCAATTTTTATAATCTGAAGACAATTCTAAAATAGTATTAGAGTAGAGCTGCCCAAGTTTGATTTTGGCTAGACAGTCCATTTTTAATTTTAATACAAACTGGGCAGCAAAAGTCTGATTTTCTGGAAGAAAATTGATACAGCTTAAAAAGTATTGCTCTGTAACCTTAAATTTATCATACTCCTTCAAAATAAACTCTGCCAGTTGCTTGTGTCTGCTTTTTTGGTGGTTTTATTTGTCTAGAATTTACAGTAAAATATTGAAACAGACTGATTCGAATTAATACAGCAGCTGCAAAATCCCCAGAGCCTTGAAATAAAGTTTAGAGCCATCAGCAAGGAAAGGAGCAGCTAGTTCCAGCTATAAAAATACAAGAGAAAGAATTCAAGTAAATATCTTACACTATAACAGGCAAACAGAGGAATGTCTGCAAATATATACAGAAGTTAATACAAAATATACTGCACAATAAGAAGGAGCCAGATGCACTGCATCTAAATACAGCTGGCAGAGACAGGAACTTGGACATCTTATCATTTAAAAGAGAGTGAGAGAAAAAAAGAGACCCCATTAAAATGAACGTACTCCCATATTAGTGTCAAAATCCGAGAATTCCCTACATAACACCTATGTGGGAGCACATCAGCACAAGCATTGCAGTGGTTCAAGAAGGCGGCTCCACAGTGCCTTCTCAGGGCAGCCGGGGACAGGCAATAAATGTGCCTTTGCCAGTGTCACTCACATCCCAAGAACAATTTTTTTTTTATATATAAAACTGAACGTTAAGACAATCAATAGTTGACACACACTTGTCTTAATACAATCTTTGAAATTTTTTTTCCCCTTATCCCAGCGTCTGGGTCTGCCCACAAACCTGCCCTCTGTTCGATTTTCTACTTGTCAATAAGAACCCTAATTGAGTGGTAAATAGAACTGCTGAATGCAGCTCAGGCAATAACATCCCCACTTTGTGCGGGGTGGGGATGGGGGGATTTCCTCATTTTGTGTAGCGATATTGTGAAGACTTTCTTCATAAATGGGCTTTGTTACAAATAGTACGGAGAGGAAATCATACCTTGGTGACTTCTATAGTTTTAGTAGACTAGCTGTAATGCAAGTATGAGAATTACTGAACTTCTTAGCTGGCTATCAGACCTTCTGCACAAGTTTTTTTTATGAAACATTGCTGAAATAGTTATCCATTTATAAATGCTGAAACTTATAATAAATGTAAGGCAGTGCCTATAAAATAAAAGAATTGTCAGTTTAATAATGATGTGTTACCTTGGGGTACCTCTTGCTGTCAGATAAAAAAATAATTTCAGTGGAGGGATCTGCTTGAAATTCAAATTAGTTTTGTCTGCCTGGTGAGCTAAAAATATTTTATCAAATGAAACATGTTTTAGAAAAAAACTTACATGGAGACAGTTAACAGAGTCAATGCAGCAATTTTCACTGCAGGAACTACATTTTCAATGAGCTCTCAACTTGTCACATAGCAGAACTTTTAATTAAATCGTGTATCCAATAGAACAATATTGGCTTTTTTCTGGGTTTGGGCATTATACATTCTCATCGGCCACCAATTCATAATCAAACAAAGAAAGCTTCATGCTGGAGTCAGAATAACAGAATGTATTCGCTATCCTAGCATCAGTTAGGGTGGTAAAGCTGGTATCATTATTTGAAATATCTAAGTCAGATTACTCATCATCCTCCGCTGCACTGTCAGTACTCGGGAGTTCAGCCAGGTTCCTGTCAACCACAAAGCTTAACCTGCATTCGCACAGGAAAACATTTCAACCAAGTTACTTTTTGTACATGATCACTGTTAGTCATCAGTGCACTCACATTGTAAAGCCCCCTTGCCTTGCAGAGACACACTCAGGAACTGCTATGGCCACTATGTGTAGTCATGATGTGGAGATGCCGGTGATGGACTGGGGTGGACAAATGTAAGGAATCTTACAACACCAGGTTATAGTCCAACATTAAGATTCCTTACACTATGTGTAGTGACATTGGTAACTCATTCTTTTCAAAGCATTTATGTTTCTATATATAGGGACTACAGCATTTCCTTCTCCACTGTGTTAGTACTGCTGCAATGTCATAGTATGCTGGAGTAAGACACTGCTCCTACTTTATTCTGCTTTTTACCTTGGTTAAACATTACTGTCTTTTTACCCACCCGCTTAATGTTAGTAAAGCTTTACTCCATATTGAGTTGTTCCAGGGCTTTACACAGCAAATTGCTTCTCTCAAAATGAGGTGTGAAATCGCCCTTCACCTCCCTATCCTTTTGAGTTACGAATATAATCCAGTAAAATAAAACTTGTTCATAACAGCTGATGCTATTATAAGCCTGGTCTATCACTATAATCTCATGAAAAATACAACTCAGCTAGACAAAAAAATACAAAGTTTCACAACAAAACCTTTGGGATAATGGTGTCAGTAAGGAGAAAGCTGGTGGCATTAATGAAAGGTACAAACTCAAGTGTTGAGATTTGAATGGGAAAGCTCCACAATTAAAAAAAAGAGAGACTATGAAGAAACAAAAATGACTGGGCATGGGTTTCAAGGTGTGTTACATTTATTGGCAGCTGAGGTCATTATTAATATTACAAAAGCAAAACACTGCGGATGCTGGAAATCTGAAATAAAAATTGAAAATGCTGGAAACACTCAGCAGGTCAAGCAATATCTATGGAGAGAGAAACAGAGTTAACGTTTCAGGTCGATGACCTTGCATCAGGGTTCAACATGGACCTGAAACGTTGTATTGAGGGGTTAATTCAGTCAAAGAGAAAACTGATTCAAGCACGCAGATGGATGCTGATGTTTGAACCAGCAGCACGAAACATCTGTCAGTGACGTGAAAACCATCTTTCAGGCTTTGAATTGGTAATGCTGGGACACCCATGAAAAGGGTATGTGTGGAAAATAAAAAGAAAATCGACACTGCAAGGCTTAGATTTGAGCGTATTGTTAGGGCACAGCACTGGGTGCTTTACTCTGTTTGGACTTTAACTTCCACTTAATAAGGGAATGAGGACATAGACATTAGCTGCCAAAACTGAAAAAGCGTTTTCCATTCCCTAAACCTGAGATCATATTTTTATTTATTAAATAGTGTATGAACAAATTTAAAACAGCTCTTTCGACTCCCTTCCTACTCTGTGATGAAGGTAACACGCTTGCCACCATAAATATATATAATCCCTATTTAAAAGCATACGGTCCCCAAAATTGAACAGGCTTTCTGGAACCTCTGTCTGCCCGAAACATGGTCCCTTGTGTCAGAGGGTGGCAGGTTCTCCCAAAACTGGGAGTTCCTGCTTTTGTAGCCTCAGTGGAACCTGGTGTAAAATTGAAGCCTGGTATGCCCAGTGAGATGAAGCATACTGACCTTCAGAAGGTCACAGTGGACCCCATGACAGCGGGGAGTTATGGGGGGGGTCGATGCCGCTGGAGTTTCCAGTCTATGTGAACTGGAAGGTGCCCAAATTGTACCCACAGTGGGCTCATCCAAATGAGATGCCCTCCAATTCAACCTGCACACTCCGGCAGGATCAGAAGGCATGATGTGGCATGAATCATGGCCCATTCAATTTCAGGGCTACTGTCTCAAGGAATTTTGATTAACGTAATCACTGTTAGGAGATTTCTTCGTCTGTTGACTTTTTAAGCATTTTTTTTCTGTACAGTGAATACTGATGCCATAACTACACTTTCAAAAGTCAGAGATTTAATGGCAGAATTAATTTTTAAAAAAATAAATTGGCCTATTACAATTGAAATAACCTCCACCGTGGTGAGTGCTTTGTTTTTAGAAATGGAAACCTTCTCTATTCCTGGTCAATATAGTTTCAGACTCCACAGCATATTCACACAAGGATAGTGGAAACTACAGAAATAGATGCAGTTCCCATCAACCAGAATTCTGCATTACTGGCATCAGGTTTTGATATGATCATAGAAAGGTTACAGAACGGAAGGAGGCCATTTGGCCTATCGAGTCTGTGCCGGATCTATGCAAGAGCAATCCAGCTAGTCCCACTCCCCCGCCCTATTCCTGTTTAGCCAAAAATTCCAAAACAAATTACAATAAACCTATTAGACTAATTAATAAATGTTATCAAAATTTAGTGCAACAACTCAAAAATATACTGAGGAAGATTAGAATAATTTAGGAAGTCTAACTTTTGTGATAGTCTTGCCGAATGACATTCAAATGTCCAGTGGTCCTAACCAAAAGCCAACCTGGAGTTTGTCAACTTGGCTCAGCATTAGCACTCTTACCTTTGAGTTAGAAAATTGTGGTATAAGAACATAGGAATATAGGAACAGGAATAGGCCATTCAGCCCCTCGTGCCTGCTCCACCATTTGATAAGATCATGGCTGATTTGTGATCTAACTCCATATACCCGCCTTTGGCCCATATCCCTTAATACCTTTGGTTGCCAAAAAGATATCTATCTCAGATTTAAATTTAGCAATTGAGCTAGTATCAATTGCCGTTTGCAGAAGAGAGTTCCAAACTTCTACCACCCTTTGTGTGTAGAAATGTTTTCTAATCTCGCTCCTGAAAGGTCTGGCTCTAATTTTTAGACTGTGCCCCCTACTCCTAGAATCCCCAACCAGCGGAAATCGGGTGGATGGAGAGAAACTATCTATTCCCCTTAATATCTTATAAACTTCAATCAGATCACCCCTTAACCTTCAAAACTCTAGAGAATACAACCCCAATTTGTGTAATCTCTCCTCGTAATTTAATCCTTGAAGTTCGGGTATCATTCTAGTAAACCTACGCTGCACTCCCTCCAAGGCCAATATGTCCTTCCGAAGGTGCGGTGCCCAGAACTGCTCACAGTATTCCAGGTGCGGTCTAACCAGGGTTTTGTATAGCTGCAGCATAACTTCTGCCCCCTTGTATTCTAGTCCTCTAGATATAAAGGCCAGCATTCCATTAGCCTTATTGATTATTTTCTGCACCTGTTCATGACACTTCAATGATCTATGTACATGAACCCCTAGGTCCCTTTGGACATCCACTGTTTTTAAACTTTTTACCATTTAGAAAGTAAACCCCATTCTGGAGATTGGAGCACATAATATAGGCCAACACTTCAGTACAGTGCAGAGGGGTTGCTGCATTGTCACAGCACGATGCCATTCAGATGAAATATTAAATCAGATCCCCACCTTCCTGTGGACATAACGGGGGGGGGGGGGGGGGGAAATTGGACAGGGCCTGTTTTTGGGCAGGGGTAGCACAAGCCGCTATTAGCCCGTGCCCAATGGCCCCTGCGCAGGCAGGACGAGACTTTCGTCAGGCCTGAGGATTTACCCGCAAGCAGCATTCTAAATCAGCGTTGAACGAGGATTCAATGCATCCTATCAGCAGGAGGAGGCCCAACTCTTAAAGGCAGGCTGTTTGTTGAAATCTCTTAAAGATAGCTGATACCTGTTATTTGCTGAAAATAACAGTCTGATGTCTGCACGGACTCTGAACGGAGATCAGACATCGCACACATAAAACACAGATGCAGGTCCCATTCCTATGTTTACACACTGATGAGTTATGTTAAAACATTGAATAAAGGTTGCGCACCACTAAATCCCACATCCTCCAATCTGCACGCCGGACCTCACCAATCTGAGTTTGTATCAGGCCTGCGAGGGTGCGTGCACCAAGGTTCTCTGCTGATGCACCAGGGGCCTTGGTGCAAGAGCTGGACAGAAAGAGGGACATCCTATATTTGCAGTGCGGGGGGGGGGGGGGGGGGGTGGGGGGGGAAGCAAGAGGCCCTCCAGACATATACTGAAAAGGTAGCAGGAGGCAGTAGGGGACGAAGTCAATGCCAGGCGCACAGCATCATGAACATAGATGCAGTGCAGGAAGAAGTTCAATGCTTTGACATGAGTGGTCAAGATGAGTGAGGTCAACTGTCAAATGGCATCTCCTACCTACTGCACCATGCACCACACACCCCGTGCCCCACTTACCAACAAACTCTTTCCATCAGCACTCAACTCTTCCAACCAGATGCTTCCTCTCACTCTTACACATTACCACTGTTTCAAGCCACCCACCCACAACTCACAGGCCACACACACTGGCAGCTATTCAACCATGACAGGCACGTCACCCAGACAGACGTCCTGCTTTCTTGCAGGAGAAGGTGGCGCATATCAAGAGGCAGCAAGTGGCGGTGGCATTTAGCTCCTCGAGCCTGTTCCACCATTCAATGAGGTCGTGGTGGACCTGTGACCTAACTCCATATACCCGTATTAGCCCCATATCCCTTAATACCCTTGGTTCACAGAAATCTATCAATCTCAGATTTAACATTCACAAGTGAGCTAGCATCAACTGCCATCTGCAGAAGAGCGTTCCAAACGTCTCCCACCCTTTGCGTGTAGAAGCATTTCCTAACTTCACTCCTGCACATCCTGGTCCTAATATTCAAGTCCAGGAGACCTCCAAAAACAGTTACAAATGTCTCGGCAGCCTGAATCAATAATCCAACCACAAATCTGTAAATCCTGCATGGTCCCTTTAAATAGCACTGGTGGGGGTCCTCCAGGCACTCTAAGACATGTTCAGATGGTCGGGGTTAAGACTGTGCGTTGAGTTGAGCGTTAAGTCCCAAAATGGGGTCTATTACTTTTAAATCAGCGTTGCACACTAATTGAAGCCATTTTCTCCCTACTTTTCACGATCTCAGCGGTCGTTATCTGCGCCTGCGCTAACTCCTATATTCGCTGGAAACGTGCTTGCATATCCAAGACGCCATCTTGGACGTTGGAGAGGTTGTGTAACGCCGAAACAACAGACGCTACACGGCCCAATTTAGCGCCCAACATATCCCGTGGCACTATTGAAGGAAGACAGAGGAGTTCTCCCAGTGTCTTGGCCAACATTCATCCCTCAACCAACACTACCAAAACAGACTCACTCATCATTTATCTCATTACTATTTGTGGGACTTTGCTGTGCATAAATTGGTTGCTGTGTTTGCTATATAACAACAGTGACTACACTTCAAAAAGTAATCCATTTGCTGAGAAGCGCTTTCAGATATCCTAAAGATATAAAAGGTGTTATATAAAATGCAAATTCTTTCCTACAACTTTTACTGAAAACACCCTTCAGAATTGATTCCACAAAACTAAAGAGTTGATGGTGTCCTGCAGGATTTTTCAAGAGGGCATTGTGGCTGGTATTTTTATGGCAGAAGATAAGAATATAGGGCCTATTTTGTGAGGCCCCACAACAGTATCCAATTTTCTTACAGGTGATTTGAGGGCAAAAACATCTAGGTCTAATATAAATATTTTAATTACTTGAACACGGTCCTACACCAACTTTTGTGTCTCTGGGTGAAGTTCCACCCACAGCACAAGCCTTGTCCACAAAAATTGGACACACGGAATCCCAGGATCTAACCTGTTAAAGCAGGCTTCTTGAAGAGAAGTCAGTTTTTCATAAAATAATTTTTCCGTGGCATTTTTATGTGTCCTTTGCTACATTTTGTTTCATACATTCATTGATTTTATTGGGTAATCCTTTATTTATGCATTTCTTTTACCCCAATAGTTTATTCTATTATTTTTGGTTGCTGTTGGCTTTGGCATTGCATGAGGATAGGTATTTTTAATGGGGGTTTCAAACGTGCTGTGTAATTGAGAGGAGGCAAAAAAGCTCTGAGGGGCAATAAATGTAGGGGCAATAAACTCCAAGGCATTTTGGCCATACTCATCACTATGCACGAATAGCATTTATAGACTCCTCACATGTATCTGAAAATATCAGCGGATACCTGTCTTCCGGTCTCCTCTTCACACCTGCCATGGAGTAGTGCCATCTGCTGTACAATTACTTAAGATTTGGATCAGGAATGTTTCTTCCCATCAAAGTTAAGATCACCACAGCACAAAGCTTTCATACTACTGGAATCTTCCGAGGCGTCCCAGGAGACACCTGTGACATCAGGCGGAGTGCAGTGCACACACGTGCCAACCACTCTGTCTGCAAGGGACAAAACTTTCATAATTTTTCTTGTGTAAAGGAGGCATCACGGAGTCATGCAGTTTTGATTGGGTGGCAGAATGGAGTTGGATGGGTAGCAATTAAACTGGCAGCTTATTAAGATTTCCGTTCAACAATGGTCGATGGAATTCTGTACTATGCCATAATTTCTAAATATGTCAAATCATTTAATAATATGATCTGGTGTATACAAACTCTGCCTACCTTATGGCCCTGAAATTATGTCATAGCATACATTTATTTTAAATGGGTTAACACCTCTGATTAAAAAAAAGTAGAGAGAGGAATTTCAGATGAATTAATTAAGCATTTGTTTGCTAGTTTCCCATAGTGTAATTTCAGTGCCTATAACCTCTGGAAGCTGCTGGAAACATATCAAAAAAATACATTTTCACAGGTCTGAATCAGAATTTTGGCCAGCCTCTTACTCAGCCTGAAGTCACTTAAACTAAAAAATACTGACATTTTATTAGTTTTATAGTTTATAGATCAAAACAAACACAAGGCACAAAATCACATGTAGCATTTTAGCCCACACATTTTGTGCAGAATCCCACTGCATCAAACTTTCTATTCTCTATTGCTAAACAAATGTTTGGTCCTGGGCACGATACTTAAATGTCTGATCTGTGAAATGTTTGCTCAATGCACTACATTTTCACCATATTGATTAGTAAACATACATCAGTCATCCTTGGTTGGACAATATATCTGTGTTTGTGTATCTATGTACACATACATATATATTACAAAATGTTCTGTTTTGATTAAGTTGCACTATGAGTGAGTAACTAAACTGAGGTGCATATATGACGCAAAATTGGTCAGATTGATTTGTAATAAATTACACATTTGTCACAATCCGAATCCAAGCATAATCCTTGATCCAAGCAGGACATTCTCACCAGATTAGCTCTCTATTCATCAAGATTCATGTCTTGTATTTTCATCGCTTTCAATGAGAAAAATAATCAACAATGGATGAAAGGGGAACTGAAAAAAAAGGTGCTGATTCTTATTAGACAATGGTGATACTGAATTCTGCATTCAGTCCTACCCCATGCTCTTCCTATATTTTCACAAAAATGTATTACAATATCAATTATGGAAAAAAAAAATCATAAATCAAGGCTGTCTACAATCCCTACAAAGTTGGTGGAGAATTTTAAAATGCCAAAATGCCAGTAGCTATGCTGTGTTACATGTCTGTGTTCTTATTCAAACATTTGGCATATAAAACTCACTTGCAAATTTATATTCAAGTATCAAATAAAAACAGAAAATGCTGGAAATACTCAGCAAGTCAGGCAGCATCTGTGGAGAAAGAAATAGAGTTACTGTTTCAGGTTGATGACCTTTCATCAGAACTGGAAGTTGAAGATTAAATAGTTTAATCTTCAAGTTCTGACGAAAGGTCATCGACCTGAAACGTTAACTGTTTCTCCCTCCACAGAGGCTGCCTGACTTGCTGAGCATTTCCAGCATTTTCGGTTCTTATTTCAGATTTCCAGCATCCGCAGTATTTTGTTTTTTTATACTCAAATAACAGATTGATTCAGTTAGTAGCATTCTCACCTCTGAGTCAGAAGTTGTAGGTTCAAGTTCCACTCACTCATCATCCAAGATAACACTTCAGGGCAGTACTGAGTACTGAGGGAGTGCTGCATTGTTGGCTGTGCTGTCTTTCAAATGAGTGATAAACAGAGCTCCTTCTGTCCATTCAAGTAGACTTAAAAGGTTCCATGGCGCTAAAACGAGCAGGGAATTCTCCCACAGTCCAGAACAACATTCCTTCCTCAACCAATACCATCAAAAACAGATTAACTGGTCATTCATCAGTTGGTGGGATCTTGCTATTCTCTATTTGCATTGATAACAGTGCTTCAAAAATAATTCACTGATGACAAGCACGTTGTGATGTCCTGAAATTGTGCTATACAAATGCAGTTCTTTCTTCCTTACTCTGCGTCATTTGTACAAACTATAGATTTGCATTACAATATACAGTAAGGATTCTTTTAAATTTTAGCCATTTCAGTAGAGTTTTTCGGGGTGGGAGAGGGAAGTTACCAAAGTAACCCAGAAGCTTTCATAATACTCCACAGAAAACCTTCCAAGAGTAATGTTGTTTGGTTGAAATACAATCAAATACAAAGGATTTAATCCATCAAATAAGATGGTGGACAACAACAGGGACACATAGCGTTATCTTGATATTCCAAACATAAAAACTATGCAAATTTTCCAACTTGACATCTGAATTTAATATTTTTTTATGAAGAATAAATTAATTTCTAACATTAAAACCACAAAAGCTGTTAATTACGAATAACATTGACATATTTATTCGCCAGTGTGTAATAACTCATATGGTTTGGAGACACATTTATTCAGCACTTTGTTCTAACTCATGTCTTGTGGTGCACACAGTGCTAACAGCTAATGCCTGCAACTTCAGTACTGTAGCTTACATGGTTAAAGAGCTGTCTGAGAAATACATTTTTCATAGTGGTTCCTTCACTTAACAGCAAGTTTCTTGGAAGTAGTTTGCTTTTATGAGCAATCTGCCTCTTCGTGCCAATTTAGTTACATTAACTTTAATGGCAGCTAATTTCTTTTTCTGCAAAGTACTCACAGCTACATTTTCTTTCAAAACAAATTCTGCAATAAGCCTTTTGATCCAAAGTGAAAATAGGTCTATCTATTAAAATCATTGTTTTAACATACACAATGGTAGTGAGATGAGTCTAAATTTCCCCTCGATCTACTGGGCTAATGGCATTTCAGTAGCTCTATGGTTAAGGCCTATAAACTAATGGAACTGCAATATTCATCAATAATGGGACTGATTTTCTGCCCCCTCTGCCTGGTGGGAATGGCGCAGGTGGCGAGGAGGGGGGTGGTTTGTGCAGTGTTCCCGACACATTCCCGCTCCTAACATTTTTACTTGCCTTAATTCACGCATGGGAATGCCATCCGCCTCAGGGAACAGAGGCCGAATTTAAATGGCAGAGTCGCGTCCCGATGACGTCATCGAGACAGGCATGCCATTTTAACCGGGGGCCCGACTAATGACCGCACCGTCTCCGACCTGCCAGGGAAAGCTGTGGTAGCTCGGAGCCTGGTCACAGGTGGCTCAGGTAAGTGATTATTATTATTTTTTTTAAAAGGTTCCTTGTGGGCCCTTGTGGCACCTCAGAGATCAACAAGGATATCGTGGGCCTCCTCTGCCCCGGGCTTCCCACCCACCCCCGATCGTGAACTTGCTGACTGCTCTCCCGCCCCCTCCCACCATCAAATCCTTACTTTCTTTGTCAGGAACCGTTTCCGTGGGTCCTGACCACCCACTAATTTTGACTCCTGCCCATTGGTGCTGACATCATTCCCACCGGCTTTGGGCGGGGGTCAGTGTCAGGGTATATAAATGAGGCCCAGGAGTTAAAATCTCCCAGACCGGATGGTTCGTCGTCCACTCTGGTCCCTGCACCTTGAGTTAAAATTGTCCCTCTTGTATTTTGTCCCAGTCTGTATACTTAGTGTAATACAGTTGACTCCTAATAAACACATACCTGATCCCAGTAGAAATAAACACAGTGCACCAAACTGTTCATTCATTCATTCAAATTATATATAAACCACAGCGGTTTATTTTTATTAAAAGGCAACAAAAGAATTACAGCTGGCTCATTTAGAGCTGGAATTCTCTTTGGGTTAATCAGTCATACGTCTTATGGCTTATGAGACAGAGGAACACCTAAGAAACAAGTTCTGATGATATAATGCTACAGAGTTATTTCAATTTCATTCATCAATTAAAAGCAATCACATACAATTGTGGGCATGTGTTCCACATGCATAAATATATATTATGAGGTATCATGATCTTGCATTAGTGGTTTTAATTCACAGCATCAGAACTTGTCTTTCTTAACAGACTATGGGGGGGGGGGGTGAAATCCATCTTGGCCTGTAGGGCAAAAAGGGCGATGGAGAATCAGCAAGTTTTACGCTCTGCTCAATTTACTTCTTGATCGAAGTCGCTGTAAAAGAAAATTGGACAGGGTGTAAAACGGGCTGCCAATACGCTATCGGCCATTTTGCGCGGCAGCCCAAGACCAATTTCACCCCCGGTATCTTCTGCAAACATTGCTAAAAATTGGCAAAACTTCATTTTTTACTTCGGAAATGTGATGTTTGCAATGGCAACAATGAATCAACAACTGTACTCTCAGGGATTTGTTTTGAAATATAAATGCAAAATAGTTAAATATCTTTAAGCAGCTCTATGAAACAGACTATTCCAGGAACTGAGCCTTTTTTTTATTCGTTCATGGGATGTGGTCGTCGCTGGCGAGGCCAGCATTTATTACCCATCCCTAATTGCCCTTGAGAAGGTGGTGGTGAGCCGCCTTCTTGAACCGCTGTAGTCCATGCGGTGAAGGTTCTCCCACAGTGCCTTCTGGTAAAAGTCTTCAAGATGACGACAGTATCCTTTTCAGAACTGAATAGGCAACACTGTCGTATCAACAGAGCTTAATAAGTAGATTGGTAATTATTGATTGCAGGTGAGGGAACACCCTGATTTTTAAAAAATGATTAATAGTGCAGTTTTCAGTAAAATCTCTTAACAGGCCCCATTGCTGCAATCCCACAGTTCACAATTAATTTGTTGTGAAAATGTATGCAGCATCACAAACAGTGGCTAAAGTGCACTGGTGTGATAAGCAGAATGCAACATTAAAAGGCAACATTAAAACCATGGCAATTTGAGAATTTGAATTCAGTTTTTAAAAAATCTGGAAATAAAAAGCTGGCATCAGTAACAGTGACGATGAAGCTATCAGATTGTTGTGAAAATCCAACTGGTTTACTAATGTCCTTTAGGGAAAGAAACCAGATGTCCTTACTTGATCTGGCCTATATGTGAATCCCATCCCACGCCAACATAATTGACCCTTAACTACTCCCTAAGCCGCCTAGCAATCCCCACCACCAGCGGTTCAAGAAGCATGCCTATGAGTAGAATGGGCTTATACTGTCTGGAATTTAGAAGAATGAGAGGTGATTTCATTGAAACATATAAGATTATGAGGGGGCTTGACAGGGTAGATGCTGAGAGATTGTTTTCCCTGGCTAGAGAGTATAGAACTAGGTGGCATAATTGCAGGATACGGGTTCGGCAATTGAAGACTGAGATGAGGAGGAATTTCTTCACGCAGAGGGTTGTGAATCTTTGGCATTCTCTACCTGAAAGGGCTGTGGATGCTGAGTCATTGAATATACTCAAGGCTGAGAAATAGATAGATTGTTGGACTCTAGGGGAATCAAGGGATATGGGGATCGGGGCAGGAAAGTGGAGCTGAGATCGAAGATCAGCCATGATCTCATTGAATGGTGGAGCAGGCTCGAGGGGCCGTATGGCCTACTCCTTCTCCTACTTCTTAGGTATGTTCTTATGCCCACTGCCACCTTCTCAGGGCAACTAGGGATGAGCAATAAATGCCAGTCTTGTCAGCAACGCCCACATCTTGACAACGAATTTTTAAAAAATCTTTGCTTTGACAGCTTGGAAAGATGAAGTGCAGCGCCAAGGTTTGATTTCATTTACATTCTCCACACTGCAAACACAGCCTGGACTTTCAACAGTGACTTGTGAGCAATACGTGTAACACACCGCAGTTATTTCACATTTATTTAGATGACCTTTACTCCACATAAAATCCATTCACAAAACCTGAATTAGTCTCTTCTAACTTGCAGTCATGATCAACTTGCTATGAATTCTATTCTTACAAAAAACATTTGCAGGGGCTCATTATTTTAAACCCCTGAAATTAAAAAAAAATGAGGCTTCATCTTCTATGGTCGCAATTACTTAAAGGGGTCAATGTTCTTGAAATGGTCTTGCTGATTGTAAAATCACCAATACTACAAATTCATGGACTATGAACCTGCATATAGACTATGTGCATTTTCCTGACTAGCTGAAGTTGCAGTATCCTATTCCATTTTCAGTGTAGACAGGCTGAGCAGATTTCAGCCTGTGGCCCAACACCATTTCACAGCCTTACCGTGGCACAGTCACAGATGTGCCAAGCTCACCCTTATTATTGGAACTCCATCTCACTTGAAGAAAGGTGATCCATAACTAGATGCATCATATCTTCAGTCCTTCTGAAGATACAAAATTTAAATCATATCTTCAGAAGGACTGAAGATACAATACACTCTGGAAAAAAATGAGCGCTTACACCAGTCTTTATCATTGTACAATGTGTTCTAATGGGTTCAACTCCTGAACATTCAAGAAATGCTGAATCTGAAAACTACTCAACATCACTCTCTTGACAAAGCCACGAAGTATTACAATACAGTTTTTGCATTTCCATTTAGTTCTTATCTTAACTTTATCTAAAAGTTAAAACATCAGCTGCAGAAATATCAATAATTAAATTGCATTATTGTGCCTTCCTCAATTTCCAAAAATGCCAAAAGATCTTTCAAGGCTGTCAGTAAACAAATAATTCTCGTTTAATGCACAAGGTGGCAAAATGTAAACGCAAGTGTTTTGTGACTGACGATAAATCAAATTGTCACAATCCAGTACTGTTTGCTCATCTGATAACACAATAGGGACACTTGTGTAATTGTGGGTTTTGACTATAAATATAAGGGTGGGAGTGGCAGGGGGAAGAGTAATACTCTGGAGTTCCAAAATTATACAACTAAAGGACTCTATGCAAAGAAACCTGCACCATATTACTAGGTATTGACTTGAGGCATAACAGAAAGCTGCGCTTGTAACTAATATGGCTGGGAAAATTCTCTGCTTTGGTTGCTAAGGGAACCCTCAACAAAGCAGCAGTGCATGCTGCAGCCCCTATCACACTTCCCAACTTGCTAATTGTTTCCCAAACCATGCTTTAAATTGTAATTGCGAGTGATTCTGGATCTCCTGGAAGTATGTCATTACATCAATGTGTGTTAATAAATATCATGCATCCCCTGAAGACTGCCATGTGTCATTGTTGCTTGATACTAGCATTTTATCTGTTACTAATAGTTGCCATTACTACACCTACAGACCTTGACCTAAGGTTACAGGTCTGTAACACTACCAAGGGCGTGAGAAGGTGAACTCAAAGCAAAACGCAAGCAGGATTTATAAATATCAACTGAACCATAAGTAGAGTTGCCAACACTCGACGATTGTCCTGGAGTCTCTAGAAATTCAAGACCGATCTCCTGAACATTACTGCGAGCTAAAACCCAGGCAAAAAATCATAAGGGCATTAAAAGAATTGTTTTTTTTTTCATTTTCTTTAAACACTTTTGTTTATTATAGTTATAAAAATATTGGAGATGGGAAAAATGGCTGTTTGACCCAGCTGTTTGGAGGCGGGAGGTCATGTGATGAAATTTCCAGGAACATGTCCAACCAGAGTTAGCGACCCTAACCACAAGGTTGAGATCATTCTCTGAATTTGCACCATCGGTTGAGAGCCTCACCCTTGGGCCACGGACTTTGGGAAATTGCTGGTGCACTGCCCCTGATTTTCAGTCATAAAAAGGAAAAATCGGCAGTGATATGCCTGTAATTTCCCAGTGTGTGAGACTGGTGAGCAAGGCTTCCTTCTGGCTGCGCAAACTCGGAAAATCAGCACTCACGATTTTCATTGCATCGAAAAAGAGGCCTTTAGAAGGCCTCAAAGAGATCTACCCCAGATCTTAACTGGCAGGAGTTCCACTGAAGCATTGCAAGTGCATAAAGGGAGGAGTTTCTTGGGAATCCAAGGAACTCTCCTGACACATCCACTTTGTGTGCGAGGTGGTGGGAAGAAAATCCGCCCACGGCCTCCTGACTGAAATTTAAAGGTCCTGTCTAAATGGGGCGCAATCCTAGTGCAGGCACAATTCTGCTCCTCCCCCAGGCATAAATGTGACTTAAGCCCGCTCCAGCCCAGGAGCCCAGTGCCTCTTGAGAGTTTGACTGCCTCTGAGGAATCGCCTGGCCTCTGTTTTCTGATTTTTTTTCTGCTGGCATTACCAAGATTGGAAACTTGACAATGGAGGGGAAATTATTGGCACAAAGCTGCATCCAACCGCTCAGCTGCACAATGGAGTAAAGTGCCAATGTGTCGTACGACTGCACTGCCTTGCTGACACAAATTAAAGATATGTTAGGTCTGCTGTCAGACAAGAGATGTTTTCAAAACTCCCTCTGAATGTGACAGCCACAGTATTATTCATTCTGATCCTTTGAGGTTACATTTGCTCAATCACTCCATGTCATGTGAAGACAAATTTACTCACTTGCTTGCAGCATTCATCACAGAAAAGTCTGACATAACAAAGCTCCAGGTGAATTCTTGTGAAATGGATCCTGGTGTCTCATGAGGGAGTTTGGACAGGATCAGCTCCTGGCACTTCCACTCCTAAAAGACTGCTACAGAACTACCAGATGGGTTGTCCTGCCAAAGATTTTACAGCAAGACGCATAATAACTGCTACACACTGAGAATGCTGCTCTTTGAAAATAAACGTAATGCAGTGTGGCTTTCTGAGTACAGCAATACAATCACACTGCTGACAGCAATGAGAATGTCCTGGCCAAAGTCATGAGTGACATCCTGTGACTGTAAATGATAGTGCATTATCCTTCCTTGTCCTCCTCAAACTCTCCACAGTTATCAATACTGTTGACCATGCCATCCTCCTCCATCACCTTTCAACTGCCCAGCTCCATGGGACTGCATTTGTGTGGTTCCACTCCTACCTGCCCAAATGCAGCCAATGCACTTCCAGTAATAGCTTCTCTTTCTGTCTCCACAGTGACCTCTGGTGTCCTCCAAAGATTTATCCTTGGCCTTCTACTCTACGTGCTGCCCTTTGGTGACATAATCGGCAGTCGTAGGATCATTTTTCATATGTATGGTAGTAACACCCAAGTCTACCTCTGCACTACTTTCCTCAACTCCCACGACCACCTCATGGATGAATCATAATTTCTTCCAACTGAACATCGGGAAGACTGAAGTCATTATTTTCAGCCCCAGCCATAATCTTCTCTCCCTAGCCACTGACTCCATCCCCTCCCGGGCCACTTCTTCAGGCTGAATTAGACCATGCAAAACCTTGGCATCCTGCTCGACCCTGAGCTGATCCCCAAACCCCACATCCCATCCACCTTGTATATTGCTTTCTTTCGCTCCTGCCGCACTTCCACTGTCACTGAAACCATTACTTGTGCTTTTGTTGACTTTAGACTGGATTTCTCCAATGAGTTCCTGTCGGTCTCCTATCCTCCACAACTCTAACTTGTTCAAAGCTCGGCTACCCATATCTTGTCCTGCACAACTCCCACTCGCTCATCACTCCTTGCTGATCAGCAGCCAATTCAATTTATTTACAGTGATGTTTACCCAGACCAACATTCATGGAGTCAATTACATCTACCCCATTAGAATGATAGTGGTCACTGCTGTCTCTGAGTTGGCGCTGTTGTTCTGAATGAATCATATGAGGAGGCCATCGTGCCTGCTCCGGTTCTCTGAAAGAGCTATCCATACATTCCCATTCCCCTTTAAATTAATGATTATGATCTGTGATGCTGCTCAGAGCTTGCTAAAATTCAGTACGTTACTAGAGCGGCTGTTTGGATTATAATATATTTATATTCATCAAGATGAAGTGTCTGGAATGAGGCCACAATGTGTTTATTGGAATGCAGAGATGAAGGAACAGGGGTACAAGACCCTTTAGTCACTGTCAGAAAAATTGGGATCTGTGTGACACGAATCTTGGCAATCTGTCTGAAATCAGTTCACAGTACACACGTCGACAGCATAAAACTGCCCAAAATGTCAGTACTAATTGATATTCAATCCAATCAGCCATCTTGCTCAAAAGAGGCCATTGAGACTATAAGTGAAAAGTGCAGGAAATGACAAGTTATGCTGGTGCTGTAGGGAGTACTGTTAAAAAGGCTGACATTTAGGTACAATCTTGGCTTTGCATCAGGAGTTTTGCATTGCATTCGTCTCTTAAGGGTACTTTATTTAAGATTGCTTATGCTGTCACTGGATGAAAAAATTCTCCATCCAGATCAGCTCAATATGCATACAAATTAAAAGACTGTAACTGCTAGACTTTACTTGCTGTCAGTGCCATTGGTTGTGTAGTTTGTGACTTCCTAATTTTACACATTTACCAACTTTGGCAAAATGAAACTGAACTTTGCTGAGATTTGTATAACTCACAGTGGGTTATACAAACAATTTTTTCTTCTATATGGACAAAACACATTACAATGCCAAGAGGGCCAGATCTGTTACACATTACTAAACCCCTGGAGAATACTGGAAAATCTATAGTTATCCTCAAATCATTGGATTTGAGCCATTCCCGGACAAAGCTGGAATTTACCTTCACTTGTGTCTGCCCATCTGTGACATTCTTAGAGTGCTGGCAAGTCACAGAACCTTGGTCTGTGGACTGACCAGTTTGATAAGTTTTCAGCTCAAGCACTACAACCCTGGAAAAGTGCTAATATTACTGCAATAAGAATGCTCAGATGTCAGGAATAACCCTAAACCACTAAAAGTATAATTTAAAATAAATTTTTAAAATATATTTTGCCTGTAATCTCCTCCAGCTGTACAACCCTCTGAGTTCTCTGCGCTCCTCCAATTCTGGCCTCTTGCACATCCCCGACTTTCATCGCTTCACCATTGGCGGCCATACCTTCAGCTGCTTAGGCTCTAAGCTCTGGAATTCCCTCCCTAAAACTCTCCAGCTCGCTACCTCTTTTTCCTCTCCTTTAAGACGCTCCTTCAAATCTACCACTTTGACCAAGCTTTTGGACACCTGTCTTAATATCTCCTCTTGTGGTTCAGTGTCAAATTTTGTATGATAACGCTCCTGTGAAGCACCTTGGGACATTTTACTATGTTAAAGGCGCTATATAAATGCAAGTAGTAGTTGTTGTGCACATCCTATCATCCTTTTTTACTCCCATTCTGTCTCTTTCTTTTTTTATTCCAATTTCACTTTTCTAACGGATGTACTTTATTCTATCCATTTTATTCTTTATTAACTTCCTTTTTCTTCCCATCCTACACTGTTCACACTGGAGGTGGGAACAACAATGAAACAATTGCTATGTGATTGATTTAGAAAAATGACTTTCAGGGCTGGGTTTTCCGCCAATTAAATGTAAAATACTCATGACATGGATCCAGACAAAAGGGGCTGCTGATAAACTAGATGGCAAACCCAAGAATGCAGCTCTAGACAAGTAGGCTTGCCTTCAGCATACTAAGTGCTAATGCAGCAGAGGTTTTAAAAGCAAACCAAGAAATTGTGTAACCTATCAGTCTGAACCAAATTTTTGCTTAAAAAAATAACCAAGAACAGACTAAGGAAAAAAGTTTCACAATTAGTTTAAAAACAGATCGAGCAGTGACAAAAGCAGATACAATCCCAATCGATTATTTCACCCTACCACATCAAATTCACCATTTAACTGCACTTCAATTTAGGAATGAGCGCCATGGGGGCAATTTTCTGTGTTTGTGTCACTGGTGGAGAGCCCGACCTATTGGCAGCACAAATTGGGAATGCACAGTTGCACTTGTCGGTGATTTTCTATCCATTAAAGTTAATGTCTGGAAAATCATGGCAGCACACACACGACTTTCCAATATGCTCATCCACAGGGAGAGGTTTCTCATCTGTGTTGTGGACTCGGAAAATTGGCCCCCCCGGTGTCTTATTTACCGTTTGAAAGCCAGCATACTGTGTTTCATCTGATAGTCATTGCAAATGGATGGAAACGATTAACGGTGACTGCACGTCTCAGGAGAGAAGGGCTCATTCATTACAGCAATGTTGTCAAGGTGTGAAGTAACTGAGAACAGGCAGTTTTTTTACACACCTAATCTGCTATAAATTTAATTTGCATTTCTTTTTACTATCCAAACGTAGCTGGCAATCACAGGTACCCATCACAATACTATAGGGATGTCACAACACCATGATATGCAAAGACCACGATTATTTTACCATCGGGTTTTATTCTTGCGTGTGATCATCCCAATCCACGCTAATCATAATAATTTGATCAACTAAAAGGAGATGAAGTAAACACCAGACCTACTGGAACGCTTTGAAAATTCTAACAATTAATGGTTCCAGTTGTTAATATCTTGGAGTTTCCCTCATTTCTTATGAATGACTGTGGCTAATTACCTTATAAATTAAGCAAACAAGGAGAGAATCATTGGCTGAGAATCAGCCATTGGTATAATAGAGTGCTGAGCAGATGAGGTGCAGTGTTAATCAACAATAAAACTGATCCATAAGTTCAGGATTTCAAATCTTTGAACATTCCCACTTGAAAATCAGCAATTCATCACTTGTGAGAATTATAAAATATCTTATTAGTAATTTAAACTGGGAATTAGCTGATGCCTAAAAGTATACTTAAAAAAAAAACAGGTATACTCTAAACTGACAGCTGATTTACTGGTACAGTTTCTAAAATATACATTTACAAAGAGTATCGTGCAGTTAAAGAAAGTATTTTGATATCCAGAATCTCAAGGCATCTACTGTCCTTGTTTAAACACCAATTCAGCTCCTGGAAAGACTGCCATTCACAAGAGAACAAGAGCTCTTGCTGCATATAAACCCAACAGCTGTGCCTTTAGCTGCATTGAAGTTTTTCCATCAAGGTTAATTGGTTCAGTAAGTGAGCAGAATCAATAAGTTAAAGGTAAATGGCATCCATCGGTTGTCTCCAATATTTTTAATAGGCCGTAACTCACGGTGTCAATCACAAAGTGCACTGTCTCCAGCCTATTGTATAAACTGCTCGACTGAGATTTTGACAAGGAGAGTAGTTTCTTCCAGCAAAAGCTTTCTAACTAGCTAACTGAACAAATTGGCCTGTGCACTTAAAGAGGCACTACAATCAGGAAAACATGTTTGTTAAACGTTTTCCTTTGTTTATAAATGATAAGGTTCATTGATGTTAATCACACTGAAACATGTCACTACTTCACTGCCCCACTCAGCGCCAACGAATTTCCGGAATGGGTCCTAATACAGACATGAGGCTTTCATTAACATATGCAAGAGGCATAATGCCCATTTTAGGCGGCTTCCGGGGACACCTGACAAACCGCCTGACCCACAAATTATACACTTCCTCCTGGAAAACGGGCGTAACGTGGTCCAATTTCTTCAAGCTTACTTTGACAGCACCACAACCACTAGCACCAAGAAGGACAAAAGCAGCAATGTCATGGGAATACAATCACTTCCAAGCTCCTCTCCAAGGCAAACAGCATCCCGACCTGGACATTTATCATCATTCCTTCATTGTTGCTGGGCCAAAATCTGGGATTTCCCTGCCTAACACTACCACAGGTGCACCAACAGCACAAGAACTGCAATGATTCAAGAAGACCCACTACCACCTTCTCAGGTTAACAAGGAGACGACAATAATTGCTGCCTCGCCAGCATCGGCTATATCCCATGACGCAAATATATAAAAAATGCTTTTCTGGTTATTAATGATGAAATATAAATGATTCAAGTTATACAATACAGGAATGGTAACAATGAAAAAGGCTCATTTCACATTGATAGCTCAGAAACACACTGAGACCAGACAGAAAAGGATAAAATTAGATTTACTGACTATTGAATCTGAGGCTGGCAGCTGTAAGCATCACTTAAGATTGTTCTGATGCAGGAAACATTGAAAATGAGCGATAGAAGCAGGGCCCAGTGCTAGTGTACTAATTACCACAGCCACACAGCAGCAGTTGGGTGCAAATCAACTGCTGCTGTGTGGCTGTGGTATTAAGTGCACTGGTCCAGGCATGTAAACAATAAACGGGTAGTAAGAGGAGGGGTGGGGCCAATTAGGGACCATAACGGAGATCTACTCATGGAGGCAGAGGGGATGGCCGAGGTACTAATTGAGTACTTTGGCAGCATCTTCCTTGGTAAAGACAGATGCAGAGTCTCAGAAAAGGAAGATATAGTTGATATACTGGATCGGCTAAAAATTGATAAAGAAGAGGTACTTGAAAGGCTAGCTGTACTTAAAGTAGATAAGTCACCTGGTCCAGGTGGGATTCATCCTAGGTTGCTGAGGGAAGTAAGGGTAGGAATTGCGGAGGTACTGGCCATAATCTTCCAATCCTCCTTAGATACAGGGGTGGTAGCAGAGCACAGGAGAATTGCAAATGTTACACCTTTGTTCAAAAATGGGTGTAAGGATAAACCCAGCAACGAGAAGCCAGTCAGTTTAACCTCAGTGGTGGGGAAACTTTTAGAAACGATAATCCGGGACAGAATTAAGAGTCACTTGGACAAGGGTGGATTGATTCGAGGAAGCCAGCACAGATTTGTTAAAGGCAAATTGTGTTTAACTAACCTGATAGAGTTTTTTGATGAGGTAACAGAGAGGGTAGATGAGGTATATATGGACTTTCAAAAGGCATTTGATAAAGTGCCACACGGTAGGTTTATCATCAAGATTGCAGCCCATGGAATAAAGGGGACAGTAGCAACATGGATACAGAATTGGCTAAGGGACAGGAAACAGAGAGTAGTGGTGAATGGTTGTTTTTCAGACTGGAGGGAGGTGTACAGTGGTGTTCCCCAGGGGTCGGTGCTGGGACCACTGCTTTCCTTGATATCTATTAATGACTTGGACTTGGGTGTACAGGGCACAATTTCAAAATTTGCAGATGACACAAAACTTGGAAGTGTAGTGAACAGTGAGGTGGATAGTGATAGACTTCAAGAGGATATAGACAGACTGGTGGCATAGGCAGACACGTGGTAGATGATGCAGAAAACTGCAAGGTGATACATTTCAGTAGGAAGAACGAGGAGAGGCAATATTACCAAGAGGGCACAACTCTAAAAGGGATACAGGAACAGAGAGATCTGGGGGTGTATGTGCACAAATCGTTGAAGGTGGCAGGGCAAGTTGAGAAAGCGGTTAAAAAAGCATACGAGTTCCTGGGCTTTATAAATAGAGGCACAGAGTACAAAAGTATAAAAGTCATGATGAACCTTTATAAAATACTGGTTCGGCCACAATTGGAGTATTGTGTCCAGTTCTGGGCACCACATTTTAGGAAAGATGTGAATGCCTTAGAGAGGGTGCAGAAGAGATTTACTAGACTGATTCCAGGGATGAGGGACTTTAGTTACGTAGATAGACTGGAGATGCTGGGGTTGTTCTCCTTGGAACAGAGAAGGTTGAGAGAAGATTTGATAGAGGTATTCAAAATCATGAAGGGTCTAGACAGAAAAGATAGAGAGAAAATGTTCCCATTGGCAGAAGGGTCAAGGACCAGAGGACATAGATTTAAGGTGATTGGCAAAAGAACCAAAAGTGACATGAGGAAAAACATTTTTTACACAGCGAGTGGTTATGATCTGAAATGCATTGCCTGAGAGGATGGTGGAGGCAGATTTAATCGTGGCTTTCAAAAGGGAACTGGACAAGTACTTGAAAGGAAAAAATTTGCAGGGCTTCGGGAAAAGGGCGGGGGAGTGGGACTAGCTGGATTGCTCTTGCATAGAGCCGGCACGGACTTGATGGGCCGAATTGCCTCCTTCCATGCTGTAACCTTTGTACGATTCTCTAAATCTCCTGGCTTCCGGACGCACAATTCTGTGTGATTGTGGCAAGTGAGACCCAGTAGAGCAGCTGTCCTGAATGCCTAGGTCACAGAACAGCGGCTGCATGGACCACTGCCTGCTTCTGGGGAGACACCTTGTGGTCATTCTGGCCATTAGCGAACGGCAGAATGGATGATTGAACTCTGCCAGGACTTTGAGAAGCATATTCAGTGGAGGAGACAGCAGAGGGAAAGGGCAGAACAGGGAAAAAAAAAAAATCACGAAATTAGGGCCAGCAGTAAGTGAGCTGCAGTCATCGACTTAAAAACTGGGTGATGCGAAGAGACAGAGGGCGGCACAGCAGAAGAGCCAAAATGGAGTGAGGTAGGTTTATCTGGGGGGTGGGTGGAGACAGGAATGGACTGGAGATCTGATGCTCAGAAGGGAAAGAAATCTTAAACTTATAAAAACGCAGACAACTGAAAGTGGTGGCGGGGGGAGTGAAAAGAGAAAAGAAACAAAGCTGAAGAATTGAGAAACGGTCAAAGGAATGCAATGGAGAGTCCAGAAGGCTGGAGCTAGAAGGTCCTTGGAGGTGGCAAGGCAGGTGAGAACGACGCAGAGGCCTGATCTCAGGCTGCAAAAGACTTGGCCAAGTGCTGAAACAGCTATATGAAGAATCTGAAGGGGCCCGAGGATCTCGAGAAGTTTCACAATAACTTGGAAAGAGACCAGAGGGTGGAAAAAGATTACATATAAAAAATTTAAATAAATTGGGGCAGAGACCCAACGGCCCACCCTGCAAAAATTTCATGATAGATTAATAACAACACTAAAAAAAAATTAAACTTAAAATACACAGTGGAAAACTGAAGAGAGGAAGGAAGAAAATGGTGAGTATTTGTTCCATTCGTTCTGTTTTCTAGGAGGGAGGTTGGAACGTTGGTCGTGTCCTGGAGCTCTGAAGGCTCAGAAGGTTCTTTAGGGAACCGGAGCTTCTGAAATTCTATCTAGTTTGCAGCTTGTAGGCTTAACAACTCACTCAATAAAGGGAAATCCTATTAAGGTACCAACTAGAGGCATGACAGGAAATGTTGATGCCCAAATAAGAAATGCATACCAAATTTAATATTTATAGATATATGTATATAGTTATTATATAATAGATAAAAAACACACAAATAAGTAATGATTTAATGAGTAAAGGAGGTAGAAAACAACAGAAAATCCAGTAAAGCACAGACCTGGCACAATTGTAATAGATGTCCAGCTTCATAAAAGGATGATTTGCTGTGCATTTTTCCCCACTTTATTAATGGTCATTGGTACAATTTTGGACTTCTGATTTTCTGTAGATAAATCTGTCAGATAAATATTTTAGCACTCAAACTACATTCCAGAGGTGAGCTACAAGTGACTTGATATGACTATTCGTGAAAGTCACAAATACTTTGTTACTGGAGAGAATATTATAAAAATGATTGCGCAAGTAATGCTGATTTCCAAAACCAAAACTTTTTGTTATAATGTAGAAACCAATTTCGTTGTTATTTTGTTGATGGTAGGGCTGTTCTTGTGGTGGAGGAAGAATGCAGTTTTGTATATTTTTGTTGTTCAGTTTTGAGCAGTTACTTTTGTTTTGCTGCAGTGCTAACAATACCCAATTAGACTTGTAAAATCAAGTTAGTCTATGGGGAATTGCGATATCCATAGAATAACGAATACTATACAATGGTTAAGTACAGCTCTCACTTCGTTCTGTGCTCTAAGAATGCACACACAGTACAAGGCAGAGACAACTTATTATCCTTTAATGGGTTGATCTGACCATGGGTCTGATGGATTGTTAGGATGTTGGCATTCGCAAAGCTGTGCCTTTATTCACTAATATATTGATGGCTGACAGGGAGGGCAGAAGGCAAGACTTTATGCAAATAAATTGGAAAAATTACTGCAAGATTAACCTGCTACAAGGTATCTATCCCTCACCATCTGTTCTGCTCTGCAAACTTACATCTGAAATTATTATTCCCCTCCCCAATTCTCTCCCTGACACTGTTAATCACCATCACTAGGTTGGTCAGGGCACATAGCCCTCTCTGCAAATAGCAGGACTATTGCTCTGTAATCATCTGACAGGAGGTGAGAATCAAACAGAGAAAAAAGTTGACCCACATTCATCTCTCTCCCCCATAATAAAATACTTCTTATGACATTCCACGGATGAAAACAAATGGAGCACACCCATACAAGACATGTATTGGAGTAGAAAGAGGAATGGCATTCATAAACTTCTGGTTGAGATTTAAGTACTCCCACTAGAATCGTTGAATATTACAGTACAGAAGGAGGCCATTCGGCCCACTGTGCCTGTGCCGGGTCTTAGAAAGAGCTGTCCAATTTAGTCCCACACCTCAGCTTTTTCCCCGTAACCCTTCAAGTACATGTCCAATTACCTTTTGAAAGTTCCTATGGAATCTGATTCCACCACCCTTTCAGGTAGTGCATTCCAGATCTTAACAATCCTCTGTATGAAAAAATTTCTCCTCATTTCCCCTCTAGTTCTTCTGCCAAATATTTTAAATCTATGACCTCTGGTTACTGACCCACTTGCCAGAGGAAACAGTTTCTCCCTAATTGCTCTATCAAAACCCCTCATTATTTTGAATACCTCTATTAGGTCGCCCCTTAACCTTCTCTGATATAAGGAGAACAGCCCCAACTTCTCTAATCTCTCCACATAACTGAAATCCCTGATCCCTAGTAAACCTCCCCTGTACCCTCTCCAAGGCCTTGGCATCCTTCCTAATGTGTGGTGCCCAGAATTGGATACAATACTCCAGCTGAGACCTAACCAGTGATGTGTAAAGGTATAGCATAACTTTCTTGTTTTTGTATTCAATGTCCCTATTTACAAAGCCAAGTATCCCACATGCTTTCTTAACCGCTGTATCAACTTGCCCTGCCACCTTCAAAGATTTGTGAATGTGCACACCCAGGTCCCTCTGCTCTTGCACCGCCCTCAATATGGTACCATTTGGATTATATTGCCTCTCCATGTTGTTCCTCCCAAATTGTATCACTTCACACTGATCTGCATTAAATTGCATTTGTCATGTGTCTGCCCATTTCACCACTCTTTCTATGTCTTCCTGAAGTCTGCTATTATCCTGCTCACTATTTACTATGTTGCCAAGTTATGTATTATCCACAAACTTCAAAATTGTCCTCCCTATACCCAAGTCCAGATCATTTATATATAACAAGAAAAGCAATGGTCCTAATACCAATCCCTGGGGGACTCCACTGCATGCTTTTCTCCAGTCAGAAAAACTTAGCCAATTACATACCCACATTACCACCGTCCCTTTAATACTATGTGCTTCTATTTTCCAAATAAGTCTGTTATGTGCTACTTTATCAAATGCCTTTTGAAAGCCCACATATACAACATCTACTGCATTATCTTCATCAACCCTCTGTTACTTCATCAAAGAACTTAATCAGGTTAGTCAGTCACAATTTGCCATGTTGGCTGTCCCATGCTTCTCCAAGTGAGAATTAATTTTGTCCTTGACAATGGTCTCTAGTAGTTTTCCCACCACTGATGTTAGACTGATTAGTCTATTGTTAGTAGGTTTATCCCTTTCCCCTTTTTTGAACAGGGGTGTAACATTTGCAATCCTCCAGTCTTCTGGCACCACTCCCATATCCAAGGAGGATTGAAAGATTGTGGTCAGAGCTTCAGCTATCTCCACCCCTAGCTTCCCTCAGCAACCGAGGATGCATCCCATCTGGACCAGGTGACTTGTTAACTTTGAGTGATGCCAACCTATTAAGCACCTCCTTTCTATCGATTTTTATCCTATCCAATATTTCTACTCTCCCCTCTTCTACTGCGACATTAACTTCATCCTCTTCTTTAGTGAAGACAGGTGCAAAGTATTCATTCAGTACCTCAGTCATGCCCTCTGCCTCCACAAGAAGATTTCCCTTTTTGTCCTTAAACGGCCCTATCATTTCTCTAACTAACATTTTACTTTTATATATGTTTACAAAAGATCTTTGGATTTCCTTTTATGTTACCTGCTATTCTTTTCTCATATTCTCTCTTTGCCCTTCTCATATCCTTTTACAATTTCCCTCTGCACTCTCTGTATTCTGCCTGGCTTTTGACTGTATTCTGAACCTGACATGTGTCATAAACCTCCTTTTTCTGTTTTATTTTAACCTCTACTTCCTTTGTCACCCAGGCAGCTTTAGCTTTGAATGCCCCATCTTTCCTCCTTGGGAGTATGCTTGGTTTTGTGCTTATGCTTTCCTCCTAGGAATATGCTTGGGTCTAACCCAAACTATCTCCACATTGAAGGCCTGACTGAGCTGAAAGATTGTTCATGATGAAGAGTTTAGAAAGGTGAGCAGCACAATTGTAATGAAGAATGATGATGATTATGTGTGCTTCGCAATTTTGTATCTTTGACATTATAAGGGACAAAGTAATTTCTTCTACCTTGCAAAAAAAAACAGGTAATACATTAGGCTGCATTATAAATCAATATTAATAGCTCTGAAAGGCTTCACATCTCTAGTTCTTTTGTAAGCAGGATTTTTGGGCTCAATTTTCCAAAGGGGCTGTAGGTGTTCTGAAACATTTGGATCGCACTTTGTGACATTTTATGCCTGTTAAGCTTATGTATGTTAGACTAGACAGCAGGCAATGTTCACAGTGGTGGATATTTATTCTTGCAGTATGCGACCCCAATCTTAAAAATATGAAATAAAATCCCAATTAAAAAGACCATCATAAAGTCACAATAAACACATAACTCAGATGTGCAATATGCCTTTTTTTGGTGGTCATATTCCAGTTGAAATGTGACAATTCACCAAACTAAATATAATTTTTTGCAGCTTTTACAGTAACACAATTTCATTTCTGTAAAAAACAACTTAATATTAGAAGGAAAACTCATTGCAAGATGAAACTTCACTCATCAGAAATTCTTTGAAATGTGGCTCTTTTATGCTGGTAAGTTTCTTTAAGAATGCCACACAACCCTAAACTAATCTGAAGGTGCTTTATTACTGCAAAGCGGTTAAAACTGACAGTATAATTCCAGATTACGATCCCAACCGGGCCCTTGAGTAGAGTTGTGCGAGTCTCCCATCTCATATTGCTTGGGTTTGACATCACATTTAGCATAACTCCAGTACAGTTGGAAATCTAATTTAAAAAGATTAAAAAGTCTGCTATTCTGCAGTTTTTTCCACCAAAACAATAGGGTTTTATATTATGAGGATATGCAGAGTTGCTTTAAATGTTTTTAAGAGTGCAGACATTCCAATCCATGCTCTCAATACATTTAAAATCTAATGTCCAGTAGCAGAGCTCGACACGAATGTACAAGGTTTAGATAAGCAAGGCTCTTTCTTTGTCCTGAGAGTTCAATTCACAGCAGATAGCATAAGTCAGTCGATTCTGCAGCTATTAGTCTCCAAGTGGCAGTGATGGTATAAACACAGCCAATGTCTCCAGAGTGTATTTTGTTGAAACCTTAATATAAGTTTGAGCAAGTGAAGAGTAAAAGTCAAATAATAAATCTGGATATTCTTGAACTATTTTGAATGTAAAAATGTTTGAATAATGGTAAAAATATTTGAAGTATAAACTTAATCTCCTATTCAATCCTCATTGTATCGCCCTTCATCTGAGTCAAGAGTTGGGATCATAGTCCCTCAGATACACTGGCCCAGGAATTGCTTAAAAAAACGGTGAGCTCAACAGCGCTCATCGTTGTTAGTGGGGAAATAGAGGAGCAAGTTCCGGCGTTTGCACATGCACAGTTAAACGCAGAAATCCGGAACTTGGTCCTCGCTGGTTTGCCAGCGATATGACAGCTTTGCATTAAAGGGATAGCGCCCGCTGGAATCAGTGGAAACAATGGACCAGCGCCAACTTACTCTTCTGCCCAGCTGGAAAGTAACTAATAACGCTACAAAACAGGTACTCTTAAAAATACTAGGTCTAAACTTAAAGTGTTAAATGACTGCCAATCAACTAAAAATTAACCTTTAAAAATGTGGAGTCTCTTTACTCCTTATTTTAATAATTCTTGGTCATTCAAAGAAAAATTTTAAAATTAATTTTAAGGCTTCTCCCATGGGTCCTAGCTTTACTGGAGCTAACACTAGGCTCTTCTCCACTTCCTATTAGAGGAAGTGCACCCAGTAAAGACGGCGGTAAGTTAGTGGGTTAGTTTAAATCTATGAAGCGGCGAGCACTGTTCGTTCGTTGCTCTGAGCAATTTCTGGGCCAATGAAACGTTGTTTTTCAAGCAAACCACCAGGGGGCACACTTGGTGAGTTTGGAAGGGATCGCCTTTCACCAGCGAGTGCTCTATCCCTCTCCCAAATGATTTAGGATTGGCAATTTGGGCCAGAGGGCTAGCCCAAGTGTAAATGACAATCGAGTTCAGAATTCAAACTCCTCCTCATCTCCGAGAGGAGCATGAACAATCCTGCAGTCCCAATGCTGCTTTTCTTGCCCAGGTTTTTTCAATTATTCATTAGGAGCATAGTTAAGGATAAAGGAGGGTTTTGATTAGATGAGAAACCCCAGCAGACTCTCAGTTTCATTCAAATGCAGGACTATTTTTCATCAGAGCAGCTGCCGTGAAGCCAAGTCTCACAGACGATAATGGAAGGGAAATGAAATTGATTGATTAAAAGGTACACTTATCTTTCAATCAAATGGCAACTAACTTAAAGGTGTGCGTATGTCTGAGGAATAGTAGAGAAAGATCCATTTTAGCACTCATCTTTGTCTCATGCCAAAACACTTGCAACATATGCTAAAAAGACAGATATTAATATGCAACCTTTTCAATTGGGAATATTATGCAACAAAAGGGACAGACTGAGTACAGGATAGGAACAACTGCAGAAACAAATCTTATGTTGTATGATAAACCCATGCCTTTTGAGCCATCGCTGCCAGAGGTGTTTTTTAATACAATTTTTATTTTGTTTTATCACTGTCTGTAATTCTTGTGACTTCACAACAGCTGCTCTGGCGCACAACAGTGAAAGCTTCTGAAAAGGCCTGTGAGGCTTACCAAGGATCTCTTCCCAATAGTTAGCCCTTTGTCCAACCCCTAAACAAATGGCTAACTGCACGTAACCATGTTCTGCATTTACATTGTTTTACTTTTCAAAATGAATATGATTTTACCTTGGGAAAACATAGTATGCATGCGGGTGGATAAAATTCTGTCTTATGCTTTTACATGCTATTTATTTCCATATTACTGCTACAATGGCAGGCAGTCAGAGGTCCCTCATTATTGTCCAATTATTGTCTGTCTTTCTGCCATTTTTCCAAAAGTAGAGGAAATTATAGTTCAGATTGGTTTACTAGAGTTCTCTTTTTTGGCTAAATATTTAAAAGTGCGGTATGAGACCCAAGGCATTAATCTTCTCTACAAGCTCTTACCTATATCCAACAGCAAAGTTTATAATTCACCAAAAATAACTGCAATCATAGAATGTGCAGGACTAATGGAAAGTGCAACCAGGAATCTAAGTTTTTAAACAGTCTCTGTATTGTCTGTATGGCCCTTCTAGCAGCACAGGATATCCTTAAAATGCCAGGTTCACAACAATTTCTGATTACGACTATCTACTTCTGGCCACTCCAAGTCGCAACATTATAAATAATTACTGGCATTTATTTTCGTGAATTACAAGGGCATAAAATAAGCTAAACAAGCTCACATGGAATTTTCAACTTACTGAAAAGTTCTATGTTTGAATGAGAATGAAAATTGCACATCTTACATAATAATATGCTGATTTTCCTGAGCAGATGGGCTTGAAATGTTTGAGGTATATATACACATCGATTTACTCAAAACTGATTGAAACAAAAGTGATTAATAAGATAATTAGTGTTATTAGAAAAGATATGTTTTATTATGCTAGTGCATTCAGTGAGGTTGAAAACTGTGGGAAAACAGAGCAGGGGTTCATTTAAATTCTGAAAATTATCTCATCAATTGAATGAGCTCCAGATATATGCGTGGCCATTTTAAAATTGAAAATCCCAAGTACAGAAAGTGGATATTCAAGGATCTTAACTGTTTAATCTTTGCAACAGCAATACATTTTTAACTACTGGGGGCCCGATTTTAGCAGGGGTGCGGGTTCTCGGCGGGGGGGGCTATCGGGCGCGTGGGTAACGCGCCCGGTGAAATTAGTGGGTTTCCCGCGCGATCGTAGCAGGCAAACCGCTAATTGGAGCCACTTACCTGGTCCTCCGGGTTCCCCGCTGCTGATCTGCGCATCGGGCGGGCTGCACATGCGCAGTAAGATCTGTCAGCTGGAGGAGCTCTATTTAAAGGGGCAGTCCTCCACTGACAAATGCTGCAACAAATAGCAAAGATGACTGCATGGAGCAGCCCAGGGGGAAGGCTGCTCCCAGTTTAATGATGCCTCACCCCAGGTATCAATACATGGGGTGAGGAGGAGGGAGAGGACAGAGATCTTCCACCCGGCGGGCGGGAGGAAGCGGCCCGCCTCCGCCACCAGGAAGGCCTGGCTCGAGGTGGCAGAGGGGGTCACCTGCGCCACCAACATATCGCCCACCTGCACACAGTGCAGGAGGCGGTCCAATGACCTCAGTAGGTCAGCCACAGTGAGTAAACGTAGTCCTTCCCCTACACTCCGTCTGCCACATCACTGCCCCCACCCCACATCTCCTTCGGCACTGCCAACACTACTCTGTCACATCACCCCTCATACCCACTCAAACCTCATCCTCATCTTACCTGCACCTACTCACTTCGCCAGTACTCATCCCGCCACTACCACTCAACCCAATCCTCATACAGTCTCATGGCTCTATCGCATACTCACCCTCTCGTGCATCTCTCTCACGGCCAGCCTCACTCAACCTGCTACTACCTGTGCTGCAGCCACAGGGCATGCATCACATATGTGCAGTAGGCAGCGTAAGGCAAACGTGTCGTGAGCATGAAGGGGATGCACAAGGGTGTTTGAGGGTTTGTCATGGTTGTTACTTCTATTGAATTTCAGAACAACTCACATCACACATTATATTGGCACCACTACTGCCATGTCTTCGTGAATCCTGTCTGGTTTGTGCAATAATGCCCGCTCCTGGGTATCACTATGAGGACCCACCACTGATGCCACCCATTGTGTCACTGCAGAGTGGGTGTAGGTGTATTTGCAGGGCTCTTCTGCGCAGACGACTGAGAGACATTGGCGATGTCCCCGGTTGCACCCTGGAAGGCTGCGGAGGAGAAGTTCTGGAGGGCAGTGGTGACTTTGACAGCGACAGGTAGGAAGATGGTGCATGGGCCAGCCAGGAGCAGCTCGGCATGAAAGAGGCTGCAGATGTCCACAGCTACATGTCGAGTGACTCTGAGCCTCCGTGTGCACTGCTGCTCAGAGAGGTCCAGGAGGCTGAGCCTCGGTCTGTGGACCCTGTGGCGAGGGTAGTGCCCTCTGCGACGCATCTCTTTCTGCGGTAGCCCTCCCTCCTGCTGTGCAGGTGGATGTGTCACAGCACTCTGTTGTGGAGCTCCACGTGTCAGAGGTGGACGGCGTGGATGGCGAGGCTGGTGATGCTGTTCGCCATCCGAGGAGGTCATGACTGTAGCTACGGCGGCCCCCATCCGCAAGATGTACATCTGAGGGGGTCCGCAAGGTAGGTACATATCTCCGGACCCCGGGGTAAGTGTGCAGGTTGGTGACTTTGACCATCAGGAGGAGGGTGGTGGAGGCCAAACTTTGTCCCAAGTGACAGAGTGGCCTCCTGCAATGGGTGAGGGTCTCCCCCGCCACCTGTCAGATGGACCTTTGCAGCTGCCACAGGCTGACAGCTGCAACACGTACATTCCATCTGGGAGTGTTTCCCCCAGTGTGGGAAACAGTCCCATGTTGATCCAAAATCACACACAGTTCCTCAATCAGGTCAGTTAATGACCTGAAATAGCTAAATAAATACTCTCAAGTGGCATCCCGCTGGCTTTAATTGCCTGCGGGATTCCCACCAGCGGGGGCTGCGCGCGCACGCCGGCGCGTCAGCGGGGAACCCGGAAGTGGGCGAGATCGAGGCGGGATCCGGTCGGGATCCTGCATTTCACGATTTTCGAGGCCCCCCCGCCGAGAACGCACCCGATAGCGGGTGCTAAAATCGGGCCCTGGGTGTTTAAACATGGAGCAATAACTCAGGCCACTAACAGGCCACTTAGGCCAGTGGTGCGAAAACGGACTTAAATGGAGGAAAATTGCAATCACCATTGACATCAATGACGTTAACTTTAATGATAACAACTTTCTAACTGTTTTTCGGTGAGGGTAACAGCAAAAGTCCCAGGAAATATGGAGTAGCATAATTAATGGCACTGACTCCATTATTTCCTCTCTCTATTGCATCGTGCAAGGGTCCCTATGCCGTAGATGGCGCAAGTCCCCAGGAAAGTCTGAGCCAATGTGCATGATGTTGCATGCTGTTAATGGAGGCACTGCAGCGAGTACTATGTATCTGCAGTAGTGTTTTTCAAACAGTGGCATTCATATCATTTTAATTTTATATTTTTTTAAATTTCTAATCCTAAAGGCAACCCATTTATCATTTCCTGTAGAATCAAAATCTGGCATATGCCTGTTTAATTGTCTGTACTCAATTTTGGTTAGCATCAGCAGTAAATATTATGTATTTCAATAACACTGCAACACAGAGAACCTACAACATTTGTTTGGCCATTCCCATGCACTCTTCAAAGCAACTCCCCAAGGGAATAATACACTTAAATTTTATCGACTAATGGTTACTTTGTTCAAAACAGAATGTGTTCAACAAGCTCCAATGTACACCTTTACAACATTTATTGCCAAAATTATGCTCTTCTGTTACAAAATAAACTATGCTGCCAGATGTCACCAGCTGAACAGATAATGCAAGAAGCCCAGCTGTCAGTCATCTTGTGACATCAGTGGATCAGTCGCTTAGAACAGAGAACACATGATTGTTTATCTCAAATAGAATCTCTCATATTTAAACTATGCAAAAACCTTGACATTTTCTAATTTGGAAATCTATAAGTCAGCAGAAAGTTATTTTCTTAAAATTTGTTCATAATCGAGTATGTTAGTGTGCAAGCTGATTGGTGATATTAGTGGTCGAACACTTAATGCACTTGTCTGACCTCCTCTTGTACTTTCATAACTCTGTTAAAACAGCGGATGGAGGAAAGTCACATAAACGCTTTAAGCATTTCAAATGTCTGTCTTTGCTGCCAAGAATTTAAATGTTCTCAAACCAGGACTCAAGAGACATCTTTTGGCAACTACAGAGGTAATTTTCTACTGAATTACAATGTTGTGGGATCCACATAGACGCTACAAAACCTGGCCCTCTGACCACACTAAGTAGTCATCTGCCATAAACATTCTTTTTTTCCTCACAACAGGCTTGTTATTTGACTAAATAAGATGTTCTGTCACCTAATGCAGTCAGAGTCACTGGTGTAAAGATTAACGATGCAGTTCATTACGATTCTGTGAAAGACAAATATGCCTTTAGAGGGGTAAAAAAAAATCTCAATTGATAATCATGTTATGCTTGCATTTTGAAATCTGCCAGACATAGACATCTCACATGTTTTGCAGCATACGATCATTTTCTAAGTCTGTGATTTTCAGCGTTGATGTGTTATGACAGTTGGATATCACTATATTCAGCTACATGAAGAGGTGACTAACTACAGCACTCTCTTTGCTGCTGTGAGGAAATCTGTAAATCATAAGCATTGCAGTCAGGAGTAAATGAAAATGGTCTACATGAGTCAAAGAACATTCAAAACTCATCACCATAAAAGAAAAACTGTTAATTCTATTGGCCAACAACCTCAATCACAACTTTAAATGAGCTAAAAGGCACTAGGCGATTAAGTGAAACACTTCTGTGAGTTAACCCTTTGGATTTTCATCCACTGCAGTGACTCATTACTTTGTAACAGGGATATTAAACTGGTGATTGGGTGCCATACAGCTAGCTTAATCAGCCTGTACTCCCAAGCTTCAACCTTGACTGACATTCAAACTTCTCTGCTCTAAATCAACAGGTTTTACTAGCCCTCAGCCGAGCTGAGAGATGGAGAACCTCATAAGGTATAATGTCCCATCTGGATCTGGGTGGTTAAGTGGGGGTGGGGAGGATGGCAGCACATATATCATCCTGTAAAATGGATTTCTTGCTGGCCTATAAAGAGTGACACCGCTAGCAGTCATAGAGAAATGTAGAATACAGATTGGGTAAGTACATTCAGATCGCAAGAAAGGGTTATATGCCTACACAGAAATTTCTGATATTACAGGATATTTATCATTTCCAACTTAAATAAAAAAATGTTTTTAGTGACTTTCCTTTTTTAATCCCCCTCCTTACCTTTATATATCTCTGCTGCTTCTCTGCCTATATGCCTTTTAGCCTTGACCGGAAACAATCTCAATTGAAAATCCCAATTGATAATCATCTTCCTCAAGAAATGTTTGATGTAAATTGTACTGAAGCACAGCATTGCATCACTTGCATGCAGTGTCAGTGTAAATGACATATGATTCTTCACCCTCTCTAAGGAGATTTTTTTTTCTCAAAATCAGCCACAAGGACAATGCTCCTTTAAAATATAACTATCAGCTTCCCCATATCAGTTCATGATGTAAATATGTTAAAAATGCATTATGGGGAGAACATTTATATTTTCAAAGATGCCTGCAGATCTATGTTTGGAAAATGTAATTCTGCAGTATTATGCCTTTAACTATACACTTAACAGAACAGATTCTCATTGCAAGGAAACATCATTTTTTTTTATTCGTTCATGGGATGTGGGCATCGCTGGCGAGGCCAGCATTTATTGCTCATCCCTAATTGCCCTTGAGAAAGTGGTGGTGAGCCGCCTTCTTGAACCGCTGCAGTCCGTGTGGTGAAGGTTCTCCCACAGTGATGTTAGGAAGGGAGTTCCAGGATTTTGACCCAGCGACGATGAAGGAACGGTGATATATTTCCAAGTTGGGATGGTGTGTGACTTGGAGGGGAACGTGCAGGTGGTGTTGTTCCCATGTGCCTGCTGCTCTTGTCCTTCTAGGTGGTAGTGGTCGCGGGTTTGGGAGGTGCTGTCGAAGAAGCCTTGGCGAGTTGCTGCAGTGCATCCTGTGGATGGTACACACTGCAGCCACAGTGCGCCGGTGGTGAAGGGAGTGAATGTTTTGCGTGGTGGCTGGGGTGCCAATCAAGCGGGCTGCTTTGTCCTGGATGGTGTCGAGCTTCTTGAGTGTTGTTGGAGCTGCACTCATCCAGGCAAGTGGAGAGCATTCCATCACACTCCTGACTTGTGCCTTGTAGATGGTGGAAAGGCTTTGGGGAGTCAGGTGAGTCCCTCGCCGCAGAATACCCAGCCTCTGACCTGCTCTCGTAGCTGGAGAACAGGACTTTTCCAGTTTTAGACCATGCTTTATTAAACACTCCCAGGTCAGACAAAAGAATGGATGAATAGATTATCTCTGTTCTGCCTTACCCTCTGAAAAGCATCGTCTGTTGCACCAGTGTGAGATTCCATTTCCCACAACTGTCAACCTTGTGGTTTCTCGGAGTAAGAATACAAATTTGCCAAATCATGGGTAAAATTGTGTTGTAGATGCCTGTACACGAAAAAGTAGTTTGAGACTATCCAAACTTTTGTTAATTAGGAGCACCTATGTAGCTAACAGAGGGAGGGGACTTTCATCCCATTAATCTGCTCTGAATTCATATCTAGCTCTGGAAATTAAAACACAACATGTCGACGAACTGCGCAGCCTTGTCCAGTAGCAAGGAAAGGGGAGTGGAGAAACAATGAATACCATAAATAATATGCTATACATATTTTATATGCTTTTAAAATTGCTACTAAAAAGGAGTTTTCTGGCAAACTCAAAACAATTAAAAGAAGACAGGCCTGGGACACCTGTTGCCATTTTCAGAACAATTTTATTTATATAGAGACAAGTATCATTTGAATTAATGTGAACCTAAAAAAGTCACCATATATATAACATTAACAAATGGCCCCTTCATGTCCATAAGAATTTCTCAGTCATTCATTGGTACACAAGCATGTTCTAATTGTGAAAACATAAAACTGAAGGGTGTTGTTTCTAGTGTGATTTGAACATATGTGGGTGACAATATTGCATTTATGTTTGAAAAAATATGGTATGGTACATCACAATTGATTAAATTGGATCATTGCTACAAATGGAACCTGCACTTTGAATTAACAAAGTGAGGCATAAAATCCAGCTCCCTACCTGGATTCAATAGCAACTACGTTTGACTCAGTCTTTAAAGAGACAGGGACTAGTTTCCCTAAGGATAAGTTCTGGGTGCTTTGGGACATACTGTTCAGGTACCTGACTATACCTCTAACAATTTCAGACATCGACTACTCTGCCACAGATCTCATGAATCAAGTGATTCCAAATAATTTATATTGATGACAGAATTGGCTTCAGAAATTCCAATTTGAAATTCTAATATCGAAAGGATACCATTTGATATTTTTCTTTATTTGATACCTTTTTGTGCTCATTACAGCATCAGTCCAGCAAGAGCTATTAGGTCTTTTGCAAGGGTTTAGACATCTTTGGAGTTAATGAAATTTCAGAGTACACTTGGGGACAATCTCTATGTTACCATAATTTGTGCAACAGCAGCAAGGAGTACTCAAGAAAATACCTTGTACCAACATAATTTCAAACGGGAAGACCATGAGATCTGCTTTGCTGATAGATCATACCATATGGTTGCCAAATAATTGGTTGGGGGAGGGAGTGAAGAGTATTTCAGTTTGTTAAAGCAAAAGCATAATTTGGATGTTAGGCTGAGTAATTTTAGAAGCAGCATGGATTGATCAGTGCTTTGATTATTTCCAATTATTTTTACTTGTCCCCGGCCAAAGCATGACATAACAAAGATTAAAAAAAACTCTTTAAAATTACCGAATAACCCCTTTTTCTTCCACTGGTTCTACATTTCTAAGATGTTTGCACGTGTATGCGGTGCTGTACATGCACATGCAATTAATTTCACAATGACCTACTGACTCCCAAGTAACTTTTTTTCCACTAAAGTACTTTTTTGATTACTGCAACAAAATAACAGAAGAATACATAGAATGAGAAAAGGCAGCTTAGCAATTTTTTTTCCACAGACCACAGACTCATTCACCCAATTCATGTAGGGGTTTGAATGAGTTTGTGTGCTATTTTAAACAAATGGCTTAATGTGTTTGTTAACCTGTTTTATTGTTAACTGGTTGGCAATACTGCTGAGATAGCAAACACAGGAATTTCATCCAAAAAACATTGAACCATTTGTAAAAAAAATAGCACAGCAACTCATATCAATCACAATCTTTTGAGAAAAGTTTCTGCAAATTTTCTCCCTAACCCCAAAAGGTAAATTAAAGCAAAACTCCAGAATACTCATTGAACCTTACACCTAGGATTATTTCAGCCTGACCAATTGCCTTCCTTGACATGACATTTCCAAAGTCACAGCATTCATAAACCATTATGTTCCACTCAGCATTCGATCATCTTGAACGCATTCGTACCCAAATTGTTTCCTGTCAAGGCTGCAATACTTCAAAACTCTTTAACATTCATCATGTATTTAGGTCTGGTCATTTATTTTTGGTCACAGGTAATATTTTGTTATTATGGGCAATATATGTCCTAATTTAATCATAAAAATAATTGCAATCATGTACAGCTAGCCTGCAAAACTAATCAAAGAGCAGTGCGACAAAGAAGCATCTCTCATTGGTTTCTTCTTCACAATGATGTCAGGCACCTAATATTAGCAATAAGGAACAAGTAAGATTTGCATTTGTATAGTGCCTTTTACAACCTCAGGGCACCTCACAGTGCTTTACAGCCCATGAAGTACTTTTGAAACGTAATCACTGTAATGTAAGAAATATGGCAGCAAATTTGCACTCAGCAAACTCCCACAAACAGCAATGAAATAAATGACCAGATCATTTGCTTTAAGTGTTGGTGAGGGATGAAAATTGGCCTGAGAATTTCCCTGCTCTTCTTCAAATAGTGCCGTGGGATCTTTAAATCCACCTTGGATGGCAGACGGGGCCTCGGTTTAATGTCTCATCCAAAAGACAGCACCTCCGACAGGGCAGCACTCCCTCAGCAGTTAACTGAACTGCCAGCCTAGATCAAGTGAGACTTGAACCCACAACCTTCTGAGGCAAGCACGCTACCACTGAGCTACGGGTGACACCTCAGTGCAGCACTGAGGGAGTGCTGCATTGTTTGAGGTGTTGTTTTTCGGATTTTAAACCGAGTCCCCATCTGCCCTCTCAGGAAGGTTTTAATTGCAATTGGAATAATTTGAACAAGAATCAAGTGATTAGTGGTGAAACCCATTTTAAAAATCAACTACAAAGAGTGGCTACAGTGTGTAGTCATGATGGAAGTGGTAGAGGAGTTTGAATATATTTTTATTGAACACCAGTTGATCTCCCATAACTAAAATAAAAGCAACTCATCTCTTCCTGTAATGCCCTTTGCTTCTTTCCCAAGTTGCAATTCTCTCTGTCTCCATCTCAGTTTTTATGTTTGTTTTATATTGCTTCTGCCTCCCCCTTTCCTTTTCTCTCTGTTTGTATCATCCTTCTCCAGTTGCTGTTAGCGCATCTTTACTTATTTTAACACTCTTTCTCTTTTCCTCCTTCTGAATCTCTCTCTTGCCCTCTGTTTTCTCCCTTTTTTAAAAATTCGTTCATGGGATGTGGGCGTCACTGGCGAGGCCAGCATTTACTTGCCCATTCCTAATTGCCCTTGAGAAGGTGATGGTGAGCCACCTTCTTGAACCGCCGCAGTCCGTCTGTTTGTCTCCCCTCTCCCTATAGGCCTCTTACACATGTTCTTTTACAGATTTAGTCAATTTGTGGCTTTTGCCTTTTTTTAAAGCACTCAATGTACAAGCCATCATGCATCACATCAGAGACTAATTCTGGGACTAGGTTAGGAAACACTGAGGGGCCAGATAGGAATAAGCCATCCAGGAACTTCTGCAACATACGTGAGCGCTGAAGAATCTGTGACCTAGTGCTTTTGTTCAAAGCAGAGGCCTGGACAGAGAGAGCAAGAGCGCCAGAGCCAGAGCCTGAACCTGAACCTAGGAAGGAGCATGGAATGTGGAGATAGGCTCTTGCTGGAAGGAAGCAGGGTGTGGGGCCTGGGCAGGGAAAACTTCCATCCCAGCACAAATGGCCTTCCTATTCATGTCATGGTGTGGATCCAGAGCAACAGTTTCATAACCAGGAGCCACAACAACACACATTGGTGAGAAAGAAAGTGTGGGCCTGGAAAGAAGCAGGAGGGTAGGACCCGGACTGGGAGGG
Source organism: Heptranchias perlo (assembly GCF_035084215.1). NCBI lineage: Eukaryota > Metazoa > Chordata > Chondrichthyes > Hexanchiformes > Hexanchidae > Heptranchias > Heptranchias perlo. Next base: position 42,740,362 of record NC_090336.1, read on the forward strand.
AATTGGGTCTGTGGCCAGAGTGGAGCATCGAAGTGAGATCTGGAGTGTTGGGGAGAGCGGGGAGGTCAAGTTCAGGCTCTGATAGGAGAAGGGGAAGCCAGGGCCAGAGCCTGGAGCTGGAAAAGAATGAAGAAGCAAGGGCTTAGGCCCAAATCTGTGGTTTGGAAGGAAGCAGAGAATCACAGAATCTGGGAGATAACGGAAAAGTGCTGGTGGTGGTGGGGTGGGGGGTGAGGGGCAGTGGGGATGAGGAAGGGTGTATGTAAGCATGAGTGTTGGCATTTGGGGAAGCGTGCTGAGTACTTGCAGGTAGGCAACTATTGGATATGACTAAATAACAGGCAGTTTGAAGTTAAGAACACTGAGGCTTGAGTTGGGAACAGCAAGGGAGGGTTGAGGCCAGGTTGGGAGCAAAGGAGACTTACTGCAGAGAGGGAAATCCTCTCTGCTTTCCCTCTCTGCAGTAAGAGGGGCATGAGGTCTGGTCATTGGGAACCATATGACCGATAATACATTACCAGACCTAGAAAATGTCTGGAAAAAGAGAGACAATCTTATAGTATACACAGATAAATAATTAGTCAAGAAAATGTTGAAACTCAAGCTGTACTCCAATGTTTTTCCTGATCTCAGCGTTTTTGCAATTTTTGACCTCTCTTCTACACATGGTCACTTTCCGAAGGCTGACAGAAAAATATATTTTAGAAGATTAGCAGAAAACACAGTAAACACAATGTTCACTGTGCGTATGGTGTGTTTCTTAAGAGTCTGAATGTTAATGTCGTTAATTAATTCCCAGGCTGCAGCCTCTCTCCAAACTCTAATTATCTTTTATTGATATTCTAAATCTTTGCAGTATTGAAGAATTCAGTGTCAGCTCAGTAATCTAGCAATTCTGGGCTATGCTGCTAAGCAGAGCACCACACAGTAGCAAAGCACGGTGACCTCAGCGGGAGACGGGGGCGCGGGAAGTGAACTAGTCCATTGTATCTTACTCCTGTTAGCTGAGCTGAGCAGTGATGTGCAACAGTCGTGATGATTGTGGGGAAATTTACCATTTGGATCTCAGAACCTGAAGAGTGATGAAAGACGGAAGAAAAAGTAATTTTTCTGTATTAATAATTACAGAAAATGAAAGAGTCAGGACGATACACATCCCCACAGTGAATCTGGTAAGTGTTTCTGTTTTCAGCAGTGAAGCATTTGGTAGTGTTCCAAAGCAGGCCTACAAAAGAGGCAAACTGCAAAGAGTTTTTACCACTTTTTTCTGAAGTGGAATGCCTATTCCACAGAAGGCTCTGGCCAAGAACTGGTACAATGCACTCAGAAGAAGTATTGCAAGCTTCAGTGACAGCCAGGTATGACCTGAAACTCATGACTTTGTGATTAGCACTAGTAGGCTACTACATTTTACTCTAGTTTGTTAATTCCCTATTTTCTGTCCTAGAATAGATTATGGGAAATCAATGGAAATCAAAATCAGGCAGTTTCTATAATGGGTGGCCGATCTGCAAGGCCAGTTTTACGCTGGGCGGCAAGTTGAAAAATTTACCACCGTGTGGTTTTCCACAAGCGATAAAAAGGCCTTTAGCAAAGTACAAACAATATATATGTATTTACTTCAAAATGTCTCTAGGCACAAATGTTTCATGAGAATTCTGATAAAAATAACTTGTATCAATGCAAGGAGCTTATGCTGAGCTAATTAAAACAAGTGTTTGATATGTTTTTCATTATCTTCAAACTGCACTAGTGAGGCCAACAAAACAAACCCAACATCTTGAAGTGTGACCATTGCTGTGCCAATGCAATAACCACTGTTCCGTTCCACTTCATTCTAAAGGCCGCACTGGATTTTATTTCAATTATTTAGAAAGACTGACAAAATAGTTTGACTAATACAGGATTGACGCAGAGGACTGCTACAAGGAGATTTGCTTGGTCAACAAACAGGAATTAGTACACAGGGGAAATAAAGTAGAATGGAAAATAACAGTAGCATCGAGGAGAGTGAGAGAGACAGCAGGGGGAAGAGGGAGACACGGAGAGACAGAGAAGGAAGAGGTAATCCAACATACATATGGCTCTTGTCAAATAATGAAATTGGTATACAATTTCTGATGGTGAAACGCAAGTTATATATCCTTTTTTTAATTCAAGGTAGCTTCATGTACACACCTGACATTTCCTACATTATTACATCGAGTTACATCAAAACTACAGCACAGAAACAGGCCATTCGGGTCTATACCGGTGTTTATGCTCCACACGAGCCTCCTCCCTCCATACTTCATCTAACCCATCAGAATATCCTTCTATTCCTTTCTCCCTAATGTGCTTATCTAGATTCCCCTTAAGTACTTCTGCGCTATTTGCTTCAACTTGCGGTAGCGCATTTCACATTCTTACCACTCTTTGGGTAAAGAAGTTTCTCCTGAATTCCCTATTGGATTTATTAGCAACTATTTTTTCTTTATGACCTCTAGTTTTGGGCTCCCCCACAAGTGGAAACATTTTCTCTATGTCTACCCAATGAATACCTTAAAGACCTTGATCAGGTCACCCCTCAGCCTTCTCTTTTCTAGAGTAAAGAGTCACAGCCTGTTCAGCCTTTCCTAATAAGGATATCCTCTCAATTCTGGTATCATCCTTGTGAATCTTTTTTGCACCCTTTCCAATGCCTCTATATCCTTTCTATAATATGGAGACTAGAAGTGTGCACAGTACTCCAAGTGTTGTCTAACCAAGGTTCCATACAAGTTTACATAACTTCTTTGCTGTACAATTCTTTCCCTTTAGAAATAAACCCCAGTGCTTCATTTGCTTTTTTTATGGCCTTATTAACCTGCGTTGCTACTTTTAGTGATTTGTGTATCTGTACCCTGCGATCCTTTTGCTCCTCTATCCCATTTGGACTCTTAGGGCTAGAAATTGGGCCATCTAGCGCCCGTTGTTTCGGCGCAACGCGGCCTCCCAAACATCCAAGATGGCGTCTTGGATGCGCATGCACGCTTCTAGCATGACATTGGCTGGATGCCATCTTGGTAAAGGGTTTAGTGCATGCACAGATAACGAACACCGGCAGCATGCAAAGTAGGGAGAATATGCGTTTGATCAGTGTGCAACGCTGATTTAAAGTGATAGGCACCATTTTGGAACTTAACGCTCCACTCAACGCAGACTCTTAACCACGACCATCTGAGCATGTCTTAGAGTGCCTGGAGGACTCCCACCAGTGCGACTTAAAGGGACCGTGCAGGATTTACAGGTTAGTTGCTGGATTTTTGCTTCTGGCTGCTGATGCATTTGTAACTGTTTTTGGAGGTCTCCTGGACTTAAATATTAGGACGCGGGGACATAGCCTAACATTTGGAGCCAGGACTTGCAGCAGTGAAGTTAGGAAATGCTTCTACACGCAAGGGGTGGGAGAAGTTTGGAACACTCCTCTGCAGACGGCAGTTGATGCTAGCTCAATTGTGAATGTTAAATCTGAGATTGATAGATTTCTGTGAACCAAGAGTATTAAGGGATATGGGGCAAAGGCGAGTATATGGAGTTAGGTCACAGGTCCACCATGATCTCATTGAATGGTGGAACAGGCTCGAGGGGCTAAATGCCATTGCCACTTGCTGCCTCTTGATATGCTCCACCTTCTCCTGCAAGAAAGCGGGACATGTATCTAAGTGATGTGTCTGTCATGGTTGAATAGCTGTCAGTGTGTGAGGCCTGTGAGTTATGGGTGGGTGGTTTGTAACAGTGGTAATGTGCAAGGATGAGGAGGAAGTATCTGATTGGAAGAGTCGAGTACTGATTGAAAGATTTTGTTGGTATGTGGGTGATAGGGGGTGTAGTGCATGGTGCAGTTGGTTGGAGATACCACTTGACAGTTGACCTCACTCACCTTGACCACCCGTGTCAAAGCAGTGAACTTCTTCCTGCACCGCATCCATGTTCGCGGTGCTATGTGCCTGGCATTGACTGCGCCCCTACTACCTCCCACTGCCTTTTGAGCATATGTCTAGAGGACCCCCTTGCCCCCCCCTGCAGATATAGGATGCCCCTCCTTCTGTCCACCTCTTGCACCAAGGTCTCTAGTGCATCAGCAGAAAACCTTGGTGCATGCACTCTCGCAGGCCTGATACCAACTCGGACCGGCATATTGGTGAGGTCTGGCATGCAGATTAGAGGATGTGGGATTTAGTGGTGCGCAACTTTTATTCAATGTCTTAACATAACTCAACAGTTTGTAAACATCGGGGCGGGACCTGCATCTGCGTTTTATGTGTGCGATGTCTGCTCTCCGTTCAGACTCCGTGCTGGCAGCAGACTGTTATTTTTAGTAAATAACAAGTATCGGCTACCTTTAAGAGATTTTATCAGACATCCTCCCTTTGAGACTGGAGCTCCCCCTGCTGGTCAAAAGTGTGAATGTCCTTGAATCCTTGTGTCAACGCTGATTTGCACCGCTGCTTTCAGGTAAGTACTGAGGCCAGACGAATGTTTTGTTCTGCCTGCGCAGGAAGCACCGGGCGCAGGTTAGTTGCAGATCACGGTTCTTGCGCTTTTTGGCCTAATCGAATTTAACCCCCACATTCTCCAAGCAGTATGTGGCCTCCTTATTCTTCCTACCAAAATGCACCACCTCAGTTTTCTATGTTGAAATTCATTTGCCAATTATATGCCTATTCTGCAAGTTTATTAATGTCCTCTTGCAATCTGATGAATTCTTCCTTTGTATTAACTACACCCCCCAATTTGGTGTCGTTCGCAGATTTTGAAATCGTACTTCCGATTTCCAAATTCAAATCGTTAATGTAAATTGTAAACAACAGTGGTCCGAGCACCGATCCCCGTGGAACACCACTTCCCACCTTTTGCCAGTCTGAGTAGATACCCTTAACCCCTACTCTCTGTTTTCTGTTTTGTAGCCAACTTGCTATCCATTCTGCTACCTGTCCCCTGACTCCACACGCTCTGACCCTAGCCATGAGTCTACAATGCAGTATCTTATCAAAGGTCTTTTGAAAATCCAAATATATTACATCTACTACATTACCCTTGTCTACTCTTTCTGTTACTTCTTCAAACAATTCAATAAGGTTGGTCAAGCATGACTTTCCCTTCTGAAATCCATGCTGACTATTCTTTACTATATTTTCATTCTCCAGATATCTTTCTATTACATCTTTGAGTAAAGATTCCATTATCTGTCCTACCATTGACATTAAGCTAACTAGTCTGTAGTTCCCTGGACGTGTTCTAGTTCCTTTGTAAAATATAAAAATAACATTAGCTGTCTGCCAGTCCTCTGGCCCCTCTTCTAGTGAATTCTTATATATGTTTCTGCTATCTCCTCTCTAACTTTTTAATATTTGCAGATGCAATCCATCTGGACCAGGGGACTTATCCTCCCTAAGTTTGATTAGTTTATCAATTATCTCCCCCCTTTCAATCTTAAATGTTTTAATATCTTTTTCAAGCTCTTCTTCTAATGTCTTGCCCACCTTGTTAGTCTCCCTGGTAAATACGGAGGCAAAATAACTATTCAACATTTCTGCCATTTCGCTGTTGTTACCTGTGAGTTTACTGTGTGCATCCCATAGTGGCCCTATCACTATTCTGATTTTTCTTTTGTTATTTGTGTGTCTGTAGAATACTTTACTATTTCTTTTTATATTCCTTGTTAATTTAATCTCGTAGTTCCTCTTTGCTTTCCTAATTGTTTATTTGACTTCTTTCCTAACCTCTTCGTATTTCCTTTAGTCATCCTCTCTTTTATTGTCTATGTATGATGTGGAGATGCTGGTGATGGACTGGGGTTGACAATTGTAAACAATTTTACAACACCAAGTTATAGTCCAACGATTTTATTTGAAATTTACAAGCTTTCGGAGGCTTCCTCCTTCCTCAGGTAAATGTCAGGAACCCCTCGAAGCCTACGCATTTAGAAATCACAGAACAATACATGGTGATTGCAGACAGTCTTTGCAACTGCCCGTTGCCAAGGCAATCACCGTGTTCAGACAGAGAGGTGTTAACTACAGAGCCCTCGAATATACATTCAACAAAAAAAACAAACAGGAAAAAAAAGAGGCAGAAACATCCGGAAGGCAGAGAAAGCCAGCAAATGACCCGTTATATTAAAAACAGATAGCTTTTGTTCGCTGGTGGGCTTACGTGTAGCGTGACATGAACCCAAGATCCCGGTTGAGGCCGTCCTCATGGGTGCGGAACTTGGCTATCAATTTCTGCTCGACGATTTTGCGTTGTCGTGTGTCTCGAAGGCCGCCTTGGAGTACGCTTACCCGAAGGTCGGTGGCTGAATGTCCCTGACTGCTGAAGTGTTCCCCGACTGGGAGGGAACCCTCCTGTCTGGCGATTGTTGCGCGGTGTCCGTTCATCCGTTGTCGCAGCGTCTGCATGGTCTCGCGTACTCCAAGGCGGCCTTCGAGACACACGACAACGCAAAATCGTCGAGCAGAAATTGATAGCCAAGTTCCGCACCCATGAGGACAGCCTCAACCGGGATCTTGGGTTCATGTCACGCTACACGTAAGCCCACCAGCGAACAAAAGCTATCTGTTTTTAATATAACGGGTCATTTGCTGGCTTTCGCTGCCTTCTGGATGTTTCTGCCTCTCTTTTTTTTCCTGTTTGTTTTTTTTTTGTTGAATGTATATGCGGGGGTTCTGTAGGTAACACCTCTCTGTCTGAACACGGTGATTGCCTTGGCAACGGGCAGTTGCAAAGACTATCTGCAATCACCGTGTATTGTTCTGTGATTTCTAAATGCGTAGGCTTCGAGGAGTTCCTGACATTTACCTGAGGAAGGAGGAAGCCTCCGAAAGCTTGTAACTTGGTGTTGTAAAATTGTTTATTATTGTCTATGTACTTAGAGTATGCCTTTTTTCTTCAGTTTCAATTGTACCCTTATCTCATTATTCATCCATAGTGTTTCATTATTGGCTAGTTTGTTTTTGCTTTTTAGAGGAATAACACTTCACCTGAACTCTATTGATTACCATTTTTAATATTCCCCACTGCTGCTTTATTTCTTTGTCTGTCGAAGTGTTTTTGCAGTTTACCTTCCCTAGTTCAATTCTCATCCCCTCAAATTTAGCTTTTTTATCAATCTATTACTTTGGTCTTTGTCATACTTGTGTCTTATTGAAAAGATTGATTGGCCATGCAATTTCTAGATTTATATTTTGGAAATTTTCTAAACAATAAGCCCAAAAAGGGTAAAATAAAAATCAAACAGAATTAAAATTCAGCTTCTTTTTGAAAATGAAAGGCTTTAAAATAGTAGATTACAATCAACTGATGATAAATGACCAGGGCTGTGTGCAAGAAAACTGAACTATAAACTGGGAAAAAAAAGAAAATCTTATTTGTGAAACGCAGAATCTTTGACACATCAGCTTGCAAGCTAGGTATTGCAAGCTAAGTTTGGGCTTTCTTGTGTTCAATTAAGTACGGCCACTCTATCTGCAGTGCCATTTGAAAATCAGCACCAAAGACAAGTCTCAGGTCCAAAATAGCAAACCGGAAATTTTAGTGATATTTTCGGGTGTTTATTTTAGGAACACTTTAAAAAAATAAACACAACAATAAAGTTAAATTGCACATCTTTTCTAAATGCATCAAAAATTATTTGGAAACATGCATTTCCCAGCATGAAGTCCCAGATTAGCCTGTGCAGTAAAATGAATCACAAGCAGCAGATCAAGTTTGAGCCATATCCTTTTGGTTCTTAACTACAAAAAGGGTTACACAGATCATATAAGAGTATTATCTTGTGGCAATGACCTCACTATAATCTCTTAGTATTTAATCAGTCATATCCTGGCACCGTTGTCAACTATTATAAGCATCCCTTTCATTTGAATGAAACTAAAACATATTCAAAAAAAATATAGTAAGGAATTAATAAAATGTTCATTTCACGTCAGGGTTCATGTACTGACCCCGAAACCATTTGAGGGTCGCACTAGGGTTTATGATGTTATCTGAACTCTTCATTAGGTGACATTCCCAACGAGCCATAATTCTATTTATATAACTCAGAAAATGGCTCTCGATGGTAAACCTGGGTTCCACTTTAAAGTATGGAAAATGCATTTCTAACAGTGACCACCTGACTGACTCAACAAAATAAAGTTTATTGTATAAATGACATCAGATCTGAACAACCTTGAATCATATTCCGCAGGCTGCTATAAGAGACAATGATCTTACATTCACAATGTTTGTCAGTGGGATTGACTTGAATGCAAGTAATTCCCAACAGCACAGGGCATTTAAATATTCATCTGAATGGGTCACCTCATTTAATCACGCACTACAAAATCACATAGAAATGTCATACTTCCAACTGTCTTTTAAAATTTTTGACTGTAATGACACAATGATTTTCTAAGTTATACACAATTATGTCACATCGGGAGTGATATTACCTGTCACCCAATGATGAGTTCAGTTGATATCAGAAATCCTAACTGTGAACCTCGTGTTTTATTGTCACCATGTAAACGGGAGATAAATGGCAGCCTTTTATTAATCCATTTTTCCAATATATCCAACAGCCTCATTAAAATGAACGTAATCCCAATTACAGAATGTGACTGATTAAATACCGAGAGCCTACAGTAATGCTAATGTTACAAGATCTTACTGCCAGATGATTCACATGCGCTTTTTGGGTTTCTTTTCGGGAACCAAAATGAAAAGGCTACTGATAACAATAGATTTTCCACATATTATACGTGTACAGGTCAGCAGACTCACGCCCTTCATGCTCTTTGTATGCAACACATTTAATTGAACGCGGGCAGTTCCATTATCCTCAGGTCTCAGAAAGCAAACTATTCTCTATTGTTAGAAGGCCTAAATCATCAGATTGAATGAGAACTGTGGAAAATGACTTCTTTCATAAGCAGCGTGCGGCCTTCAAGTTACCTTCAGCCTAGAACAAGCTGTCAATCTGAAGTATCTGGAGAATGATTAAAATGTTGCAAAACCTTGCTGGACACATGTCAGTTTTGCAGCAGGACCATTTCTAATGAATTATTAATAGAGCTCTACTCAAAGAATCCAAAAACCATGGGAGAGTACTACCAACAGTATTAAATTGTCTGATTGGAAACCTGGTGGCAGCCTTGTGAAAAGGCAGAGACCGACTTGCCCTGAACCTTGCTCAGGCTCTCAACTGAAGCTCTTACTGCAGTGCATTCCTGTTAAGTGTGTAATTGATTTCTCATTATTTTGATACATTTACCCATGGTATACAGTTAAGGTTAGTCCATATAAAGTACACTGAAGTAGTGCCTTGACCCGAAAGACATTTTGGAACAAACATCTTAAAGTAAATTCTTAACAATTTTCAACGGCAAACTTTTTGTATTGGGACAGTTCCACTAAATCAGCCAGGACCTGAGTGTTTCACACTGCAGTGCCAGAATTAACATCCAAAACCTGGAGGATGATGATCTGTACTAATGGACCACTACACACATCAGCAGAGGGTCTCTGCTCTACCTAATCAATCTGATGTGACCAGAAATCAGCCAGCAACTAATAAAGGTTGTAAAATTGTTTTAATTTTATGTGGCAGGAGGGAAGAGGAAGGGTGGGTGGGTGGAAGAGAAGTACTTTATATTGAAATACTTGCCCATTCACCATGACTTCAGATTCCTCCTCCAGGAAGTTTCAGGTAAAGTACAGCATTCAACCTTAACAAAATCTCTGCTGGATGATGAGAAATTGAACAATGAACAGACTCATAGGACTCAATTTTGAAACGGAGCCAGGAAAGGGGTGGGGGTCAATTTGAGGTCAGGAAACCCATTAGTACGGGCTTCCCGGACGTGCTTAACATTTTGATGTAAGGACGTCTTTTATTTTATTTTGTCGGTTTCCCGTCCGACTGACTGGCTGATAGACAGGCTGGTCTCAGTCAGACGGGGGACCAGCCAGGGAGAGGATGTGTTCAGGTAAGTCTGTAGGTCTTTTTTGCATGGGGGGGGGGGGGGGGGAAACAGGGGACACAGGTGGGCAAGGGGCACGGGTGAGCATAAGTGAGCAAGGGGGTCGCGAGACATGGGGGATGGGATCGGGGTTCAGTCAGGGTGGGTGGGATCAGGGGTCATCGCGCGGAGGTCCGCGATTGTTGAGGGAGAGGGTCGGGGGATCGGGTTCGGGGTTGGAGGGGGAGGATTGGGGTCAGATGATCGGGGTCAGGGGGGGGGGCGTCAGTGCAGGTAGGCTTGTTGGGCCTGTAGGAAGCACTCCTGCTTCTCCGGGCCCACAAGCTGTGCATTTGTAGGCACTTACTTGCAGTCATGGGCCTTCTCGCCTCCTTTCACGAGGGGTAAAACAGAAGGCCCGAGAACCCCGGCCCCCCGGGGTTGAAATCGGGAATTAGTTAAAAATGGAGGCCTGAAGCCTCCTTGAAAGGTTGCAAGGCCCGATCCGCTTCCTAGGAGTGGGTTGGCCACCCGCCCCTCGTCCCGCCCACGTGAAAACTGGAAATGGGCGGGTTGGATGCGGGTCTGAAACCACTTGTCTAAACCACCTGTTTTTTACTTTTAAAATCGAGCCCATACTTCTAAAGAGAAGATTGGACACTGTTACCCTATTGCTCCAATGCTTTGCATTTCAAACTATAATGCTCCACAAATAAAGTTTTGGCTTGTTAATCTTCAGATTACAATGTATTACTAAAACTGTAGGTGCAATACATAGGAAAAAAAATATGCCATTCAGCCACTCAACTAAATCATGGCTGATCTGTAGAACTCCATTTAGCTGCCTTTGATCCATATCCCTTGGTATCGTAACTCAATGAAAAATTATCGATCATTTGACCCAGCATCTACTGCCTTTTGGGAAGAGTGAGTTCCAGATTTCCACTGCCCTTTGTGTGAAAAAGTGCTACCTGATTTCACTCCTTAATGGCTTAACTCTAATTTTAAGATTATGTCCTTTTGTTCTGGTAGTTTACAGGACTTTGAGAAGCAGAGCTGGTTGGAGCATTGGAGTTTCTCTGCAATAAAGGCTGAGGAACTGGGAGATGCAAAGCTAAAGTGCCACAGTACCACCAAAGACAGGAGGATATAATTACAGCACAAAGAGGTTACACAGACAGATTCCATTATATTGACATGGGAATTTATAATGGAGAAGTTGGCACAAAAGTAACAGCAGGAAGTAAAGATTTATGGATAGGGAGAATGTACAAATGCAAGGATTTTAATATAGATGATATTGCTTCTAGTTTACGTATTTATAACATATTTACAATGGTATGCCAAAACTCCAGAAAGCGCAAACTAATGCAAAGAATGCCTGCAGTTTCTTAAATGATCTTCAAAACTTTCTTATATATACACATCTAACTTGCAGCTGTTCAATTGTTTTTAGTTGGTTTTAATTTACTTCTGTGTGGTGTGCTGCAGCTGTTGAGAAAGTGTAAGTCAGGGCTGGCAGGACAAGGGCTTCATTAATTGAAGTAACATCATTTCTGATCAGTGAGACTTTAAGGCACATGACAGTATGATACAACATTCTCAGACATGATTGTTTTATGCTGTATAGGTAGATAAATTAAGGCTCATGGAATTAATGGCAAATGAGCTTGCTGGATTAAAAAAAGTGATTTGGCCACAGGAAGCAGAAGGTGAGGATTAATGGAAAAGCTGTCAACTGCTGTGGAGTCCCACAATTCAGACTAATTGAGCTCTGACTTCCACTTTCTCAACAGTTACAGCAGAACACACTCTAAGCATCACAAACTGCAGATTGTCTGCAACCTGACCTGTAGTTTGTTACCAACCAAAACAATTAAACCTTGTAGTCATAAAAGAAGACACTCCTACATTTTAGTAACAGAATAGAAAATTTCTATTTTAGATTATATAATGTTCCTGTCCTTCTAAAACTGAGCATCCAGAGTTACTGTGTGCTGTGCCTTGGGAGATTCCTTAGTATCTATAATATTAAAAGTCTTGCATAAAACGTGTGCCCTCACACTTTTCCTATAACACATTTGTGCAACACTTGCCATAATGCTTCTTTGTCATTAAGTTTATTCTCACCTAGACAAATTCACCCAGCATATTCATTCTACTGATTGGGTCATTCTTCCAATGTGACTCACTCCCAGCCTTAGTCTTGCTAGCCCTGACTGCTAATTTCTCAACAGCTGCAGCATATCACTCAAAAGTTAAAAGAAACTAAAAACAAATGAACAGCTCTTTGTTAGGTGTAAATACAGGGAAATGTACACTTTTAAAACATCGATTCTAAGAACTTGAATAAGTTACATTTTCTACCTCCTCTACATGGCTCCTTTTCTTACAGATGCAAAACAATTTTAAAATGCTGTGTTTCAGCTTCCTTCCTCAAAGAATGGTTCTACATGTCTCCAACTTCTTAACTGACTTACCAAACAAAGCAAGAGTTCTGATTTGCAGCCTGAAGAATCATTTGAAGAATCTACAACAGCATCTTCGAACTTTAAAGCGACACACCTATATTCTGTTTGATGTGGTGCAATTTTCCTGCCCTACAATGAGCAGCGTCATGGGAGATTGAGAGAGAAATTTACCTCAATGTGCTTATTTACAACAGTTAGACTATGTGACCTTAAAAAGGACAGACTGGGCTACACCCGGCTGCATGTTAGCAGCAGAATAATACATTATGCATTATATGGTATAATATACCTGTCCTCAGTAAATTGGAAGAAAAGCAATTTGTATGAGCAATGCCATGGGAATTTGGTTATATTTTATAAAATTATATTAAACTATGTGGCCAGGCAAATAATAAGGGAAATTAATAGCATTCAAAAGTGCCTGAACAAATTAAGTGGAGATACTAAGGAAAGGCTGTAGATGAACTGTTGTTTTTAGGATTCTAATGGGACTAGATAATGTAGACCATGACAAGCTATTTCACCTTGTCCAGAACAGTAGAACCAGAGGACACGGCCTGCGCTTGAAGGGGGTAAATTCAAAACTAATCTGTGGAACCAATTTTTCAGTGAGCGAGTGGTCAATCTATGGAATGGACACCCTTGGGAGAAAGAGGAAGTAGTTAGCATTGATTTATTCAAATGCAAATTGAAGACATTTCTTTCAAAAAATTACATTTTGGGATACAGTATATGAGTAATTTGAGACATGACATGTGGGAAGTGTAGCGTGCTTGGGAGGAACAGGTGACTTTGGACCTATGGTTCCCAAAGCTTTCCACCATTGAGGGTTTTCCTCATGTCATTTCTGCATCTGTTGTAGAATATTTGATAGAGATTGATTGCTACGATTAATCGACAACCCCTTTATGGTACAAGGCAAACTAGATGGACCTTGGTCTTTATTCGACTAGCAGTTCCTATAAATTTGAGAAGCTGTGCACTGAAAAAGGAAACTTAAAGCATGTTTACACAATAAAGAGGTATGCATTAACAATGCTGATAAAAGATTTGGGTGTGACTGTTGACCTTGCTTTTTAGAGGAATACATTGGGTTAAATGGCCTGTTTCTGTGCTGTAGACTCAACTGGTCTGTGCTGGCGTTTATGCTCTGGTGTCTATTCCTTTCTCCTGCGTGTATTTATCTAGCTTCCCTTTAAATGTATCTATGCTATTTGCCTCAACTACTCCTTGTGGTAGCGCGTTCCACATTTTTATCACCCTTTGGGTAAAGACATTTCTCCTGAATTTCCTATTGGATTTATAAGTAACTATCTTATATTGATGACCTCTGGTTTTGGACTCCCCCTCAAGTGGAAATTTTTCTATACATCTACACTATCAAACCCTTTCATTATCTTAAAGACCTCTATCAGGTCATCTCTCAGCCTTCTCTTTTCTGGAGGAAAGAGCCCAGCCTGTTTAGCCTTTCCTGATAACTTTATCCTCTCAGTTCTGATATCATCCTTGTGAATCTTTTTTGCACCCTCTGCAATGTCTCTATATCCTTTTTATAATATGGAGACCAGAACTGTGTACCGAATGTAGTCTAACCAAGGTTCTACAGAAGTTTAACATAAATTCTCTGCTTTTCAATTCTATCCCTCTAGAAATGAACCCCAGTACTTGGTTTGCCTTTTTAATGGCCTTATTAACCTGTGTCACTCCTTTCAGTAATTTGTGTACCTGTACCCCGAGATGCCTTTGCTCCTCCACCCCATTTAGACTCTTATTAGCCAAGTAGTCATGTGGCCGCCTTATTCTTGCTACCAAACCAACTCACACTTAGTTATATTGAAATTCATTTCAATTACATGCCCATTCTGTAAGTTCATTAATGTCTTCTTGCATTTTAATGCATTCTACCTTTGTATTAATTACACCCCCCAATTTCGTGTCATCTGCAAATTTTGAAATTGTACTTCCGTTTCCCGAGTCCAAATCATTGATGTAAATTGTCAACAAAAAAGTGGTCCTAGCACTGATCCCTGTCGAACACCACTTCCCACATTTTGCCAGTCTGAGTAACTACCTTCAATCCCTGCTCTTTGTTTTGTAGCCAACTTGCTATCCATTCTGCTACCTGTCCCCTGACTCCACATGTTCTGACCTTAATCATGAGTCTGCAATGAGATAACTTATCAAAGGCCTTTTGAAAAGCAAAATATATTACATCTACTACATTACCTTTGTCTATTTTTTCTGTTACTTCTTCAAACAATTCAATAAGGTTGGTCAAGCATGACTTTCCCTTCTGAAATCCATGCTGACTATTCTTTACTATATTTTCATTTTCTAGATGTCTTTCTATTACATCTGTGAATAAAGATTCCATTAAAAAGCAAACTGGTCTATAGTTCCCTGGACTTGTTCCATCTCCCTGTTTAAATATAGGAATAGCATTAGTTGTTCACCAGTCCTCTGGCACTATTCCCTTTTATAATGAATATATATATGTAATAGTGCCTCTGCTATCTCTTCCCCAATTTCTTTTAATATTCACGAATGCAATCCATCTGGACCAGGGGTTGTATCCTTTCAAGTTTGATTAGTTTATCAATTCTCTCCCCCATTTCTTACTTAAATGTCTTTATACCTTTTTTGATCTCTTCTTCCAATATCATACCCATCTTTTTTGGTAAATACTGAGGCAAAGTAATTATTCAATTATTTCTGCCATTTCGCTGTCATGACCTGTGAGTTTATCTTGTGCATCCCTTAGCGGCCATATCTTGATTGTTCTTTTGTTGTTATTTATGTGTCTGTAGAATACTTTACTATTTCTTTTTATATTCTTTGATAATTTAATTTTGTGGTCGCTCTTTGCTTTCCTAATTGTATTTTGACATCCTTCCTAACCTCTTCATATTCCCTTTTGTCATCCTCTCCTTTACTGTCTATGTACTTGAGCATGCCTTTTTTTTACTTTCACTTTTACCCTATCTCTTTATTCATTAATGGTGTTTCATTACTTACTAGTTTGTCCTTGTTTTTTTTTTTAAAAGAGGAATATATTTCTCCTGAACCCTATTGATCACCGTTTTAAATATATCCCCCTGCGGTTTCATCTTTGTCTGTCAACATTTTTTTTTACAATTTAGCCTTCACTAGTTCTATTCTCATCCCTTCAAAATTAGCTTTTTTCTAATCCATTACTTTGGTCTTTGTCTTAATTATTTCTTTCTCAACCATTATTTTAAACCTTATTATGTTATGATCGCTATTGCCTAGAAGTTCCTCTATGCTTACTTCTCTTATCTGCTCCGGTTCATTTCTCATTACTAGATCCAGCAGTGTTGATGATCTTGTTGGGCTTCTCACATACTAGGTAAGAAAGGAGTCCTATACACACTGTAAAAACTCCATTCCCCTTTCCCTACCTCTTCTTGTCAGTTTATTTGGGGGGAGTTGAAATCTCCCAAGATTATTATTCAATTTTTTGTTACTCAGTTCATAGATTTGCCTACATAATTCTTTCCCCGCTTCCCTTCCACTATTAGTTGGTCTATAGAATATGCCTATTAATGTGATCAATCCCTTCTTATCCTTTGTGTGACTCCATATGGATTCTATTTCTAGCTTATTACCTTTTTTCTATTGCCATTGTGTTGTCTCTAATTAGTACAGGTTTCCCCACCCCCCCCCCCTTCTTCCTTCCCTATCCTTTCTAAATACATTATATCCTGCAATATTTAACTGCCAGTCCTGTTCTTTATGTAGCCATGTTTCAGTTATCCCTACTACCTCTGGCTCTTCGCTATGAATTAATGGCTCCAGTCCCCCCATTTTGTTTTGGATGCTGTGCATATTGCTGTACAGGCAATTTAAGTTGTTTTTAATAATTGTTCCCCTCTCTTTATTTTTAACAGTCATTTTGTACTCATGTTCTATAATTGTATTTGGTCCCTAAGCTAAATAAGCACTTCTTTGCATCTCAAAGACATTTTGTCTAAGTTTTTCCAAACAGTCTACTTGTCTTACTGAGTCCCTGAAGCTCTGAGAAGTTGGGTGGGATCTGGTAATTTGAATAGAAGTCTTCAAAAACCTATGCAACTTTGTGAAAATCATCAGGAATCTGCCAGCTTCATGAGCTTCAGAGGTTCCCCAGAAAAAATGCACTTGGTGAAAAACAAACACCAAATTCAAAACTAAAATAGATAACTTAACCCTGCAAAATTAATGGATGAAAACCCACATTGAAAATTCTGGCCTAGAAATTGGGCTATCTAACGCCCGTTGTTTCGGTGCTACGTGGCCTCCTGAAGTGCCAAGATGGCGTCTTGGCTGCTCATGCACGTTTCCAGCATAACATGCACCGGATGCCATCTTGGTATAGGTATTAGCGCACGTGCAAATAACGAATGCTGGCAGCGTGTAATGTAAGGAGAAAATGGATATAATCAGTGTGCAATGCTGATCTAAAGATGGACACCATTTTGGGACTTAACGCTCCACTCAACGCACAGTCTTAAACGGTCTGGAAGATGCCCCCAGCAGCGCTATTTAAAGGGACCATGCAGGATTTACAGATTAGTTGCTGCATTATTGCTTCTGGCTGCTGATGCATTTGTAACTATTTCTGGAGGTCTCTTAGACTCGAATACTAGGACAGGGGATATAGCCTAACATTTAGAGCCAGGACGTGCAGGAGTGAAGTTAGGAAGGGTGGTAGAAGTTTGGAACGCTCTTCTGCAAATGGCAGTTGATGCTAGCTCAATTATGAATTTTAAATCTGAGCTTGATAGATTTCTGGGAACCAAGTGTATTAAGGGATACGGGCTAAGCAGGTACATGGAGTTAGGTCACAGGTTAACCATGAGCTCAAAGAATGGCGGAACAGGCTTGAGGGGCTAAATGTCACTGCCACTTGCTGCCTCCGGTTATGCGCCGCCTTCTCCTGCAAGAAAGCGGGACATGTGTCTGGGTGATGTGCCTGTCATGGTTGAATAGCTGCCAGTGTGTGTGGCCTGTGGGTGTGCGGCTTGCAACAGTGGTAATGTGTAAGGGTGAGAGGAAGCATCTGACTGGCAGAGTTGGGTACTGGTAGAAAGAGTTTGTTACTATGTGGGTGATGAGGGTTTAGTAAGTGGAGCAGTGGATGCGGCTAGTGGTGCAGTTAGTAGGAGATGCCACTTGACCTCATTCACCTTGACCACTCCTGTCAAAGCATTGAACTTCTTCCAGCACTGCATCCACATTCATGGTGCTGTGCGCCTAGCATTGACTGTGTGCCCCGCTGCCTCTTGAGCATATGTCTGAAGGGTCTCTTGCCCCCTTCCGAATAAAGGATGTCCCTCCTTCTGTCCACCTCTTGCACCAAGGCCTCTAGTGCATCAGCAGAGAATCTTGGTGCACGCTCTCTCGCAGATCTGGTACCAACTCAGAGCAGCAGATTGGTAACGTCTGGCATGCAGATTGGAGGATGTAGGATTTAGTAGTGCGCAACCTTAACTCATCAGTTTGTAAACGTAGGGACGGGATCTGCCTCTGTGTTTTACATGTGCGATGTCCGTTTAGACTCCGTGCAGACAGCAGACTGTTATTTTCAGCAAATAACAGGCACCGGCTACCTTTAAGAGATTTTAAGAGCTAACTTCCCTTTAAGAGATTGGGGCTCCCCCTGCTGGTCGAAAGTACGCATTTCCTCGTGTCAGGCCGAGTTTTTAAACCGCTGCTTGAAGGTAAGCACCGGACGCGGGTTAGTCGCGGATCGCGCTACCCACTCCCGATTATTGGCCTTGTCCAATTTAACCCCCATTGTTTTCAATTCAAGGCATCCTATCATTGAACGTTTACAAATGTATAATGAGAAGAATTTGGAATTTAGGTCTCTAAATGATGAAAATAAACTCAAGTGACTGCATTTGTTTTCAATATAGAAAAGACTAAAAGGAAACATGAAGGAGGCATATCAAATCCAGGGAAACATGTATAATGTGGATGTAAGCAGGTTATTTAATGTGGAATCTATAGCTGAATTGGGGAACAGGTACAATATGAACAATCAGCAAATCGCATTAGAGATTTGAAGAACCTTTCAGCTCCTCCCCAAGTAGTAGTAAATATGTAGTGTGAACACCGAGCAAAATCAGTTAATACTATGTCAAATACATCCTTTTAAAAGGAGCTGTACAACCAGCTATTCAAGAATGGGACTGAGGTTCTTAAGGACGAGGACAGGCACATATGATCAAATACTCTGCACAGCATGCTGGTTCCTGTGCTGATGGGACCACGCATGTGTCATCTGTACAATGTCAGAGTTGAATAGTGTAGTTTGTAAGCTTGAATTAATACGCTGAAGCTTTAGATAATTAACTTTTGGGGTCAGCAAGAAATTTCAAAGAGCTTTATCTTTTTGGAGATTTGCTTGAAGTTGGCAGTGATTGAGTGGTTCAGGGAGAGTCTACAATAGGGAAAATGATACATTGTTTGAGGAGGAGGAGGTATCATCTTGATAGCCTATCCTCTTTTTATAATCTCTTATCTTCTAATTTATAGATAGCAGACCCGGTCCTTAATAATTTCCACTAAGATCAGCAATTGGAAGTTTAAATTATTTAAATAACCACCCGGCGGTGGTTGAATCAAAAATATCGGACTTTGTTGGTGTTTAACAGAGGGGGAAGTAGGTCGGTTAGTCAATTGGTAAGTAAGGGTCAGGTTGCAAGAAATGAAAGCTCTTTTGCTGCAACACTACCTCCCCGGTGCTGTTTTAACATGTGGCTGCAGCCATGTCATGCTCAGCAGGATTCTAGGACTCCAGCTGTGCTCGAGAGGAAATAACAAGATGTTCTAAAAAAAAGACAACTTACACCACACGGTGATGCCAAGGGACAGTTGAAAATCCACAAACCTGCTCCTGGCTCCAACCGTTTTGTGCTAAATCATTAATGCCAGCAAGAAAATCATTTTACCTGCTGGTAGCTGTTAATCCAAAAAAGCAAAGCAAAATTAAAGCAATACATTTTATTACCAAGAGGAAAATTTAGCCCTGGCCTTCCTGAGCAGAGGACGATACTGATTTCTGAAACTGCACAAATAGATAGGTACAGTAGGCTCTGTTACAGTCTTGTGTGCAACCTAGATTTGAAGAATGAAATTTGGAAACTGGGAACAAAATAATCTTCTGACTTAAATAGCCCTTTAGAAGTGTTTCAGCACTGCTTGATAATCTGATAAACATTCACTGCAGCATTTACCTCTAATAATACACCTTCAGGCAGAACTTAAAGAGTTGGTTTATTGGTCATAACAACTCAGACACTTAATTCTGACAGTAGGATAAAATTACTAATTTGTGGCCGCTTTTAAAAGTAATCCAATTCTTGACTTGCTCCATCACCCTGTGTGGCACTACTTTAATTTGAAACTCTAAATCAAACCCATTATTTTAAGAATGATTTGCGCTGCATGCATTATCTAAAAAGGCACTGAATAGACCATTCATTACTCCCTGATAAAGATCATCAATGGAAGACAGAGTCATCAGGATGTGCAGCAAACTCCATGAATATATTTAGCAGGAATAGCTTGTATATACAAACACTGTATATAATTCTGATACAAGCTATTCCTGCTAAATTCATGACACAGCAAACCCTCACTAATCCCAACTAACTCCTGATTCAGTCACTTCTGAATCAACAGTCCTATCACACGCCCAAGAAGTACATGTTGCTGAGCCTGTTCTGATAAATAATGCATCCGATAGGTTTGTGATTTGTTTTTGACAGTGGGATTTGCTAAAAATCTAAAGCTAAAAATAAACAGAAATAAGAGTACCAACCTATTTCTAAAATCTGCTGAATCTTCCAGTGGTTTGATCTGGAGATAAGAATTTTTTTTGTGTGTCCTACAGTCTGAGAAGTCACATGATGGGCATTAGGTGCATGATTTTTATTGGCTGCTTCTTTGTCGTCAGGGCCGAGTGTCCAGGAGGAGTGCTTTAATGGGTTTGTATTTCAATTGTGCTGATGGCTGTAAAATCGGTTTCAATAGCATGTAAGTCAATGGGTCCTTGCAAAAGTGTCAGTTGTTTACAACGTCTAACAATGCACTGGCCATGAAAGGAAGTAAAGTCCAACAAAAATTATACTTCACAGACCAATTGACATGCTCCTCCTAACCCGTTGATATGAATTATATTCCACAACTTGGGAAGACCCGAAAGTTCAAAAGCTGAGGCACTGTTTTACAGTCAAATCCATTTTTATTCTATTTTTACTGATGCTTTGAGGATTGCATTCCGCAATTGGTTAATGCTGACTAAATATGTAATAAAAACAGAATTTGACTTAAGATTACAGGATTACTTCCATTTTTTGGGGGAAAAATCATACTCTGCAATTTCATTTATTTTCCCCTGAACATCGTAAATCAGTTTTCTTGCCCACCGAGTACTGATGAAACCGTCATCGTCACGATTTTTCTTCCAAATGGTGCAAACGGAGCATTCTACGATTTGCATTATAGATTCTGTTTATACAAGTACAGGGGTTAATACATTCTATTTTAAAAATCATTTTGTTTAGGGATTGGTGACCAAAGTGGAAGCAAAATTGAGCCCAATGACCACTCATGGCACTGGCTGGCCCTATTCAATGAACAAGAGGTGCCAATCTTATAAGGCAAAATTATTTCCCTCCTCCCCCCCCCAACCAATACTACTCTAGTGAAAACCTAACTGCTACCAAAGTGGTTTCTCCCTACTAGATGGCAGATGTGGCATCTCTAGGTTTGATGATCTTGAAAACCTGCTTGCATCGGATCTTCCAGTAGATTTGACCAAGGTGCACTCCAAGTCATCTTTTGTTTCTTTGTGCATAGAATTCAAATAACTCTGAATGGTATTCTCTTCTGGAGTAAAAATGAAACTGAATGGAACCACTATCCATCATTCACAACAGGTTATAAATTACATTTGGTCTTAGCAGTTAAAAATATACTGTTCATGCTGACTAAATATAGTAAATTCAAACTTGACTGAGAAGAGCCTTACTATTAGGGAATTTAATATATGATGGGGTGTCAACCAATTCTCCCCTCATCATGCCAATAGAAAGTTGTTCACTGGTATTTAACTCCCAGCAGTAATTTTTGAAACGAGAAAGAATCAGGGGAACAAACCTACAGTTCAAACTGTAATGGAATAGGTTCCATCTTTATTATATCAAGGCACTGTGAAAAGCAGGTCAAGTGAAGGGCTCAACGTATAGCCTCATCCATTATTATTTAATTTCAGCACTTGCCAAGAATTTCCCCGTCACTGGATGTGAATGTTCAAAGAGAAAGCGGACTTCTCAGGAACACATGACTTCTTCATTTTGTGCTTAGCAACAGCCCAAAACGTGCATGGGTTATGTGTTTAAACCCTGAACAAAAGAAATCAATTTTTCTTGTTTTCCACATTGTTATGCCCTCTTTCTGTGTGTGATGATCAAATTAAAGAAGAAAAAACTTGCACATATACATATATATACACACACACAAATATAAAATACAACTGTACTCAATCTAACAGCAGTTCTTGAGTTATGAATGTGTCAACAACAACAGCAACAACTTGCATCTATATATCACCTTTAATGTAGAAAAATGTCTCAAGGCACTTCACAAAGCATAATCAGTCAAAAAATCGACACCAAAGCATAGGAGGAGATATTAGGAGGAGGAGAGATTAAAGCTTGGCCAGTTTTGAGGATGAACATCTATCCAATAGCGATCATAACATGATCGAGTTCACTGTAGTGTTTGAAAGGGAAAAAAGTGAGTCAGCTGCTAAGATTCTAGACTTGGGTAAGGCCGACTTCAATGGGATGAGACAGAGACTGTCCACAGTAAACTGGGCAAATCTGTTAATGGGTAAAACGACTGATGATCAGTGGGAAATGTTTAAAGAAACATTTAACATGATACAGAATCGGTTTATACCCCTGAGGGGCAAGAACTCTACTTGCCAGAAAAAACAGCCATGGACAACTAAAGAGGTAAGGGACAGTATAAGACATAAGGAAAGGGCATACAAAAAGGCAAAAAATGGCACAGATCCTGGCGAATGGGAAAGATACAAAGATCAACAAAGGGTCACAAAACAGATAGTAAGGGCTACAAAAAAAAAGTATGAAAAGAAACTGTCAAGGGATATCAAAACCAATACGAAGAACTTTTAGAGTTACATTAGGAAAAAGAGGGTGGTCAGGAGCAGTGTTGGCCCCTTAAAAACTGAAAGTGGGGATATTGTCATTGACAATGGGGAAATGGCAGACATGTTGAACAATTACTTTGCGTCAGTATTTACAGTAGAAAAAGAGGATAGCATGCCGGAAATCCCAAGAAAACTAATATTGAATCGGGGACAGGGACTCGATAAAATTAACATAAGTAAAGCAACAGGAATGAAGAAAATAATAGCACTAAAGAGTGACAAAATCCCCAGGACCAGATGGTTTCCATCCCAGGGTTTTAAAGGAAGGTGGTGAGCACATTGCAGATGCCCTAACTATAATCTGTCAAAGTTCTCTAGATTCAGGAACTGTCCTCTGGATTGGAAAATTGCACATCACTCCGCTTTTTAAGAAAGGAGAGAGAGGGAAACCGGGGAATTATAGACCAGTTAGCCTAACATCTGTTGTGGGGAAATTGCTGGAGTCTATAATTAAGGATAGGGTGACTGAACACCTCGAGAATTTTCAGTTAATCAGAGAGAGCCAGCATGGATTTGTGAAAGGTAGGTCATGCCTGACAAACCTGATTGAATTTTTTGAAGGGGTGACTAGAGTAGTGGACAGGGGAATGTCAATGGATGTTATTTATATGGACTTCCAGAAGGAATTTGATAAGGTCCCACATAAGAGACTGTTAGCTAAGAGAGAAACCCATGGAATCGAGGGAAAAGTACGGACTTGGTTAGGAAGTTGGCTGAGCGAAAGACGACAGAGAGTAGGGATAATGGGAAGGTACTCACACTGGCAGGATGTGACTAGTGGAGTCCCGCAGGGATCTGTCTTGGGGCCTCAATTATTCACAATATTTATTAACGACTTAGATGAAGGCATAGAACGTCTCATATCTAAGTTTGCCGATGACACAAAGATTGGTGGCATTGTAAGCAGTGTAGATGAGAACATAAAATTACAAAGCGATATTGATAGATTAGGTGAATGGGCAAAACTGTGGCAAATGGAATTCAATGTAGACAAATGTGAGGTCATCCACTTTGGATCAAAAAAGGATAGAACAGGGTACTTTCTAAATGGTAAAAAGTTAAAAACAGTGGATGTCCAAAGGGACCTTGGGGTTCAGGTACATCGATCATTGAAGTGTCATGAACAGGTGCAGAAAATAATCAATAAGGCTAATGGAATGCTGGCCTTTATATCTAGAGGACTGGAGTACAAGGGGGCAGAAGTTATGCTGCAGCTATACAAAACCCTGGTTAGACCGCACCTGGAGTACTATGAGCAGTTCTGGGCGCCGCACCTTCGGAAGGACATATTGGCTTTGGAGGGAGTGCAGTGTAGGTTTACTGGAATGATACCCGGACTTCAAGGGTTAAGTTACGAGGAGAGACTACACAAATTGGGGTTGTATTCTCTGGAGTTTCGAATGTTAAGGGGCGATCTGATCGAAGTTTTTAAGATATTAAGGGGAACGGATAGGGTGGATAGAGAGAAACTATTTCCGCTGGTTGGGGATTTTAGGAGTAGGGGGCACAGTCTAAAAATTAGAGCCAGACCTTTCAGGAGCGAGATTAGAAAACATTTCTACACACAAAGGGTGGTAGAAGTTTGGAACTCTCTTCCGCAAAAGGCAATTGATGCTAGCTCAATTGCTAAATTTAAATCTGAGATAGATAGCTTTTTGGCAATCAAAGGTATTAAGGGATATGGGCCAAAGGCGGGTATATGGAGTTAGATCACAGATCAGCTATGATCTTATCAAATGGCAGAGCAGGCATGAGGGGCTGAATGGCCTACTCCTGTTCCTATGTTTCTATGGTCTTGAAAAAGGAGAGAGTGTAAAGTAATGAACGGTTTAGGGAATGAATTCCGGAGTTGACGTTCAAGACGGCTGAAGGCACAGTTGCCAATGGTGAAGTGAAGGGAATGGGGGGTGCACAAGAGGCCAGAGTTGGATGAAAACAGAGTTTTCGGAGGGCTGTAATACTGGGAGAGGTTACAGAGATAAGGAGAGGCAAGGCCATAAAGGGATGTGAACATAAGGGTGTGTCCCCCAAGAAGTAGATGCAGTCTGGTCAAACTCATTTCACAGAAGTTTATACAGCTACAAGAGTGGAGAAGACATCCATGTAGATGGAACCTAAAGCTGGGTGAAAAATTGGGCCATGTATTCAAAATTGTTTTGACAAGAACTAAGCTTAGCTTCCAAGATATCTCAATGGTACTGAGACAGAAATGACATTGCTTTTCCTCATACAAAAGGATTTCTTTTGTAGTCTTCTGAAAAACAGATTGGAAGCAACAATATAAATTTTAAAAAACTGCAAGTTTAGTAAACTGACTGACAAAATGTTTTCTTCATATGGTCATCAGAAATATCTGGCTTGAATACCTAATATTTGTGCGCACAAAGTGTCCAATAGACACTACCCTGAACATCACAAGCCTGCAAATCAACTGATATATTTACTGAAATATTGTGCTTGAAAAGTTTCAAAGATGCAATCTTTACATAGAAGCTGCTCTACAAAATTTCCCCTTTAAATGCTTCAAAAATCATTTCAAAATTGTGACAGACTTACAATCTTTTACAATCTGGACCATAGTATCAGTATTGATAATAGCGTAGGCTGTTCTAAGCTATTGCTTTAATCATTCACCTCCTCATTCTCACCAACAGACAACAAATGCTCCAATACTGTAGCTATAAATTCAATTGCAGCATTTAATCTTGCTAGAGTAGGGAACCAGAGGCTAATGTAGGAAAGCACGCAATCTGACCAAGGACATATATGAAGAAAGCAATCGTGTGAATTCATCTAAAACGTTAGCAGTCCTTTGGGTTTTCATACAGACAGTGGTGTTTATCAGCTACCAATCCTATTCCTTTCAATTTTGATCCTTAAATGGCTTCATAACATCTGTCTGGTATGGTGAAATCTGTCTGCAACTTTCTTAGTCCCAGAGGTGTTTATCCTAATATAGATATTCAACTGTAATTTATATATTACTGGAATGGAGATTTGGTGGTCAATATAACTGGGTAGGCAGTCTCTCGCACACTAAAATGTGGGTTCCACTATATAAAACCCATACTCTTGATCTTGATCCATATAAAAAATACATCAGGAGGGATTTTAACTCCCTCTGATCAGCAGAAAACGGTTGGTACGCGAGTTAAAATCAAACTATTGCACTTTTAACACCCTGTAGCTATCTTAACAATATAGGACCCCAAAGGCATTTTTACAGCCTATTGGGCAGAGGGTCTGCTGTGGACACCCTGCTCAGTAGAAGCTGTCGGACCAGAAGCAGAGTCCCTCCAAAGGCAAGTAAAGAAACTTTGTGGGGACCAGGAAGACCAGGAGTGCTACTGCCGCCCTCACAAAATTAGTTTGGGCTGTTGCCAACTCCGACCTCCTTTCTTCCATGTTCCCAAAACCCCCCAAACACCCCCCTCCTCAGACGACTTATCTTGCTTCCAAACCAGGCGACCTCCGGACTGCCCAATGTTGCGCCGGCCCAAATCCGGTGAGCGGCCTCTGGACACCCAATTGGGGTGGGCAGCTCCATTTACATGTGGCCCGGCTGTTAAGGTGGATCAGGCCTCCTGCTGCATCTCATGGATGGTCTGCCCACGTGTTCTGCCCTGGAGTTAAAATTACTCCTATTGACTTTGGTCCTGTGCTTAATTTTGAGCCTTTTATAGTATTATCATTTCACAGTGAGCATTTTGAAATGTTTTACTCTGTTAAAGACGCTATATAAATGCAAGTTTTTGTCATTGTATGGAAGAAATCATCTTCCCGCCCGCTGCTGGTCCTTCCGTACCCCTCCCTTAACAAAATTCTGCTGGCTCAGCTCTGCGGATGAGCTGCCAGGTTCACCCCTCACCTGTCTGTCAGTGCTCATTTGCCGATTTTATTTCAATGAGGCCCAACCAGTAACATGCTTTGGTCCTCCAGCGAGCTTCATTGGGTAAGTGGTGCAATCATGCAGCCTACTGACACTCCAATGAACAACATACACTCTAGTTTTTGAACAATTTGGATCAACTTCCTAATTAGATTTGCTCATACCTGGCGGTATTGTAACTGCCCTATGCTTTATTCACTCAAGCATAAAATGTAATTCCCGTGATTTATTTACCAGTGCACTGAGATTTCCAGATGGGGGATTGGGGGGGCGGGGGGGGGGGAAAGAGAGGGGGAAGTGGTCTAACCAGCGTTTTTTTCAAATAACATTATCATCTCTGATTTGTATTCAGTGCTATTACAACCCAATCACTTGCTTGCCTTTTCTGATCAGTGCTCTCTGTTCCACTCAATTTTAGTTCCTTGCTCCTATACTAACCATTTGATATTTGTCGACATTGAATAGATTTGCCACATAACAAACTGTTGTAACAGTGTTGATCCTTTCAGATTACATATCTCAACAAGACATTTTATGCAATTGATATGGCCTTTAATCCAATGGAATACGTAGAATTTAGAACCAGCCATGCCAGTCCACAGCTTGTTTCATATTCTTTTATTACTGTCATCATGAATTGTCCTCCTTTACACCACACATGTGTACAAAAACAAAAGTATATTCCAGATTACATATTTTAAAATGTGAATCACATGAACGACCTAGGGTGAAAATAACAACATATTGGAACTCAGCTCTTCTGAAATTTTGGCGCAGGACTGAAAACTAACTCCATTACTACAGGGTAATTACAAAGGAATTGGGAACCTAGCATATATCATTTACACAGTTCTGAGTGGTAGATCATAAATGGCACCAACCTAACGTCAGGGTCCAGATTGTTCATGAAATGCTTATGTTTTGCTGCCATGTGTCTTACTTCTTATTCACACTTGTCTGCAAGTATACTTTAATGGAGAAATACTTGCAGAATACTCTGCCTCTCCATATGTTTAGTCATGCGGGTTCTTCCATGGAAAGTACACTCCTTTACATGACTGGATGTAATAATTACACTATCCACCATGTGTTAAAAGAATGAACATATGTTATAATTAAAACTTCATACAAGTTAGATTAGTCCTCAACTGTCGAGAAGGTTTCTCAGTCAATATTATACTACATTATTTCAATGCAGTAAAAATATAAAACAAATATATGGGGTGATTTTTCAAATATGCACGGGCAGTGAAAAACCTTGGCCAATGCAGGTCAGAAAATCCCTGCAATTTTCTGAAATGTGCTGACAGCAGGTGAGGTCTACAGCTGCTTATGTGAACTTGGAAAGTTACTCCCATAAGCCTGACTTAATATTAATGAATAGACTTATTTTACCTTTGTCAGATAATTGAAAATTATCAACAAAAGGTTAACAGATTAGAAACTTAAACACCCAATACTAATTAAAGTAATTCCATATGCGAGTTGCAAACACTGTGGTGTGGGGCCTAAATCTATTAAGCCAATTACAATCCCCATGGGGAGGCTTGAATTATTTTAACCCCTTATTTATTCCCCACACCTCTTTTATTACATTGGAATCAGCAAGGCAGCAGCAAATTACCTCAAATCTTTCCTGTATTGCGTAAATTCCTAATTATCATCATTCTGCATTCAGACCCAAGAAGAACTGTATTGGATCTTAAGTCACTGCTACAAAATCAATTCCTACTCACAGAATTACCAATAATTCTCATGCCTCTCCTTGAAATACTTATGCAGATACTTTTACAGTGTGGGTAAGAGATTTGGTTAGGGAATTGATGACCTGGTGACTGGCAATCCTTTGAGCCCACTCATGCATAGGTTTTGCCTCATGCTGTTTCATAATTAGCTTTTGTTCATAAGTGGCAGATCTAGTCAAAAAGTAACACTCAAATCTTATCTGTAGAGAATTGAAACTCCTCCTCAGACATCTTATATTTAAATTAACATAGTCAGGAACCAAATCTTTCATTGCCTGGTTTTACCTGGACAGGTCTACAATCAAGGGAGATAGTAATTAAAATGGTATTAAAAATAAACCTTGAGCTATTCAGAAAAAAACAGTTAATGCAGTGTTACTAATGTATTGCACTTTCTTACGTTGCCACAGTTGTAACTGGGTCCCTGGCATCTTTGAACATAACTTTTGTGATTTGGCTTCTGCATTATTGATCCAGAACTACTACTTAATCCAGAATTCTGTAGTCCATGTTCTTTCCCACACATAAATCTGGCACACCCATCACCATTGCTCATCCCAAGCTCAACTGGTTCCTTGTCCCCCATCAAATTAACTTCAAGATACTTGTCTTGATTTTTAAATCTTTCCATAGAGTCGCTCCACTCTTCCACTTATGGTTACTGCTTGTTCCTCAATCCAACAGTCACAATGGTCTTGCCACTTGGGATTCCCTCCCAAAACCACTTCAGCTTACTTCTTCTCTCTCTGCCTTCAAAAGTCCTTCTGTTTGACTGCACCTTTGGGTCTCCCCCGTACCCCTGACAAATTTCCTTTTTCTTTTCAGTATGCTTATCTTCCTCTTGTTGAGTATGCAAAGATGTATCTTTATTGCAAGACAAATGATAGTTATTGGTGTTAGCGGAGTTGGATAATTTTTCAGTTGTTTTTATTCATTGTTAAATAATATTTACAAATAGCGATTATTAGTAACTAATTCTATTAAGTTATAACAGACCAAAGTCAAGGAGCAACCCCATCCTTTCTCATTGACAGCCAAAATATGGATCCATTTCTGTTTGTTTAATTCCTACTGAGCTGCTTTAACTACATGGCCTGGTTTCATTGCACACCTTTTCAAAAGAAAATGTTCCAACAGAAGTAGTGATCCCCAATGTTCCTCGCCACCATCATAAAAACATATACCAACATTGGCAAGGTTGCACATTAAATCTAACAGTATAGAGGAGCCTATTTCCTCTGTTCCTCATTATCTCAGCATTGCAGAAAAACTGGGCTGCCGATAACACTGACCCCTTTGGCCACACAACAGGTGATGGCTGCAATATTTCACTGAACCTCTTACATGTATTTGTATGAAGTAGAACTGTGACATTCTGATATCTTGTTTTTGATATCCATCTATTAAGTGGAAGTCACTAGTATACTTATTTGGTAATGTCAGAAGAATGTTCTTCGTTTCTGAGAAACTTATATGTTTTTAATCACAGATTCTAAAAAATACATCAAATTTGCACTTTTCCAGCATGTGCTATGTCAGGATCACGTTAAAAGAATTAATCAAAAACATTTTTTTTTGGTGTGTTTTCATTCATATGCTTGGCATTTGGAGGGTTCTTCAATATTCTTCTGGATGTCCAAAAGCTTTTTATCCATTATTGAAAAATTATCAAGAAACCCTAGAGAAAGTGGCTGGCTCATTTGGCAGACTATACTGCATCTCTCTAAGTGGATGACAAGTCTTCACAGTTGGAACCCATCAATCAACTCTGAGTTTCTCCAGAGTTGACATCTTAGTGCAAAATTTTCAGGACCTCCTGAAGGCTCCTCAGAAGCAAGGATGATCTTTCATCTTCACTACCTGTCCAGGGAACAAAACTAAGTCCTTTATCTTTTCATTCAAACTGAGCCATGAAAGTCAACTTCTTAATTTCTAGGATTTTTAAAAAATTTGTTCATGGGATGTGGGCATCGCTGGCAAGACCAGCATTTATTGCCCATCCCTAATTGCTCGAGAAGGTGGTCGTGAGCCACCTTCTTGAACCGCTGCAGTCAGTGTGTGAAGGTTCTCCCACAGTGCTGTTAGGAAGGGTGTTCAAGGATTTTGACCCAGCGACAATGAGGGAACGGCGATATATTTCCAAGTCGAGATGGTGTGTGACTTGGAGGGGAACGTGCAGGTGGTGTTGTTCACATGTACCTGCTGCTCTTGTCCTTCTAGGTGGTAGAGGTCGTTTGGGAGGTGCTGTCAAAGAAGCCTTGGCGAGTTGCTGCAGTGCATCCTATGGATGGTACACACTGCGCCAGTGGTGAAGGGAGTGAACGTTTAGGGTGGTGGATGGGGTGCCAATCAAGCGGACTGCTTTGTCCTGGGTGGTGTCGAGCTTCTTGAGTGTTGTTGGAGCTGCACTCATCCAGGCAAGTGGAGAGTATTCCATCACACTCCTGACTTGTGCCTTGCAGATGGCGGAAAGGCTTTGGGGAGTCAGGAGGTGAGTCACTCGTCGTAGAATACCCAGCCTCTGATCTGCTCTTGTAGCCACTATTTATATGGCTGGTCCAGTTGAGTTTCTGGTCAATAGTCAGCCCAAGGATGTTGATGGTGGGGGATTCGGCGATGGTAATGCCGTTGAAGGTCAAGTGGAGGTAGTTAGACTCTCTCTTGTTGGAGATGGTCATTGCCTCCCACTTATCAGCCCAAGCCTGGATGTTGTCCAGGTCTTGCTGCATGCGGGCTCGGACTGCTTCATTATTTGAGGGGTTGCGAATGAAACTGAATCATCAGCGAACATCCCCATTTCTGACCTTATGATGGAGGGAAGGTCATTGATGAAGCAGCTGAAGATGGTTGGGCCGAGGACACTGCCCTGAGGAACTCCTGCAGCAATGCATTGGGGCTGAGATGATTGGTCTCCAACAACCACTACCATCTTCCATTGTGCTAGGTATGACTCCAGCCACTGGAGAGTTTTCCCCTGATTCCCATTGACTTCAACTTTACAAGGGCTCCTTGGTGCCACACTCGGTCAAATGCTGCCTTGATGTCAAGGGAAGTCACTCTCACCTCACCTCTAGAATTAAGCTCTTTTGTCCATGTTTGGACCAAGGCTGTAATGAGGTCTGGAGCCGAGCGGTCCTGGCAGAACCCAAACTGAGCATCGGTGAGCAGGTGAGTAAGTGCCGCTTGATAGCATTGTCGACGACACCTTCCATCACTTTGCTGATGATTGAGAGTAGACTGATGGGGCAGCAATTGGCCAGATTGGATTTGTCCTGCTTTTTATGGACAGGACATACGTGGGCAATTTCCACATTGTCGGGTAGATGCCAGTGTTGTAGCTGCACTGGAACAGTTTAGCTAGAGGCGCAGCTACTTCTGGAGCACAAATCTTCAGCACCTACAGCCAGGATGTTGTCGGGGCCCATAGCCTTTGCTGGATCCAGTGAACTCAGCCGTTTATTGATATCACGTGGAGTTAATCGAATTGGCTGAAGACTGGCTTCTGTGATGGTGGGGATAGCAGAAGGAGGCCAAGATGGATCATCCACTCGGCACTTCTGGCTGAAGATGGTTGCAAACGCTTCAGCCTTGTCTTTTGCACTCATGTGTTGGACTCCGCCATCATTGAGGATGGGGATGTTTGCAGAGCCTCCTCCTCCCGTTAGTTGTTTAATTGTCCACCACTATTCACGACTGGATGTGGCAGGATTGCAGAGCTTTGATCTGATCCGTTGGTTGTGGAATCGCTTAGCTCTGTCTATAGCATGTTGCTTCCGCTGTTCAGCATGCATGTAGTCCTGAGTTATAGCTTCACCAGTTTGGCACCTCATTTTTAGGTACGCCTGGTGCTGCTCCTGGCATGCTCTTCTACACTCCTCATTGAACCAAGGTTGATCTCCTGGTTTGTTGGTAATGGTAGAGTGAGGAATATGCCGGGCCATGAGGTTACAGATCGTGCTGGAATACAATTCTGCTGCTCTGATGGCCCACAGCACCTCATGGATGCCAAGTTTTCAGCTGCTAGATCTGTTCTGAATCTATCCCATTTAGCACGGTGGCAGTGCCACACAACACGTTGGATGGTGTCCTCAGTGCGAAGACGGGACTTCGGCTCCACGAGGACTGTGCGGTGGTCACTCCTACTAATACGGTCATGGACAGATGCATTCGCGACAGGTAGATTGGTGAGGACGAGGTCAAGTAAGTTTTTCCCTCGTGTTGGCTCGCTCACCACCTGCCGCAGGCCCAGTCTGGCAGCTATGTCCTTCAGGACTCAGCCAGCTCGGTCAGTAGTGCTGTTACTGAGCCACTCTTGGTGATGAACATTGAAGTCCCCCACCCAGAATACATTCTGTGCCCTTGCTACCCTCAGTGCTTCCTCCAAGTGGTGTTCAACATGGAGGAGGGCTGATTCATCAGCTGAGGGAGGGCGGTAGGTGGTAATCAGCAGGAGGTTTCCTTGCCCATGTTTGACCAGATGCCATGAGATTTCATGGGGTCCAGTGTCAATTTTGAGGACTCTCAGTGCCACTCCCTCCTGACTGCATATCACTGTACCGCCACCTCTGGTCGGTCTGTCCTGCCGGTGGGACAGGACATACCCAGGGATGGTGATGGAAGAGTCTGGGACGTTGGCTGAAAGGTATGATTCTGTGAGTATGCCTATGGCAGGCTGTTGCTTGACTAGTCTGTGGGACAGCTCTCCCAATTTTGGCACAAGTCCCCAGATGTTAGTGAGGAGGACATTGCAGGGTCGACTGGGCTTGGTTTGCCTTTGTCGTGTCCGGTGCCTAGTGGTCCGATGCCGGGTGGTCCGTCCGGTTTTATTCTTATTATGACTTTTTTTTTAAGCGAGATTGTACAACTGAGTGGCTTCCTAGGCCATTTCAGAGGGCAATTAAGAATCAACCACATTGCTGTGGGACTGGAGTCACATATAGGCCAGACCGGGTAATGACAACAGGTTTCCTTCCCTAAAGGACATTAGTGAACCAGATGGGTTTTTAACGACAATGCGGTAGTTTCATGGCCACCATTACTGATACTAGTATTCTACTAACATCACTTTCTTCATAACACTGTCTACTCCCAGTCTTGTGGACAATTTATCATTAGTTGTGCAAAGTTATCCAGGTCTCTTATCTTGGATTTGTTAAAGGATGACCCCCACATTTCAATTTATTATCTCAATTCCACTTTCTCCAGTCACAGTTTTGAATCATGTTTAAGATGCCCTACTTCAGATATTCGAGATCTACACCACATAATTCAAAGGCTGATTGTGCTCAGTGCTTATTATATTGAGACTTCATGGCATGCACCCTATGCTCAATGTAAAATGATGCAACTTCTGCCCTCAAAACAATCCCTTTCCGCGAAGGTTATTAATTTCAAGGATTATCTGTTACTCAAGACTAACCTCAGTAGTTCTTCATTGTACCCAAGCACCCAGACATCAAAAGATTCCTTCACTCTTCTTGGAACCATCAATTATGCTGTAACAAGGTCATAATGCTTATTCTGTACATAGTCCTAAGGATTTTTCTATTGTGCTTCAGCCTGTAGTGACTCTTCCACAACCATTGACACTCTTCTGGGTAATCTATTTCAATAATGTTTCAACAATATTCAAATAATATCTTTGGTGATTATTCAGTTTTACTCTGATTTTTCCTGTCTGAATCTTAACTGTTCCTTTGTCTAAGATCAATGAATGTCTCAAGTTTTCCATTTTAGCTGATGAGTAAAGTTTACTATAACATAAGATGAGTTTAAACTCTGGGGTTCAAAAACATTATATATAAATTTATCACAAGTCCACTGAGCTCAATTCTGGAGCTTTCTACTTTCTTTAGGCTGCATGAGCTCATTGGATCACTTCAAAACATGATATTGCATAATATCATGTTTTGGGATTTTTGACTGTTTCATCACAGAAGGAATTTCAAATACTTTACATTAAAATATTACTATTAAAGTTAAATTTTGTTCTCAGGGGCTTAAAGTCTGAACAGCAATGCAGAGAGATGTGATTTGGAAACCAAATGAAGTATCTATCCAGATTGCTTGAGACGAAGGAAATTCATTTAACAGCCCAGTGATCTTCCACACCTATTACTGTTCGGATAACCCTGTTCATTTGAGCTCAGTGGGGGTTAGTTGCCAGGGAACCTTCACCAGTTTAATTGCCAACCCCAGACAGGCAGAGAGTCAGAGGTCAAAGTGCCGACATTATGTCCAGGTAGGAAACACAAAGACAAGTATACAGAATAGTCTGGGGTAGCTTGGTAAAGTCATGGCAGGCAGCCTGACCTGGAGAGAGAAATATTTCTCATCTAGAGCTCAAAACTGGTCAGAATTAGAGGGATGATTAACCAGGAAGGTATTATTTAGCCTGCTAACAGGGAGTGTGTGCCATGTTTTGTTTTTTCTCTACATAATGTTTCCTACACTTTAATGAGACACAGTGAGGTGTGAATCATCAAATTACTTTACTTTACAGTCAGTCTCATTAAAGTGTTAATCAGTCTGCCTTTGAGGTGATTGGCGGAGTGCAAGTTGTCACACAAGCAGAATTATGGTATCCAGTTCATATAACTCAAGGCTTTCATTGTTATAGTCCTGAGACATGCTATCATGAGACTACATATTGCACAATAAAGATAAACTCATGATTGCAAGGAGCGCAGGATCTGCTTACAAGAGTGACAATTGACACTGATTCCAAGAGAATACCTGGAACAGAGTGAAAATCTGCAACAGATTCCTCCTCAATTATATCCCCTAGTCAAGAATAAGTATTTGCTTTTCATCACTCAAGCGGATTCTCCTTAGACAGAATAGTCCTAGTGTCACCAGTAGCCTTGGTTCCCATCTTTTCTTTGAACCTGCCCAATAAACATACACATAGTACAGGAGACTTCGTAAGAAAACAAATAGATTGTTATCCAGGAAGACTTTAAGTGCTGATGAATATACAATCTAATCTTCATTCATCCCCTGTTTTGACTCATCCCACAAATTATTTCAAAACGGGCAATACCAAGAAAAGTTGTAGTGCTTCATTTGAAAGAGCACATTCCATAACCTCAGCAAAAGAGTTTTCATATGAATAAGATATAACATTGTAGTGTTCAATATTTCTATTATAGTCCTGAAGGATCTCCATATCAAGCAGACATCTATTTACTTCAACAAGAATAAGAAATAATATTTCTCTAAATAATCTTGTCTTGAGTCCAAATCCTGAAATGTGGGATACTGTTGCTCAACTTTGTAGTAAGAACACCAACATAAAATCTCTTTGCCTCTTTATTTAATGCTAAAATCAAGGCTTTACACTTAAATCACCTATAATCTCAGGAATCGCATCAAGACATCATCACAATGAGTTCCCCAATAAGAGAAAGGGGGAATACCCAAAACATGTATCTCCCATTCTCCAGGTCATGCACACTAGAGAAGTTTCACAAGCATGCTGATTACAGCTAAGAGTTGAACTTATCTTCAAGGTTTACACAGCCATTCACAGTAAAATAAATCTCTCACTAAATTACATTCAAATTCTATTTTACAAACATATACTTTGCCACAATTTATAAAAGAACATTAAAAAAGGATTCATGTGCAGAATAATCAAAATAGAAAACATATTATGTCTAGGTTTGGTATAGAAAAATTACTGCGATCCTCAAAGTAAAAAAACGTGCCTTCGACGAACCTCAAAAGACTATCTGTTGGGTTACATCTTTTCAAATGGAGTTTTTTTTTAAACTTTCATTTACATTTAAATCAAATTACTTCACATGCAAATATATTTGACACCATCAAACGAAGGGTAGGAGGTATTTTAATCATTAAAAAAAACTAGAAGTCACTCAAAGTTCTAAAGAGAATTTAAAACAAAATAAATCAATTTTAAAGAATTCAAATTGAAACCAGCAGCTTCCATAATCTCAAGCTTTGGTGGTGGAATCCCTTAAATCTGAAGTTTTGATGCCATTAATGAGGATAGGATATTAATAGGACTACCAAATTACCCTGACAAAATTACGATGCTGTGGGTATTGTGTAATCAATCTGGAATTCACATTTGGACACTGCATAGAAATGGCCTAAATTTTTTTTTAAATTTGTACCTTACTTTGCATTGGCAGACCAATGAAGTCCAGAAATAGGTCACATATGTTACAGCAGTGAAGATCCACTGATGTTAGTATGCTCAGCATAATTTATGATAAGAGGGCAAATGCAATAAAGTCAAACAAGATTAACTCTATGAATATCATTAAATTAAATTGTACAATGCATTGTTCTAAGCCCGTGTGCAGAGTAACCATGAGTTAGGTTAATCAGTTTTGAAGCTTAAAAAACTTTTGGTTTTAATTACAAGTTTGAATGTGGTCCTCGAATTTCATTTAACAGGACTGAGAAAAAAAACAGTCACAGAGATAAATTCCACAACCAGCTTGCTCCCTCATGGCACCTCCAAGAATAATTAAGGAAAAAATGCTGATTAATAATATCCTTGTATTTCGATATTATTTTCATAATTTAATTCTATACATTTCTGCAAGATGATGCACATTGACCCTGAAGGGTTCATTAAGAATATATTACAAGGTGGTACTGCTCTCATTATTATAAATTAAAAATTGCTATCCTTATCAGACATATAGACTAAAAAAGGATTTGAGATCTTAAACACTCTGAATAATTAAGAAACACTGAATCCCTTTGGGAAATAAATGCAAAATAATCTTCAGCAGTAACAATATTTATAATATTACACAAGAGACTTGACTTTTTTAAAATGTTCAATAAATTCTAAAATTTCACAAATGTGTAACAAAATACAAATGTTTTTTGATTATTTATCATATTACTTGGTCTATAGCATATTGTAAGACTATCAAAAGATTTTTTTAAATTGAAGTGTCACAAATTGTAATAATAGCATTGGCATCTCATGTGCTAAACAACTGTTAAATATTAGTTATTGCCAAGTATTACATCAGGGTTCGATGAAGAGGGAAGGGAGGAGGTCCATGTGTAGCGTAAACGCCGGCATAGATCAGTTGGGTAGAATGGCCTGTTTCTGTGTAACTATGTACATTCATATCTAATCTTTCCTTTCTGCATAGATGTGGAGCTTAATATTTCCTAATAATACATTAATTTAGTTACAAATCACAGTTGATTACACACAAAATACCCCCTAACAAAGTGTGAATGCCATTCTCAATCTGTGGAACACTTTGAAAGTTGATTAAATCAAATATTTCTTAATGTGCAGTTAATACTATTAGTGCTGTTCTTTTTCTCATTACCAACATAATCCTAGAAATACAAGAGAATTATTTGTGGTTGAGACTTCGGACAGACTGAATACCTTTCTCTATGGCTGGTACATTCTTAATTAACCAGAGAGCATGTCCAATGCCAATTAAGTCCTTGTATTAATATTTCTTCTCAATAAGTCTTCCAGACTGATGTAGCATTTATCCAGTGTATAAATAAAGTGGAAGAAAATTCTTGATGACCACTCATATTTAATAAACGGATAGATGCCTGCATTGCCAATAGGATTGTTGTCAACAAATAATTTCAAGCGAGTACAAATATCGTTTCAAAAGTAAGTAAACTGAAAATATTCCAGTGTTAAGAGTGATAAAGAAACTCCTCGTTCTATTTTTGCTGCGAATACGCCGAACTGATCGGAAAATGCTGGAGGCTAAGTGCTGTCATGGTATTTTGGAACTCAACCGTTTATCGCAGTTCACCCTCCAAATACCTTACAATAATTCCTAGCACAGGAGGCTCATGTTTTAATTCTCTTCAGTACAAAAATGTGCCTACGCATATAAAACCTCCTAGATATTAGCAGTACTTCATTAAAAAAAAATCTGAATAACCCCGAGGCATCTTATTTTTTGTTGACTGGGAAGTCGAGGATTGCAAAGTATTTTATAGTCACGCTTTAAGGAATTACATAGCGCTTGTGTTGGAACACCGATAAGAGAGTTAAAGGCCGGCTTTAGGAAAGCCGGCGGTCTCATTATCTGCAGCTCATTAGGAAACTGCAGTAAACCAGCGGCTTCCCGGAGAGGAAAGGGTTAACCGCAGAAAGTAAATTCTTCCATTCCGACACCTTAGCTCTCAAACCCAAACGAAGCTCGAAAGCTTGGAAAAATAAAACTTATCTTTTTTTCCAATTCCCCTATGGGGGGAGGGGGGGAGAGAATGAATGAATGAATGAATGAATAAATAAATAAATTCAGAGACAGGAAAATCGAGCCGAACTCACAGATTCTTTTCCCTTGGTCCCGTTCCCGATCTTCTTTTAGTTCCCAGATTTTTCTCTCGCCTCAGCAAAAATGCACATCTGCAATTTCAAATCAATTTCCGCCATGGCATTTCCCCCCCAGAAATATCCAAAAGGCACGTTCTTCATTCACTCCGTCCTTTCCTTGCGATCACCACCTTCTCCGTTCAGCCTATTCTTTTTTTAAAAAAATAAAAATATTCCTTTCTTCTTTCCAAACTCAAAAGCGTCACCATTCAACTAGATTGTTTTTGCCACCCAATCAATCAGGATCTTTTAACGTGTCATCCGAGCCGCTCGTTTCTGAATCCCAACAAGCCTCTATTTTTTTAAAAAGATTATAAAAATGTTACTCCCATTATAACTTTTTCTCCTCCACCGATCTGATTATATTTTCCAATCACAAAGCAGTGCGGTAAGATTTTTTTTTCTTGCAGTTTTTTAATTCCTCCCTTCTTTCTCTCTATCATCTTCTATCAGTGATCAGATCGCCCACTGCTATCCTGAATTTCATCTTTTTTTTCCTTTTCCCGGTTCTTAAGCCTCCAGTAAACCACAGCTTTCAATCCCAACCCACTGCGGAGATGTTTATTCCCCCCTCTTGTTCAGCTGTAGAACAATCTAATCCCCGTCATTCCTCCTTTTTTTCATTCTCTCTATCTTGGCACCGATGGAGAGAACACAGCCTTAATCGCGATTCTATAGTTCCCTTTTTTTTCCACGCTTTAATCCTTCTACTTTTTTCCCCCCTCTCCCTTTGCAGCTCTTGTCTCACGGCATATGCTCCCAGACAACCATCTACAAGTTGATCTCTCCTCTGAACATAATCACTTTGGCTGACACCTTTAAAATGTCAATTAGTTTTCCGAGGAGGGGGGGGGGTGGAAAAAATCCCAAAGAGTTCCAGATCCAAATCTTCAACCCCTATAACCAGAAGGATCTGCGATCCTTGTCAAATGGAAGAAATTCCAGCCCAAAGATTTTCGATTTTTTAAATTAAAATCCTGGTTGATCTTCTGTGATCAGGTCTTAAGTCCTCATGCACTTGGCACAGCTGCCAGCTTTGCACTGCTTTTTCCGTTTCACTTTTTTTCTCTCTCCTTGTGATGAAAAAAAATGCAATTACCCAATTACCTCCCATCATCTTAGCACTGATTGGTCAATTGTATTAGCACTTGACGTCAGGCAAGGAGCTTTTTGGCTCACTAACAGCAAGCCACTACTGCCACCTTGCTGGGAATCTGAGCATGTCATTTCTGCAACAACAACAAAAAAGGATTTTCATTACCTGCTCGACGGGAAAGCTCCAAGTTTGTTGAAGTTCCTCGTTTTTTTTTTCAACGCAG
This sequence comes from Heptranchias perlo, assembly GCF_035084215.1. Classification (NCBI taxonomy): domain Eukaryota; kingdom Metazoa; phylum Chordata; class Chondrichthyes; order Hexanchiformes; family Hexanchidae; genus Heptranchias; species Heptranchias perlo. The sequence goes on from NC_090336.1 coordinate 42,780,348, forward strand.
TTTTAGACTGCAAGGATCGGTGGCATAAAAATCCTAGTTACTTTTCTCCCTCAGCTTCCAAGACTCTTATAGGCCATTTCTTATTGCTCAGCAGCACCTGATCTCATTTATTCGTAAGACAGAGGTGCAATCAAATATAAGGACCCGAGACAGGGAGCATCAGTGCAGTTGTGAGATTTGCAGCTGGAAGAAGGGGACATAATGCATTTGGAAAATAAAATGGGGACAAGCTGGAGGGCACATTCCACTCATTTCCCAGGCTACCAGATAAGTTACATTTAAAAACATAGATATGAATTTGAGTAAAATATTAGCAGTACGCTTGTGGGGAGGGTGGAGCAGAGGACGGAAGTATATCTAGAGCCGTAGGACAAAGCATACAGTTCAAAAAAAATATTTTTTTACTCCATTATTCTTCCTTTGACAGTTTATCTTTGCACCAAATGAAAGAATAAAACCTTAAATACAATTTTGTGTCCTTGTTAACGTGTAATTCTTTTCATGAAAGCATAAAAATATTTATTAGCACAGAGGTGTACAGACTTATGCATGAAATTGATTAGATCATTTCAAAATTTGGGAAATTTTTGCTTGCAGTGGCTGGCATGTTATGATGTCGGATAGGGAGGAGTTCAAGCTGCCTGTAGCATGATTCTAAAGTACTGAAGCAATGGGAAGGGGCTTCATGTGATGGTATTGTTGAGTGAGCCTATTCCATCCGAAGCTGATGTCAACGATCTCCCTCACTATCCAGTAATACTACTGCCAGTGTGCAAGATACTAAGGAAGAGCTGTCCTACCTAGATGTAGACATAGCGGACAGTAAAATGACAAGCTGGTAGAACGATTTCTTGTCACTGATACCAGGATCAGAGTTGTAATCTGTACGTCTATGTCAAGAAATCAGTTTTACAGCTTCTTCTGTTGCTGGCTTCAAATCAAACTATTGTGTTCAGGTGCAAGGTGAATAGGAAACATGCTGTGATTTATGAATTCCACATCCAAGGCAACTTCTGCTGAAAAATGTTAATTTCAGGAGCTAAGACAAAGGAAGAAACTTAAGATCTCATTTGGAACTTCAGAAAATCTAATGAAAGAAAAGGATATTTGACTTTATGCTCAGAACATTTGAAAATATTAAGGAGATGAAGGATTCACAACTGTAAACCAGAAAAGGAATGATTTTAGCAAAACAAAAGAATTGATGGGGCATGTAAATGAGTAAAGTTGTAAAGCCTTCATTTTTAGGGTTGTCATTTATCCATAGACTAAACCAGATAGATATACAATAATAATTTTGTCCATCTTGAAATCTGAATGCAGAACTGGTATGTAGCAGAGGATTTTTGGTTGTTACAGCCTTATTCTCTCAGAACTACATATTGTTCGTAGTGGATGAATCACTTTTTCTAATCTCTGACTGGTTGAAACACCTCACAAACACAGTAAAGGTTCCCATTCCCAGAACTGGACAATTCCTTTTGGTCCAATTTAAAGGTAGAAATCACCGTTAATGATATTAGCAGACAAACGCTAAGTACATTCATTTGACATTTCACTGTCTACTAACCACTAACAGACATTAAACCCATTTATTTTAAAGTTGTGTTGGAGTTGTAACTTTGCGTTATTTATTTTTTGATCTCTGGTAAATGAAGAGTTAAATGGTTTGCAACCAGTGATGCAGTTTACCCTTGCGATTGTCAGGATAATATTATATGGGTTAGTCAATGTAGGACAACTTGATGAGTCAAATACAGTGAAAATATATTAAATATCTTGACATACAAAACTAAATTCTGATATACCTCCAACCTCAGCTGTGTGTATTGTAATACTGGAATTTTCTAGTTAATCATCTCGGAAGTGTGTTTGGGTCCTAAAAATGGAATATTCAGCAATAACACTCAATCTATACAATCAGTTCATTTGTTAATGGGAACTCAGAGCTTATGTCCAAAAATGTACATTAATTATTCCTACAAGAGGTAGGAGCAGAATGTCCAGTTGTGTATCAGTTGAGATTTTCTGCTCCAGCAAATTCTGGCCCATTGTTATACTCCCCACTTCAAAAAACCCACTCTCAATCATTCTGTCCTCTCCAACTTCCTTTTCCTCTTCAAAGTCCTTGAACATGTTGTTGTCTTTCAACTCTGCGCTCACCTCTCCCACAATTCCATGTTTAGTTGCCTACAGTATGGATTCCACTGGATTGAGACTGCCCTAGCTAAAGTCATCAATTATATTTTCTGCAGCTTGTAATGCATTATCCCTCTTTGTCCTCGCTGTGCCATTTGACATAGGTGATCACACCATCTTGCACTGTGTCTCCTTTATGGTTTACCCTCCTGGATTGCCCTTGTGTGGTCCCAATGCAGTGAAAGCATCTCCAGTAAATGGTTTTGCCTCCTTCCCCAGGGTTCCATCCTCAGTCTTCTTTTCTTCATTGACATATTGCTCCTCAGTGACACCATGGGCAGAATTTTGACTTCCAGCTGGGAAGGGAGTGGGGAGGGAAGATTTTCGGGTGCAAAACCCAGAAGGTAAGTTGGCAGGTTGCGATCGTCAGCATATTTTACTTCCAGGCTTCGCACCAGGTAGCCAGTCTTATTGTCAGGCTGGCTGGCTATCAGAGAGGAAGGCCTGCGGTAGCAGGCTGCAGCCGGGGATCGAAGGGAGGGAGGGATCATGGACCGGGGAGAAGATTGGAATGGCAGGGGAGGAGATCAAGGGGTCGGGGAGGAGATCCGATATGCCGGGGAGGAGATTAGAGGTCACTGGAGGTCGGGTGAAGAGTCGGCGGGAGGTGGGGGTGGGGGGGGTGGCCGATCGTGGGGGTCCTGTTGGCCAGGTGAGCTTGTTGGGCCTGAATGAAGCACTCATGATCCTCTGGGCTCACAAGCACTGCAATAAAGGCACTCACCTCATGGATCTGGCCCTTCCCGCCTGCTTTCACCTGACGTGAATCGGAAGCGATGGGATACCTGAACAGGTAAGGTTAAATTCATTTAAGTTTTCCAATACCACAAAGAATTAAGATTGAGTAGAATGGGCCTATACTCTCTAGAGTTTAGAAGAATGAAAGGTGATTTCATTGAAACATATAAGATTCTGAGGGGGCTTGACAGGGTAGAGGCTGAGAGGTTGTTTCCCTTGGCTGGAGAGTCTAGAACTAGGGGGCATAGTTGCAGGATAAGGTAGATGAGGAGGAATTTCTTCTCTCAGAGGTTTGTGAATCTTTGCAATCTTCTACCCCAAGGGTTGTGGATCCTGAGTCATTGAGTATATTCAAGGCTGAGATAAATAGATCTTTGGACTCTAGGGGAATCAATGGATATGGGGATCGGGCAGGAAAGTGGAGTTGAGGTCGAAGATCAGCCATGATCTTACTGAATAGCGGAGTAGGCTCGAGGGGCCGTATAGCCTACTCCTGCTCCTTCCTTATGTTCTTATGTACCTCAAGTATTTCAACGAGGTACATTGCCCCTTTAAGTATTGGCCTGCCGGCTTTAAGTGGGGCGGGACTTCCTGGTGTCAGTTGTATTCACGCATACAAACCTGTCTGGGTTAAACCCCGAAGTGGGCAAGTTGGAGCCGGGATGCAGTCCTGCTCCAAAAAACTGTTATTTTTAATTTCCCACCTGCCCCCAACCCAGCTGTTCTTGGGGGTTAAAATTACTCCCCATAAGTGGTTGGTTTCCATGTGTAAACTCTACCTCTCCACCACTTCCCTTGACTCCATGATCTTAATGCTGTCCGATTACATGTCCAATATTAAGTCATGGATGAGCCAGCATTTCCTTCAATTCAGCACGTGAAAACCAAAGCCATCTTAGTCAGCTCCAGCCAAAATTCCACATGCTTGCCTCTAATTCCATCTCCCTCCCCAACTGTTCACTGAGGCTGCACAAGAATGAGCTCAACATACAGCTGAGCTTCAAACCCCATATCTGAGCCACTACCAAGACCAGTTACTCCTACCTCTGCAACATCTCCCACATCTGTCACAACCTCACTCCCATCATAGTCAAAACTCATATTCATATCATTATCGTCTTCAGACTCAGTTTTTCAAACGTGCTCCTGGCTGGCCTCCCAAGCTTAAACTTGTACAATATTCTGCTGGCCACATCCTATTTTGCTTTCCATTTGTCCCAATCTGACTGGCTTATAATGGCTCACTATCCCCAAAGATATCAATTTCAAGATCTTCATCTTCACCTAATGCTGCCTCCAATGCCTAATCCCACCCTTCCTCTGTAATCTCCTCCGCACTTGTGCACTGTCATGAGCCCAACTCTCCTACAACTCTGGCCTTTAGTGAAGCCCCCGCCCCCTGTCCCACAAAGCAAAGCTTTCTGCAGTCTTGAAACTCCATCCGTGAACCCTTCTGTCTCGCTTCCTCTCTCCTCACCTTTAATGGTCTTCTCAAAGCCTATCATGGCTTTGGCTACCACTCCTCACTTATGCTCATTGTTCATTCTTCTCCTCTGAAAGCACCTTAGCATGTTTCCTACTTTAAGGGCACTATTCAAGTTTGTCGTCATTTCTTTCTAGTGATTTTAGCTTCTAATGTTTATTGAGACCAAAGTAAATAAACTTTGGTTTTCATAAAGTGAAAATAATTTTTGGTATTCATTTTCAATTTAGGAATAACAGACACTATTAATAATGAAATAAGCATGAATAAGTATTGGAGAAAAATACTAAGTTTTCCAATGGTGCTTTATTTTCTATACCTATTGTACCAATAACTTGACATATTGATAAGTGTCATATTTTGGCTTCGAGATTCAGTTACCAATTATTTTTTTCATTTTGTTACATCCAATCTACTTTAATGTATGGTGTACTCCATTAGTAATGTGCCCCTGTTAACCTCTTCGATGGCTCAATAAGTAAAAGCACAACATGGTCTGACACTGAACTAGACAAAGCAAGAAGGTTTCAGATACGATTTCTGACTTGTGTTGTAATAAGTAATCTTAGCTTGTGTAGTGGTGGTGATACGATTCTCAGTGTTGAGAGGGTAGGGGATAAAAGGAAAATTAGCTAGCTTTCCTGTTCTAGATCGCTATTTACAAATCCTTGCTGCAAATGTGCACGTTTAGATGCAAAGTGAGAGCAGGATTAGTTTGAGCTACGATGGTCTCCATAGTTAAATAACTGACCAACACCTACTGTCCAGGCTCACACATGAAGAAGAGGAGCCACTTGGACGAAACGCTGGAGGAATGATGGTGCTTGTGGAACCAAGCCTCACCATGAGCCATTATCTGCAGGATTGGAAGTATAGGGAAGTAAAATTAGAGGGAAAAATACTTTTCTTATGAATAGCCAGATCTTTGATCTAGATTGTTTTAAACAGTTTAACCTTTACACCTGTTATTTGGAAAGTTAATTCTAGTGGCACATCATTTTAACATAGCTCACATAGTTTACACTTTTTCAATGATTTTTCTGATTGCGGCGTGCGATGGCCCTTTAATTCAAAGCTGTCATATCAGCAGCATAGATCTATGCACCACAATTTGTTAACGCAGCTTCACCTCTTGAATTTTAAAAGCCTCCAAAAGTGATGTTGTCTATTTATGAGTTGCACATGTGATCAGTGAAACAGGCTGGAAAGGCCAGTGATGCTATATAAAATAACAATTACTCAATGAATACAAGTACAAAATCTGATCTGATAATGTTGATGATCATACAGAACTAATCAAGTGGAAGAGAGAGAAAGACAATGCACAAGGCATTATTTTTCAGTAAAGCACTTCCTTACTGTTACATGACAGTGGGCCAGAAATCACTCCCAAAATAACAGAGCTCAACAGCGCTCTCCGTTTTTAGTGGCGAATTGAAGGAGCAAGTTCCCGTGTTTGCACATGTGCAGTGAAACGTGGAAATCCGGAACGTGCTCCTATTAGTTCGCTGCTGATATGACAGCTTCGAATTAAAGGGCCATCACACGCTGCAATCAGAGAAATCATTGAAAAAGTGCAAACTTGCTTATCTGTCCAGCTGGAAAGTAACTAATTACGCCACCAAACAGGTACACTTAAAAATACCAGGTCTAAACTAAGTTTTAACAGCGCGGTGACTCTTAATGACTGCCAAACGACTAAAAATTAACTTTTAAAAATGTGGAGTCTCATTACTCCTTATTTTAATAGTTTTTGGTTATTTAAAAAAAAAAAATATTTTTTTTTTAACTTTTCCCTTCTGTCTCTTTAATTTAGTTCAATTATTTCTTTGGCTTTTTATATAAAAAAAATAAAATTTTTATTTATAATGATATACAGAATACTAACTTTAAATGAATGAAGTCTGCTTGCCTGCTTGAGCAATGCAGCCTGAATCTGTGGGCATGACTTCTCTTTCTGACAGATTTTGTGGGCATGTCTTCTCCTCACAGATTTTCCCAGCCATGCAGCAACTCAGGCTGGGTTGATAGCACGCATTTTGTTTTAAGTTCAAATTCAAGCAATTCAACACCACAGAGCCCGCAGTAAATATTTTCATTAATTTAATTTGCAGGAGATGCGGTGAGTGTTGCCTCGCTGCTCTGTGCGATTTCTGGCTCAATAATGCAAATCACATATTGTTTTCCTGGTAATTTCAAATGGTAAGTATACCACACAGCACTTCAAATGAAACTCTTTCCCTAAAAATCAAACCCCAGCACCTCATGATACCCAAAGAATTCCCATTCACTTTCATAAAATATTCTCTCCTTTTTGTTTTCAATGCATTTAATACATCTTAAATATTTACTTCATCAAAACAGTACAATAATTTTATATCCAAATACAGGAAGTGTATCACATAATAAATATATTTATACTTTCCACTTTTGCACTCCCACAAGCAAGGCTGAATTGCAAAATGGATCTTTGTATACCATGTAGTCACCAAGCTTCGAATACTTGAACAGGTTTATCCAAACTTATTTAACGATGGGGATATTTAAAGTTACAACAAAATGTGTTTGATATTGAACGTTTAAAATCAAAATCATTTGGTTTTACATTATTTTTTTAAAACCTGATTTCAAACCCCTTCTAATATTTGTTTAGAACTGTTTCTAACCATGTGCTTTCGTTTTACTACCTGCCTGATGTTTACAGTTGTAGCTCGAAGAGTTCTGTTGTGAAAACAGTGCAGTCCCACAGCAGAGCTCCTGCCGGTATTGCCAGGGAAAAGGTTAAAAAAGTCATCATAAACATGCATAATAAAACTCGAGAGGAAACCGATAAACCAGCAACTCAGGAGACAAGTAGGATAAGAATGCTGAGTGCTGACATAATTGCTCAAGCATCAGGAATAACATGGGTAGGACAACTTGATCATTGCTGCAACTTCTGTTTGGGGGAAATAAGCAAGTTGCTGCAGCAAACAATCATTTAAAAAAAAACTGAAGAGGCACTGTTTCAAGAAAAGTGTTAGCAAACACCACTTGCAATAAGATTTGACAACACGCATCGCTATAGAAATCATGTCTAAAGACATTATTGCACCACCTGCACGGACATACTGTGATAAAATTGACATACCGTTCTTGCCCAAACCAAAAAAAGAGTTACCTTTCCTACCTTACAACAGTGACTACATTTCAAAAGTACTTCATTGACTGTAAAGTCTTTTGGGTCGTCCTGAGGTTGGGAAAGGCGCTATATAAATGCAAATCTTTCTTTCTTTCCTAGTATGTTTAAGGCAGACATTAGGGCTAATTCTCCGAATGGGAACTCCTCGCATGGAGTACTGCTATCAGAGGGCACTGATCAGGAAATTGTAGCCCCTGATTTTCTGTTGAATTAAATGTATGAACTGAAAATCAGGCATTGCAGATCAGCGGTTTCCCAACCAGTGCTCTCTGAGAGGGCTACTTCTCACCAGAACTGCCCCATCAGAGAATCAGGCCTACTGGTACTTTATTTAAAAAATGATACAGTCTAATGTATTTATTCCCAAAGCAAAATGGAACTGGGGTAATATCTAGATGTGCTAATTGCATGGATACAGTATAAGCTTTGTTTAAGCAGCAATGGCTTCAATTTGCAGTAAGGCAGGGTCCATGCGCTTATGCAAACATCTTCCCAAACTAACACTATGGGACCGATTTTAACCGAATCTGCCCATTGGCAAACTGACGTGATCAGGTGCAATGCCCAATTTTAATAGAAGTCAATTTGGGGTAATATTGGGCGGGGTGTAAAATGGGCATTCCACCCAATCCTGTGGGATTCCCGCCGGGTGAGTTAGGTTAAAATTACTCCCTATAGCTGGGCCTGCAATTAAACAAAGAGCAGCCAATTCAGGAGGTGCAAATGAACATTTTGGAAAATTAAACAAATCCAGTATTTGGCATTAAGACCAAATAATGAACTGGTGTTCTCGGTCTGAACAATACCTACACAATGTGAGTACAGCTTTAAGAAAGAAAAGGACAAAAAAAAGCAATTGACCTTTTAAATGGCGCATTACTGTTTGTCAAACTGATTTCAGTGGATATCCTTTAATGGCTATTTACCATAAAGAAAGGTCACAGCTACTGAATTTTTAAGCAAGGGGCCATGCAATTTATTCTTGCCACTATTTAAAACTAGTCACTATCCAAGTGACCTAATTTGCAACCACTGGATTAGTGGCAAATTTAAAATGCTGCTAAATTAGTCAATACCCTCCCCACAATGAGGTGCTGACACCTGTATACAGAATGCCATTTCAAATTGGCCCTGAGCTCATTAAATAAATAAGACAACAAACTAGCAAAGTTGTGAAGTATTTCACTTTTGGCTCATCTCTAATTAGTATTTGTAGTATTAGCAGTGCTGTATTTTTTAATTAAAAAATAATTATTCACCACAGAGAGAATTACACGCAGAAGGAATCATTAGCAATTTATCAAACAGATCTGGTTCAAACTGTTACAATTATTCTCCCCTAAAATATATTTCTGCAGATATTCCAACACACGTTTCAAACCAGGAACTCAGTTGGCATCAAAATCATTTATCATTTAACCATTTTATAACTACAACGGTATTTCACGAGTAGAAATTCCCTCTAGAAAACTGCTTCCATTTGTATACTATATTCACACTGAAAAGTCTCAAAGCGATTTATACAATGAACTACCTTCTTGAAGTGTTGTGACTGTGGTTATTTAGAATGATAGGCTCATAAGATCAGACTCCCTGTCCCCCATCCCAACCCCTTTCCCTAAGGAACCGGATTGGCAGACAGAAAGCAAAAAGCTGAGCCAAGATTCTTCTCCAAGTGTAAGGTTAGGAAAATCAGAGTAATAGTTAACCTGTGCAACACTTTCACTCCTCCTGGCAGATGGCTGTACTGTAAAGACGCGTGGGAAAAGTGTGCCTGGCCGAGAGCAACATGGCATACATATGCATGTCCCCAAAAGCAAAATACTGCTGATGCTGGAAATCTGAAACCATCTGAAATCTGAAACTGGAAATCAGTTCTGATGAAAGGTCATCGACCTGAAACGTTAACTGTTTCCTTCTCCACAGATGCTGCCTGACTTGCTGAACTTTTCCAGCATTTTCTGTTTTTACATCCACATTCCCACTATCCATTATTTACATTCCTATGAAATAAAGGAGCTGCTGGCATATTAATCAGGGTTATTTTTCCTCAAAAAATCTAAACTGAATCAAACCAAAATAATTACTACATATATATTCTTTTCTAAAACAAGAAGCTGTATTCCTGAAACTGAGACAGATCATAGAAGCCCTTTGCACCACAATCTGCCCTTGTTTCTATAACTATTAAAGGGAAGTATTAAGGAGATTAGCATCTTTGAAAGTAGATAAACCGCCAGACCCGGATGAAATGTATCCCAGGCTGTTAAAAGAAGCAAGGGAGGAAATAATGGAGGCGCTGACCATCATTTTCCAATCCTCACTGGATACAGGCATGGTGCCGGAGGATTGGAGGACTGCTAACATTGTTTAAAAAGGGTGCGAGGGATAGACCAAGTAATTACAGGCCAGTCAGTCTAACATCGGTGGTGGGCAAATTATTGGAATCAATTCTGAGGGACAGGATAAACCGTCACTTAAGTAATCAAGGACAGTCAGCATGGATTTGTTAAGGGAAGGTCGCGTCTGACGAACTTGATTGAATTTTTTGAGGAGGTAACAAGGAGGGTCGATGAGGGTAGTGTATTTGATGTAGTCTACATGGATTTTAGCCAGGCTTTTGACAAGGTCCCACGTGACAGACTGGTCAAAAAAGTACAAGCCCATGGGATCCAAGGGAGAGTGGCAAGTTGGATCCAAAATTGGCTCAGTTTCACGAAGCAAAGGGTAATGGTCGATCGGTGTTTTTGTGACTGGAAGGCTGTTTCCAGTGGGGTTCCGCAGGGCTCAGTACTAGGTCTCTTGCTTTTTGTGATATATATTAATGATTTGGACTTAAACGTAGGGGGCATGATTAACAAGCTTGCAGATGATACAAAAATTGGCCGTGTGGTTGATAGTGAGGAGGGAAGCTGTAGACTACAGGAAGATATCAATGGACTGGTCAGGTGGGCAGAAAAGTAGCAAATGGAGTTCAATCCGGAGAAGTGTGAGGTAATGCATTTGGGGAGGGCAAACAAGGCAAGGGAGTACACAATAAATGGGAGGATACTGAAAGGTGTAGAGGAAGTGAGGGACCTTGGAGTGCATGTCCACAGATCCCTGAAGGTAACAGGACAGATAGATAAGGTGGTTCAGAAGGCATGTGGAATACTTTCCTTTACTAGCCGAGGCATAGAATATAAGAGCAGGGAGGTTTTGCTGGAACTGTATAAAACACTAGTTAGGCCGCAGCTTGAGTACTGCATGCAGTTCTGGTCACCACATTACAGGAAGGATGTAATTGCAAGAGAGAGAGTATAGAGGAGATTTATGAGGATTTTGCCAGGGACTGGAGAATTTTAGCTATGAGGAAAGATTGGATAGGCTGGGGTTGTTCTCTTTGGAACAGAGGAGGGTGAGGGGTGATTTAATTGAGGTATACAAAATTATGAGGGGCCTAGATGGAATGGATAGGAAGGACCTATTTCCCTTAGCAGAGAGGTCAATAACAAGGGGGCATAGATTTAAAGTGATTGGTAGAAGGATTAGAGGGGAGCTGAGGAAATAAATTTTCACCCAGAGGGTGGTCGGGGTCTGGAACTCACTGCCTGAAAGGGTGCGAGAGGCAGAAACCCTCAACTCATTTAAAAAGTACCTGGATGTGCACCTGAAGTGCTGTGACCTACAAGGCTACGGACCAAGTGCTGGAACGTGGGATTAAGCTGGGTGGCTCATTTTCGGCCGGCGCGGACACGATGGGCCAAATGGCCTCCTGTCCCATAAATTTTCTACGATTTTATGGTTCTATAACTGCATCTGTCAACAATATGTTGGTGATGGTAGTAGAGACCTAAAATGGAAGAAGAGTTTAAAATAACTTTAAAAACAGTTACATGGCTAAGATGGGTATAGAGGGATATGGGCCAAGTGCAGGCAATTGGGACTAGCTTAGTGGTATAAACTGGGCGACATGGACATGTTGGGCCGAAGGGCCTGTTTCCATGTTGTAAACTTCTATGATTCTATGATTCTATAAAATGGAGTTAAAAGCAACCACAAATAAAATGCTGCAGCTCCAATGTACTTCTGGAATATTTTGAATCAAGTGTTGTTTTTTCCTCACAATTTGACATTTAATTTTCATCATGAGAAATATAATTGTTTTCTTCTTGGAGCCGATAGGAAAGAAGTGACTAGTTTGAAATCTGAAATCTCAGAACTCAAAGTATTGAGGTTGCTTTACACTTTAAAAATGCTTTTACATCAGAGAAGTGCAGCCAATGGAAGACATACAAGCATGACAGGCAGGCTGGTCCATCAAGCTTGCCCCAAGACACGTGACTCTGCGTTTGTATGTTGCATTCCTCAAGGATAAAAAGACCTAGGGCGGGAAAGTGGAGTTGAGGTAAAAATCAGATCAGCCATGATCTCATTAAATGGCGGAGCAGGCTTGAGGGGCTGAATGGCCTACTTCTGCTCCTATCTCTTATGGTTATGGTCTTATAACCTGCGGAGAACCGAAAGCACTGTCAGCCCACACAAAAGTGGGTCGTGAATTTGCTGTTTAAACAAATGTCTCTCCTTGCACAAATTAATCATGGGGAATAAAGACAGAAAATGTTGGAAATACTCAGCAAGTCAGGCAGCATCTGTGGAGAAAGAGAGAGAGTTAATGTCGATGGCTTTTCATCAGAACTAGAAAAAGTTAAAGGTTTAACAGTTTTTAAGCAAGTAGAGAGCCAGGAAAAGGGGGTGGTGGTGGAGGAAGGGGAGGAAAGAACAAAAGGGAAGGTCTGTGCTAGGGTGGAGGGCAGGAATGATTAAATGACAAAAGGGATGATGGTGCAAGGCAAGGAGAGTGGTAATGGGACAAGTAAACAAACAAAAGATGGGTCTAGAGGAGCTGGAAATGGCAACAGTAGAACCATTAGCAGCACCTGCTGACTGAAAAAATGGGAGCAATGGTTATGATCTGAAGTTATTGAAATCAATGTTGAGTCCGGAAGGTTGTAAAGTTTGGTCAGGGGTAGGTTTTAAGGAGCATCTAAACGAAAGATGAGGTGCTGTTCCTCGAGCTTCCGTTGAGCTTCATTGGAACAGTGTAAGAGGCTGAGGACAGAGAGGTCAGACTGGGAGTGGAACGGAGAATTAAAATTGCAAGCGAATGGAAGGTCAGGGTTACACTTGCGGACTGAACAGAGGTGTTCAGCAAAGCGATCACCCAATCTGTGTTTGGGGAGTCAGTCTTACATACCGGCACTACAATGTAATCCAATCTCCATGTTACACAGTGCGGACCAGCAAGTCCATGACAACAAAAACAACAATAATGAGCATGTATACAGCACCTTAAAACGTCCCAAGGAGCTTCACAGGAGAAATTATCAAACATAATTTGACACCAAGTCACATAAGGAGATATCAGAACAGGTGACCAAAAGTTTGGTCAGGGGTAGGTTTTAAGGAGCATCTTAAAGGAGGAGAGGTAGATGGAGGGAATTCCAGAGCTTAGGGCCTAGGGTCCTATGGTGGAGCAATTAAAAATCAGGGATGTGCAAGAGGCCAGAATTGGAAGAGTGCAGAGATCTCGGAGGGTTGTAGGGCTGGAGGAGGTTACAGAAATAGGGAATGAGAGGTGCGTGGAGATCACTCACCATGAGCAAAGCCAAAATAATTTCAATGCTGAAATGTGTTTCTAATGCATCCATGTATACTCCTATTCATAAACAATGGAAGCACGAGAAGCCAGCAAAACAGCATTTTAGAATCATAGAATCATAGAAAGGTTACAGCAGGGAAGGAGGTCATTCAGCCCCTCGAGTCCCCGGTGGCTCTATGCAAGAGCAATCCAGCTAGTCCCACTCCCCTGCTGTTTCCCCATAGCTCTGCAAATTTTTTCCTTTCCACTACTTATCCAGTTCTCTTTTGAAGGCCATGATTGAATCTGCCTCCACCACCCCCTCAGGCAGTGCATTCCAGATCCTAACCACTCGCTATGTAAAAAAGTTTTTCCTCATGTCACCTTTGGTTCTTTGGCCAGTCACCTTAAATCTATGTCATCTGGTCCTTGACCCTTCTGCCAATGGGAACAGTTTCTCTCTATCTGCTCTGTATAGACCCTTCATGATTTTGAATACCTCTATCAAATCTCCTCGCAACCGTCTCCGTTCCAAGGAGAACAACCCCAGCTTCTCCAGTCTATCCACGTAACTAAAGTCCCTCATCCCTGGAATCTTACAGAGGATGCGTTTTATATGCACATTCATACTTTCACTAATGTCAGTGGGAGAAAGAAATAATCACAAAGACTGTCTCTATTGCCACTTAAACTTAACTTTATTTTTCTTTTTTTTAAAACATTGAACACTATGACTTCATTTAATAACATTAAGCAAATTAAATATTAAAAGAATCAGTACAGGGCCAATTTTTCATTCAAGAGGCTAGTGCTGGAAGTATTTACAGCAGGAGAGGTATATTTATAAGCACAGTTCCAGCAAGTATGTAAATTTAATTGGAAGACATCTGGTAGCACTGATGTTTGGGACCTTGCATGGGAATTGTTTTGAGGGATAAAATCAAAATGAAGGTGGAATGGCACAATGAGTACCTCTCACAATTGTTAGCAGCTCACGATTTGGTGCAGAAATATTGAGGTAAAAAGAAAATCATTTTATAAGAATTAGTGGAAGGATTGGGTGGCATTTTTAAAAAGAAATCCTGTGTCCCAAGGTCCTCACTAGGCCACTCACCATTTCCCAACTAAAAAGGCAGGAAAGGTACTGACGCCAAGCCTCTGAGTATGTTATTCTTTAGCCAAGCACTAGGAAGTACATTAGAAGACAACAGCTTGACTCACTCAATAACTTTTCCTTTCTCCCTCGCTTTCACTCAACACCTACTCAATTACTCGGCTGTGCCTGAAAACTCACAAGGTAAAATAATCACTGATGGAGTGTCCTTACCCTGCCACTCCAAGCTATTGCACCAAAAAAACTGTGCCATGCTGGTCACATGACCAATGTTTATGTTTGCAGGAAAAACTCAAAGTTTGGAAAGTAGTGTTCAGACAGGATACTCATCCAAGATTCCAAATACTTTTCCCAATCTTTTTCTTTACAAGTGCAGCTTCTTTTGGAAGTGGATGTATGACTCATTTGTGTTTGCTGGCACTTGAGGCTGCAGAGTCTGTTCTGAATGGTGCTGTTCAATAATCTCATTTATGCACTGTTTTATTGCCACTTTGCCCTAACCCAAGTTCATCACGTAAATCCCATTTGTGATCAGGTGCAAGTCAGAATCATTATACTTGACGTCATCCCTGACACTTTGGGCAAGTCACAGACGGACTTCATTACTCTCAGTCAGATATTTATGCTATCTTTGTTTAGTATCACACCTGTAGTTTGCTCGTCCTCTATTATCACTATTATGGTTACTGTTGGCACCATTGCTAACAGTGATTTTGTGCACCAATTTTGTTCAGCTAAAAATATAGTATTGAGCATTGTTTAATGAATGAATAGACAAGTATGTTTCAATTTGCAGCAACAACGACTTGCTTAGCATCTTTAATATAGAAAACATCCTAAGACACCCCACAGAGGAGAAGCAGATGCTGGGCAGTAGAAGAGTTAAGGGAAATGACTGAATATAATACTGGTTTTTGAGGAGTCTTGTAAAAGCAAGGAGAAAAAGTAGCAAACGAGAGCAGCTTAGGAAGCAGGTTCAAAGTAATAGTCCCAAAATGGCTGAAGGCCATGTTGTCAATGGTAGAGTTGTGGGGGTGCGGATTGGATCGGAGGCCAGGATCAGAGGTGACAGCAGAGAAGGTAGATAGAGTTCATAGATGGACCTGTAAATGAGAATGAGGATATTTGACATGTTGAGAGGACAGTGTGCCAGTGGAGGTCAGCAAGCATGGGGGTGATGGGTGAGCAGGACTCAATGCAGGAGAGGATGCAAGCAGCGGGGTTTTGGATGAGTTGGAGCTTGTGTAAGATGGAACTTGGGACACCAGCAGGGAGGGTATGGGAGGAGTCAAGTCCAGAGCTAACAAAAAGCTATCCATTTTACAACCCGCCCAATTTTACTTTCCATTGAAGTCAATAGAAAGTAAAATCAGACGTATTGTAAAACAGGCAGGCAATCTGATCCCTTTAGTTTCCCACCACGTTCATTAGGTTGAAATTACCCCTGTGGATAAGAGTTTCTGCACCCAAGTTCCAGAGCCCACATTATCTGTCAATAAGGCCATAGGTAAACAGTTACTCTTTTCTATATTTGCTTTTTGCTCATTTATATTTATGATCACTAGTCCTACAAGCTTATCTTACTTTAAAGCAATATTCTGAATTTATCTTGTCTAAACTCATTCAATACTTTATGCACTTCAATAAGATTGTCCTTAACAGTCATCTCTCTAGGGTGTGGAGATTCAGTTTTTCTAACCTTTCCTCATAGCTCATTCCCTTTAAATTTGGAATTACTCCTGTTGCTCATATTATAGAGGAGCAACCAGATCTGCACACAGTACCCCTACTATGATCTAACCTCAGTGCATGGTGTCAGCTGTGGCTCAGTGGTAGCACTCTCACCTCAGAGTCAAGAAGGTCATGGGTTCAAGCCCCACTCTAGGGACTTGAGCACAAAATATAGGCTGACACAAGTAATGAGGGATTACTTCACTGTCAGAGGTGCTCTCAGGTGGATGTAAAAGATCCCATGGCACTATTTTGAAGAAGAGCAGGGGAGTTCTTCCTGGTGTCCTAGCCAATATTTATCCCTCAACCAACATCACAAACAGAATATCTTGTTGTTGTTTGTGTGACATTTGGCTGCCGCATCTCCTATATTACAACAGTGACTGTACTTCGCTGGCTGTAAAGGGCTTTGGGACACCCTGAGGTTGTGAAAGTCGCTATATAAATGCAAGTTCTTTCTTTTCATGTCAGTCAAGCTCTATTCCACTGTTCTAACAATACAATGCAATGTTTTATTTGTCTTTTTTAAAAAGTTCCACACCATATTAACAGTGACAAATTCATTATTCCTAGGTCCCATGCTGAGTTCCCAGTGCTAATTCTGTTCCATTCATTGTGTACTTATATCACACATTATTTTGTCCAATTTGTAACACTTTACATTAGTCAGTATTGAATAGAATTCATCTGTCAACCCATTTGCGTAAATGATCCAAATCCTTAGCTGCATCTTCAGTTTCTATCATTCTCCTTAAGTTACTGTCATCCACAAATTTGATAACCTTGTGATTGGTTTCAGTATCTAGTTCACTTATGTAAATATGAAATAACTGAGGTCTAAGCACTAACCTCCTTGTGGGACTCCACTCAATACCTCCTTTCAGTTTGACAAAAACCTCTCACTAACACTCTGAATCTAGCTTCATGTCTAGTCCTATATTCTGCCTTTCAAACTAATTACACATGGAATCCTGTCGAAAGCCTTCAAAAAGTCCAAATAAACTATATCATACAGTGTCCACACTGCCTACTTTATCAGTAAAATCCTCAAGAGAGCCAAGGTGGTTTGTTAGGCATAATCTTTTCCTTTTAAAACTATGTTGGATATTTATTATTAAATTATTACTATATGGCAGGGATGGCTAACTGGCATCTCTCGACCCAAATGTTGATCGTGGATGCCTAATTTAACTCCTCTGCCCAGGCACTCAGTCGCAATGTAAGAAGAACTCAATAACAAAATCAACCAATCATCCTTCCATTCTGACCTGGCGAACCTACATATTCTGAATTAATTGTAATGTATTAACTATTTACAGCAGGATGTGCAGTAAGAACCCATGCCATCCTCACCTATGTCACAACAGACCAATGAAGGTAGGGATTAACTTGTGGTATGCCTTTATAGAAACTGTCCGATTTTCATTTCCATCGATTTCAGCGAAAGTTTATTTACTTCTCACAGGACAAGTTGTCACACAATCAGAGGGAGCAGACGTGGACAGAATGAGGGCTATTATTCATTCATGTCCTCTCCCCATTAGAGGAGGCAGCAATGGAGATTGTAGGCACAGTGCACGTCTGGAACGTTGCGACTGGTGAGGCTGCAGGATACGCTCTGCAGGGTTATTGGCCATCTTACCCACTTTTTCTCTTCTCACCAAAATATATTTCTCAACACATTTCACATGGCAAAATGCTGCTGCTTTGAGCTGCCGTGCATCTATTGCTGCTTACTCTTGCCACTTAATAGCTAACCCTTGTCCTTATCCTTCTCTTCCCTTTCCAGTTCCATCACAAGTCATAGGCCCAGCTGCAGCAGAGGAAGAGGAAGACAGCCCTCCTGAGCACACGCTGTCACTCAACCTTCATTTTGCCGGCACCAGCTCAGAAACAGGCACCCCACGTAGTTGAGAGAGTCAGTTAGAGGGGTCTGCACTGGGAGATTCACCCAGCACAAGTGCGCAGGAGCAAGGGAAGGGAGATAGGATCCCAGGAACCAGCTTGCTGGAGGGCGGCAGCCACATCCTAGCTATGCAATGGTGGGGGGAGGGGGGGGTGCACACATGCTGACTTCAAGACTTATAGAAGAAGACTGATGGCTGTGCACAACCAACTTCCAAGTGCATTGGACTGCCTGCCACTGAACCTGCCAAAAATGTCGGAGAACTTGGAGGAGTCCAACTCCAACTTGTGTGGGGTATTCACACAAGGCCTGGAAACATTGCAGTCAACTATGGAGCATGTGATCAGCTCTATGCACACTGTGATGGAGCCTCTGGTGACAGCTTTGACAGAAGTTCAGACCACTGTCATCTTGGCTCTGGGTTCCAGCATCTCCTTTGGTTTTCATGAAGGACAGCGTAAATAAGGGCTTCCAAAGTTTCACATTACACCTGCACAATTCTCTCCATCAGAGCAGTGGGAATGCTGAGGTGCAGGCCCATAACAGTGGCATTAGCACCATGGGAGTGCAAGATGCTGTCCTCTCTCAGGATAACAGAATGCTTGCTCTCCTGCTAGCTTCTGAACCATTGCCCGTGTTGGTGCCAGACAACCAGCTCATCTAGACTGCCCTGGCTGCCACCGAGATGTTGTAGTCTTCAGCCGGACCCTCTAAGGCTAGAGTTGCTTGAGGATACCAACCACGGCCATCTTAAGTGCCCTCACTGGAAGTTCAGCAGCCTTCTGCCTCCCATGCTGTAGCCAGTGGGGAAGCACCTTGTAGGAGCAAAAAAAGGCCTACAAGCCCACCAGCAGCCTAAACAGTCTAACCAGAGATCTGCTTGCCGACTGTTAGCACTAAAAGTTACCGGGCGGGGTAAAGAATCTGCAAATCTGGCACTCTCACAGTTCAATTTGGGAAAAGGGTCCTTCAACAGGCAAACGACCCTTATTTTAACGAGGCCCCACTGCTTACAAGCAGCCGCCCAGGATCACTAAATGTCGCCCAACCCAATATGGCGTCCGACGCAACTTCACAGAGATCGCAACCCAAAATTTGTACCCCAAATATTCATTTTAGGCCCAAAAAACGGGTGCAACAATATTGAATTTCTCCCCAAAGAGCTATTGCTGACAACTATGTAAGATAGAGTGAATAAAAGAGTCAGAGGGTGTCATTTTAATTTTGAGCAATGGCTTGAAATGGGCACTATCGAATTGGCCGCCCGTTTATACATCCCATCTGTTTTTCCAGGGTGGTCAAACTGATAGCCATTTCCTGCCATCGCTGAATGTTAACATTACCTCCTGAGAATAAGAGAGGGGAAAGGAAGGCTTGAGAGAGACAAGGACATTGGGAATGAAAGAAGTAGATAGAAAGAGGGACAGTGAATGAATGAGAGAAAGAATAATAGAGGGTAGTAGAGAGTCAGAGCGAGAAAAAGAGTAAAGAGAGAAAATGAAAAACAGTGGAAAAGTAATTCAGAAATAATTAAGAAAAGAACAAGTTAGAGATGGAGAAAAATGAGAAAGAAAGGAAGGGAGGAAACAAAAAAAGAGAAAAAACAAAATTCAAGGGAGAGGGGAAGGGAAAAAATGAAAAAGGAATGAGAAAGTGGGGAAAAGAGATGAAAGAGAGAGTGAATGGAGGGAAAAATGAATGAAAGGAGGAATGAAAGAGATTGAAAGGGGGAGAAAGGGATAGAGAGATTGAGAGAGTTAGAGGGAATGAAAGGGAGAGAGGAAATGAATAGGGAATAAGACAGAATATGAGAATTATAGGAAGAGAGGGAATGTGACAGCAAGAAGGAATGAGAGAAACAGAAAGAAATGAGATTGAGATTCACAATGAGACATGGAGAGAGGGGGGCAAGGGAGTTAACGAGAAAAAAGGAATGAGAATGCATTTCATATTTTAAGTAAATAGTTTGAAACAAAGCATACCAAAAGTCACATGGATGGATTAGATTTTGAAATTTATTGCTTGGTATACCTGCAATTAAAGTGAGAATATCAGTAAGCAAACTAGTATATTATATTCACATTTTCTCTGCTCTTTATTGGTAAATAATTTCTTTTTCTACCTCTTAAACTTTGAAAAGCTAGCCATCTCTGCTACAGAGGTATTCTTCCAGCTGGCTCCTCATGGAGTAATGATTTAGCATTCTTGTTGTATCACCAGAGTGATTCTCTATCCAGATCCAGCGGCTATGTGACAAAGAACAATTAACAGTACACGACACCTAAAGCTCTACATGTTGCATGAATTGCATGTCTCTGACCTTTCTCCTCAGAAATAATGTGCGTCAGCTTTGTAGTGTCAGCTAGGCTCAGTTGGTAGCATTCTCACCTTTGAGTCAGAAGGTCCCACACCAAGATTTGAGCACGTAAGCAAGAGTGACACTCCAGTGGTGGAGTGCTATGTTGTTGGAGATGTTGTCTTTCCAATGAGGTCCCATCTGCCTGTTAATGTGAATGCAAAGATCCCATGGCTGTATTCAAAGAGGAAGTGACAGTTCTCCTAGAGCCCAACTGATCTCCGAGCCAACATTCCTCCCTTAATCAATATAACTGAATACGGGTTAATTGGCCAGTTATCTCATTTGCTGTTTGTTATGACTCTGCTGTGTGCAAATTGGCTGCCACATATGCTTGACAACAATAACTACAATTCAGAGAGTAATTCATTGGATGTGAAGCAATTTGAAATGTTTCAGACATGATATGGTATTATACAAATCCAAGCCTTTTATTTAATGGAACACTAAAATCCTGCATCATCGCTACTTTTTGCAACACAGTAATACATTAAAGTTGCCTCATCATATTGCTGATATTAGTTTGGAAGCACAAAATGAAAACAGACTATTTGCCAGCTTGTTTTGTTCTGCAACGTAAATGATTACTCTATTGAATTTTCTGGCTTGGAATTTCCTCGTAATTTTCACCACACAATAGCGTAAGAGCCATGTTGTCTGAGATTTTCCTAGGAAATTCCTGTGCAAATGACTCATGGTTGCTTGATGTCAGAACCTCACTATGTCTTAATTTCCTCGATCATTTGCATCGGTCCCAAGGTACGTCCGCTGATATTCCATTTAGCTAATTAACATAGCTCTGACCCTCACATGCAAAAGACCGGAGAACACGAGGTTCCTGCATTAACGCCAGTTCTGAACAGGCCTAAATGTATGCCCAAAATTTTAGAAGCACCAGGACCCAAAGTCACTATTCCCAGTGTTTCATAGCAATTTTTAAAAATTTCTCCTTACCGAGACCTAGGGCCCGATATTAGGAGGGCGGTGGGTTGGCAGCGGGGGGTCGACTGGGCGCATGGGTAACGCACCCAGTGAAATCGGGGTGCTCCGCACGCGATTGCAGCTTAATTGAAGGTACTTACCTTTGCTTCCGGGTTTCGCGCTGGTAAGCTGCGCAGCGGGCGGACTGCGCTTGCGCAGCATAGGCTGTCAGCTGGAGGAGCCCTATTTAAAGGGGCAGTCCTCCACTGACTGATGCTGCAGAAAATAGGAAAAATTACAGCATGGAGCAGACCAGGGGGAAGGCTGCTCCCAGGTTTAATGATGCCTCACTCCAGGTCTTACTGGATGGGGTGAGGAGGAGGGGGAGGACAGAGATCCTCCCCCTAGCGGGTGGGAGGAAGCGGCCTGCCTCTGCCACCAAGAAGGCCTGCCTCGAGGTGGCAGAGGAGGTCACCAGCACCACCAACATATCGCCCACCTGCATACAGTGCAGGAGGCGCTTCAATGACCTAAGTAGGTCAGCTAAAGTGAGTACACTTACTTATTCCCTTACACTCCGTCTGCCACATCACCGCCCCCACCCCACATCTCCTTCTGCACTGCCAACACTACTCTATCACATCACTCCTCACACCCACTCAAAGCTCATCCTCATCTTACCTGCACTGACTCACCTTGCCAGTACTCATCCCTCCACTACCACTCAACCCAATCCTCATACAATCTCATGGCTCTATCTCATACTCACCCTCTCGTGCATCTCTTTCACGGTCAGCCTCACTCAACCTGCCACTACCTGTGCTGCAGCCACAGGGCATGCATCACATATGTGCAGTAGGAAGCGTAAGGCAAACGTGTCGTGAGCATGAAGGGGATGCACAAGGGTGTTTGAGGGTTTGTCATGGTTTTTACTTATATTTGATTTCTGATCAACTCACATCACATATTATATTGTCACCACTACTGCCATGTCTTTGTGAATCTTGTCTGGTTTGTGCAATAATGCCCTTTCCTGAGGATCACTAAGAAGACCCACAACTGATGCCACCCATTGTGTCACTGCAGAGCGGGTGTGGGTGTATTTTCAGGGCTCTTTTGTGCAGGGCTCTTCTGAGAGATGTTGGCGATGTCCCCGGTGGCACCCTGGAAGGATGGGGAGGAGAAGTTGTTGAGGGCAGTGGTGACTTTGACAGCGACAGGTAAGAAGATGGTGCTCGGGCCAGCCAGGAGCAGCTCGGCATGAAGGAGGCTGCAGATGTCCATGACTACATGTCGAGTGACTCTGAGCCTCCATGTGCACTGCTGCTCATAGAGGTCCAGGAAGCTGAGCCTCGATCTGTAAACCCTGTGGCGAGGATAGTGCCTTCTGTGACACATCTCATTCTGCTGTTGCCCTCCCTCCTGCTGTGCAGGAGGATGTGTCACAGCACTGTGTTGTGGAGTTCCATGTGTCAGAGGTGGACGGCGTGGCCGGCGATGCTGTTCGCCCTCCGAGGAGGTCATGACTGCAGCTACGGCGGCCCCCATCCGGAAGATTTACATTTGAGGGAGTCCGCAAGGTAGGTACATGTCTCTGGACCACGGGGTAAGTGTGCAAGTTGGTGAATTTTGTTAGGGGGAGGGTGGTGGAGGCCAAACTTTGTCCAAAATAACAGAGTGGCCTCCTGCAATGAGTGAGGGTCTCCCCCACCAGCTGTCAAATGGACCTTTGCAGCTGCCACAGTCTGATGACTGCAACACGTCCATTTCAACTGGGAGTGTTTCCCCCAATACGGGAAACAGTCCCAGTTGACTTGAAAATCCCACCCCTCCTAAAATATCAAGTTAATCAGGTCTGTAAACGACCTGAAGGACCTGGTTAATTACTTCAAGTGGCAATTAAAGCCGGCAGGAGTCCCACATGCGGGGGCTGCGTGCTCATGTCAGCACGTCACTGATTAACCCGATGTAAAACAAGCAGAAATCAGTGTAAAAAATAGTTATTCGAGGAAGACGCAACACATATGCCATCTTCTTTCTTCAAGTCCCTCATTATCTTTTTGATTTTATGAAAATTAAAATCTGAAGCCATTCAACCATGATTAATGCACATTAATAACAGTATGTTTAAGAAAATGCAATTGTAGAAACTTTTCTCTTTTTAACGTAACAGATTGTGATGCCACTAAGAAGCATTAAAGGTATAGAAAATAGAGTGCAGGGGCTCGATTTTCGCACCCGAGCGGGTGCGTTCGTGGCGGTGGGGTGGGGAGGGGGCTCTGAAAATCGGGGATTCCCGGGGCGGGTTGGAGCCGGATTTTCAAGTCAACTGAGAATGTTTCCCATACTGGGGGAAACACTCCTAGTTGAAATGGACGTTTGGCGTATGCTCATGAATTCTCAGGAAATTTTGGGGTAAATTGCCTTTGGCAGGATTGGCATAGAAACTGGTGTGTCTTTGGCGTAATTGGGAATGAGGAAATTCTGGCCTTTTGATACAAGTGGGAAGATTTCCTACATTCATTATTTGTAGGAAAGTTGCAAATGTGAGTATAAAGAACAAGAGGACACAGATTTAAGGTGAATGGCAAAAGAACCAAAGGCAACATGAGGAAAAACCTTATTTCACAGCGAGTAGTTATGATCTGAAATGTGCTGCCTGAAAGGGTGGTGGAAGCAGATTCAAATGTGGCTTTCAAAAAGGAATTGGATAAATAATAGAAGGGGAAAAAACTGCAGGGCTATGGGGAAAGAGCGGGGGAATGGGACTAAATGGATTGCACTTACAAAGAGCTGGTATGGGCTCGATGGACCAAATGGCTTCCTTCTGGGCTGTAACCATTCTATGATTCGAGGATTCTAGGATCATGCTCATGATTTCTCTACAAATGGTGACATGAAGAAGTCTTATCTGAGTTATTAGCTTATGCATTACTGCATACTCCAAGTGATTTCTACAATTATCAGAGATAATTCATCCTTCAGCCCAAGAACTAAGGTGGATCTTTGTTTTATTGTACCCTTGGATTAATTTGATGTTAAAACCAAAAAATGTTTCAATCTATGTTCCTAAGACTGTGCTTCATGAGAAAAATAATCAAGATTCTCAGTTCTATGACCCACTGACATAATTCAGCAAAAACTGTTGCATGTTGGTGTCAATTAGCACGTAGTCGTGAAAGGTATTTTTCCAGATCTGAATTGGTTCTGGGATTCTTCCAATGTCTCAGCAAATGCACTGCATGGTGTGGTACTAAACCAGACAAACCAGAAATGCTCCAGCTTTGACCTATGATCTGCACTGATTTCTGGTAATTTCAGGTGAGACAACAGTGGGTGTATTGCAGATGTTCTAACATCTTCAGATTGGGGGGGTGGGTGGGAGGGGGAATCAGCCAGGATTCTTTCTTCTGATTACTTTTGAGTAATTTCCCTTGTGAAAAAATTGCATGTGCAAACGTTGGTGAGGACAGGATCAAGATCGGCTTTTATGCTTTCCGTAATCAAAAAGCCCAATAAGCTCTTTGCCGCTAAGACTCATAAATGAAGAACAGTCATTTAGAGAAGGAATTGGGAGTGTTCTGGCACCCATAGAAATATAGCCCAATGGTAGAGCCAAAAAAAATTGAGATCTCTTCAGCTAAGTAGGCTTTGCCACCTTACTTTTGATTGATAAATATAATTATTGGCCCAGAATTTGCTCCAAAAATAACAGAGAGGTGAATACCGCTCACCATTATTTAAGGGCAAATGGAAGAGCAACTTCCAGCGAGTGCGCAGTCATACGTGCAAATCCGAAAGCTGCTCTACGAGATTCCCTGCTCGTTTGAAAGCTACGTGGGACGGACAGCTCGCCGGTGAAATGAACAGACCAGCGCGGAGTTGCTGCACTGGCCAGCTGGAAATGAAATAATCTACACAGAAAAAGGTACACTGGGTTTTATAGGTCTAAGCTAACTTTTAACAGCGTGGTAAGTTTTAATGACTGCCAAACAAGCTCTCTGGCACTGAAAATTAATTTTTTAAAATGTGGTGTCTCATTCCTTAAGATTTAAAAAAAATATATTTTTTTTATTTTTTATTTCTGTCTCTTTTATCTCTGCCTTTTAATTCAATATTTCTTACTCTCCCTTTATTTCACTTTCTCTAACTGATTTTATATTGAATTAACTGTTGTAGCTTGCACTTCCTGGTTCTGACTGTGCGGTTTGTCAAGGATGCTTCAGTCTGGTTGGTTGAGGGGACAGAGAGATCCTTTCCCTGTTCACACAGCTCACGATGCCCACGAGAGGACACTTCACTTTTTGCAGCTCACCATTAGAGGAACTTCCCACACAAAAGCCTATGGGTCGTTTGTGGGCAAGTTTAAATCTAATGAACGGCAGGCGCCAGTCGTTTGCCGCTCAGAGTAAATTCCGGGCCAATAAGTAGAAATATAAAAAGATTCCTATCTGACAGATTTTATGAAGCTAACATAATAAGGCAGGTCACTGGAAAGGGCATTGCAATTTTAAAGACCTCTGTTTCAGCAGGACATTCGTGGTTGAAAGCTAAATATTCCAGTTTATAAAATTTCATTAATTCATGAAGTTGCTGCTGAGAAAGCAGCCAACAGAGTAATATCAAAGATGACAGCAGACAGATCAAATCTGTGGTGATTTTTATATTAAATATAATTTTGGATGAAGAGCACATCTTCATTAAAAAAAATATGAAAACCTCACTTTTTTTAAACTATCCAAAACTATGTTTAATCTAACAGACGTCGTGAACTTAATCTGTCTGCAGTCAGCTTTCATATTATTAAACTGGCTGCTTTCTCAGAAACAGCACAGTGAAATTTCATAAGGACAGGAAATGCAGAATTGCAAGCCAGAAGCGTTAGATTAAAGAGGGGTTTTTAATAGTAACCTCAAATATGGAACTTAACCATGTAAGGGCTGAATCACCTAACAGCAACATATGCATCTAATCTGGATGAGCTTCAGCTGTTTTAAGAACATAGGAACATTAGGAACAGAGTAGGCCATTCAGCCCCTCGAGCCTGCTCTGCCATTCAATTTGATCATGGCTGATTTGCACCTCAGCTCCACTTATCCGCCTTTGCTCCATATCCCTTGATACACTTACGTAACAGAAATGTACCTATCTCAGTCTTGAAAGCTCCAATTATCCTAGCATCCATTACCTTTTGGGGGAGAGAGATCCAGATTTCTACCACCCTTTATGTGAAAGTGTGCTTCCTGATTTTGCTTCTGAATGGCCTAGCACTCATTTTAATATTATGTCCCCTTGTTATTGTTTCCCACACGAGAGGAAATAATTTCTCCACACCGACCCTATCAAATCCTTTGAACATTTTAAACACCTCAATCAGATCACCCCTCAATCTTCTATACTCAAGGGAATGTACACCAAGTTTATGCAGCCTGTCCTCATCATTTAACCCTCTAAGTCTCTCTAAGCTCTTTCTCCAAGTCTGGTCACATCACCAGGTGCTTAGAATGGACTGTTGCTATATCATCAGATTTATACAAGGATCCTAGAGATCTATTAAGAGTTAAACATAAAATTATGCTGGTCTTTCTATAGTCTTGTCAAATCATTTTCGCTTTCATTCTGACATATGCTTATAGAACATAGAACAGCGACATAGAAAATAGGAGCAGGAGTAGGCCATTCGACCTGTCGAGCCTGCTCCGCCATTCAATATGATCATGGCTGATCCTCTATCTCAATATCATATTCCCGCTCTCTCCCCATACCCCCTGATGCCTTTCGTGTCGAGAAATCTATCTAGCTCCTTCTTAAATATATTCAGTGACTTGGCCTCCACAGCCTTCTATGGTAGAGAATTCCACAGGTTCTCCACCCTCTGAGTGAAGAAATTTCTCCTCATCTCAGTCCTAAATGTCCTACCCCATATCCTGAGACTGTGACCCCTCGTTCTGAACCCCCCAGCCAGGGGAAACATCCTCCCTGCATCCAGTCTGTCTAGCCCTGTCAGAATTTTATATGTTTCAATGAGATCCCCTCTCATTCTTCTAAGCTCTAGTGAATACAGGCCTAGTCGACCCAATCTCTCCTCATACGACATCCCAGGAATCAGTCTGGTGAACCTTCGCTGCACTCCCTCTATGGCAAGTATATCCTTTCTTAGGTAAGGAGACCAAAACTGCACACAATATTCCAGGTGTGGTCTTACCAAGGCCCTGTATAGCTGTAATATATTACTGTTACTCAAGGACATAGTGCATGTACATATTAATTTGGTTCAGGTTGATGTTCATGTGGCTATGAGTGAATGCCTTGCACATTTAATGACTTAATAATTGAAATCAGATATCGGACGATTATTGGGGCTTTGTCTTAGATGTTAATTTTTGACCACTTTGACCCAGATTGAACCTATCAAATTGGAGGTCAAAGAAAGGTAATTTTATCCTTTCCCTATCTTCACTGTTACTACTACATGATATACTACATATATTGCTACCTTTCTAAAAAAAATGAATAATGCATTCCATTAAGGTACCTGATTCTATACGATGCAGTTACGCATATCACTAATTTCTACGGATGAGATTCGATAAAATTAACAAATTATAATTTTCAGGTTTATTCTAAAGAAAGTTGCACAATTTGAAGTTTGCTTTGGGTTTGGTCATCCAATTCAAAATGTGACAACAGGGACACAAAAATATTTATTCAGCTCACTTGGATTTAATGGCTCTCATGGTGAGGAGTAGGTAAATAGTTCCCATCTGTGGCTAGCGGTTGATTTGGAGACACTCAATTGCTAGCAGCTTAGCTTTTATTGGCATGGAAGTGAATAGGAGGTCCAATCTATGACAGTTTGATGGTCAATTATGTAATTAATGGCTATTCCGATCAGTTTACTGAATATCCAATTTTCCTGGTGATCTAGGGACAAGAGGCAAGGTATCTAATTTCTAGTGGTCTATTGGGAAGAACATTACAACATTACTGCATTCCTACAGTACAACAGCGACGATACTTCAAAAGTAATTCATTGGCTGTAAAGTGCTTTGGGACATAATGTGGTCGTGAGAGGCGCAACATAAATGCACGTCTTTCTTTGTTTTTCTTTTAAAATCAAAAATCTAGCATATCAGTGTGCATTTCTTTTTCCTAGGAGTCTGGTAGGAAGCATCTAATCTTTAGTAGTCTAACGCAGAGTATGCTTCAGTTTCCCCAGGGTGTATGTGATCCCTGATGATTCAGCAGAAGGAAGGAGGAAATATTTCCCCCAAAGTGAATATGATACCTGGTGGTCCGGCAGAAGGAATATTTAATCCCTGACAGGCTGTTATGCATCTGACTTCCCTTGTGGTCTAGATGGAGGTATCAAATTTCTGGCAATGGAATGGTAGAGGGTGGTGTCATAGAACCATAAAATGGTTACAGCACAGAAGGAGGCCATTCGGTCCAGCGAGCCAGTGGCAGCTCTTTGTTTTTTTTTATTCGTTCATGGGATGTGGGCGTCGCTGGCGAGGCCAGTATTTATTGCCCATCCCTAATTGCCCTTGAGAAGATGGTGGTGAGCCGCCTTCTTGAACCACTGTAGTCCGTGTGGTGAAGGTTCTCCCACAGTGCTGTTAGGAAGGGAGTTCCAGGATTTTGACCCAGCGACGATGAAGGAACAGCGATATATTTCCAAGTCGGGATGGTGTGTGACTTGGAGGGGAACGTGCAGGTGGTGTTGTTCCCATGTACCTGCTGCCCTTGTCCTTCTAGATGGTAGAGGTCGCGGGTTTGGGAGGTGCTGTCGAAGAAGTCTTGGCGAGTTGCTGCAGTGCATCCTGTGGATAGGACACACTGCAGCCACAGTGCGCCGGTGGTGAAGGGAGTGAATGTTTAGGGTGGTGGATGGGGTGCCAATTAAGCGGGCTGCTTTGTCCTGGATGGTGTAAGCTTCTTGAGTGTTGTTGGAGCTGCACTCATTCAAGCAAGTGGAGAGTATTCCATCACACTCCTGAGTTGTGCCTTGTAGATGGTGCAAAGGCTTTGGGGAGTCAGGAGGTGAGTCACTCACTGCAGAATACCCAGCCTCCGACCTGCTCTTGTAGCCACAGTATTTATGTGGCTGGTCCAGTTAAGTTTCTGGTCAATGGTGACCCCGAGGATGTTGATGGTGGGGGATTCGGCGATGGTAATGCCGTTGAATGTCAAATGGAGGTGGTCAGACTCTCTCTTGTTGGAGATGGTCATTGCCTGGCACTTGTCTGATGCGAATGTTACTTGCCACTTATCAGCCCAAGCCTGGATGTTGTCCAGGTCTTGCTGCATGTGGGCACGGACTGCTTCATTATTTGAGGGGTTGCGAATGGAACTGAACACTGTGCAATCATCAGCGAACATCTCCATTTCTGACCTTATGATGGAGGGAAGGTCATTGATGAAGCAGCTGAAGATGGTTGGGCCTAGGATACTGCCCTGAGGAACTCCTGCAGCAATGTCCTGGGCCTGAGATGAATGGCCTCCAACAACCACTAACATCTTCCTTTGTGCTAGGTATGACTCCAGCCACCGGAGAGTTTTCCCCCTCATTCCCATTGACTTCAATTTTACTAGGGCTCCTTGGTGCCACACTCGGTCAAATGCTGCCTTGATGTCAAGGGCAGTCACTCTCACCTCACCTCTGGAATTCAGCTCTTTTGGCCATGTTTGGACCAAGGCTGTAATGAGGTCTGGAGCTGAGTAGTCCTGGCGGAACCCAAACTGAGCATCGGTGAGCAGGTTATTGGTGAGTAAGTGCCGCTTGATAGCACTGTCAACGACACCTTCCATCACTTTGCTGATGATTGAGAGTAGGCAAATGGGGTGGTAATTGGCCGGATTAGATTTGTCCTGCTTTTTGTGAACAGGACATACCTGGGCAATTTTCCACATTGTCGGGTAGATGCCAGTGTTGTAGCTGTGCTGGAACAGCTTGGCTAGAGGCGCAGCTAGTTCTGGAGCACAAGCCTTCAGCACTACAGCCGGGATTTTGTCGGGGCCCATAGCCTTTGCTCTATCCAGTGCACTCAGCCGTTTCTTGATATCACATGGAGTGAATCGAATTGGCTGAAGACTGGCTTCTGTGATGGTGGGGATATCGGGAGGAGGCCGAGATTTATCATGCACTTGGCACTTCTGGCTGAAGATGGTTGCAAACGCTTCAGCCTTGTCTTTTGCACTCATGTGCTGGACTCCGCCATCATTGAGGATGGGGATGTTTACAGAGCCTTCTCCTCCCGTTAGTTGTTTAATTGTCCACCACCATTCACGACTGGATGTGGCAGGAATGCAGAGCTTTGATCTGATCCGTTGGTTGTGGAATCGCTTAGCTCTGTCTCTAGCATGTTGCTTCCGCTGTTCAGCATGCATGTAGTCCTGAGTTGTAGCTTCACCAGGTTGGCACCTCATTTTTAGGTATTCCTAGTGCTGCTCCTGGCATGCTCTTCTACACTCCTCATTGAACCAGGGTTGATCCCCTGGCTTGTTGGTAATGGTAGAGTGAGGAATATGCCGGGCCATGAGGTTACAGGTTGTGCTCTAATACAATTCTGCTGCTGCTGATGGCCCACAGCGCCTCATGGATGCCCAGTTTTGAGCTGCTAGATCTGTTCTAAATCTATGCCATTTAGCACGGTGGTAGTGCCACACAACACGTTGGATGGTGTCCTCAGTGCGAAGGCGGGACTTAATCTCCACAAGGACTGTGCAGTGGTCACTCCTACCAATACTGTCATGGACAGATGCATCTGCGACACGTAGATGGGCGAGGACGAGGTCAAGTAGGTTTTTCCCACATGTTGGTTCGCCCACCACCTGCCGCAGGCCCAGTCTGGCAGCTATGTCCTTCAGGACTCGGCCAGCTCAGTCAGTAGTGGTACAGAAGTCCCTCACCCAGAGTACATTCTGTGCCCTTGCTACCCTCAGTGCTTCCTCCAAGTGGTGTTCAACATGGAGGAGGACTGATTCATCAGCTGAGGGAGGACGGTAGGTGGTTATCAGCAGGAGGTTTCCTTGCTATGTTTGACCTGATGCCATGAGATTTCATGGGGTCTGGAGTCAATGTTGAGGACTCTCAGGGCCACTCCCTCCTGACAGGTACCGCCACCTCTGGTCGGTCTGTCCTGCCGGTGGGACAGGACATACCCAGGCACGGTGATGGAAGAGTCTGGGATGTTGGCTGAAAGGTTTGATTCTGTGAGTATATTTATGTCAGGCTGTTGCTTGACTAGTCTGTGGGACAGCTCTCCCAATTTTGGCACAAGTCCGCAGATGTTAGTGAGGAGGACTTTGCAGGGTCGACTGGGCTTGGTTTGCCTTTGTAGTGTCCGGTGCCTCGTGGTCCAATGCCGGGTGGTCCGTCCGTTTTTATTCTTTGTAAGAGCAATCCAGTCTGTCCCATTCCCCCGCTCTTTCCCTGCGGCCCTGCAAATTTTTTCCCTTCAATTATTTATCCAATTCCTTTTTGAAAGCCATGATTGAACCTTTCAGGCAGCCCATTCCAGATCATAACTATCGTTGCGTAAAAAAGTTTTTCCTCTTGTTGCCTTTGGTTCTTTTGCCAATCACCTTAAATCTGTGTCCTTTGGTTCTCGACCCTTCCACCAATGGGACAGTTTCTCTTCATTTACGTTATCTAAACCCCTCATGATTTTGAACACCTCTACATCAAATCTCCTCTTAACCTTTTCAGCTCTAAGGAAGATAAACCCAGCTTTTCCAGTCTATCCACGTAACTGAAGTCCCTCATCCCTGGAACCATTCTAGTTAATCTTTTCTGCACCCTCTCGAAGGCTTTCACATCCTTTCTAAAGTGCGGTGCCCGGTGGACACAATATTCCACTGTTTTACGAAGTTTCAATATAAGTTCCTTGCTTTTGTGCTCTATGCCTCTATTTACAAAGCCCAGGGTCCCATATTTTTTTTAAACCGCTTTCTCAACCTGTCCTACCACCTTCAAAGATTTGTGCACATATACCCCTAGGTCTTTCTGTTCCTGCACCCACTTTAGAATTGTACCATTTAGTTTATATTGCCTCTCCTCATTCTTCTTGCCAAAATGTATCACTTTGCACTTCTCTGCGTTAAATTTCATCTGCCATGTGTCCACCCATTCCATCAGCCTGTCTATGCCCTCTTGAAGTTTATCACTATCCTCCTCACTGTTTACTACACTTCCAAGTTTTGTGCTATCTGCATATTTTGAAATTGTGCCCTGTACACCCAAGTCGAAGTCATTAATATAAATCAAAAAAAGCAGTGGTCCTAGTACTAATCCCTGGGAAACACCAATACCTTCCTCCAGTCTGAAAAACAACCGTTCACCATTACTCTCTGTTTCCTGTCACTTAGTTAATTTCATATCCATGCTGCCACAGCCCCTTTTATTCCATGGGTTTCAATTTTGCTGACAAGCCTATTATGTGGCACCTTATCAAACACTTTTTAAAAGTCCATATACACAACATCAACTGCATTACCCTCATCAACCCTCTTTGTTACCGGATCAAAAAACTCAATCAAGTTAGTTAAACACGATTTGCCTTTAACAAATCCGTGCTGGCTTTCCTTTATTAATCCACACTTGTCCAAGTGACTATTAATTTTGTCCCGGATTATCATTTCTAAAAGCTTCCCACCACGGAGGTTAAACTGACTGGCCTGTAGTTGCCGGGTTTATCCTTACACTTTTTTTTGAACAAGGGTGTAACATTTTCAATTTTCCAGTCCTCTGGCACCAACCCCATATCTAGGGAGAATTGGAAGATTATGGCCAGCACCTCTGCAATTTCCACCTTTACTTCCCTCAGCAACTTAGGATGTATCCCATCCAGACTGGGTGACTTATCTACTTTAAGTTCGGCCAGCCTTTCTAGCACCTCCTTCGCCCAATTTTTAGCCCTTCCAGTGTCTCAACTAGCTCTTCTTTTACTGTGACTTTGGCAGTATCTCTTTCCTTGGCAAAGACAGATGCGGAAGTACTCATTTAATATCTCCGCCATGCCCCCTGCCTCCATGCGTGGATCTCCTTTTTGGTCCCTAATCGGCCCCACCCTTCCTCTTACTACCCATTTACTATTTATATACCTATAAAAGACTTCTGGATTCCCTTTTATGTTAGCCACCAGTCTATTCTCATACTTTCTCTTTGCCTCTCTTATTTCCTTTTTCACTTCTTCTCTGTACTTTCTATATTCAGCCTGATTCTCACTTGCATTATCAACCTGACATCTGCCATACTGTGTTACATTGTCAAACTGTCCTGGCACCCTGTACAACCCGAGGACAGCGGGAGAGCCTGCATCCATTTTTTAGTGGTGCAGAAGTTAGTCAGCAATTGTATTCACTACTGGTATAATGAGGAGAGATGTTCATATTTCTTGATATTCTGAGAAGATTCATATACTGAGTGACAAATATCAATAGGTTTGAACCTCCAAATTCAACTTCAAATCCATGGCTGAGTTTCAAAGCAACCCGAGTTATCTTCATCGCTAGTTCCTCAAAGAAAATGAACTATAATTACCACCATTAATTCTGCAAACAAAATAAAGAATCTTGTCTTCATAGATGCCTTTTAGACTGTCAATCCTGCAAGTTCAGACTTTGATCTGTTGAATGCTCCAAATCTTAGATGATGGCTCAAAACTTAACCCCTTGGCTTCCCAAATAGATGCTCAAGCTTTCCTAGTTCAACACTTCAGATTGCTGGGTTCACACACAATATTTCTTCCACTGAGGACTGAAGCTTCTGGATAATAGTTCAAGACTTTAAGATCAAAGCTCTGGTTGGAGGTTTTATGTTCCTGCTTTCCAACAATCCTTCCTAGTTAATATCAAGGTTCCTGTTACTACATTCCTCTCACACTTTGCTTAAAGTAGAATTATTTTGCAAAGTAAATTACATCATATGTAAAGCCCCATGGTTTATGGGAAATCCTGAAATCTGCATAAATATATGAATTTAATGGCAATCCATTAATTTAATAAAAAAAGACCAATTCAAATGTTAAAGGGTTTTACTTATCTGACAAGGCTACTTGAGGTCACTGTATGTCAATGCAACAGCTTGTTGAATCCTGAATGTTGATGTGGCTCACTTATGTAGGGAATGCTCACAGTGATGTGCTTATGCTCAATTCAGCAGATTTGAGCTCGGGTCAATTATTTGCTTATGCTTATTCCAAATTGCAATTGATTGGGCTCAATATTATCCACCAACCTGGCAAGGAATAATTAAAAAATACACATGAAAAAGTGCAATAGATCACATTATCCAGTCAAAATGCTTGATAATGATGGTGGGAAACTACTGAAATGTGATGTTTCTCCAGATATTGAAACAACAGAGGCACTTAGAGTCCAAAATACACAGTCTGAAAAGTGGAGCACCAAATTATTACTGTATTAATTTATCCACAAGGTTTTAAAAATGTAACAGTACCATTTATTCTTAAAGATTAAATTAAAATGTTTTCTGACAAAGTATGCAATCTTTATTAAGATTCATCCAGAAGCAAAATTTAATCCTGAATTAGTTGACCAAACAAATTAGCCAAGCCTAGGTAGTTCTGATTTAAGCAATCTCAGTTTACTCTACTTTCAATCAAAATAAAACTAAAGTTGCCTTTCCTTATAAATTTTCACATGGGTAACTACTTTTAAACAGCTAAATAATATGTGGGTTTGCACACATGTAAATTTGTGCTTATCATATCTGTAATTGAAACACTTTCTTGCACCTATTCATGTCAATGAACATTACTGTGTCGCATATAGTGATGGTCATTAGCAACACAGAGCTCCATTTATGATCAACTGCCCTTCAAATGTGTAAAAAAAAAGAACCTCACTACAGCACTTACACACACAAGCACACCCTGCATAAGCAATGCATTTCCCATCTCATGTATTCTCTGTCCTTTTGGCCCCTCCGGCTGCCAAATTACAGCCAGTTATTGCTGAAATCAGGAAGTTTTGTGCTGTGGGTTTCAGTTATCTGAGGAATTGAGACTACCTGAATTAAATTTGTTCATGACCCTTAACATCCATCAAATTGAGAAGAGTTTCATCTCCATTGTCTGGGCTGGATTCATACGCGGGTCCAGAGAAAGAATATAATTCTATCATACTGTGCCACTTCTGAACAACAGCTCTGTCTAGTATTGACAACCTCTGGCTTTAAACAGGGAAAACATCATGAACTGAATTTTAGGGTTCAGATTTCAGGTGAGATCCATACAGTAAACTGAATGCTCAATTCACAGAGCACTCATAGTTTAGTTTTGAAGTTTAACAGATGTAATCTGTAACAACAACAACAACAATAACTTGCATTTATATAGCACCTTTAATGTTGTAAAACGTCCCAAGGTGCTTCACAGGAGTGTTATAAAAAGAACAAAATTTGACACTGAGCAACATAAGGAGATATTAGTAGAGGTGACCAAAAGCTTGGTCAAAGAGGTAGGTTTAAAGGAGTATGTTAAAGGAGAGAGGTGGAGAGGTTTAGGGAGGGAATTCCAGAGCTTAAGGCCGAGGCAGCTGATGGCACAGTCGCCAATGGTGGAGCGATTAAAATTGGGGATGCGCAAGAGGCAAGGATTGGAGGAGCGTTGAGATCGCAGAGAGTTGTAGGGCTGGAGGAGGTTACAGAGATCGGAAGGCGCGAGGCCACGGAGGGATTTGAAAGCAAGGATGAGTACTTACTTTTAAATGTCAGCTCCTGCGAGCTTTTCTGAGATTTGTATGAATTATAACAGCACATGTGCTATATGCCGAAAGAGATAATATGCCTGAATTAATTAAATAAAAAATGCATCATGTTTTAAAGGCAATAATTCATTTTAATCAGCATCTTTGCTGATTGCATCGCACAAAAAAATCTTGACCAGTCATGTCAAAAGCAAGTACAAAAGTAAGGAAGTTATGCTAAACCTTTATAAAACACTGGTTTGGCCCCAGCTGGAGTATTGTGTTCAATTCTGGGCACCACACTTTAGGAAGGATGTCAAGGCATTAGAGAGGATGCAGAAGAGATTTACTAGAATGGTACCAGGGATGAGGGATGTCGGATGCCTATGTCGGATGCCTATTTCATTGCTGAACACTGCATAATCGAGCCTTTGTCCTGTTTTTGAAACAAAAAAGGAAATCAATAGATTAATTTATTTACATCAATTTTAAAAACAATGAGATTAAAACTCATCTATTTGATAGGAAAGGATAATTTAACTTGGATATTCTTTTGACTGATGTGTGTTTAGTGGGCTTTGGGGAAAGGGCAGGAGAGTGGGACTAATTGGATAGCTCTTTCAAAGAGCCGGCACAGGCATGATGGGCAGAATGGCCTTCTATGCTGCACCATACTATGATAGTATGTGATGTCACTCCTGTGTAAATGACTTCCATGAGTATTTCTGCACTCCAGTGTACACTGTACACACATCAGTCAAAAGAATATCCAAGTTAAATTATCCTTTCCTATCAAATAGATGAGTTTTAATCTCATTGTTTTTAAAATCGATGTAAATAAATTAATCTATTCATTTCCTTTTTTGTTTCAAAAACAGGACAAAGGCTCGATTATGCAGTGTTCAGCAATGAAATAGGCAACATTGTTCTTAATAATAGGATGTTCTCATAATTCAGCTGTTCTGAGAATAAACTGAGTTAAGAGATTGATTTTGTTGGT
Organism: Heptranchias perlo; assembly: GCF_035084215.1. NCBI lineage: Eukaryota > Metazoa > Chordata > Chondrichthyes > Hexanchiformes > Hexanchidae > Heptranchias > Heptranchias perlo. Next base: position 42,817,309 of record NC_090336.1, read on the forward strand.
AGTGGGGGAGGAAGAGTGAGGATCATGACTCCCATAGATTAGTTCATGCCTTTGATCTGAAATTTCTTTTTCCTGAAATTGACACCACAATTCACTTGTAAAATAGGGGCACCACTGACACACAGGGCGTTTTATCATTTTGTCCGAAAAAGCCATTATCATTGTTGCCCGTTTTATCCTAACAGTATGTTTAAATGAGATTTAATGAGACTTGTATTAATATTCAGCATTTCTACTATGTTCATGTAAAAAGCTTTTACTTACCTTGCAAGACATGTTATAGCATTTAGCAGCACTGTGTATGTAATTACACACAGAATACGAGGATGCATGGGCCAATGTTAAGACTGCAATACACCTGAGGGGGATCAGGTCACATAATTTACTGCGGGAGTGAAGCTTGAGCATTTCATTATCATCTGAGCCCTGAGAATACATTGCAACAATTAACATACTGCTGCACATCTTTTAGTCTCTATATTTTTAAATTTTGCAGTAGCGAGAGTTCATGCTTGAGTTTTGCTCCTGGACATTGTAACCTGGGTAGGGGTGGGGGGCTTGGGGTGAGGAATATTTAACTGAAATGTCTATTCTTTTTCCTTCTATTTATTGCTCATGAATCTTGCTTTTCTTTCTCCCTCATTTGTTTCTTTTCAATTTCAGGATATCTGGAGAACAGGTTTTAAGGAGAACTCAAGCGACTATTTGTCCATGCATCTGACTTTCTTTGGTGGTTTGGGGTGGTTTTCATCTAATTCCCATGAAGTCTAGTACTTTGGTGTCATATTCCTCTGATGGGCAGCCATCTGAAAGGTCTGAGAAATGTCTACATTGGTCATGGAGAAGTCTATGAACTGAATTTTCATGCCCCATTAATTCATTTACTAATTAATGGTACAAACTGTTGGTCCACAGAATTCCTGTGGTTGAGAGGGTGAACAGCCCACCTGACTCCAGGATTTCATTAATGTCACTCTTCAGTCAGCTGTTATGAGGTTTGTGACTGGAATGTCTACCTTTAGCAGCATGTCCAAGATCAGGAATTTTATGGAACTGGGAATCAACATCCCACAATTCTAGCAAAGTGCATTAGTAATCCAACAACTGCATGTAATGTCGCACACAGCTCTAGCCCAGTAAACAATCTGGTGAAAATGTTAGATTGCACAGAGAGGAAAAGAAAAAAAAAGTTAATAAAATGGAACTTGAAATAAATGCTCAACCAATGAACAAAATTCAGCATTCACGTTATTAAAAACATCACCATGTGATGGGATAGGGTTTGTGGAAATTAAAATAATTCAAGTTGCAGTTTAAGGAAGAACTACTGAACAATGACTTTGTAAATATAAGCCTTTGTATATGGAAAACCTTACTACTGTCTATTTTCACACCATTCAGATGAAATTAATTCAGACGAAATTAATTCAGACCCACCAAAATTACACAGAATTACAAAGAATTTACAGCACAGAAACAGGCCATTCGGCCCAACTGGTCTATGCCAGTGTTTATGCTCCACACAAGCCTCCTCCCACCCTACTTCATCTAATCCTATTAGCATCTTCGTCTATTCCTTTCTCCCTCATGTACTTATCTAGCTTCCCCTTAAATGCATCCATGCTATTTATTTCAACCATTCCATGTGGTAGCAAAATCTCACAAGTTACCCTTCCTCTCAGCATGCAAAACAAGAAGAACTGGAAGTTTCTAGCTCCAGTATTTACCTCATGCAATCATATAAACACAATCATCATCAGCCACATTCTCAATGTGATTCTTCCTTAAAGGCATTACAAAAATTTAAAACATTATTCAGTTTTATATTTATTAGAAATATTTAGGTAGCACTGCTCTATCAGGTGGAACCACACTAGAAAGCTTTGAATAATTCCCAGTTTGTATGCTGATTAATCGTAGCCTACACAATCCGAAAGCGTTCTTGCATGTAATAATAGCTTGAGAATAGCTTCGCCTTTTCTTTATTGCAGAAAAGACATTTAAAGGGGCAGTGTTATCCCACTGGGGAAAGTGGCAAGACAAGCAATTACACTGTCAGGTTAGAACAGCCTAATCTGTTAACAGGAGAAACAGTACCATTAGCAATGGCAGGATCTATCAGAAGATAGATATGAATGAGGAAGGCCTCTCGGCTCATCTAAATTTATCCATTATGAAAGATCCTTAAGTCTCCCAATTGCAGCACCAATTATTTCTTAAATGATTCCAGGGTTTTTGCCTCCAATATTCTATCTGGAAGTCTAGTCCGTGTGTTGATCACTATTTGTGTGAAGAAAAATTTCCCGATCTCAGCCCTAAATTTATCTTTTTACTAGTTTAAACCCATGTCTCCCTGTTACACTCTCACAATTGAATTTAATGCATATTCCAGATTTACCCTTTCCCATCCTTTAAATTATTTTATAAAGCTCTATAATATCACCTCTCAGTTGAGTCCTTTCTTGACTGAAAAGTCGAATTTTCTCCAGTCTTTCCTCAAAGCTTAGATCTTTGATAATAAGAATCAGCCTTGTTGTTCTTCTCTACCCTGCCTTCAGTGCTTGAATGCCTCCATTGTGTCTTAGTGACCAGAAATGGACTCTGTACTCAAGTTGTAGTCTGACCAGAGCACTGTACGGTTGATCACGACTTCTTCTGACTTATTTTTAACTCATTGGCTATATAGTTCAACATTCTGTTGGCTTTGTTAATTGTTACTCTGCATTGGTTGGCTATGTTACAGGTTAAATAAGACTTCTAAGTTTCTTTCAACTTCTTTGTGAGCTATTTCAACATCAATCATGGAGTATGAGTCCCCTATTTTTCCTTCCTACTTTATACTTGTCTGTATTGAATTTCATCTACCATTGCTCTGCCCACATATTTATTTCCATCAACGCAGTCTGTAGTTTTTGAGCTGCTTCTGATTCCACTGCCTTTCCTAATTTGGTACAATCTGTAAATTTGACCACTTTTGTCTGCCATCATCTTTTCAATAAAGATAGTTTTGAAGACAAGAAACCATTTGGCCTTCATAATGAAGCTTCAATATGAAGATTGCACCATTCCAATTCTTCAATAACAAAAGTATTGAAAAAGCTCCTTGTATACTTTAGGATCGATAACTTGTTTAAAATTTGGAATTTCTAGTTTACGAGCCATAGGTTCAAGATAGCAATTACTCTGTAAGAACTACAGTACCAATTTGACACCTTCAAATGAAATGGTTGAATATTTAATATTTTGTTAATTTTTGAGTTTTCTTAATTTATTTTTTCTATTTCATACAGATGAATCACTTTAAGAATATAATTAACAAAAAAAATCAGGCAATAGAGCAGCTGTAACACAAAAGTATAGCACATAGGAGGCTAGAATGTGGAATCTAATCTCAACTACCATTCACAGAAAGATTATTCATAGTCTGTGCTAGGAACCTTAGATGAGGATGAGAAAGTGCCCAAGAAGGAAGAAACTCTCATCCTGAATTACTTGAGGATACCTCCTGGTACAATGGGAAAACAGAAATTACATTGATACTATCTGTGAAAACATTCTTGGAGTGGACTGTCCTACTGCCTGAACTGAGGAGGATAGTGGATGTTTGGGTGTCAAAAAGAGAAATAAACAAACAAATATTTAAAAACAAAATTCATTACTTTTTTTTACAATAAAAAGAATAATTTTATCTGTTAATGGTGATGTGGTAATTCCCTGCAATGCTAGTCTGAACAGCAGTCTAATCCCTCTATTGACTTTAACCTTTGTAAATGCTCAACTGTTAATATTCATCTCAGTGCTTCTGTACACCGATTAGATTTTTCCCACACACCCTACATTGTTTGACAGCTTTACTCTGCACACATGCATAAACACATCAAGTATGAAATAGTCATCGAAATGTTTCTTATTTATGTACCAACAGAGAAAGGTTAATGAAAGATTACATTCTAATACCTAAGATTAAGTGTTTTCTCTTTATTTACTTCTCTTCAGGCTCTTTGCTTTTTCTTCTAGCTGCTATTGTGTGCACTTTTGTTTTCTTTACTTCCTCATCTTTTTACTGTTCACGTCTTTTTTCTAGCTTTTTTTTATCATATGTATGGTAAAAAAAATATCTTGAAGCTGTGAAGATATTGAAAATAGAACATTGCCAAAGTCTAACTATTATTAGTAGAATAATTATTATACCATATATGTGGACTGAAAGTCAATAGTGTATTTGTAATGGGCTATTTCGAGCCTGCCATTACCACTAAGGTTCATATGCTTCCAGCTGTGAGTTAAGCTCCCTCTTGGTTTCTGACCACACATATGTTCATAGTAATGAGAGGGAGACACAGATAGAATACACTCATTGCGCTTTTTTGTGTCAAATGAAATCTGAACAATAAATACAGAACTGAACCCAATTCAAAAGATCTCCTGTAAATAATGTATTTTCCCACTCTTTTCATTTATCTCTCTAATCTCCTTTCTTCAATACTCTTCATTTTGTCCAGGTCTTGCACCCTTCCCCAGTTTAAAGTCTCATTCAAATGCCAGCACCTCTGACAATGTAACACTCTCCCAGTCTCGTGCTCTCTTTTCTAGTGATCACTCCTTTTCATCACTCCCCCTCTTCCTTTCCTCTTTTCACGGCCATCTCTGCTTTCTTGCCATTCTTTCCATTCTTCCACTTGCTCCTACTCAGCACTTTTATTCTCACACTGCCCCACTCAGTGGCTTTCACCAGCTGTGCAAATAGATATAATTTGAAACAATTGCATTGTGTGTGTCCTAGCATCTGCACCCTGGTGATATCTGCACAAAAAAAGTACCATTACAAAAAGTCCCTTACCCCAAGTTTAAAATGAAAATAAAGAAGGCGTGCAGCTCAGGGAGCACCTTTTAATTTCAGAAGTGCTACGTAAGCTCAAATTATTCTATGCAGCTCTTTTAACGATTGTGCTGTTATATTATTGGTATTGTTAGACTGTATGAAGACTCAATGAAGTCTTTGTGCTGTTAAAATAATAAATTAACTGTTTAATCATGAGGATGTTGGATTATTATTTTGCTTTTACGATATATATCCGCATGCTGTTAATATACTGACAACAACTTTAAACCCTTTTATGTAGATGCGGTCTTCACATTGTTAGGGTATTAATGCAATTAAGATAGAAATGATAGCTTCACACTTCCAGGATAGCGATGATCTACTCACACTGGTAAGATATTAATATCTTCTTGCTGCAAAGATATAAATGGTAGTTTGCAAAGGTCTAACTGCACTGTGTGGTATGATACTGAGCTATGAAGACTAGGAAGGCCACCTTCTGTACTGAGTCAGATGATCACAGCTAAGAATGCTGCAATTAACCTCAGTGCCTCTTAGTAAAGAAGCTGCAAATCAGTCATGATTCCTACTACTGATTGCAATCAAAGTGTATAGATACAGGTATCAGATGAGAAAGAATTTCACTTGATTATTGTCATGTTTGTCTTTAGTTAATCACGTATTTTTATTTGGAGAAAAAGTCCTTGATTTTTGCAATGCCAGCATGGCACTTGAAAAGAAAAAGAAGGAACCTGTATTTACATAACGCCTTTCATCTCTTCAGGACATCCCAAAGTGCTTCACGGCCAATTTATTTTTTTAAGGTAATCACAGTTATTATGTAGACAAATGTAGGAACCAATTAGTGCACAGTAAGGCCCCACAAACAACAATGAAGGATAAAGGAAGACCAAGGCACTTGCAGAACTCCTCTGCTTTTCTTCGAACAGTGCAGTGGGATCGTTTACATCCACCTGATGATCCAAATGAAGCCTTGGCGTAAAGCTTCATCCAAAACCCAGCAGCCTAGAAACTGGCGCTGGGATGCTGGACTGGGTAGGCCAGAGGCACACCTGATATTGATCCTCGGTCCTCATTTACAGGAGACCGGCGAGCGCTGGACGCCCGCTGGGCATTCACAGGCAGCTTGCTGGGGGGAGTGGTGGGGGAGTGATTTGGAGGTAGGAGGTTGACCGGGGTGGGGGGGGGCAGAGGTCAGGTGAGAGAGGGGGCCCCATCCGGAGGGGGTCAAGCGGGAGCCGACAATGGTCTTGCAGCAGCAGTGGAGATGGGAGGAGCACTCCTGCACCTCCCGACTCCACATTCAGGTAGGTATATTTTACAAAACTTACCTTTTTGGTGGCGGCCTGCAGCGGACCCTTTAAAGACAATTGGGTTAGGCCGCATGTAGGCCACGTTTTACTGAATGCAGCCAGCCTGGTGTCGGCTACATTCAGGACAAACCAATTTGGTAAAGAGGGTCTCTAACGGATTTTAGGCCCCTTATTTGTGTGTGCCAAGGGCCTAATGCCTGTTTCAGCTGTGGGCCCTGGATGCCTCTTTTGATGTGCAAAGCAACATGGTGGGTGATGCACTTCAGGCTCAGAATGTGTGTGTGTGCACACTGCCCGCCATTTTGGACACTTTTTCACCTGTAAAACGGGCACAGCATGATCAAATTTCTAGTCAGCATCTCTGACAATGCAGTACTCTATCAGTACTTCACAGAAAACAGCTGGGGCTAGAAATTTGGCCGCCTAGTGCCCATTGTTTTGGCACTACACGGCCTCCCGAAGTGCCAATATGGCGTCTTGGCTGTGCATGCACATTTCCAGCTTGATATGCGCGGGACGCCATCTTGTTACAGGTATTAGTGCATGTGCAAATACTGAATGCCGGAAGCATGTAAAGTAAGGAGAAAATGGATTCAATCAGTGTGCAACATTGATTTAAAGTGATAGACACCATTTTGGGTCTTAACGCTCAACTCAACGCATGGTCTTAACCACGACCATCTGAACATGTCTTAGAGTGCGTGGGGGACCTCCACCAGCCCTATTTAAAGGGACCATGCAGGATTTACAGGTTAGTGGCTGGATTATTGCTTCTGGTTGCCAATACATTTGTAGCTGTTTTTGGAGGTCTCCTGTACTTGAATACTAGGACGCGGGGACATAGCCTAATGTTTAGAGCCAGGACGTGCAGGAGTAAAGTTAGGAAACACTTCTACGGGCAAAGGGCGGGAGACGTTTGGAACACTCTTCTGCCAATGGCAGTTGATGCTAGCTCAATTGTGAGTTCTAAATATGATATTGATCGACTTCTGTGAACCAAGGGTATTAAGGGATATGGGGCTACGGCGGGTATATGGAGTTAGGTCACAGGTCCACCATGATCTCATTGAATGGCAGAACAGGCTCGAGGGGCTAAACATCACTGCCACTTGCTGCCACCTGTTATGCAACACCTTCTCTTGTAAGAAAGCAGGACATGTGTCTGGGTGATGTGCCTGTCATGGTTGAATAACTGCCAGTGTGTGGCCTGTGAGTTGTGGGTGGGCGGCTTGCAACAGTGGTAATGTGTAAGTGTGAGAGGAAGCATCTGATTGGAAGAGTTGAGTACTGGTGGAAAGAGTTTGTTGGTATGTGGGTGATGGGGGGTGTAGTGTGTGGAGCAATGGATGCGGCTAGTGGTGCAGTTGGTAGGAGATGCCACTTGACCTCAATCACCTTGCCTACTCGTGTCAAAACATTGAACTTCTTCCTGCACTGCATCCAAGTTCATGATGCTGTGCGCCTGGCATTGACTTCGTCCCCCGTTGCCTCCCACTGCCTTTTGGGCATATATCTCGAGGGCCTCTTGCACCCCACCCCCACGGATATAGGATGTCCCTCCTTCTGTCCACTTCGTGCACCAAGGCCTCTAGTGCATCAGCAGAGAACCTTGATGCACGCACTCTCGCAGGCCTGGTACATAACTCATCAGTGTGTAAACATAGGGACAGGACCCAAATCTATGTTTTACGTGTGCGATGTCTGATCTCCGTTCAGACTCCGTGCAGACAGCAGACTGTTATTATCAGCAAATAACAGGTACCGGCTACCTTTAAGAGATTTTAAGAGATAGCCTGCCTCTAAGAGATTGGAGCTCCTCCTGCTGGTGGAAAGTGCGAATTGCATTGAATCCTCGTGTCAACGCTGATTTCCAACTCTGCTTGAAGGTAAGTCCACAGGCCGGACGAATGTCTCATCCTGCCTGCGCAGGAAGCACCGGCCGTGTGTTACTAGTGGATCGTGCCACCTGCACCAGGTTTTTGGGGTTATCCAATTTAACCTCCCTAGTTCCCCCTCCAAGAGTGGGAATCATGGCTAATTTTCAGTTCCTTCTTATCTGGATCAATAGATTGACTACATATCCTTTTAAAAAAAACAAATAACTAGACTTTCTAAAACATAACAAACAATCTTTCAAACATCGTAAGGCTTCAGGTTTGACAGGGGTATCCTTTTCTTGAAAGTTATTATTGAATCTGCTTTCAGGCAGTGCATTCCAGATCATAACAACTCGCTGCATAAAAATATTTTTCCTCATGTCGCCTCTGGTGCTTTTGCAAAATACTTTAAATCTGTGTCCTCTGGTTACCGACCTTTGTGCCACTGGAAATAGTTTCTCCTTATTTACTCTATCACAACCCTTCATGATTTTGAACACCTCTATCAAATCTCCCCTTAACCTTCCCTGTTTTAAGGAGAACACCACCAGCTTCTCTAGTCTCTTCACGCAACTGAAGTTTTTGGTCCCTGGTACCACTCCAGTAAATCTCCTCTGCACCCTTTCTAAGGCCTTGACATCCTTCCTAAAGTGTGGTGCCCAGAATTGGTCACAATACTCCAGCTGGGGCCTAATCAGTGTTTTATAAAGATTTAACATAACTTCCTTGCTTTTGCACTCTATGCCTCTAGTTATAAAACCAAGGATCCCATATGCCTTTTTAACAGCCTTCTCAACTTGCCCTGCCACCTTCAAAAACCTGTGTATATGAACCCCCAGGTCTCTCTGTTCCTGCACTCCCTTTAAAATTGTTCTATTTAGTTTATATTGCCTCTCCTCATTCTTCCTACCAAAATTAATCACTTCATACATCTCTGCATTAAATTTCATCCGCCATGTGTCTGCCCATTTCACCAGCCTGTCTATGTCCTCCTGAAGTCTGTTAATATCCTCCTCACTGTTTACTGCATTGCCGAGTCTCGAGTCATCTGCAAACTTTGAAATTATGGCCTGTATACCCAAATCCAGGTCATTAATATATATCAAAAAGAGCAGTGGTCCCAACACTGACCCCTGGGGAACACTATTGTATACTTCCCTCCAGTCTGAAAAACAGCCGTTCACCACTACTCTCTGCTTTCCCTTAGCCAATTTTGTATCCATGCAGCCTCTGCCCCTTTAATCCCATGGGCTTCAATTTTGCTAACAAGTCTATTATGTGGTACTTTCTCAAACGCCTTTTGAAAGTCCATATACACAACATCAACCGCACTACCCTCGTCAACACTCTCTATAACTTCAACGAACTCACTCAAGTTAGTCAAATACAATTTGCCTTTAAGAAATCCGTGTTTGCTTTCATTTATTAACCCATATTTTTCCAAGTGCCAATTAATTTTGTCCCAGACTATTGTCTCTAAAAGTTTCCCCACCGCCAACGTTAAGCTGACTGGCCTGTGGTTGCATTGTTTATCCCTCTCCCCTTTTTTGAACAGGGCTGTAACATTTGCAATGGTCCAATCCTCTGGCACCACTCCCAAATCTAAGGAGATTGTGGCCAGAGCCTTCGCAATTTCCATCCTTGTTTCTCTCAGCAACCTAGGATGCATACCATCCGGACCGGGTGACTTTTCGACTTTGAGCTCTGCCAACCTTTTAAGTACCTCCTTTTTATCTATTTTTATCCCATCCGATTTCTCTACCACCTCCTCCTTTACTGTGACGTTGGCAGCATCACGAGAAAGTGATTTCTTGATCTGAGGTAAAATGTGAGCACACTTTCCTACTTGAAAATGCTACTTTTGGTTGTTAGTTCTCACAATGGCTGTATAATTGTAACTAACTTGGGGGGAAAAAAAGGAACAGAAGATAACTATGTATAGAAAACTAAAGAACTGAGGTGAATTTCTTGGGATGCAGCATTGAAGATTGCGTTGGTCTTCTTGGGGACAGATGACATTCCTGCTTTGTAAAGACTAGGTTAAAATATTCTGGTGGCAGCTTCCCAAATGTGCACTTGTGTGTGAGAATAAGGCCATTTCCTCGTAGCCTGTGAAGGCTTGGTGACGCATTGTATTAAAATATCATCACTCATTCAAGATGCCTGGAATTCCTTTCATAACTTCTTGTATGTCACACTGAAATACCTCTGCTGCTAAAGTTATACTGAAAATTAACATTCTGTCTTGCATCATACCATGTGCTGAAAACGTGAAACGTAGTGACTCTCCTTGTTGAGCTCCGACAGCTGATACCAAGGTTTCAGTTCCAGCTTTGAGAGCACACATGATCCATTTATCTCTGTGATAATTTCATTTAGCATTCAAGTATAATATTGTTCATGCTTAATTGCTTTGTTTGCTGCTTGCATATCAACAAAGGCATATATTGTAAGTATTCTTGGGGTTAAGGACGATTACTGGGGGTGAGATCCACGGTGTATGATCATCTATATCTTTATTACATCATTATTCTCCAAGTGTAGACTCATGGGGCTCGATTTTAGGGTCGGGTTTCCGGCGGGTTTCCAGCGGGGGGGCCCCGAAAATCCCGATCTCCGGTCACGTGACCGGATCGCGACGAAATCCCGGCCACTTCCGGGTACCGCGCTGACGTGCGGGGCTGCGCGCGCAAGCCCCGCTGGTGGGAATCCCGCAGGTAATTAAAGCCAGCGGGGTTCCACTTGAGAGTACTTACCTTGCTCGTTGTGGTCAGTTAATGAGCTGAAGCAGCTGTCAAAAGAGGAAGTGTGGGATTTTAGGTTCAAGGCAGTCAGTTTCCCACACTGGGGGAAACAGTACCTTTCAAACCAGGCGTGTTGCAGCCAGCAGCCTGTGGCAGGTGCCAAGGTGCGCTCCACGGGGGAGAGCCCTCACCCACGCAGGAGGCCACCGCGTCACATAGGGCAACCCCTGCCCCCCACCACCCCCCGCCAAGCCAGAGGACAGACCGACACGAAACCGCAGCCCCAGTCTGAGGACCCACACACCTACCCTGCACAACCCCTCAGACCAACACCTCCCAGTTGGGTGGTGTGTGGACACCCTCGGAGGACGAAGAGCATGACCAGCACCAGCAGCCTCGCAGTCCACGCCGTCCGCCGCAGAGACGTGGATCCCCCCAACACGGTGTTGTTGCACGCCCACCTGCACAGCAGGAGGGAGGGCTACCGCAGAGAGAGACGCGTCGCAGAGGGCACTACCCTCGCCACAGGGTCCACAGACCGAGGCGCAGCTCCCCGGACCTCTCCGAGCAGCAGTGCACAGGGAGGCGCAGATTCGCTCGACATGTAGTCGTGGAGATCTGCAGCCTCTTTCATGCCGAGCTGCTCCTGGCTGGCCCCAGCACCAACTGCTTACCTGTCGCTGGCAAAGTCACCACTGCCCTCCACACCTTCTCCTCCGCATCCTTCCAGGGTGCAGCCGGCTACACCGCCGATGTCTCTCAGTCGTCTGCGCGGACGAGCCCTGCAAATACACCTGCACCTACTCTGCAGTAACACGATGGGTGGCATCAGTGGTGGGTCCTCATAGTGATACCCAGGAGCGGGCATTATTGGACACAACGGACAGGATTCGCGGAGACATGGCAGTGGTGGTGTCAATATAATGTGTGCTGTTTGTTGCTCTGAAATTCAATATGGGTAACACCCATGACAAACCCTCAGACACCCTTGTGCACCCCCTTCATGCTGACGAGACGTTTGCCTTACGCTGCCTACTGCACATATGTGATGCATGCCCTGTGGCTGCAGCACAGGTGGTGGCAGGTTGAGTGAGGCTGGCCGTGAGGGAGATGCACGAGAGGGTGAGTATGGGATGGAGCCATTAGATTGTATGAGGATTGGGTCGCGTGTTAGTGGCAGGATGAGTACTGGCGAGGTGAGTAGGTGGAGGCAAGATGAGGATGGGGTGTGAGTGGGTATGAAGGGTGATGTGACAGAATAGTGTTGGCGGTGCCGAAGGAGATTTGGGGTGGGGGCAGTGTTGTGGCAGACGGAGTGTAGGGGAAAGACTTTGTGTTCTCACTGTAGCGGACCTACTGCGGTCATTGCAGCGCCTCCTGCACTGTATGCAGGTGGGCCATATGTTGGTGGCGCAGGTGACCCCCTCTGCCACCTCGAGCCAGGCCTTCTTGGTGGCAGAGGCAGGCCGCTTCCTCCCGCCCGCCGGGGGGAAGATCTGTGTCCTCCCCCTCCTCCTCACCCCATCTGATGATACCTGGGGTGAGGCATCATTAAACTGGGAGCAGCCTTCCCCCTGGGCTGCTCCATGCTGCAATTTGTTCTATTGGTTGCAGCATCTGTCAGTGGAGGACTGCCCCTTTAACTAGAGAGCCTCCAGCTGACAGATCGTACTGCGCATGCGCAGCCCGACCGACGCGCAGACCAGCGCCGTGGACCCCGGAGGAGCAGGTAATTGATTCCTATTAGTGGGTTGCCTGCTACGATCGCGTGGGCAACCCACTAATTTCGCCGTTCGCGTTTTCGACGCTCCCGGAGGACCACCCGCTGGGAACCCGCAGGCCTGCTAAATTTGAGCCCATGGTGTATGATCATCTATATCCTTATTATGTCATTATTCTCCAACTCTTTAGCTTTATCTCAACTTTCTTTTAGGGAAAATGGCTTCTTATGATGAATCTGAATAACAGGAATAATAGATTTGTGAATATGTAGTTTGATCTGCATACCCTTCAGCTTATTTATACTGTCAAATATTTGAGTAAATTAATTGCAAAAGCTTTCTGATTTTGGTAATATTGATGCTGTATATTGCTGAAGATAAAATAATGAGTTGTAGTGCTTGAATTGAACCCAGGCCAAATAAAAAATGGAGGCTTTCGCTTTGCGACAAACATGTGAGCTGAGGCTAGATTGATTCCTGCGATGACTAGGTTGATTCCTGTGATGAGACGGTTGTCCTATGAGGCGAGATTGAGAAGAATGGGCCTATGCTCTCTGGAGTTTAGAAGAATGAGAAGTGATCTCATTGAAACGTATAAAATTCTTAGAGGGCTTGACAGGGTAGATGTGGAGAGGCTGCTCCCCTAGCTGGAGAAAGTGGAGTTGAGGTAAAAGATCAGCCATGATCTTATTAAATGGCGAAGCAGGCTCGAGGGGCTGGATGGCCTTCTCCTGCACCTATTTCTTATGTTCTTATGAGACTGCTTACTGGTCAGACTCAATATGGGGGGAAAAAAGATTACGATGCACTGGAAAAGGTTTGTACCGAATGGAAATAACTGAATCTGGTGAAGCTTCACTTGAGATTCAGAAACAGCAAACCAATAAATTGGTAACTAGGTGCATTGATAATATGCTGTGGACACCCAGAATAAACAATGACTTAAATTGGTACACCTTGAAAATATTCCATTGTCACTGGTTCATTGCTGATCATCCAACTGACGACATGCTGTTCTGAGAAAATGGGTAAAGATTCATCATATCCTCCAAAATTGCATATGATAGGATCTCCTTCAGAAACTTGTGCTATTTTCACTGGCTACATTTTTGTGGATATATATCTGGGCTTCCATGTTTATTCGGATGTTTTTTGTCAAGATCTACGTTGGATGACTGAAAGCACTGGGAGAATTAATTTTGATTCCCATGTACCACCTTCTTTGCTGGACAATCACCAGTATGGGGGTACATTTCACCACACTGATTGGAGTTGACCTGTCTTGCCTGCGGTTTGGCCTTGAATATGATTCAGTTTGTCCGATTGATAGAAACATGTTGCTTAATTTGGTTTCCACTTCTGCTGCATAAAATTCAGTTAGATTAAGTGCTCGATCCAATTTTAACAGCGCATCTCAGATGCACTCTTTCTCCAGGGCCTGGCAGTGCAAAATGTTAGATGAATATCTTTCAATAATCACAACCTGCATCAGTGAAATCACAGTTTGCTGCTTGTCAATGTAAGCATTTGTCAAAGGCATATAAACATTTATTCCTGTATTGTGCAGCCCTCTGAAATCTGATTGATTTTTATGTTGAACTTTGCTTGGAGGTGTAATGATCAGTTAGAGCTTCCATAGCCTTCCCATAGAATGCATCATTTCCAGTGCCAGACAGCGTGTCGAATATTTCTCGCAAACCTTCTCTCCCGTAATGCAAAAGTAAAGCTTCCTTTCATGTAATACTGGCACTCATCATGGCACATTTGAACCATTTCATCCACCTTGATGGGACTGAAGTCAGGTTGTTTTATGGGTCAAACGAGAGTATATGAGGCAACACTGAGTCCATTACTAGTAGAACTGGACTGTTATTTAAATGGATATAGATATGTGGGATAAATGGTTATGTTGACAACTCAAAAAACAATGTAAAACTGAAAAAAAGCTCTGAATAAAAGCCAGTGAAAAAGTCCCTCTTTCGAAATGACTGAATAAGTTACATTTCTTTTTATTGCTTTGGATTTCAGGATTTTTATTGGTGTTTTTGGGGTGACATTCCACAATCAGTTTGTTCCCCTGTGAAAACTGGAAACCAGTGTTCTCATTTATTGACATATGAAATTAATTAGTTACAATGGGAGTGCAGTGGGACAGGAACGTACCAACAACTTGGGAAACAAACTAAAATACACAAAAGAAGGATTTAGAAATTTTTGAAGTTGTGGTGATGCAACATTTATTTTCTTAGGGATCTGGCCATGTTTTGATTTTTGACACTTTGTTGGTGCATTTTGCAGTACACTTAGATACTGCCATGAGCTTCTTTTGGACTTAGCAGAGATGGCAGCAACTACACCTCCTCTTCCCCCAATCAAAAAGTTTTGTACTTACCTTTTGGGGCCTGCGCTTCTGCTCCGACTGCTTCTAATTAGCAAAGCATTCACAGCAGACGTTCCACTCAATAGACCATTAAAATGGCTTTGGGCTGCATCCTAAATGATAGGACCCCGATTTGCATATATTCATGAGGCACCCCCGAATCAGATGGACACCTCAACCGCCCAGGAAAACATCAGCTTATAAAAGTCAACGGGCCTTAAACAGAGCGGTAGATACACCGCTTTCATTTTAATTCCCATTTAATCAATTCCCCTCATCCTTTTCCCCCTACCCTTACTCTTTTCCCCTTCCGCTCCCCACTCTTTCTCTATTCCTTGTTGCCTTCCCTCAGCTTACCCCTGGAGGTTTCATCACATGACCTCCCATCTCCCACTTCCCCCGTCTCCACCATTGATCTACCAACACGTCCATCCTCCTAGTGCACTGCCTTCCCAAACCAATTGAGAAGCAAACGTAACCTGATTAGATGATTCTCAACTTCAATCAAACAGCCGTTTTTCCGATCTCCAATGTTTTTTATAATCAATAAGTGAAAGTGTTCAAAGAAAATTTAAAAAGGCACACCATTTTTTTTAATGTCCTGATGATCTTTCTCCAGGATTGCTTGCAGCAGTGCCCTGGAGATCAATCTTCAATTCCTGATGACTCCAGGACAATCCTGGAACTTCTCTCTTCAGTTTACCCCTTTTGGCCTTTTGCTCTGGTATCCCTGGGATGCTGCTCAGAAGTAAACTTCACTTTTTAAAGTGTTCGTAGTATATCTGATAAGTATGTTTTTCTTAGTAGCTATGTTATAAGGACTATGTGCATTTAAAAAAATAAGAGACCAGCAGGTTTCCCAGCTGCAAAGAGCAGATCAAGAGCCCAGGGAGTGCTGGCAATCAGAGGCAGATGGAGTTAGCTATAAGCACTTTGAAGTCCCAAGCTGGTAAGCTGGTAAGCCGGCCTCCAGCAATGGAAGTCAGGAATGTAACGCACCAGAAAGGGTGGGGAGACTGCTGCTGTCCTGCAGCTTCTCAGGACTTCAGGTTGGGTTGGGAGGGGGGTGGGGAGTTTTTCCTGTACTGAAGAAGAAAATCCTGGCAGGCAAGTCAGCCAGAGCTCGAAGCGCTGCTTGAGGAGCCACTGTGCAAATGGAAAGGAAGTGGTCCAAATAGTAAGTTGTCTGCTCAGAATATAGTCGGTTGGCAACTATGCACTACAGCTGAAGCAAAATCTGCATAACCAACAAGAATTCATTAATCATAATTTATACCTCCTGATCTCATTGTTTATTCCCCAAATTATCTACAAATGTTAACATTTCTGAACAATTTTGGGCACTAAAAGGCCATGTTGGTCTTTATGTATACACATTTTTATTTGCAGGAAAAGTCCTTGATTTTTACAATGCCAGCTTGGTCCTTGCTTTGCACAAATCTGGTTCCCCCTCTTATATCTGGATGAACACACTGCAGGTATAATGCCCCCCACACCCCACTGTCAAATAACCTAACAACATTCAATACTTAGTCTCACAAGTGAAGAGGGCTGCCAGTGTCTGTGGAATTATACACCAGCACGGGCCACCACCACAGTAAATGAAAGGTAATTGGAGATAAAGAAAACAAATGACTTCCTTACCCAAATGTGCTCTGACAACATTAATAGCTTCCCACTTTCAACATTATAATATCTTTATTCTGTTAAGATATAAATTTTGTTACTGCTAAAAATGCACCTTCCCAGAGCTAAGATTAAAGAAGAATCGTTTACTTTTCAGCTATCGATACATGCACCTCAGGGTATGATATATGCCTTAATATATATGTATCTATATTTATATGTCTATCTATATATAGGTGTGCCGCAAGGATTTCCACCAAGGTGTCACTGAATCTAGGCACTCAAATCTCACCAAGTTTCAGCAACAATTTGAGGAGACTAAAAGGACACCTTGCTTTAAGAGGTGCAAGCTCGCTTTAAATTGACGCCGGGCCCACAGGAAATCCACCCCCCTTCCCCCCAACAATTGGACAGGCTGCCCGTCACCGTTGGAAATACATGGGCAGACTGCCAATTAAATTTAAATGAGGCCCGAACATCAAAATTGCTCTGGCCTCAGACTGATGACATTGGGCAGGAAGCCCAACTACCCACCCACCACTAGGCCCAAAACACCCAAAGTCAAAATCTATCCCCTTATGTTTTTTTTAAACAAGTGAAGCTCATTGAAAACAGTTTTCTTTATTCCCCAGTAGCAGGTGCCCTATGTAATAACACTGGATCAGTATGGAGTTTTGCTGCCTTAGGGACTCCCTGACTGGCACATAACGCCAGTCTGGAAGGTCATCAGGGTGATTTCTACTGATGTCAGCAAGCACATATATCAGCAAGTGACTGTGCTGGAAATCCTGCTCATCACCAGCATTAGCACAGCAGCTCCCAGGTGTTTGTGGAGATCCAAGTTGGCAGGTCTTCATTAAGGAAAGGAAAATTAATATGTAAATAATTCTTACCAAGTGGGAGATTTATGAATTTTTGACATTTGCTAGCTGGGGAAGTATTTTATTTGAAGGTACTCCCTTCTACACGCACCTTAATATATCAATTATATCTTTGTTCTGTTGTTATTAATGTATTAATAATTTCTTCATATTGTTAAGTTGTCAGTGATGTAATTTGGCTGCTTAGTCACCATTATCTTCACACTATTGAAGCATTGTCAGTGTCTTCACACTGTTAAGAAATTCAAGCTGTGTAACCTCCGCAGATTTATATTTCCTTTCAAAAACACTCATTAAGATAACGAGGTCCTGATAAGGTCCAGACATCCAAATACAAAATAGTCTTGAGCTATATTTAAATTATTCAAACTGAAAGAAAGAAAGAGAGCAAGAAAGAGTGAAAGAAAGAAAGAAAGAAATAGAAAGAAAGAAAAAAAATAGGAGCAGGAGTAGACCATACAGCCCTTCGATCCTGCTCCGCCATTCAATAAGATCACAGCTGATCTTCAACCTCAACTCCACTTTCCTGCCCAATCCCCATATCCATGGATTCCAGCATTTTCCCGATGACTGATGTCAGGCTAACTGGCCTGTAGTTCCGTGTTTTCTCTCTCTCTCCTTTCTTGAATAGAGGTGTTACATTTGCTACCTTCCAATACAATGGGACCATTCCAGAATCTAGGGAATTTTGGAAGATCACAACCAATGCATTGGCTATCTCTGCAGCCACCACTTTTAGAACCCTCGGATGTGGGCCATCAGGTCTAAGGGATTTATTGGCTTTTAGTCCCATTAGTTTCTCCAGTGCTTTTTCTCTACTGATATTAATTACTTTAAGTTCCTCACGATCATTATCCCCTTGCTTCCCCACTATTACTGGTATGCTTTTTGTTTCTTCTACTGTGAAGAAAGATTCAAAATATTTGTTTAACACATCTGTCATTTCCTGATTCCCCATTTATAATTTCTCCTGTCTCAGCCTCTAAGGGACCAATGTTTACTTTTGCTACTCTCTTCCTTTTTATATACTTGTAGAAGTTCTTACAATCTGTTTTTATATTTCTTGCTAGTTTACTCTCATATTCAATTTTCTCCCTCTATCAATTTTTTGGTCATCCTTTGCTGGTGTCTAAAACTTTCCCAATCCTCAGGCTTACTACTCTTCTTGGCAACATTATAAGCCTCTTTTTAAAAAATCTAATACTATCCTTAACTTCTTTGGTTAGCCACGGATGGATTACTTTTCCTGTGGAATTTTTATTTCTCAGTGGAATGTATATTCATTGAGAATTATGAAATTTTCTTTAAATGTTCACCATTGCCTATCATATCTTTTAATCTAATTTCCCAATCAACCTTAGCCAACTCGCCCCTCACACTTATGTAATTGGCTTTGTTTAAGTTTAAAACTCTAGCTTCGGACTTAAGTACGTCACTCTCGAACTCAACGTGAAATTCTATCATATTATGATCACTACTCCCCAAAGGATCCCTTACTATGAGATTACTAATTAACCCTGTCTCATTACACAAGACAAAATCTAAAATAACCTGATCTGAACCTGCTCAGTTTGCTCCAGCTCAGACTCTATGCTTCATCATGATTATTTCTGATCCAGACATCGTTGGTCTCTTCCTTTTGCTTCCTTATCCATGTTTAACACCTGAAGCATTTGTGCAGCAAAAACAGGAACAATCAAATTTAAAGCAAAATTTGATCAAGTTTTGTTGTTTTAAAAGGAAAACTCAATCAGTCACTACAATTGTTTTATTATAAAGTTAGATTGATATTAATAATCCCACATTTGTTATTTTAAATTTTTCTTCCTCAAATAAAATTATATTTTTGCTATTTTTTCCTCCAGGGACTAATTTCAGTGAATAATGCTGAAACAAAAAAACAAGAAATTGTGTACATTCATGCTGGCTTAATGATTTCTTTAAGCTGTTCAGATACTAGCCCCAAATTTCTTTGGAGCCTGTGGCATTTCAGAACGATGGCAGGACGGAACTTCCACTCACCAGTGATGTATGCCAACTCGTTATCATAACAGTGAACAGCCAAAGTCAAATGTGTCTCTCAACCAACATCATTAAAACAGATTAACTGGTCATTTATCACATTGCTCTTTGTGAGACCTTGCTTTGTACAAATTGATTGTCGCAATTCCCTACATTACAATGACTACACTTCAACAGTAATTAAGTGTGAAGCAGTTCAGGATGTCCTGATGTCAGAAAAGCGCTATATAAATGCAAGTTCTTTCTTTCTTTCTTGAAGGCTGCTGCTGCCTTTAAGTTTTAGGAAGCACCAGGACTTCCTCTGTGTTGTTTTTCTATGCTCAAAAGTGCAACCAAAAGTGTGCCCTGTGTGCACCTACTTCATGATAATCAGCTCCATCAGGAAGATTCCCTTCAAAATTGCTGAGACTCTTCTTGGCATTGCTGCCAAAGCAAAACAAGCCGTGGTAACATCAGTGCCAATCTCTCAGGTTGATGCCATCCTCTCCCCCAGCACTCCACCTCTGTGTCAATGATGTTGACAGGAAACAGTTGCACAGCAGACATGGAAGGAAAGGCATGGACCAACTGAGATGGACTTTGATGGTACTTTGGAGCAAAGAACAGAAGGAATCATGGAACATAGTGGAAGGATCTGTGAAAGATTTGAAATGCACATCAGGTATGGAGTAAGTGAGTGAGAGAGAGATACACTATCAGGAATTGGATGGGCTGGAGCAGGATTGGATGTCAGCAGGTTCAATAATGAAATGCCAAAAATTGTCAGCTATAATGATTTTTGTCATTTTCCAACCCAGAATATTAAGTCAGGAAGAGTAATGGCCCATGACAGAGAATACCCAATATCAGTAATCACATCATGGATACTTTCATCCCTTCCATCAACATTTTAATTTTCTTAGCTTGTGGACTTTCTGGCATTGAAAGATAAGAATGAACCATACATAGTCCTGGACATTCACAAACATCATCAGTGGATAACCTTCAAAACTGAAGGAATGAAGAGCAGACCTACTTCTGACTATATTATCTATAATTTTTAGTTCAGACAGGGCCTAGCACAGATCTATAACAGTATGGTTCACTCACCAGATATACTCAGGTTTGGATAGCACTTTACATTCCGATTCATATGAATTGAAAAGGTTACTTTAGAAGTCATGAAGTACGAAGTACTGCAGAAGCTCTCCTGCTTTTCAATATTAAATAAATCCTTCTGTGGCAGGTTTAAGACCAGATGTCACTTACATAAGAACATAAGAAATACGAGCAGGAGTAGGCCATTCGGCCCCTTGAGCCTGCTCTGCCATTCAACAAGATCATGGCTGATCTCCGACCTCAACACCATTTTCCTGCACCATCCCCATATCCCTTCATAGCCTTTAATATCTAGAAATCTATCGATCTCTGTTTTGAATGTAACCAATGACTGAGCCTCCACAGCCCTCTGGGGTAGAGAATTCCAAAGATTCACCACCCTCTGAGTGAAGAAATTTCTCCTCATCTCAGTCCTAAATGGCCTACCCCTTATTCTGAGACTGTGATCCCTGGTTCTAGACTCCCCAGCCAGGGGAAACATCCTCCTTGCATCTACACTGTCGAGCCCTGTAAGAATTTTGTATGTTTTAATGAGATCGCCTCTCATTCTTCTAAACTCTAGAGAATACAGGCCTAGTCTACTCAATCTCTCCTCATACTTGACAGCGCTCTGGGAATATAAGTAGTAATTTTCCCTTTCATGGCTTGGGCGGTAATCTGGCGGAGCAGATCGCCTGTCTGTTGTAGAACCCGCCTGAATTTCATCCCATATACATGCATTTTGGTCAACTCTTCTCAACAAACACTATCATTACTGCACAGAGCTCCTCTGCCAAGACCCACTCCTGTGAGGAGGGAAAATCAATTCATTTCTCTCTCTCCCCCTCACAGGTGGAACATTTGATAGAACAACTCTTTACCCGGAGACCTAGCAGAGAAATGACAAAATTAAACTTAATTGTGGCAGGTAGTTGTAGATGAAAAACAGCCCAAAAACTCATACACTCATCCAACTGTAAGTCAGGTTTTTATCTTAAGTCAATTGAAATGGGTTGGATTTACAAAGAAAATAGTCGGATATCATTCAAAAGATCTACAGGTCTGTAAACTTTGGTTTTCTTCAAAATCTGAAATGCCGAAAAATTAAACAACCACAAAATGTTGTTTTTGGCGATCCTACAATGATGCTGATTGGATATGGGTCCTTTGGGGGTACTGAGTGTCTTCAGTTAGAAAGTAATGCTTTTGAATGAGATCTGTTCCATCTTCAATGCCCCAATGACATATCCTTCCAAAAGCAGAGCATATAAATATTAACGAACACATTGAATCAACTGGCAGGAATATTTAAGAATCTGTTAGATGGGAATTATTGCACTGAGCGAATATTTATCTGTGTAGCAGACTCGCTCTTTTGGAATTTAAACGAGTTAGACTGCTTCAAGGTGGAAGTTGATTTCCTCTTGTTAGTTACAGTCTTGTTATGTCACAGAAAATAACACAAAGCTTTACTTTACATTAAAGAAAAAAATAATATGCACATAAAAATAATGCAAGCATTAACCAGATCTCTCAATAATTAGTAGTAATGCTATTTCATGATATGAACTGCAATAATGATATAAAGAGTTTCTCTGTGTTATTAACTTCCCAAATAAAAAAAGCCTCCTCAAATGTCATTTAATATCTACTAGTGACTTTACAGAATCTTGCAATTTCCTGATGAGCAGACATCTGGAGTACAGTGTTGTTTGCAAATTAGTAAGAATTGAAAACTGTTCAGACAAGAGAGCTCTGTTACATGTATTACAAAGGACAGTTCTATGGGATTCCAGCAGTGCATTACACAAGAGACACTCCATTGACTCAACATTACATTACACAGGAGAACTCCATGGATACAACGGTGCATTACACAAGAGACACACAGATTCAGTAGTGCATTGCACAGGAGACGTCCAGAGTGGCGCTTTGTGAATTAAACAGGACATTCTAGACTGAAGCATTAGGATATACTAAAAAGGATAGCACTAGGGATGCTTGATGGTGACACTTGGTAGAAGAAGTAAACAAATAAATTCTATTACTCACAGCAGATATTCCTTTTGAGCACAAGCTCATGAAAATATTCCTGTAAAAGATAATGAAGTAACCTTGGCCTTGAAATTACATGGTGTGATATTAGTGTATGAACACTTAACTGCTCATTATGAGATTCATTTGCCTGCTATTTTAACAGAAGCATGAACCTGTATAAAGTAAATGTGCCAACATTTTGGCTGAAAAATAAACAGGCTAGTACCTCTGTTAAATTAGCAGACAATGTAATTTAAAGGTCCTAGAATATATATGTTAGGAAGCCACTAGGCATAATAGCCCAGAATTTGCTGGGGCAGGACATCTGGCGGTGTGCCCCGTTAGCTAGACCTTTTCCCTCATCCTTCAGCTCAAACATTTTTTGAGTTGGACGTGCGAGCTGATAACAGCAGGGCAACGGGCGATCTGGAACCTTGGTGAACAACATGACCAACAGTCCATCTCCTTAACTAATGAGATTTAAGGATTGAGAAAGAAACAGAGGAATGACGGTGAAGGAAATTGGATGAAATCGAATCAAATCAGGTACAGAAAGAGAAATAAAGAGAGCAAAAGAAAGACTGGGAGAGAGAAAAGAAAGAGAAAGAAAAAGTAAGAAAAACATTAAAAAAATTAAAGAACAATTCAAAGATTAAAGAACAATTTCCTACCTGCAGGAATGAGATTCCACAGTTTCAGTAGATCCCTTTCTGGGCCGGAGAGGTTGAGTGGCATTGCAGAAATATAAATCTCAGCATTTAAAGGGTCCTTACACTGTTAAGTACCAGCCCTAACTTTGTGCGGCGAGATTAGTTGGTAATTAGTGCACAAATGCAGCAATTTCTTGAAACTCAGGGGAGGTTGAGGGTCAGCCGCCTTTCTCGCGAGGCTAGCGGCGGAGCGGCGTAAATCGTCCAGCAACTTGTGGCGATTCGCAGCTCACGGGGTATCACTTCCTCGCCACAAATTGCTGGAAGATTTACACACTAACAACGGTGAGCGCCATTAAACTCAACGTTATTTTGCCAGCAAATTCTGGCTACTATTTATTCAATAAAGTGACCAAATAATGTATGAACACCACAATTGAGCGTTTTAGAGGCTAGCACCACCATGACTGAATACCATGAGGATAATTTCCAACTTCACTGCCTGGACGGTAACGTGACAGAGTAGATCACCTGTCCCTTATAGAACTCATTTGATTTTCAGCCCATTGATCTCTACAATAGTCGAGCAATCACTGCATTACCACCCAGGCAGTGAAGTTGAAAATTAACTCCCATATCTAATAAATCACTCAACATTAAATAAATGTAAATAATTATTAAAGCATTACAGGGTCTCATTCTCCTCTACCAAAACCACTCACTACTCTCAGACTATCCTGAACAGCAAAGATAAACCCCAACTCTTTTTCTCCACCATCGATTACCTCTATAAACCTTTCTCCCATGCCCCCCACCATCCCTGCCCCCCACCGTACCCACCACCGCCCCCCCCCCCCCCCACAACCCTCCGCATCCTCATCTCTAACAAGCAATGTGAAGAGCTCATAGATTTTTTTTCTCCCCAAGACTGAAACCATCCGCTCGGTCGTTTCTGCTGCTTCTCCCTTTCCCCTCGCCCACCAAACCAAACCTCCCCCCAGCCCTCCCCCATGGGGGAAAATGGAAGATAAACTAGAGAGAGCCACTGGACACAATATGTATTCAATAAATAGACTGACTAATACAGAAACAACAAAAACAAGTTTATTAGAGGCTAGGACCACCTGCAAGATGAATATTATGGGGATTATTTTTAATTTCATCGCCCGGGCAGTAATATGATAGAGCAGATGGCCCGCTCATTATAAAAGTAAACCTGTCTGTCTCTGGTTTTCATCTTATTACCCCCTTGTCCATATATGGAACAAAAACAGTTCCATCGAAATAACACCTCATGAGCTGAACAATGCAGGCCACAGTATTAGAGACCAAGAAACAGAAGAACTCATAAGCAGCCCTGTAAAAGGCCTTTGTATCTGTCTGTTAAGGTGTGGAACTAAATGTTTCATAAAATTGAAATATAAAATATTCTCATTCGGTATCTATACAAAGTAAAGACGTGCACTTCTTGTTTGTCCATCACACTTCAGGTGTCATAATTCAGATGTCACAACCATATGCAAATTTCTTCCACTTAATTAGTTGACATTTCATATTCAGAAAAAGGCAACCAATCAGGAATCTGTAATCATCAGCGGTGAGAGAGATCTGCCAATTAAAAAGCAGAAACTGAACCAATTAAGTCATTGAAAACGTACTTTTTTGCGATATCTTTTCAACTGCCATTGTTTCTTCAGCTAACATAGGTAAAAAAAAATGTTGAAAATAATAGGGGTAATTTGTAGCTTCACTGGCTGGCAATCTGGTGGAGTGGATCACCTTCCCATTGTAGATGAAAATCTGATGGGTTCTACAATGGGACAGCAATACGCTCAACCAAATTATCTTCGGACAGCGAAGGTGAAAATTTATCCCGATGTTTGTAACTTAATAAAGCACAAATACACATTTCACAATAACATTAGCTCTAAATGTTTTTGTCATTGACAAAATTTAAATATGTCAGTGGAAATCTATTTGTTAATTTTTACTTGGGTGCATCAGCCTCTTTGAAAAGCCTAGAGTTTGAGCTGAAATTCTTCCAAGAGCTAATACAATATGAAGAGAGATAGCAACTACATCTGTGCCTACAGTTCCAAAATGCACACTGTGGATATATCGGTAGGATTCTCAAAGCTGATTTGCCCAACAAGCTGACCTATGTCTTTCCTCAGTCTGTAACGATAATTGTGAATTTTTCCAAATGATTTCAAAACTAGCTGGAGCACGATCTTTAGAATCATCTTAGGTAGTATTTTGACAGAAAAAAACTGTGCTCAATTTTACTTCAGAAAGAGCTTGGCTGAGAGACAGGGACAATGAGACAGAGATAATAGGCTCGATATTAGGAGGGCTGCGGGTTCGCGGCGGGGGCTCTATTGGGCGCGTGGGTAACGCTGCTGAGCTGCGCGTTGGGCGGACTGCGTATGCGCAGTAAGGTCTGTCAGCTGGAGGAGCTCTATTTAAAGGGGCAGTCCTCCACTGACTGATGCTGCAACAAATAGGAAAAATTACGGGATGGAGCAGCCCAGGGGGAAGGCTGCTCCCAGGTTAATGATGCCTCACTCCAGGTATCACTGGATGGTGTGAGGAGGAGGGGGAGGACAGAGATCTTCCCCCCGGCAGGCGGGAGGAAGCGGCCTGCCTCTGCCACCAAGAAGGCCTGGCTCGAGGTGGCAGAGGAGGTCACCTGTGCCACCAACATATCATGCATCTGCATACAGTGCAGGAGGCGCTGCAATCACCTAAGTAGGTCAGCCAAAGTGAGTACATTTACTCATTCCCCTACACTCCGTCTGCCACATCACCGCCCCCACCCCACATCTCCTTCTGCATTGCCAACACTACTCTATTACATCACCCCTCACACCCACTCAAAGCTCATCCTCATCTCACCTGCACTTACTCACCTCGCCAGTACTCATCCCGCCACTACCACTCAACCCAATCCTCATACAATGTCATGGCTCTATCTCATACTCACCCTCTCATGCATCTCTTTCATGGTCAGCCTCACTCAACCTGCCACTACCTGTGCTGCAGCCACAGGGCATGCATCACATATTTGCAGTAGGCAGCGTAAGGCAAATGTGTTGTGAGCATGAAGGGGATACACAAGGGTGTTTGAGGGTTTGTCATGGTTTTTACTTATATTTAATTTCTGACCAACTCACATCACATATTATATTGGCACCACTACTGCCACGTCTTTGCGAATCTTGTCTGGTTTGTGTAATAATGCCCTTTCCTGAGAATCACAATGAAGACACACACCTGATGCCATCCATTGTGTCACTGCAGAGTGGGTGTAGGTGTATTTGCGGGGCTCTTTTGTGCAGACGACTGAGAGACGTCGGTGATGTCCCCGGTGGCACCCTAGAAGGAAGCGGAGGAGAAGTTGTTGAGGGCAGTGGTGACTTTGCCAGTGACAGGTAAGAAGATGGTGCTCAGGCCAGCTGGGAGCAGCTGGGCATGAAGGAGGCTGCAGATGTCCACGACTACATGTCGAGTGACTCTGAGCCTCCATGTGCGCTACTCCTCAGAGAGGTCCAGGAAGCTGAGCCTCGGTCTATGGACCCTGTGGCGAGGGTAGTGCCCTCTGCAAAGCATCTCTCTCTGTGGTTGCCCTCCCTCCTGCTGTGCAGGTGGATATGCCACAGCACTGTGTTGTGGAGCTCCACGTGTCAGAGGTGGATGGCGAGGCTGGCGAGGCTGGTGATGCTGTTCACCTTCCGAGGAGGTCTTGACTGCAGCTACGGTGGCCCCCATCCAGAAGATGTAAATCTGAGGGGGTCCGCAAGGTAGGTACATGTCTCTGGACCTCGGGGTAAGTGTGCAAGTTGGTGAATTTGATTGTCAGGAGGAGGGTGGTGGAGGCCAAACTTTGTCCAAAGTGACAGAGTGGCCTCCTGCAATGAGTGAGGGTCTCCCCCCCACACCTGTCAAATGGACCTTTGCAGCTGCCACAGGCTGATAGCTGCAACACGTCCATTTCAACTAGGAGTGTTTCCCCCAGTACGGGAAACAGTCCTAGTTGTTTGTAAAATTCCACCCCTCCTGAAATATTCCCTTAATCAGGTCTGTTAACGACCTAAAATACCAGAATAAATATTGTTAAGTGGCATCCGGCCGGCTTTAATTGCCTGCGGGAGTCCCACATGCGGGGGCTGCGCGCGCACGTCAGCGCGTGTGTGGGGAACCCTGAAGTGGGCGGCTTGAAGCCGGGCTCCCAACCCGCTCCAGGATTCCCCGATTTTCGGAGCCCCCCCCCCCCGCCAGGAACGCACCCGATAGCGAGTGCTAATATCGGGCCCAATGTTACAACTTTGTTGAACACTGTATTCTGACAAAATAGAAACTTTTGAAATAAGATGACATTGCTGGAAAAGTATTTTTTTTCTCCAAACAATATCATTCTCTGCGTAGATTTAAACATCCCTTTAAGGACCACTGGTTAGACCTAAAAATATTAGTCCGAGCTTTTGCAGTGCAAGCTCCCACTACTCTAACTGAATTTAAGAATCTGGGTTGGAAATGTGTGCAGGAGCTTGAGGCCTGTACTTATTTCAGGTGGCTGCCAAAGTCGTCAAAAAAAGGCCCTGACCAATTTAGCGGTGGCCATAATGCCCAAGCAGATTGGGTGCAGGCCTCTGCCCTGCTAAATTGATAATCATTGTGCCCATTTTACATCTGTAATACATAATCGCATTAACCACTTGATTAAGTGGTTAATGCGATGTTGAATTTTTGCCTCCATATGTAGACAGCAGGATTTGCAAGATCTGAATCTCTGAAATCTATGCTTCAGCTTCAAAGCCTGAATGGCTTTGACACCTAAAGATAACAAGATTACTATTTTTAAAAGATGTATTCAAAGAGCTCTTGTGCAGTGAGTTGTCAGCAGCTTCCAGAGAGCTTGAATTTTGAATTCCAATTTCAACTTCCATTCAGATTTAGCCACCCACATCGGCTGGCTTTTGCCAGTTATTAGTATATTATTACTGGGCAAAGCAGTTTACCAAGGTAAAGGAGGAGAGGGGCGTTAATATTGGCCCACCCTGTAGATATGCAGCTGCTAATAGCTAATCATGAGGCAGTATTGATAGTGAATATCGTAGCAAAGTCCATCGTCCATTTTATCCTAGATGAAGCACTCAATGGCGGAGGCAGCAGCTGGTCGTCTATAGATCGAGAACATTAAGAAAGTGAGGAAATATAATCAGTAGAAATTTACCATGAGCCACTTGATCTGCTGACCCTATTTTGTGTCATCTTCTCTTCTTTAGATCTGTTGTGTGTCACACACTATTTGCTGATGGGGAGAAGGCATCTGTCAGTCTGACTTTTCACCCAGGCTATTAGGAAGTACCCAAAGGACATATAGATTGACTGGAGTTGATTTAATTCAGGTCAAGAATTTTCCATGTTGCAAATTACTATGCTGAACCCATGCTCAGCTATTCCATGATATGACACATTAATGTACTAATGCTCTTGTTTGCCATTTACTAGAAATAGTTTGTGCAGATGTTTTATAATGGGAATACCTTTATTTTGAAAGTGGCAAAGGCTGCTCAGTAATCAAGTGGTTAATGCGATTACGTGTCATGGATTTCGGTCTTTAACGAGAAAAGCAATGTCCTCCTAAGGATGTCTTTGTATGAACAGTGAAAAAAAAACAAAAGTAAAATTGAAATACTGCCTATGTCAGGGATGTTGGTTGCCCTGAGGAGTTAATTCATTAATATTCAGTACGGTATCATAAACATTTCATAATTCACACTCGACTAAAATGGGCTACATATTACTATGGTCACAAGATAAAACAAATTCTTGGTAACATAAATATTCAGCTATGCTTTTATTTCACTTCATACAAATATGGTTGTAACCTGTGTTTAACAGGTTTGGGCTGTCAAACTCCCACCAACAGATATTGCTCTGCTCTTTGATTTATAGATTGATAATTTAACTTCAAATAATACTGACTCTCATTCACCAGGGCCTTTCCTTATTCAATGCAATTAAATGTCATAAAATACAGAAGATCAAGGGTTTTCACTGAAATGTTGAATGCAGATTCATAATTCTGAATAACTCAAGGAGAAGGATATCTTCAATACCATCTCTCTTAGTTTCCATAACTACATCAAATACTACCAAGATTATACACAGCTTTTCTATATACAACATGCTCTCTCAGGGTAATAGACTCAACAGCGTTAATTTGTTCATTTATCCTCGAAGCTCAGTTCCATGCCACTGAGCACTTAAATATTAATACCACATTAAATAAATGTAAGAAATGTTGAAATTAATAAAATTAATGCCGAGCGAGATTGACTGGCAAGAATTATAAGTAAATAAGTGTAAATGTATAGATAAAGCAACCAATCAGCAACCAAGCAGATGTCATTATACTGACCAAACTTCAACAAGGTGCAGATTTCAAATCATTAAGCTAATAAATTGACTGAACTAATCTTTATTAAACAGTATAAAATTTCAACTATTAGGCCAAATAGCCTTGATTTAAAGGGGCAATATTGGTGACTTTTTGATCTTCCTTTTTTCCCACCTGGGAACAGTCCTCTTTAAAAACTCCAGCTATGATTCATCAGCAGAATCATGTTGCAGCAGACACATTGGGCATGATTTTAACATTGAAAAACGGGTGGGGTGGGGGGCATTCAAAATCGCAACCATTTTAGACCCGCCTCCAACCCACCCATTTCCGGTTTTCACTGGGGCGGGAGACCAACCCACTCCCAGGGAGGCGGGTTGGTGACTAAAACCTTTCAAGGCGGCTGCAGGCCTCCATTTTTGCAGGATTTGCAATTTCAACCCTTGGGGACCGAGATTCCTGGGCCTTCTCCTTCACGCCATGTGGAAGGAGGCGAGAAGGCCCGATCCCCCACGCTGACCTCCGATCCCGACAACCCCCCTCGTGACTGACCCCCGATCCCTCCCTCCCATGACTGACTACATCCCCCCATGCCCACCGGTGCCACCATGCCCACCAGTGCCACTGTGCCCACCCATGCCCGTCAGTGCCCTCTGCCCTGTGCCCATCATACCCCCCCCCCCACCACCGCCATCCCTACAATCCTCTCCCTGGCTGCTCAGTCGGACGGCAAACCGACAAAGAAAATAAATTACGTCCTTACGTCAAAATCGTAAGGATGTCCGGTAAACCCGTACTTCCAGGTTTTCCGTACGCAATTTGATCCCCCCCGCCCCCTTCCCGGCTCGAGGTCAAAATCATCTTTCTTAATACAAATGCTGTGTTTTTAATTAAATTATAACAAAATTAATTTCTATTCTTGACATTGTCAATTTCATGATGACATTATCACATTGCTAATCATGTTTTATGCCTTCCTTTATATAAAAAAACATGCATTTTGAAAACATTTTACCATAATTACAATTCCCTTTTAAACAGAAAATGAAAAATAAATTTTGCTTTGCAGTCTGGGCTTCCTCTAGAATAACAGTTGCCAGGCATTTTCCAAGATTTATACCATGAAATTGGTACCACCAATTCCAGGATAATGAAGAATCTTAACAATACGCCATAGCAAGGGCGCACGTTGAACCAACTCATAGGACGTAGCCATGTAATAGTCCGCCTCTACAGAATTAAATAGTTACGTATTCTAATGTTTCATTCATTTCCCCTCCAAGGAAAATGTTCACAACTATCCATGCTTCATGGTATAAACAATATAGGAAATGGTTCCCTGCTGGCCACAATGTTTTCACAACTGGCGATCTAACTATCACAATGTACTTGTGACTATTATTCAATGTCATGTCGTGAGGTTTCCAGTTCTAATATACTGGTACCAGTCTACTATCCTTTTCTGTTAAAGCAATTGAGACTTTCATAGGAAGTAGTTTATAATGGTTGCAGGAGTGCTGAGACAGTCTTACAGCTTTTACAACATTCCCAATTAGCTGTTACTTCATGGTTTTGTAAAATAAATTGCATTATTTATCACTAAACAACTCCTAGTCACATTTGAAGACCATCTATTTCCCAGTGAAGCTCTTAGAAAGATGTAGAACAAACCTCAGCAAGCAAAGAACTGGCTATCCCATAATTTCTAATTAACGTATTCACCATAATATTACAAAAGCATTCTTGAAAAAAATGATTGTTTTCAATAAGTGAGATGGCAAATATCCACCAGCATTTCATTAAGTTTTCAAATCCCTCCATGGCCTCATCCCTCTCTATCTCTGTCACCTCCTCCAGCCTTACAATCCTTCAAGAGCTCTGCACTCCTTCAATTCTGGCCTCTTGCGCATCCCCGATTTTCATCACTCCACCATTGGCGGCCGTGCCTTCAACTGCCTCCCTTAAGCTCTGTAATTCCCTCCCTAAATCTCTCCGCCTCCCTACCTCTCTCTCCTCCTTTAAGACGCTCCTTAAAACCTACCTCTTTGACCAAGCTTTTGGTCACCTGTCCTAATATCTCCTTATGTGGCTCGGTATCAAATTTTGTTTGATAATACTCCTGTGCAGTGTCTTGGGCATTTTTGCCACGTTAAAGGGGCTGTGTAAATGCTTGTTGTAGTTGTTGTAAGTTGCTTGTGTTTTGCTCGAATGCTGTGTTCTTGTTTTGCAATGATAATATAAATCTTGATGAATTTCATGAGTTGAGAAGTGATTCATGTAACAAAGAACATTGTCCTGATAGTTTCTCTCTTTCATGAAACCGCACAGAGTCACTGCTGACATCCAAGAAGTACACCACATCGCCTCTTTAAAATTCATCTTGTAATGAGACTCATACCTCCTCTCCTTATGCTTTCAGTCTCTTCACTGTGCAACAGCTGCTTCCTTCAAGTGAGTATAGAAACCTCAGGTTTTCAATGGCAGATAATATCACAACAACTCTTCAAATAATGGCACCAGTACTACTTCTTCTGCCCGTGGGAATACCTGAGTGTGAAGAATAAAACTACGTCATTATGTCAGGCCTGTGTTCTTCAGTCAAATATACTAAATGATAACAGAAAATATTTCTCTTCAGGTTTTAAGAAATCAAAAATGATGGGATAGTTCTGCAGCCAAAACTGATAAATTTGAAGTCATATCACCTCTGTTCCTTTACAGTGAAGTTTGATGACTTGTGAGTGACTAAAATCTAAGGAATATTTTTAGGTTTGTTGTTCCTATGGAAATTGTCTTTTTTTTAATATTACAATTTAAATTTATTTAGCCACTTTTCACAAGTTGGTTTCTAAACTAGATTCATTAACTGAATTGGGTCAAATTAATCCAAATTGATGTAAAAGTGTAATGCAAGTTACTATAACGATTGTATTTTTAACTAGTTTGTTTTAATTAGTTTTATTCAGGATAAAAGTTCCTCCTTTAACCATAAAGCCAACCCCTTTGATGGCAGTCCTTTAATATGAGATCCCATCGTCACAAACAATATTTCATAAAAGCAGAAGGAAGAATGGAACAAGAAATGGTTATTCAGCCCATTCTTTCAACAGATCATGCACAATCTATTATATATTCAACCCATTTAACCTGCAGAGGAAATGTTCTGAAAAACTCTCAAATACCTACCTGGCCTTACATCATTCAGCCCCACAATCCTCCATGAACTCTGCATTCCTCCAACTCTGGCCTCTTGTGCATCCCCTACTTCCTGTGCTGTGCCATCAGCTATCTAGGCCCCAAGCTCAAAACCAACCACTTTTGGTCACCTGTCCCGATGTCTCCTTCTTTGCCTTGATGTCAATTTTTGTCTGATTATGCTCCAGTGAAGTACTTTGAGACATTTCTCCACATTAAAGGTGCTATAAATGCAAGTTGTTATTGTTGTAAACTAGTTCCCTTCCTTTATAAGACAGTTTCATGTCCCCAGCAGCTCAAAATCCAACAAATCAGAATATGAGCTACATCAGGTGCCTACTGATAGCCAAAAATCAATGCTCAGACAGTTCAAATATGAATGTGGCAACAGTCTTCTAGCCTGCTATTACTTTAGTGATAAGGTTTCTGAACATTTTCAAAGGTGTGATTTGAAGCTGTTTTTAAAATACTCCAGATATTCCATTTCTGGCAGCACATTGGTCAAATGGGCACAGGATAATGCTAACTTTTTACGTAGATTAACTTTTTCGATTACTATACTTCAACACCATCATTCCAGGATGATTGATACTGTGGACATGAACTAGCAGCAGTTTTCAAGCATCACTTTGTGCAGTATTAATACATTGGGGTAGAGTTTCCGCTTTGGCCGCAATCAGGAAATTGCGCCCAAAAATGCGTTTGAAATTGTGCTGGGTAGATTACAGTTCAGGTTTCCAATAAAATTAATTTGCATAATCACAAATGTAAAATCGTCAATGAACCAGCGCAATCGGGCAGCGTAATAAAACGCAATTGTTTCTTTTTTTTCCCCATTAAAAAGTATTCCTTGATGTATTTAAGAGTGGTAACCTGGTGCAGTTTTATTAATACAGCTGGAAATGGGTTTATCAGAAAAAATAAGAATTTTTAATAAGAAGTCTTCCACCTGTGAATAACTTGATTTAAAATCACTGAAAATGACTTTAAAAAACTACACTGAACCATTTGCTAGTTGCATTGGTGTACGCTAGTCAGTTTCTTAGTAAATTAAATATTTTTTGATATGAAAATACCTTTAAAACATGCCTACTAGTGCCTGTGCGCCTAAGAAAATGAGCTGAATTTGAAGAGCCTTCCCGAACCAGCGTTATCAATGGACTCTCGCAATGTGGACCTGGGGGCGTGGACAGTTTTGTGGGCGGGGCTTGATCCGGGCAAATTGAATCTTAAACCAGCGTAAAGATTGCGGGAAACATAAACGTAAATGGTTTTGGGTGTAACTCACTTACGTTTAAAATTCCCTGATCTTTTGCGCTGGTTCAGCTGATTTTTCCCGGATTACATTGATTGTATTTAAAGCCTTAGAAACTGCGAATGTGTATTTTGCTGACTATCACAGCTGTCATTTAATAGTAAACCTGTAAGATAGTCACCTGTTTAACATGCTCTTTACACATTTTCCGTATGGACCTTTTCTTAAGTGCTATGTTTGTCTGACATAGATTTTAAAATACATATTTTCAGATATTGGACATCAAATATCACGATCCTTCAGAATACTGTGACTTAATTAAATTGAAACGCCATTTTAGATTCTAAATTACTTCTCTTCCTGACACATTACAGCTGTTAGAGAGTGATGCTTGGGCATAATTCTGATAAGTAGACAGACACATAGGATTCCATTAACCTGGAAGGCATGTGTCAAAAAGATACCATGAAATTTTTGTGTCCTAAGTTTGGTTCAATATTTACTACTCTTTACTGGGGTTTGGAAATACAAATCTGTTAAAGCTGGAATTCTAAAGCCTCTTATTAACATGAAAAAAGTGTGTGTTTGTGGCAGAAGGTTATGTAAAAACCAACCATTCAGCTTTGGAAGATATTAACCAGATTTTTAGCCCTACATGGCCGTAAGAATGTAAAGTTATGTCTGCACTTATCATAAAATGTACTTAGGCTCATATAACATGACTATAAAAAGCTGAAACTTTATTGCAATTTGTTGTGGCCTCCAAATCTCCTAGAAATCAACTACGTCAAGTCATGCAAGGAGGTTTATTGACGAAGGCTGAGTGACAAATTCAGTAGAGGGAAAAAGTGTTCTGAGAGATAAAAACAAAAATCGGACAGAAGAAACAATGGCCCCGATTTTAACTTCGGGCCAGTTTTTAGTGATAGAATAGCGGTGTGAGTTAGAAATTCACCCACTGCTCCAGAAATGAGGCCCAGGGTATTTTATCTCCCGGGCCTCATTTAAATCCAACTGGCCGACTTCCCACTGGGAAGTTAATGGGATGAGGTAAAATATCTTGTGGCACCGAGACCGTCTGCCAAGAACAGGTAACTGGCATGATCAGCTGCCAGGGTTGTCCTGTTCCTCCTGGACACACAAGGAGAGTAAAAAATAACATTAAAGAACTTACCTTTTTGGGCCTCTTCTAGCCCCAATCCACTTCTCGGCTAGGTTGGTCTGGCGGGAAACTCTCAAGTCATTTCCTGCTCAGGCCACTGAGTTAAAATTGCAGTTGGGTCCCGATGACCTCATCTGGGTGATTTTAACATTCCACCTGCCCTGTTTACTCCCCCACTGCCTCTCTTATAGAACATTACAGCTGCCAACAGAAGCTACACTTATGTTTAACAAGCCCAGTTAGCTACTTGAAGTAGACAATTATTCTGAGAAAATCAATACAATCACTAAACTACAAATCGACTTCAATAACAGAATAAATGTAACAGCTTTTCCAAGGATATTCTAATTACATTAAATTGAAAGCTAGTCCAACACATTGAACAGTCTATAGAGAAAATGGTGAGCTGACATATGCAGGCCTGAGTAGCAAGCCTTAATACCCTGGTTCATAAACTAAGATCATCTAAAATTCAAGTTTTTATGAGATTGCATTACTTTATTACAGGGCTATTAAGGAAAGACTTACATTTATATAGCGCCGCTCATGACCTCATGATGTCCCAAAGTGCTTTACAGCCAATAATGTACTTTTGAAGTGTAGTCACAGTTGTAATGTAGGAAACGGGGCAGCCAATTTGCACACGGCAAGATCCCACAAACAGCAATGAAAGAAATGACTACATAATCTGTTTCTGGTGTTGGTTAAGGGATAAACGTCGGACAGGATACTGGGAGAATTCCTCTGCTCTTCTTCGAATAGTGCCTTTCATGTCCACCTGAGAGGGTAGACGGGGACCTCGGTTTAACGTCCCATCTGAGAGATGGCACCTCCAACAGTGCAGCGCTCCCTCAGTACTGCGCCGAAGTGTCAGCCTGGATTATGTACTCAAATCTCTGGAGTGGGAGTTGAACCCATAAACTTCTGACTCAAGAGGCGAGAATGCCACCACTGAGTCATGGCTGACACTTACTCCATACCCTAGGTGAGATTATTCATGTATCATTGAAAATTGTGCAAAGTTGCCTCGGAAGTTGCTGACTTGTTGATGAGCAATATTAAAATATCTTCACATTATCAAACAAATGGCATCAGAACTCAATTTTGCATAGAAGGAAGAATGGGATTATAGGCTGATTCATATATCTGTAGAAGTGCTAAATAATGATAGCTGTATAATATTTCTGATTATATATACACAATACATAAATGTAGAAGTGATTTACAACTATTGGCTGAAGCTTTGTGACATGATTACTGCTAATTTGGAGCATGGCTCCCACCATTCCTATACTATCAGTAGTTGAAATCTGAAACTATTAGATACTAAGGATGAGCACTGATTTTGTTTTTGAACTTGAGATTTAAGTCTGAATCCTTCCCTTCCTCATTTTAAATTGCCTGATTCAGAAGTCCATCCGTCTATTGTGCTCTGCCCTAGGGTAGGTCCTAACTCAAGTCTCACACACGAGATGCTTGAGCCACTAACAAGGGACGGGTAATTGAGGCGGTTTCCTCATGGTTTTTATCTTTGGAGTATCTTCTCCTAGTTGGGCAGCAACCAAGGCTAAAGAGCCCCACCACCTACCCTTATGATGGGGGCTGGGGGGGTGGGGATCCACACCCATCAGACATACGTACCCCCTCTGGATATCCACCCAGTACTCAGAGCCGGCGCACCGGTCTGCATTTGCCGGGGCTGTCTGGAGTGGGGCGCGAACCCAACACTTCTAACTCAGAGGCGGGAATGCTACCACCGAGCCAGAATCATGCACCTGAATCCTGTGTATCATTCAACTAGCACAATTCAGATGAATTTCTATCTTGTATTTACTTTGGAGCACATAGTCTGTTGTACAGATGGCTCCTGCTGGGATCAAGCAGATTTCTTAAACTGAATTGAAAGAGCCAATTTAACCCCCAGCGCCCAGCAGGCAACTTGGTTGAGATGGGGGGGGGGTTTGTACTGCATTCCCAACATGTTCCCGCCCCCACATCCCCCCCCCCACCACCATTTTAAAAGCCTTAAATCAGGCACAGGAAGGCCACCCAGATGAGCAGGAGCCTTATTTAAATGGCAAAGTCACATCTGAGGACTTTACTAATGTCACTGAAAGGAAGGTAGGATTTTTTTTTGCTTCTGAACCTTCATATCAAATTAACATAGCAATTGGAAAAGTTTGAATGAATTTAATCAGTGCAACTGACTTTGTGTTGCTCATGCTGAAGTCCAAACAGATTTTAAATTCTGCATACTGCCCGAAGTCTTAAAAGTGCAGATACCTGGAGATTGTCAAAAACACTTCATTATCACTTAGTTATGTATAATAGATTTCAGTATCTCAGAAACCACCTGGAATGAGCTGGATGAACATTAGCAAATGTAAATGTTTAGTTTTAAATTGACTTATCTCACTTTAAATTCATATTATAGCCATGATTTACACTACTGAAAACATACACAAAGTGTGTCACAATATGGTCACCATGTGGTTTGGTCCTGACCATGCAGATCAGCATGGTCCCAGATTTGATCACAGGAGTACCAATGGCCTCAGTGTCACCAGTCTAGGGAGAGGGGAAATTATCAGCTGGGGTTCTTCTTTTGATTGTTATCTGGTGACTCCTGCTGAAAGGTGTATATTTATGCAAGTTGAGTTAGAACAGGATCAGGTTCAGCCTACAAATGTTCACTATCCAGGCTCTCACATGGTGAGGTACTGGAGGTCCACCTGCATCAGTCCCCACCTTCGGACAAGGAGGAGAGAAACAGGACATGAAGTGAAAAAGGTGTTGCAGTGAGGTAGCTATTACAGGAAAGGTTTCTATGGATTTTCCACTGGAACGAAAGACAGAAGTAATAAATATTATACGAGAGAGGTCATGACAGATCAGGCTATGTTATAATATCTGATGCCCCCTGAACCAGGCATTCCTGCTCTGGATTTTCTGCCTCTTTTGCGGGCATGCACCCTAGATGTGACCCTAGTGGCGTAGGTGAGCGGCATTGGCAGAAAAATTAGGAATCTCGCCATTACTCTAGAAAGTCCATGGCAGAGGTTCTCAGTGGACACATCTTATGTCAAGATCATGGATTTTCAGGGGCTATATCTCTTTCTTCTATCGTGTTACTGGATAAACCTCCTTCCTCAATTTTGACTAATACATAGAACAGTCCCCATTTTGCCAGGGAAGGTGAAGAACACACTACAAAAAATAATGTTTCAACATTTTTATTATAGTTTTTTTTCCAAAAGTTTGTATTCATTTTCTGGATGGGGCAAAGATTGTGTCTGGGTCCCTGTGCCTCAAGTTTGGGCAATGCATTCTGAGTCCCCAAAAAGTCTAGTCGTAGTACATATCTCAAATTCCTGGGGCTCTAGTGGAATTTGACTTGGCAACAGGCTTTATTTCACATTGAATTTTTGAAGTTGGATTTGTATGATTTACATTTTACACCCGCTGAATCTGAAGTCCAAGTTCAACTGAATATTCAACATTTTGAAAATGTGCACTGAATCCAAATCTAAAAATGCAATTTTCAGCTGCGTCAGGATGACATTGTTTAATAGAAACTTTAAAGTGGAAAATTAAACAGGATCCTGGTGTTGATTGATTGATAATTGGTAGTCAATTCCACTCTCAGAATACAAATAGACCACATGCCACAAATCCTGATCAATGCTCTATGTTCTGTATCTCGGTCTCCTGGACAACAGAACCAAACCTATCTCCCTGTGCTATGGGTTGATTAGGATAGATCTTTAATCCTCCAATGAAAGGAATGAACTTTTGCAAATAAGAAAAGGATGAATGACAAGTACCTTTATGAGAATTTGTGGTGAAGAATTAGCACCATAGAAGTGGTGTTCATTAATGAAGATTAGCAGAAAGATTATGAAAATCACGTGATTTTAATTGCCTGCTGATTGTGCCTAAATCCACTTCAACCCCACATTGTAAAAACATCATTTAAAATTCAAAATTGATGTTACTTATGTTCTTAAATGCACCATATACGCAAACTGATTTTTCTGTATGAGTTGTGCTCGGTAAAGGCTGACCTTGAGTTTATGAAAGAAATCCATTATCGTTCTGCATTTGAATAATCCCTCTGTTCTCTATTAAATCATTGAAACTTTCCACTCATACACCAGAGCCATGTGAATTCTTTACCCAGAGAGCGGTTAGAATGTGGAATTTGCTACCGCATGGAGTAGTTGAGGTGA
This sequence comes from Heptranchias perlo, assembly GCF_035084215.1. Taxonomy (NCBI): domain Eukaryota; kingdom Metazoa; phylum Chordata; class Chondrichthyes; order Hexanchiformes; family Hexanchidae; genus Heptranchias; species Heptranchias perlo. Next base: position 42,856,724 of record NC_090336.1, read on the forward strand.
TTAGCATTGTTACATTTAAGGGGAAGCTAGATAAGTACATGAGGGAGAAAGGAATAGAAGGACATGCTGATAGGGTTGGATGAAGTAGGGAGGGAGGAGGCTCGTGTGGAGCATAAACACGGCATGGACCTGTTGGGCTGAATGGCCTGTTCCTGTGCTGTAAATTCTATGTAATTCTATGTAAGACGTTTAAGTGCTGAAAGGATTTACAATACATGGACAGAAAATATCTGTTATAGGAGTCGTGTTCACTTACTACTGAAATGCTTGGTAAAAGCATTCCTAAAATTGTTTATAACCAGGTGCGACTTAGTACATCAGGCAAAACAAATTCTTAACACTGTATACAAAATAATTAATAGCTTAGTGCCACTATTTTAAAAATGACCTTGAGGCATGTTAGTACTTACCACATACTATAATACCATATGTTATGCTTTCATCAAAGTGCTTACATAAGTTATTTGTTTGTCACCATTTATTCTGAGTCTTAGACTTTAATAGCACAGAGGGAAATCATTCAGTTCATCACATCGACACCAGCTCTCTGAAGAACTGTCCACACAGTCTTATTTCCCAGCCCGCTCCCCTCACCCTTTTGATTTCATTCTTTTTCAAATATTTATCCAATTCTCTTTTAAAAGCTATTAGGCATTATGCATTCCATGTCCGAACAGACTTCTCCATAAAATAAATTTTCCTAGCCTTTCCCTTCATTCACGATGATCTTAATTAGAGTCATAGAGTTATACAGCACGGATAGAGGCCCTTCGGCCCATCGTGTCCGCGCCGGCCATCAGCCCTGTCTACTCTAAAATTGTCTGCCCTTTCGTTATAGAATCACCAACCAGGCAAAAATATTATTTTCATAATGACTTCATCAAAACCCCTCATCATTTTGAACATCACTACCACATCTCTTTTTAGCTTTCTTTGTTCCCTTGGAAAAAACTTTGGTTTATCTCGTCTCCTCACAACTAAAGCCTTTCATTATGGTATTATCTCTTCTGTACCCTGTCTATTGCCTTCCCATCTTAAAGTAGGACTTCCTTACTGGACACACTATGCTTACTGTGACCTAAACAGTGGTTTGTATAGGGTAACATAACCTCTTTCCCTCTTTGCTACATACCCCTTTCTATAAAACCTAGGATTCCATGTGAGTTTTTTTTTAAAAAGCAGATTTGTTAACTTGTCCTCCCACTTTTAAAAAAGTGTGCATCTGATCCCCTAAGTTTCTCTGCTCTTTTATTCCTTTTAAAATGTTGTCATTATTTCTCCTTATTCTTCCTCCCAAAATGTATCACCTCACATTTCTCTGAATAAAATTTCATATGACGTTTATCTGTCCAAAGTACGAAGCGGTCTATATTCATCTGTGTTGCCTGCCAATGCTATTTAAACTGAGGAGAGCAATGGTTTGAATAGTGACCCCTGTGAGACACCACTACTTACAGTAATAATAATAAAAACAGTTTCAGATTCAGAGTTCTGGCGAAAGGTCATCGACCTCAAACGTTAACTCTGTTTCTTTCTCCACAGATGCTGCCTGACTTGCTGAGCATTTCCAGCATTTTCTGTTTTTATTTCAGATTTCCAGCATCCACAGTATTTTACTTTTGATCACTATTTACATCCGTCCAGTCTGGAAAACATCCATGAACCACAGCTCCCTGTATTTTGCCCTTTAACTAACTTCCTATCCATACAATCCCTTTAATACGGTGCATTTTAATTTTAGCAACATCTTTTGAAAATCCATATGCATAACATCCACTAAAGTTCCTTTATCAATATACCATTCTTTCCTTACAGAACTATATTTCTGGATATGACTTGTCTTTTATAAATCTGTGCTGAATGTCCTTAATTAACCATGTCTTTCTACATGAGTGGTAATTCTATCCGATATAATTAGAAGCTTATCCACTATTAATGTTAGGTTGACTGGTTGAAAGTAACCCAATTTATTACCTCTTTAACAGAGGTATTACTTTGGTGAGTCTAGCACACTTTCCATATCCAAGAATTTTTTTATAATGAATATCTATAAAATATACAATTTACCTCATAGAAATAAAGAACTTGCATCTATATAGAACCTTATCACATCCTAAAGACGTCTCAAAACTCTTTAAAGGCAATTATTTTTATTATTTTTTGTATTGTAATAATGTTGTTATGTAGGCAAATGCAGCAGTCAAATTTGTACACAGCAAGGTCCCATAATCAGCAATGCAATAAATAACCAGTTAATCTGTTTTGGTGGCATTGGCTGAGGGAGGATATTGGCCAGGGCACTAGGAAAACTCATTGCTATTCCTCAAACTGCACCATGGGATCTTTTTACATCCACCTGAACAGGCAGACGAGGCCTTGGTTTAACACCTCATTCAAAAGATAGCACTTCTGACATTGCAGCATGCCTTCAGTACTGCATGAAGTATCAACCTATGTGAATGTGCTCATGTCCTGCAGCCCACAACTTTCTGAATCACGAGGTGAAAGTAACAACAAATAAAAACTCCATATGGTTCCTCAAAATGACAGACAGGAATGTCAGAAATCCTTTGGCTTTGAAATTATGCTGCATGAATATTTGCAAACAAATACTTTCATATGAAATGCTTTTGTTCACTCTATTAGTGGAGGTATTAACCCACTTATTTAAATGACTTTACATCTCCATTGAAATAGTGGACAAAGGAATTTAATATAAATGCATTAAGTATTCACAACCTAATATTCACCCAATGTAATTTGAAGACCATTGTGTGAGAACCTGGTTTATTTCAATTAATCCATCTCAGTGCCAGTTATATATATAAATCATGAATCCCCAAACTGTCACTATTTAAAACTGCCACTGCTGGATATAAACTTTCAAAATTAGTTACCGAGATACACAAGATGCCTCTGTTAAACACTTCTAACTAATACTTCAGGTCTTGAAACAATCTGTTTGATTATTTTTTTTTATTCATTCATAGGATGTGGGTGTCGCTGGCGAGGCCAGCATTTATTACCCATCCCTAATTGCCCTTGAGAAGGTGGTGGTGAGTTGACTTCTTGAACCACTGCAGTCCGTGTGGTGAAGGTTCTCCCTCAGTGCTGTTAGGTAGGGAGTTCCAGCATTTTGACCCAGCGACGATAAAGGAACGGCAATATATTTCCAAGTCAGAATGTTGGGTGACTTGGAGGGGAATGTGCAGGTGGTGTTGTTCCCGTGTGCCTGCTGCCCTTTTCCTTCTAGGTGGTAGAGGTTGCGGGTTTGGGAGGTGCTGTCGAAGAAGCCTTGGCGAGTTGCTGCAGTGCATCCTGTGGATGGTACACCGCAGCCACAGTGCGCCGGTGGTGAAGGGAGTGAATGTTTAGGGTGGTGGATGGGGTGCCAATCAAGCGGGCTGCTTTGTCCTGGATGGTGTCGAGCTTCTTGAGTGTTGTTGGAGTTGCACTCATCCAGGCAAGTGGAGAGTATTCCATCACACTCCTGACTTGTGCCTTGTCGATGGTGGAAAGGCTTTGGGGAGTCAGGAGGTGAGTCACTCGCCGCAGAATACCCAGCTTCTGACCTGCTCTTGTAGCCACAGTATTTATGCGACTGGCCCAGGCTGATGAGATGAACATTTCCTCTCAGATAGTTTAATGAGCCCAAGAAAAAGGAGTTGTCAGTTTTAACTCAGTTTCCAGTGGGTGTAGGACCACAGCACAAACCGATTATAATTCAGCACTAATTAGTAAATTCAGCAATTCATAGAATTTTACAGCACGGAAAGAAGCCATTCGGCCCATCGCGTTTGCTCTGCCAATTAACTGTGTGGTATCTGATGGGAGTGCGCGATGCTGAGGCTTAATGGAATAAATAGTAAAATGTTGAGTTCACTATACTGCCTTCTCGTATCTCAATGAACAAGTGAATATTAAAACAAAGCAGTATAAAAAATCCTCTTACTGTTTTCAAAGGGCTTAACTGCTGACTCAACTAAGAAGGTGACCACCAAATAAAAGTTTTATGTTATATGCAACTTGAATTTATATCGCACCTTTAACGTAATAAAATATCCCAAGGTGCTTCACAGGAGTGTTATCAAACAAAATGTGACACATAGTTCCATATATATACATATCCATACAGTGCTTTAACACTAGCCTGACCCTAGTATGTGTACAATAAATCCAGCATTTGTGTCTCATACAGGGGCTGAATGCTGTTTGTTCAGTAGGCATACAGCGTTTATACAGCTGTGTATCTCTCTGAGATGCAAGATAAATGCATATTGGCCCCTCCATCACCAGCACAGCTTGTACTGTTCTTGAATGTCAGCTTCATGGTGAGTATACAATTTGCCAAGTTTACAGCAGGAGCTAAAATTGAAAAATGCTTGAGCCAATCAGTACCAGATGGGAGTAAACTGTCAGCCTTTAGTCCATGTACACTGTACAGTACTTGTAACAGACAATATTTGTGAAATCTTATTTAGTCCTGAAAGAGGAAAGAAACAACACTTTCCTCGTACCTAGTGGCAGTGATGACTTATTAAAATCACAGATTTATGCCAACTACTCTCTTGAAGGAATTAGCTTTTTTGTTTGTGTAATTCTTCAATTCAATTTTCATTTGAGATCTAATGTGGGGAGATGAGATTGAAACCTTTCAAAAAAAAAATGCCCTTGCTGGGCCTAATGTAATTTTCCTGTTTCTAAGAATTCTAATATATTCTTCTCCACCATACAAAAAGCTTCAGTTTGCACATTTGTCTAAATTTACACCCATTTACTAATAAACAAGGAACAAACAGGCCGCACTCCCAAACTTTAAAGTACCCAACACCTACCTCATCTCTTTCGACTGCAAGACAGACCAATTTGAAGGCAAGTAGATTGAACAGACAGCAACAGAATCTACTACTGAGTTCCCTGTACTCCAAAACAAGTATGGTCTTGCTGTCCAGGAGTCAACATGGCTTCCTGTAGCAGCATCAATACAGCACTCAGACAGCTGTGACTAGATATTTGATTTGTTCCTTTTGCGCTGTTAAGGCGCCGATTGAAATAAAGTAGGGGAAATGTGTGTGCATATGCAGCCATTTTCTTGATTTCCGCTACCTATATTTTCAGCCCGTAGAGAAGCAGCAGATCAGTAATGTGAAAATCACTACATGACAATGGTAATGACAGAGTCTGTTTGTTTTCTATCTGCTGTTCCAAGAAACCACTGGCAGTAATAAACAGTGTGATTTAATGAAGCAGCAGGAAAGCAGACATAAGATTCAACACAAATCTCACTTTCCCCACCACAAAATAAGATGATAACATTATGTACAGGTACTACTTCAGACTGGGGAACAGAAGAGTCCAAAATTCGGATTCTCCTGTCCAGACTGCATGTCCATGGTTTTAGCATGGCGGATGGAGCTCAGCGGGTGGGAAACCTGGAAATAATTTGAACGTGTCGGGTTGAGTGATCGCAACTCAATTGAAGGCGCTTAATTTTACTTCCGGGTTTCGTGTCGCCAAGCTGCGCAGCGGGCGTACTGCACACCTGCATGACGTGATGTGAACGTCACTATTTAAAGGGCCAATGCAAAAATGGATTTTGAAGGAGAAAGGAGGAAACATCGAGATGTAAGGACATGGAGTAAAGGCAGCACCCAGGTTCACTGACGCATCTCTTGAGGTTGTTGTACGAAGCAGCAGGAAGGTGCTGTACCCAGCTGATAGTAGGAAGAAACCTGCTTCTGCCACCAAGAAGGCATGGCTGAAGGTGGCAGATGAGGTGAGCAGCAGAAGCATGGTGTCCAGGTCTTGGATGTAGTGAACGAAACATTTTAATGACCGAGCCAGGTCAGCAAAAGTGAGTACATTTGCTGGTTCACCCACATCCTGTTCTGTTCAACAACCCGCAACCCCCCTCACCGCGCCCCCAGCACGCCTACTCCATCACATCACTCCTCACACCCAGTTAAGTTTCAGCAGCAACCATCCTCCACTTTCTATGCACTTCTTCAACTGGCCATTTATTCACCCACCACTGCAACTCACCCAGTCCTCATGCAATGTAATGTATCTGTCTGATAGTCATCCTCTGGTGCATCTGTTTGATGGTCAGCCTCACCGAAAGCATTCATAGGGTGAATATGTCACCTTCAGTCATTCATAGGTCTGTTGTTTGTCCTCTTATTGGAGAAGAGAGCGCAAAGTGCAAGGGAGAGGACCAGAACTGGAGGTGGTCCTCCACTTATAGTGGAGCTGACAGATGTGGAGGAGGAGGCCGTGGAAATAAGTTGGACTGTTGCATGTGATCCGTTGGAGATGGAGAGACTGGCAACCCACAGACGGCCGGTGACAGAACTCTAACATCTTTCACACACATGATGAATTGATTTTATCAATGATTGAACTGTTCCAGACCTCAGTGTAGTCATTGGAAAGATTATCACTTCTCTGATGCATAATTAATACCTGTTTCTGTTGTCTTCCAGGGTCTTCACGCCTTCAAGAAGAATCTGCCAAAATGGCAGAGAGTGATTGCTCAGAGGGTCTCATTCCTTCTAAGGGTGCACTGTCACAGGGCATACAGTCACCCACCAGCGCAGATAATCGCACTTCATGTTAAACAGTCAGTTGGGTTGTCATCTGGTGATTCACCACTCACAAGTGAGCAAGAGCAGACACTGTGGAGAGTCTGCATCGAGGGACACGCTCCTCTCCAAGCTCTGCTCAGCTGGACACAGATGCTAAACCCCGGGGGCCTTTGTTGAGGTACTGGAAAATGTGCCATGTGCACTCTCCACAAAAGCAGAGAGGATGGAGGAGTCCAACTCCAACACTAGTGGATTGTTGTCGCAGGTAAGTGCAAGAACGTCTGCAATGGAGAGAGTGGCAGCCTCCATTGAGCTTCAAGTGTGGTTCTCAAATGACTCCATGCAGGCCATGACAATGGCCGTGGAGACTCTGGATTCCAACATGTCTGCTGCCTCTAAACAGGCTGACAGATACCTTATCCTTACAACGAGGTACGTCTGCTCACCAAACTGCTTTCCGACAAACAGCCAATTAAGTATTTTTGAAGTGTAGTCACTGCTGTCAAGTAGGAATCGCAGCAGTCAATTTGCACACAGCAAGGCCCCACAAATAGTACTGAGATAATGACCAGATAATCTGTTTTAGTGATGTTGTTTCAGAGATAAATGTTGGCCAGGACAACGAGGAGATCTCCCCAACGCTTCTTTGAATGGTATCATGCGATCTTTTACGTTCACCTGAGGACAGAGGGAGCCTCGATTTAACGTCTCATCTGAATGACGGCACCTCCGACAGTGCAGTACTATCAGCCTAGATTTTGTGCTCAAGTCTCTGGGGGGGACTTGAACCTACAACTTTCTGACTCAGAGACGAGAGTGCTAGCGACTGAGTGACAGCTGAAACAACTGTCAGTCATATACAAACTGAACCAATCTCACAACATGTTTGTTTAAACTATTCTTCTCCCCAGCCTTTAATCAATTAAACTTTCAACATTGTATCAAATTAAACTTGGTACAGGACCCTGAAGAGCAGCCAGTTCTTTTTAAAACTGCTTATGTACTGTGATTGGATTTAAAGGAAGTTGTCATGCCTAAACAAGCCAAAACACCTGGGGGCCGAATTTTGGGTGAAGGGGTGGGTGCTTCTGGGCCGGGGGAGCTCCGAAAATGGCTGAAATACCGAGCGGGTTCGGAACCCGGCTCCAACCCGTTGACTTCCGGGTTCCCCATTGATGCGTCCGGCCTCCCGAATGCGGAAGTCCCAGCGGCAATTAAAGCCGGCGGGATGATAATTTGCATAGTTTGTCCGTTGGTGAGGTAATTGAACTACTTGATTGACTTGACATTTTGGCAGGGGTGCGATTTTGAAGCATCCTCAGTGTGTTTCCCGTGCTGTGGGAAACACTCCCTGTTGCACAAATGTGTTTCAGCCAGCAGTCAGTGGGAGATGCAAATGCTAATTTGACAGATGGGAAGAAAGCGTCATTTATTGCAGCAGAGCACTCTGACACTTCAGACAAAGTTTTGGCTGCAAGACCTTTGTGTTTTCACTCAAAATTCTCACTTTCCACCCAAAACTCTGCTGCTCAAACATATGTAATTACTTTGCGGACCACCTCAAACTGGCACCATCAGGATGGGGGGGCAACATGGCTGCATTCACCACCACATCCGAGGACGAGCAACATCACCAGCCTCACCAGGCATGACGTCCACCTCCGCCATGTGGAGCTCCACAACACAGTGCTGCATCACAGGCACCTGCACAAGAGCACAGAGGGCACCAACAGAGAGAGCGACGTCGCAGGAGGCACCACCCTCGCAACAGGGTCTACACACCGAGGCTTAGCTTCCTGGACCTCTCTAAGGAGCAGTGCATACGGAGGCTCAGAGTCAGTCGTCAGGTAGTCGCAGACATCTGCAGCCTCCTTCATGCCGAGGTGCTCCTGGCTGGGCCAAGCAGCATCTCCTTACCTGTCGCTGACAAAGTCACCACTGCCCTCAACTTCTTCACCTCCGGATCATTCCAGGGTGCCACCGGAAACATCGTCGGGGTCTCTCAGTCGTCTGCACACAAGTGCATAAGGCAGGTCACCAACGGCTTGTTTCACAGGGCCTCGCACTACGTCAATTTCCCCATGGACGACCTCAGCCAGACGGAGAAGGCAGTGGGATTCCACGCTGTGGCTGGCTTCCCACGGGTGCAGGGTGTAATCAATTGCACCCATATAACAATACGAGCACCTCCACACGAGCCAGGACTGTTCATCAACAGGAAGGGCTATCACTCCATCAACAATCAGCTCGTTTGTGACCACCGCAAGAGATTCCTTCACCTGTGCACCAGATACCCTGGCAGCTGCCATGATTCCTTCATCCTCCGGGAATCCAACATCCCGCCCCTCTTCCACGCACCGCACACCTGTAAGGGCTGGCTCCTCAGGGACAAGGGATACCCCCTGTACACGTGGCTCGTGACACCTCTGAGGAACCCCACCATCGAGCAACAGCGTTGATATAACGACAGACACATCGCTACCATGTCCACAATTGAGCATGCTGTAGGGCTGCTCAAGATGCGCTTCAGGTGCCTTGATTGTTCTGGGGGAGCGCTTCAGTACGCACCAGACAGAGTGGGACGCATTATAGTCGGGTGTTTTGCCCTGCACAACATGGCAGGGGTGCCGCTTGAGTAGGCCCCATCCACATCTGCCACCCACATTGAGGAGGAGGAGGAGGTGCAGGAGGAGGAACAATCCATGGGCAGAAGAGCGGCTCATCTGGCTCCTCGTGAGGCCAGGGAGTCACTGATACGTGAACGGTTCTCCTAACATCAGACAGTGTGAAGAGTCCAGTAGTCACACCACCTGGACAGAGCAGTGCCCACACCAGCAAACCCCCCCCGCCCCTCCACTGCACAAAACAGTCTTGCAACTACACATACGCCCACTGTAGAGTGACCCATTGGGTGGCATCAAGTATCAGCGTTCATGGTGAACCTCATGAAAGGGCCCTATTACAGAAGCCAGTCAAGCATGGCCAAGACGTGGCAGTAGTAGTGACAATGATAATGTGAGTTTTACAAAAAGCAAATATAAATAAAAAACATGACCAACTGTCAAACACCCATGTACATCCCCTTCCTGCTTACAAAACCTTCGCCTTTCATTTCCGGCTACTTCTACGTGGTGCATCCCCTGTGGCTGCAGCAGAGATAGTGGCAGGTTGCTCTTGTTCATGCCCTGATCGATTAGATGCTTTGGGCCTACGCCCTCTGGGTTTTGGTGCCCATGAGGGCCCCTCCAAAGACTGCTCCACCTGCACCTGTGCAGGGGCAGACTCGACCACCTGGAGAGGAGGCAGCATTAGGGGTACTGGTTGAGAGCGGGGCAACGGGTGAGATGTGGGGGCGCTTTGAGTGGCGTCCCCACTTCCATATCCTCTTTCGCCATCATCCCTCCCCTGGACCAGGCCCACATCACTCCTACCACTCTGCTGGACGATAGTTTGGAGGACATGCGTGAAGCCTTGTAAGGCCAGTGCTAGTGTATCTGCCTGCCTGTTTCAGGTGGTAGAAAGTTGCTCACCCTATGTCCGAACGTCCGAATGGACTTGGTTGTGAGCCGTGCTTGAAACTCCATGGAGGATAGCCTTCCCTCCATTGCAGTCATTCCTGTACTCACCTATGACACTATCTCAGCGATGCCCTCATGTCCCTGTGACAGTATCTCAGAGATTCCCTCCATTACCTGTGCCACCATTCCACTCATGCAGGAGTTGGACTCCTCCATCCTCTGTGCTATTGCGGAGAGTGCGCATGGCACCTGTTCCAGTACCTCGCAAATATCAGCTGTCCCTCGATCATTCTCCTTTTAAAGGATGGCCCCCAGGGTTCAACATCTGTGTCCAGCTGAGCAGAGCCTGGAGAGGAGTGCTCCCACCGATGCGGACTCTCCACATCTGCCCCTGCCACCAGTGTCTGCTCGTGCTCTTATGTGTGTGGTAACTCACCATGTGCGACCCCAACTAACTGCGGACTGGGACCCCCCGAGGTGTGTATCTGTGCTGGTGGATGGCTCGTTAAGATGTGACGGTGCCCCCTCAGAGGCCGGCAGGTACTCTGAGGAATCGCCCTCTGACATCACAGCGGTCACTGAAGGCCCTGTAAGAGAACAGAAGGCAATATTAAGCATGATCACAGATGTGTCATGTTGTGCTGAGCATACTGAGGTGCTGAAGATGGCAAGGCATGTTAACATCAATTCATATTGTGTGTGATGAATGTTAAAGTTCTGTCACCAGACCTTTGTCAGGTGCCAGTCTCGGCGTCCCCGACGGACAGGCACTCGAGGCTGCGGCTCTGCTCCAGCGCCTCCTGCTCCGCGTCTGTGAGGATGTTGCTGCTGCTGGTGACCTCCTCTGCCCCTCCTGTCCTCGCCCTCTCCCGTGCATTCTGGGCTCTCTTTTCCTGTAAGGGGAGACAGTACAGACGCATGAGTGAGTGATGGTGACATGGCCAACCGATTAATGCATTGGTTTGGGTGGGGCTGACCGTGAAAGAGATGCATCAGGGTGTGAGTATGAGACAGAGCCATGACATTGTATGTGGATTGGGTTGAGTGGTAGTGGTGGGGTGAGTAGTGGGGAGGTGAGGAAGTGCTGAGGAAGTGCAGGTAAGTTGAGGATGAGCCTTAAGTGGGTGTGAGGAGTGATGTGATAGACTAGTGTTGGCAGTGCAGAATGAGTTGGGGGGTGGGGGCGGTGATGTGGAAGACAGAGTGTGGGAGAATGAGTAAGTGTACTCACTTTGGCTGACCTAGTTAGGTTATTAAAACGTTTCCTGCACTGGACCGAGGTGCACGAGATGTTGCTGCTGCTGGTGACCTCCTCTGCCACCTCGAGCCAGGCCTTCTTGGTGGCAGAGGCAGGCCACTTCCTCCCGTCCGCCGGGTAAAACACATCCCTCCTCCTCCTCCTCACTCCATCCAGTAGCACCTGGAATGCAGCATTGCTAAATCTTGGAGCAGCCTTTTCCCTGTGCTGCTCCATTGTGCTGTGTGGGTGTTTGTTCCAGGAGCAGCCATTGGAGGACTGCCCCTTTAAATAGAGCTCCTCCAGCTGACAGCCCGCTGCGCAGCTTTCGGACGGCAAACCTGGAAGTCACGTTTAGTGGCTCCAGTGACCTGCGATTGTGTGTGAAATGGACAGGTTTTATTGGGCGGTTTACCCACGCGCCGTATCGAACCCCCCCACCCCTCGCTGCATTCCGCCTCCCCGCTAATATCGGGGCCCTAGTTTATGTCACAGGCACAATCAGTGGTTTCAGCAGGAATATTTTCAAGGGTGGGGGGCGGGGGTTTGGGGGAAGAGGGTTGGAGATGGGCTTACCAGGCCAAACAAAACTACTTCAAAAAGTCTATTTATCAAATAGGAATTTCAAATAAGGTTCAAATAGAAACATCATTACATCCATTAATCTAACAGTTCAAATGAAAAGATAAAAGTCTTGTCGGACAAAATCTTTAAAGCACGAAGTCCAAGGGAGTGATTTTAGGAGGCAATTGCGGGTGTGTTGGGGGCAGGGGGGGCTCCGAAAATCCCGTTCAGGTTTGAAAGCCGGCTCCAACCCGCCGACTTCCGAGTTTCCCAGGGACCCACCTGTGTGCCTGCAGGCGACCCAAGAATGGAAATCCTGCCGGCATTTAAAGCTGATGGGATGACAGTTAAAGAGCCAAATATACCTCATTGAGGTACTTAAGGCACTTTACCTGTGACAGAGTAAGTCATTAGAATCATTTTTTTTTAAACTTACCTTGGCTGCTTGCCCACCGCTTCTGAAGGGGCGGAGCAGGGAACAAGAAACTAAATAAATTAAATGAAAAACCATGGAAGCAAGTGAAAACACTAAATGAACCTACCTTTTCACCCTGCTCCGATGTCTGATGTCTCCCACTCCGATGTCCCCCTCTTCACTCCCCTGATCTTCCCCCAATAGCTCCCTCTTCACCCCCACTGATCTTCCCATCTTCACCCCCGCCCCTCGTTCTTCAGGCTGGCTGCCAGGCGTGAAAACCGGAGAGGACGTTAATTATCATCAATCAACATGGGTAAGATAGGTATAGAGGGATATGGGCCAAGTACAGGCAATTGGGACTAGCTTAGTGGTATAAACTGGGCGACATGGACATGTTGGGCCGAAGGGCCTGTTTCCATGTTGTAAACTTCTATGATTCTATGATTCTAACATGCGATCGTGTCGGAAGCATCAAGCTTTATTCATGCGGGTTTGCCACGCACACCTTCATCCTCCCCCCTGCCACCTGCCAACCCCCCACCATTGTAAAATCAAGCTCCAAGTGTCGATTTTGAGTCACTAGACTCTCAATAACTTCTCTACTACACACTGCAGTGTCCCAGTAAACATTTAGAAGCACAAGCCCAACCAATGGTTGAATTAGCTCTGGAAGAACATCCATTGTTTCTGTGTTCTTATCAAGCAATGCAAGGCGTGTTTTTTCGAACATACGAGCGATCCAATAAATAAAATTTCGGGGGGTGTTTGAACACCGATGCCCCTGGGCACCATCTATGAAAAAGTATTTCACAAACCATTTTTAAAAATCTGAGAAAGAAGAGCCAGAACAATACATACTTTTTATTATAATATTATGTGCACGTGACATGACAATGTATTTTCATTTGATTGCGTTCATTTATGACTGTAAAAATCTTAAAATTTTAAGTTTGCCAATTAGTTTTTTTTCCCATTAAGACAGTGACCCCTTTAAGTAACTAGAAATGTGGAAAATTGCCCAGGTATGTCCTGTCCACAAAAAGCAGGACAAATCCAATCATCAGCAAAGTGATGGAAGGTGTCGTCGACAATGCTATCAAGCGACACTTACTCACCAATAACCTGCTCACCGATGCTCAGTTTGGGTTCTGCCAGGACCACTCAGCTCCAGACCTCATTACAGCCTTGGTCCAAACATGGACAAAAGAGCTCAATTCCAGAGGTGAGGTTTGAGTGACTGCCCTTGACATCAAGGCAGCATTTGACCGAGTGTGGCACCAAGGAGCCCTAGTAAAATTGAAGTCAATGGGAATCAGGGGGAAAACTCTCTAGTGGCTGGAGTCATACCTAGCACAAAGGAAGACGGTAGTGGTTGTTGGAGGCCAATCATCTCAGCCCCAGGGCATTGCTGCAGGAGTTCCTCAGGGCAGTGTCCTAGGCCCAACCATCTTCAGCTGCTTCATCAATGACCTTCCCTCCATAAGGTCAGAAATGGAGATGTTCGCTGATGATTGCACAGTGTTCAGTTCCATTCGCAACCCCTCAAATAATGAAGCAGTCTGAGCCTGCATGCAGCAAGACCTGGACAACATCCAGGCTTGGGCTGATAAGTGGCAAGTAACTTTCGCACCAGACAAGTGCCAGGCAATGACTATCTCCAACAAGACAGAGTCTAACCACCTCCCCTTGACATTCAACAGAATTACAATTGCCGAATCCCCCACCATCAACATCCTGGGGGTCACCATTGACCAGAAATTTAACTGGACCAGCCATATAAATACTGTGGCTACAAGAGCAGGTCAGAGGCTGGGTATTCTGCAGTGAGTGACTCACCTCCTGACTCCCCAAAGCCTTTCCACCATCTACAAGGCACAAGTCAGGAGTGTGATGGAATACTCTCCACTTGCTTGGATGAGTGCAGCTCCAACAACACTCAAGAAGCTTGACACCATCCAGGACAAAGCAGCCCACTTGATTGGCACCCCATCCACCACCCTAAACATTCACTCCCTTCACCACCGGCGCACTGTGGCTGCAGTGTGTACCATCCATAGGATGCACTGCAGCAACTTGCCAAGGCTTCTTCGACAGCACCTCCCAAACTCGCGACCTCTACCACCTGGAAGGACAAGAGCAGCAGGCACATGGGAACAACACCACCTGCACTTTCTCTTCCAAGTCACAAACCATCCCGACTTGGAAATATATCTCCGTTCCTTCATCGTCGCTGGGTCAAAATCCTGGAACTCCCTTCCTAACAGCACTGAGGGAGAACCGTCGCCACATGGACTGCAACGGTTCAAGAAGGCGGCTCACCACCACCTTCTCAAGGACAATTAGGGATGGGCAATAAATGCCGGCCTTGCCAGCGACGCCCACATCCCATGAACGAATAAAAAAAAATTGGAAAATCCACAACTGTCCTGGTGAAATAATAAGGACTGTTTACTTGTCAAAATGTAACTTCTACATGGAATTTCAACATTGAAACCAGCCATTCAGCCTAACCAGCAGGGTTGGTTTTATCCTTCATATGAGCAGTAGTCCTATTCCCATGTTCCCACAATGTTCCAATATCCCATTATCCCCCTTTCCTTCAATTGCCTATCTAACCTATTCTTAATGGTTGACATGATCTCTGCTTCCATCGCCTCATAACCCTGTGTAAAAAAAGTTCTGCTTTTTGTCCTAAATCTCTTACGTGTAATCTTATATCTGCATCCCCTCATTCCAGACCCATTAGCCACTGGTAACAGTTTGTTTATATCTACTCTGACCCATCCCTTCATAATTTTAAATACCAATACCAAATCGTCCCTTAATCTTCTCTGTTCTAATGCAAACAGACCCAAATTTTGAAGTCTTCCTTTGTATTTACTTTTCCCCATACCTGGCAGCATCCTGGTGAATCTATGCTGTACTGTTTCTATTGTCTCAATGTCCTTCCTATAAAGTGGAGCCCAAACTGCACGCAGTCCTCCAACTGAGGTCTTACTAAGGTTTTATACAGATCCTAATCCAATATTGTCCTGAGCTAGAAAAGTCAGTCATATTGATCTGCTTGAAATATATTGGGGCTTTTGTACATATCTCATGCACTGCTTTGTGTCCTGTATTTGTTTTTTCTATACATTGTACAATAATGTTCTTTGCTGTATTCCATTCATTTGTACAGCCATTGCAGTTATTACTGTATTAATAACTCCTATGCATATTATACCATGATTCCAGATCAAAGTTTCTGAAAACTGTGTTTACAATACCTATTGTTTCCACATCTTGCAGCAGTAGCAAATTATAAGTGTTATATACTAGGGTGAAGCAGTCTCCAATTTGGAAAATTTGCTACCAATCATACAACATAAAATTATGACCAAGGTGATGAGTGAATAGAATTTTTGGCAAAATCTTAGAAAGAATTGACTTTAATCCAAATTATTTGTTGACATAAATATTATCTTTCCATGTGACAAAATGATGATTTAATTCGGGCATCACTGAACATCCCAGTGGTCGACAGCTAACCCTGCTGTTCTTATTACAGTCTTACACATTATTTGAACTGTAACTGTTATGATTTAGGCTCTCTCCCAGTAGCTTTTATTTCTGTTCATTGAAAAAGTCATCTTCTATGAGCATGGACTTGCTACGGAACAAAATGTCTAGGATAGCAGGTTACAGAGTGAATAATGAACCCTTTCTGCCACGGTTACAGTTGGGAGCAAGAGAAGCCCCAAGAACATTTCCAGAGTAAATTGTCTTGGGATGGAAATTCAAGTTGTATCCTACCTCTAGATTGCATACTAAGGTTGAGATCAATTTAATTAATATATATTTTTTCTTAAACAGACCTCATTATTTTCCCTTCCTTAACATAGGAGCATGAGCTTTCTCGCACCACTACTATTAGCACCCCAGTTGAGATCATGTACAGCACAGGGAAGGCGTCAAGCCTGTGACCATCAGTTAATGGCTTACAGGACTAAGCGAGTTTACAGTACTTGTACACTAAGGCAATGTTCAAAGATTGCTTTTTTCTGCATGCTGCAATTTGTCCTTTTATTTCTCTTGCAGCTTAAGCTACTTTCCGCAATACTTTCCTGCACAGTCACAAATGAAAATTCACCAATAAATGTATGGAAACAACATAAGTACTCAAAGTTATAACATAATATAATAAATGCTGGCCATACAATTTCCCATTAATCAACTGCAGGTTCTTGAAAATTTTCCAGTACCAACATCACTATCATTAATCATGCAGTGTGAACGTCATCATGCATCAACAACATGGAGCATACTGGCTGTCAGCATCCATATTGATGGCATAAAACTGAAAAAAAAACAACCCATAAAATTTACAACACATAAAAAAAGAAATAGCCCATAGCCCTGAGTGGTTTCTTGCAGTTTTGGTTGCTGAAACCTTCAATAGAGTTACTGCCATGTCACTATTCCCAGTAACCATTGTACTTTGTTACATATATGTATAAAATATCAACTTAACGCTAACATAAGTTTCCTGCTCCTACCAACTATCAGACTTCCTTTGGGAATGTGGGGATCACAAATTTGTCTTGGATTGGTACTACCCTAGATACCCATTTTTATTGTTTTTCTCACACTCCTGTTGGTGGGTTCCCTCCCTATCTATCCTTTTTGCTAGTTTTTCCCTCCCTTTCTCCCCCTCCATGTTGCTGATTGTTCTCTCTCTCTCTTTCCCTTCCCCCATCCTTAAGTTTTGGTTCATCTTGTTCTCTCTCCCCCAACCTTATTTATTTCTTCTCTCTCTCTTCCCTCTGCTGCTGGTTCCTCCCTCTCCCTGTCTTCCTCTTTGCTGACTCTTCTCCCTCGTTACCAGTTCCTCTCCCTCATTTACTCTTGTTGGAGGTTCCTCACCTGCTCTTTCACTCTGTTGCTGGTTCCACCCCCTTTTTTGTTGTTGTTAGTTTTCAACTTTCTTTCCTTCCTTCCTCCCTTTAAGTTTTTGCTCATTTCTCTCTTTCTTTGCTCTTTTTCCAGGAACGTTCAACAGCTGCAGAGGACAGGAGATGCTATGGGCTGTAGCACAGTCTACTACAACACCATGAAGAGCCACAAAAGAGTGAAAGACTACCATTAAAATGGCCCTCGATCTGATTCTGGCCCTTTCCAATTGAAGTTTTTAACTTTGCTCCAGTTCTCCATATTGTTCCTGAATGTTGTGCTGCCAATCTTTTTATTTTGTTCCCTTTCTGGCCATGTATTTCCTATTAATAAAAAAGGCAGGTGGGCAATCTGCTCCCAGGCCCCTACTGCTTAAATGAGCCATTGGGAGGAGCTTTGAACTGTTGTCTCATCATCATCACACAGCTGAGCATAGGATCTCAGCAAATGAAAAACTGGACCTGCATTCTATCATTCTGGAGAATAACAGATGATGCTAATTTAAAAGTGGCTAGAAAAGTTGAAAATAAAACAAGGAGTAGTAATGTATGCTGTTTTAATATCTGTATCCTAATCTAAGTTGGGGTTCATTTACATGCAAGAATCTCTGCCGATCTGGAAACAGTTTAAAGATAGGTGCCTGAGTGCTAGTATGTGTTTATAAAGATTAATAAAAAAATATTAATAATAATTACAGGATCAGTCACCACCATGAAAGAATGTGTCCTTTGATCAACTGCTATGATCCCTGAAATGACAGCTGATAAAAATACAAGCACCACTCCAAGAGTTCAGGATATAATGTACACTGACATTTTCAAGCTGTACCAAAGGAGTGCCTTTCAGGTGGATGTTAAAGATCCTACAGTAATATTGCAAGAAAAAAAAAGGATTCTCCTGATGCCTTGCCAAACATTCCTCCCTCAAACAATGCCAGCAAAATCAGACCAACTCATTGCTGCTTTTAGGACTTTGTGCGCAAAATGAATGTTATGTTTGCCTACATAACAACAGTCACTGCACTTCAAAATAATCTATGTGAACTACTGTGGGGCATTTCTATGAGATATGATAAAGTACTACAGACATACAAGCCTTTATTTCCAAGTGACAAAAAAGGACACTTTATTCAACCCACATTAAATTATTATCTTGACATTATCTTTGACTACCAAATATGTTGATTTGGTAGCCAGTTATTACTAGTAAAGGTGATTTTATTCTTTACACTGTGATGTATTAGCAAGTACGATTGGTGTATTAGTATCTGGTCTGTATCATAATCATATATAGGCAGCAGTACAAAATATGCTTGAGAGTAGTATGGAGATCATTTGTTCAGTTCAGTACCTTGAGCTGCAATACCCTTTCGCCCAGCATTTGAGTTTCGATAATTATTGCACCTTGACAATTTAACTCTCAAAATTTATCCTGATGGGACTGTTTTTAAATCAGGTAGATTACACCGAATCGACTGGCCGGTTGATTTCAGAATATGTGAAATGGACCTGAAAATGACAAGTATGCTATCAGCAAGTATGCTGTCAACTTTAAAACCATTTTAATTAAGAATATACATGTTTTGTCAGGCAGCCAAGTACATTTCAAATACAAACAACAAAGTGTCTGCCTGTCCCGGGCAGCTATTCGAACAAATACATGTTTGCAGTTATAGTTTGTGGGCCAAGTATATCAGATCAAGAATATCTCAAGATTACTGTTGTAAAAGATGAGCTCAATTGTGAATTGAGAAAGGAGATGCAGCCTATTGTGAAATTGTTCTCTGCATCTGTGTACCAAACTTCATTTCAGCTGCATTTGGAGCAGGTACAATTCAATTGAGAGAAGTGATTGCAACAGTTATTACCTGTCCCCAGGGCAGATATGTTTTTCCAAATGGTTTCCACCTAGAAAAAAGGCAATGACCTCGAAGGCTACGCACTGGATATTTGTGTGGTATTGTGACGAATGGGGGCTTGATGTGATTAGGGAACCTTGAATCAAACTAGGCCAATGTTAAACAGTATTAGTGCCCATAGGGGCATATGCCAAAGAGGGTGTCCCACAGGCACTTTTAAAAATCAGTTATGTAAAACTATGGAACAGCTTTGATATCTTTTGTGTTTTTGGATGATTACTGATCACATCATGTGGAGATCTGAGAGGAGTTACTGAGCCCAACAGTGTGAGACAGCTAAACTAACAATTGCAGTTGTAATGACAAGGTTACTGAAGTGCCCTGGGTTAAATCCCAATGGGTCCTTTCTCTCACTATGCAGACAGAAAGCCACATCACCAGCAGCAGTTAGTTAGGGTTTCCACCTGGAATGTTTCTCCTGGCCAGTAATAAATAGTTAAATTTATTGTCAGAATGAATATAAGGCATTTTAAGCCTGAATCCATGCTCACATTTGGCAAGATTTTAGGCTCAGATTTTCCTATTTGTTTCTTCCCATTTTGGGGCTATGGGGACAGATGAGAGCAATGAATGTGGGGGGTGGGGGGAGGAAGCTCTTTTGCCAGCACCAGCCTCCACTGCCACTGCCATGATTTTACGCTGAAAATTACAGCAGATAGTGAATATATCTGCCCATATTTGAGTGAGCATATTCAAATGATAGGTTAACCATTGCATTCCTGGCATCCAATGTTGCTAAATTGGTGCGGGAGAGTTTTAAGAATGAAAGGGATGCTTTGCCTGCTGCAAGCAATTTCATAGCAGGAGTTCATGTCTTAAAAGAAAAGCTTTTGAAACATTAGTCTGTTGGGCTTCAACTGCCATCACCACCCACGTTACATTTGGACTGGTGTAACAGCTGGGAGAGCAACACAAAATTATAATGAGCCTGATCCTAGAGGATTCCACCAGAAAGGATAATCTAGGCTTTAATGTCTTGAAATGTCCGAACACATTTTTCATAAGGGGCATTGCACACTACGTAGGAGTTGGGGGAAGATCTAGGAGAGAAAGTGTGGGCAAGGTGGAGCATTTTGGAAGAGAATTCCAGAGCGTAGGCGCGAGATGGGTGAAGACTCTGCTATTAATGTTGAATCGGATGGAAGTGTATTGGGGAGGGGGGGTGGAATCACAGTTAGAAGAGTAGAGGGTGTGAGATGGAATGTAGGGCTGGAAGAGGTTGCAGAGATAGAATGGAGCAAAGCCATGCAGGGATCATGGGGGGACAGAAGTCCTGCAGTAGGGGTAGAGTACAAATTTGGAGCCATACTGAGTACAAGTCTTTACCTTGTTTATATTTTCTCCCTCCAGGAAAAGAAAGCTAGGTGGAAAGGTAAGCTGTGAGGAGGATGCTAAGGAATTTAGACAGGTTAAGTAAGTGGGCAAGAAGGTGGCGGATGGAGTGTAATGTGGGGAAATGTGGAATTATCCACTTTGGTGGGAAAAATAGAAAAGCAGAATATATTTTAAAAGGTGAGAGACTAAGAAATGTTGGTAGCCAGAGGGATTTGGGTGTCCTTGTACATTAATCACAGAAAGTTAACATGCAGGTACAGCAGGCAATTAGGAAGGCAAATGTTATGTTAGCCTTCAATGCAAGGGGTTTGGAGTACAAGAGTAAGGAAGTCTTGCTGCAATTATATAGGGCTCTGGCGAGAACACACCTGGAGTATTATGTACAGCTTTGGCCTCCTTGCCGAAGGAAGGATATAATTACCTTAGAGGGGGTGCAACGGAGGTTCACTAGATTGATTCCTGTGATGAGAGGGTTGTCCTATGAGGAGAGATTGAGTAGAATGAGCCTATATTCTCTAGAGTTTAGAAGAATGAGAGATGATCTCATTGAAACGTATAAGATTCTGAGGGGGCTTGACAGGGTAGTTGCTGAGAGGCTATTTCCCCTGGCTGGAGAGTCTAGAACTAGGGGGCATAGTCTCAGGATAAGGGGTCTGCTATTTAAGACTGAGATGAGGAGGAATTTCTTCACTCAGAGGGTTGTGGATGCTGAGTTGTTGAGTATATTCAATTGTAAACAATTTTACAACACCAAGTTATAGTCCAGCAATTTTATTTTAAATTCACAAGCTTTCGGAGATTTTCTCCTTCCTCAGGCAAATGTTTCAAGAACTCCTTGAAGCCTACGCATTTATACATATAGAACAATACATGGTGTTTACAGACTGCCCCTGCAACTGCCCGTTGCCAAGGCAATCACCGTGTTCAGACAGAGAGGTGTCACCTGCAGAACCCCCGAATACACATTCAACAAAAAAACAAACAGGGAAAAAAAACAGAGAAAAAAAACAGAGTTTTTTTTCCCTGTTTGTTTTTTTGTTGAATGTGTATTCGGGGGTTCTGCAGGTGACACCTCTCTGTCTGAACACGGTGATTGCCTTGGCAACGGGCAGTTGCAGGGGCAGTCTGTAAACACCATGTATTGTTCTATATGTATAAATGCGTAGGCTTCAAGGAGTTCTTGAAACATTTGCCTGAGGAAGGAGAAAATCTCCGAAAGCTTGTGAATTTAAAATAAAATTGCTGGACTATAACTTGGTGTTGTAAAATTGTTTACAATTGTCAACCCCAGTCCATCACCGGCATCTCCACATCATGAGTATATTCAAGGCTGAGGTAGACAGATTTTTCGACTCTAGGGGAATCAAGGGCTGGAAAGTGGAGTTGAGGATGAAGATCAGCCATGATCTTATTGAATGGCGGAGCAGGCTCGAGGGGCCGTATGGCCTACTTCTCCTCCTACTTCTTATGTTTTCTTATGTTCTAAGGGAATCAAGGGATATGGGGATTGGGCAGGAAAGTGGAGTTGAGGTAGAAGATCAGCCATGATCTTATTGAATGGCGGAGCAGGCTTGAGAGGCTATATGGCTTACTCCTGCTCCTATTTCTTATGTTCTTATGAAAGCAGAGGAGTGGTAAGCATTGTACTGAGTTGATCTTAACATCCCTCCTGAATTTATATGAGAACATAGATGCTGGTGGCAATTGCAGCCCACAGGAACCTCTACTGATGTAACTTAGTAATTTTCAAAACTAATATTCTCACTGCATTGATCAGTAAAATTAAAGGGGGAGGGGTGGATCTTAAGGACATCAATATAAGCAAATACACTGCACCTAAAAGGAAGGAAATAAATTTCTATTAGTGCTGACATTATTATTAGTGTTAGACTTCGACTCAGCACAGCCAATAACATAATTCTGAAGCAGTGATGTAAACCCACTAATCCCATGAATTATTTTGTAGAAATATAGAATGAAACTTACTGACCCCTAGCCATGATGGAATTGGAAGTCCAATCAATGTTATGCTTTTTGAGGCATGGTTATCTTCTTTATTCATTGCACAATGAGGGAGTGGAGAGGACAAGTAGTAAAAATGGCTCTGTAAGCTTCTTGCAATGTATGATGCCATTCCTTCTCACGGTTATGGCATAATTCCAGTGATACTCGTACAGAAGACCAACAGAAGTGGGTTTGAATTAGAATATAGATATTGATTCTGCATCTCTGATCTTCTCATTACAATATTAAAGGAAAATTATTTTATTTGTTCGGCATTTCTGTTTGGTGGTGGCACTGCCAGTCCTAAGGAAAGTCTTTCTATCTGGAATCAGTTCAATCATAGTTATTTCAATTTACAATACTAATTCTTAACTGCATTAATAATTTAGATATGAAGGAACAAGACCATCAACGCACTATTCATAAGCAAAGACTTTTTTCCACATATGACCTTTGACATCAGTAAAAATAACTTAAACAAATGATATCAGCAACTAATCCTGCAACAGGATGAAAAGTGTCCCTATTCCTTATATCACTGTGATATATAATCTCATTGAAGACATTGAATCATGCCAGAAAAAATAAGTTTAAAAAACTGATAAGAAATTAACATTGTCTGGTCTTTCAAATGAATTTTCACAGATGACATTCTCAGTGCATTTAAGCAAAAGGTGTTCCTTGCAATACTGAAATCAAAAAGCTCATGTACTGAGAGCTTAGTGAGAAAGTTCAGGACATTAAATAAAATCACGTTTGATGTCAGTGAAATCAGCATATTAAGGCCCTGAAAAAATGATACGGCAGCAAAAAAAATGCAACTTTAAAGTGATGTGATATGACAAAGAGACTTAAATGACAGGATGGCATGGCCTTGCACAAAATCATACACTGCATCTGTCAGAAATGTTTTGCATCAAGCTGAATGCAAGCTGCACAACAGGCCCCCTGTGCAATATGTAGAAGGAGGTAGCTGTCGGAATTCGATTAGCTGGTCTAATGGTAAAGTAATAAAAAATGAATTATTGGCCGGGTGAGGTGATTCATGTTATGCTCTCACTGAACCACGACCTTGAGAAATTGAGAAATCTGCATCAGAGAGATAATGGAAGTTTGCATTTTAAACAGACTGTTGCTTGTGATGTTGAATCTGATGTTTAAGGGTTCTCTGTTCATTATAAATGGTCGCACTTGAGATACACCCTTTCAGGACTACAATAATTTGAATGCATGGTTTATCATCCAGGAAAGTGGAATTAAAAATGCATTAAAACATAAATGCAAAAATGAAAATACCAGTGCTGAATGTCAGAGGAATTAGATTAGTTTTGACTTCCTGAAATGCAACATTTTGTTTTCATATAGCCAATAAAAATGAATTTTGATGCTCCGCTTATGAAATCTTTCCAGTCTGTGGGTGGACCCTCATTAGGTAACATAGGGGGCAGACTTACAACCAGCGTCAAAAACAGGCGCAAACAACGTATCAAGCTCGTTCCTCATTTAAATTTAATAGTCAAGCTGTCAGCGTGAATCAAGCTGATAATTGAACAGCTTGCTCATGGTGAGTGAGGAAATTTGGGTGGATCTGACATCATTTCCTGGTGGCTTGCACTTCTTAACAGGAGAAGGGTAGTGTTCGTTACGGAGCTCAATCAAAGGCAACACTGCCAAGGAAGCATGGTCTGAGGTGGCAGAACATGTAAAATTCCTGCAGTTTAGCCCCTCAGACCTGGAAGAAGTGCAGGAAGAAGTTCAATGACCTGATCCGGGCTGCTAAGGTAAGACTCCCATTTCTGCCCTGTTGTCATTGTCAGCAGAGCCCTGCAATATTTTACTGTAACAGCATTAATGAAAATCTTGACCTCTCCCACTTCTCATCCCTTTCATCCAAACATTGCATCGCCCTTCAGTGGTCCTTCTCCTGCTGCCACTTCCAAACTCTGTCACTGCCATTGCTCTCACAATTAAGGAGTCCTCTTGCACACACCTGATGCTTTGTCATATAACCAGGCAAATTATTCTACTCTCACACACTGATGTTCAGATGCCTTCAGCACACACTCATTAAAGGACTACGGGAGAAAAATTGGATAGGGCCTGTTTTTGGGCAGGGGCAGTCCGATCTGCTATTATCCTGCATCCAATGGGCCCTGTGCAGCCAGGACGAGATTCTCGTTAGACCTGAAGACTTACCTGCAATCTGTGTTGGAAATCAGCGTTGAACGAGGATTCTATGCAATTCGCACTTTCCACCAGCAGGGGGACGTCCAATCTCTTAACGGCAGGTTGTCTGTTAGAAATCTCTTAAAGCTAGCTGGTACCTGTTATTTGCTGAAAATAACATTCTTCTGTCTGCATGGAGTCTGAATGGAGATCAGACATCGCATGCGTAAAACACAGATGCAAGTCCGTCCCAATGTTTACACACTGTTGAGTTATGCTAAAACATTGAATAAAAGTTGCCCACTACTAAATCCTACATCCTCCAATCTGCACACCAGACTTCACCAATCTGCCGATCTGAGTTTGTACCAGGCCTGCGAGGGTGTGTCCGCCAAGGTTCTCTGCTGAAGCATTAGAGGCCTTGGTGCAAGAGGTGGACAGAAGGAGGGACATCCTATATCCCGGGGGCAGAGGGGGGGGGGTGCAAGATGCCCTCCAGACATATAACCAAAAGGCAGTGGGAGGCACCGGGGGATGAAGTCAATGCCAAGTGCACAGCATCACGAACATGGATGCTGTGCAGGAAGAAGTTCAATGCTTTGACAGGAGTGGTTAAGGTGAGTGAGGTCAACTGTCAGGTGGCATCTCCTACCAACTTCACCACTAGCTGCATCCACTGCACCACGCACTACACCCCCCATCACCAATGTATCAACAAACTCATTCCATCAGTACTCAACTCTTCCAATCAGATGCTTCCTCTCACTCTTACACATCACCATTGTTGCAAGCTGCCCACCCACAACTCATAGGCTACACACACTGGCAGCTATTCAACTATGATATGCACATCACCCAGACACATGTCCCGCTTTCTTGCAGGAGAAGGTGGCACATATCAGGAGGCAGCAAGTGGCAGTGACATTCAGCCCCTCGAGCCTATTCCGCCATTCAATGAGATCATGGTGGATCTGTGACCTAACTCCATATACCCGCCTTAGCCCCATATTCCTTAATACCCTTGGTTCACAGAAATCTATCAATCTCAGATATTGAATTAACAATTGAGCTAGCATTAACTGCCATTTGCAGAAGAGTGTTCCAAACTTCTCCCACTCTTTACGTGTAGAAGCATTTCCTAACTTCACTCCTGCACATCCTGGCTCTAAATGTTAGACTATGTCCCCTAGTCCTAGTATTCAGGTATAGGAGACCTCCAAAAACAGTTACAAATGTCCCAGCAGCCAGAAGCAATAATCCAGCAACTAACCTGTAAATCCTGCATCGTCCCTTTAAATAGCGCTAGTGGGGGTTCTCCAGGCATTCTAAGGCACGTTCAGATGGCCGGGGTTAAGACTGTGTGTTGAGTTGAGCATTAAGTCCCAAAATGGTGTCTATCACTTTAAATTAGCGTAGCACACTGATTATATCCATTTTCTCCTTACTTTACATGCTTCCGGCGTTCGTTATCTGCGCCCGCGCTAAATGTGCATGCGCAGCCAAGACGCCATCTTGGCACTTCGGAAGGCCGCGTGGCACTGAAACAATGGGTGCTACACGGCCCAATTTAACGCCCTCCCTTTCCTCTTGCAGGTCAAACTAGTGCATAATGACAGGGAGAAGACCAACAAATGAGGAGGGACTCCATCCTTTATTGTGCTCTCATCTACTGAAGAGGCTGTTATGGATATTCCGGGAGAGAGAGTCTGAGCTGTTGCAGAGGACGAGGCAGGAGAAAGCATGCCACGGGGTGCTTGTTAAGTTTAAATGGAAATCATGCAAAGATTAAGGCAATCAACACTAATATTAATACTAACATTGCTTAGCGTCATTGTACCTGTACTGTAGTGTAGTTAACATTAAAAAAGGTAATTTACAATAACATTAACATTAAATGGCCATTACCAGAGTGTTTTCAAAAAATGAAATTCTCTAGTGTTGATGATCTCGTTCGTGGCTCCAGGCCAATAAACTGCATGTGCCGGCTAGCAAACCGAGTTAAAAGTTTCATAAAAGTTGTCAACATTCCGGCTTTACCCTCTTCTTACTATCAATTCTATCAGCAGGTGCAAGATTCTCAAAATTCACAGATCCCCCAAAAATTCGGAGAAAAACCCTAAAGAAATTCACCTTTTCCCTGAGTATGGAAAAACTTTGGCCATTGACTGAAATCCTAAGATAGAAGGATAGGTGAGAGGTCACCAGATGAATCCACAACACACACATGGAATGTGGGAGAATTACTGCTTCAGACATGTCTCTGTTTTAATGCAAAACCGACAGCAGGTGGTCAACACTCACTGCCATTGAAAGAGGTAACTGCTCCAGACATGGTGGGGCCATGTCTTTGTTTTAAAGCAAAACCCATCAACACCTAGGACGTTGGATACAAAAGAAAGCCTTGTGTGACAAGCTCTAAAAATCGGAATTAACAATGACCCATCGGGAGAAGCAATTGTAACATGATGAGGGACCATCAAAAAGCCATCAAAGATTCTTAAGGACTTTGTAAGAACTGTTTCAACAGACATGAAGTGTTTTTTTAAAATGACGAAGACCATTATAAGAGAGGGTTATTAGAAGTGGAAACTCGAAATCTCTCTTGCTCTCGCTCTCGCTCTCGCGCTCTCTCTCTCTCTCTTTCTCTGGTTCTGGCTGGCGCTTGTGTGCTGCTGGTCTTGTTCTGCCTGTCCTGGAAGGAAGAGCAGCTTCCAGCGAACAACAGCTCGGGAGGCGACAGTTCAACAAGGCGAGCGGGCAACAGGAAAAGCAGTTCGACAGGGAAGGTCAGCAGCTCTAGAAGCAGGCCGACACACAAGAAGAAACCAGAGCAACAGCCCTAGTGACCATCGGACACCTCGCGGCAACAAGGGCCTTACGAAACAACCAACCGAATATTACCACCAACCAACCGGGTAATATTGGGCCACCGCGACCAAAGAAAACCAACTCGGGAGAAAACCGAAGATTCGCAAAGTTTCCACTCTACAATCTATTTCTGACTTACCTCTGGGTGAATTACTGTCAAGGATTTGTTTGGTGAGCGTTATCTCTGGCCCTCTAGAGTCCAACTTAGCTAGTACAGTGGGATTGGGAGGGGTGAGGTATCTTTTCGACTGTAATTTCCCTCGTGTGTACCGAAGTGTTCCCCATTTTGTTTGAGTGTTAAGATTGTTGTGTTGTATTTTCTCTCTTGAATAAAGGTCAAAGTTTCTTGCACGAAAACCAGTTGTCTGCTGCACTTTGTCACAACCCCCAAAGAAGTCCAAGGTCTAGAACCCAGGGAGTGGGAGCGATTTGAACCGCTCAGAAGTCAGAGGTGAAGCTGACACACACCACCACCCCCTAGACAGGCCGATTGTATAGTCACAGTCTACATGGACAGCAAACATGGATTTCCTCACATCCTTCCTCCAATTCACGGCCACCACACTCAACCTCAACTGTTTGCTTATGCGACGATTATCTACAAAGTAATTTTTGCAACTGTTTTATTGAAAGTCATCTGCCGTCAGCTGAACATCTGAGTTAAAGGTCCCATATGAATCTACTGCCATGGACTTAATGATTAATAGCACTCTGCCAGCTTCATTCACTAAATCCAACAACTCCTCATTGCCGTCTGCTATCTTGGGGCACGATCATCCTTGACATCGAACAGAAATCCTGAATCACAGAAACACTTGATGACAGCCTCTCAGCTCTGATCTCAGACTTATTTAATCCAATGAAGGACATCAATGTAATGTACTCCAACAAATAGGAAGCACTATCGTTTGTGTCAATCTTGGAAAGAAATCAGTGCAGCAGGAACTTCCTATAAATAGCCTTTACACACTTCATAACGGCTGGCACAAAAACTGGAGTTCTGAAGTTGTGTTTACTGGGATGAATTTGGCTATGATTATCCAGAGTTTAACTGTCCCAGTTGAGGGGACAAGCAGCATCTTTAATGATGTAGAGAACACAGCTTTTCTGTCCAACCATTTTCAGATCAAACTTCTTGAACCACTTACGTAAATGTCTTCAGTTATCTGTTCTTTCTTGTTGGCAAACTAGGCCACCAAAGGTTTCTTTGGGTTCAGGCTTTTAAAATCTAAGTTTTTATCTGGTATCACACAAAGACCAGACCAGGTCATAACGACTGCCTATCGATATCAATTTCTCCTTCCATTCACTCACAATGTCCTTCACTATACCGACATTCATGCCATTCACAGTGAGCACAGCAGTATTATGACTTTTCTTAAAAGAATGCAACTACCAATGGATACTTTAAATTTGCCGTTTCCTATTTGGTGACCAAATAATGAGAGTGGAATGTTCATTGCCCTTGCAAGCTGGAATCATTTCCACACAAATTCATTAATGCCATCATTCTGAGTATGTCAGGGAATCAAGGGATATGGGGATCGTGCGGGAATGTGGAGTTTAGGTTGAATATCAGCTATGATCTTATTGAATAGCGGAGCAGGCTCGAGGTGCCGTATGGCCTAATCCTGCTCCTATTTCTTATATGTTCTTACATGCCAGAGCCTTCATTTGTAATCGTATTCCACATTTTCCTCAAACATTAAATACATCTCATCTCTCCAAGATTATCTGTTGGATTTCTGTCCACTCACATCTGAACCTCTCCACAAGTCTGTGGCTGCTCAATCCATCCATCCACAACTTCAATCACATCAATGTGATATCCAGTGACAATCACCCAGTTGATGGCTTTCTTGGTTACAACCTTTGTTTTCCTGCAACAAAACTCATGATAGCCCCATGATATATCCTCCCACAAAGCCTCCCAATTGTGAGTGTGTTGTAAATAAACAATCAGGTTCAATCAAATAAAAAACAAACTACTGCAGATACTGGAAATTTGAAATAAAAACAGGAAATGCTGGAAACATGTCAAAAATTCCTACCTATCAAAAAGATTGACTGTCGATGGAACAAACATTTTTATCCAGTCAAATGAGTCAACTGCAAACATATGAAACATTGCTATTAAATCAAAATGTGAAGAACAATTCAAAGAAGAAAGAATCCATAATATTCTGCTCTTTGACCATTCTTTACAGGTGGAATAATTACCCAATAATATATAATGGCTGGATTGTGTGTCCACAATATGGAGTTCAGGGTGACTATAAGGGTAATCATGACCACATGTTCAGCTGTATCTTACGGCCTCTGTACTCCTGCGATCAATATCAGTGGCAGCCTGTACAATGCTCTCTAGCATTTTTTCCACTATCATTATCAGGCTAACTTGTCCAGAACTCCTGAGGTCATGTCTCACTTCATTTCTGAATGTCAAGATGATGTTCTTTGGGAACCTGCAATGGACTCCAAGATAAACTCCAATTTACATGGGGCTTGTAAAATATCCTGCATCCGCAGATACTGTGCTCACTAAACCTGGAATAACCACGGGAATTTTAGCCTAAAAGGATGACACAAAAAAAAAATCACATTACTTCATGGCAAGGGGCACTATGTTTCTACCCTGAGGCAAAGCACCTTAGACACCTCCCACATACTGGGCTAAAAATATTGTCATGTCTGCAGTTGTGTCATTTTCCATTAGTCGTAGTGCGCTGGAGGCACACTGATATTTCCAGTATAAAGAAGACAGATTTCAGTGGGCCAGTCATTGTTACTTTTATCACATACATTTCACCTTGTGAACAGCAGTCGTCCTACTTCAGTCATCAAATAGCATTAAACCTTGACCTCTCTGAAATGCATTCTTCGCTTTGTATTCAAAGTATCAGGTGCTGATGAATGTTGACAGTGGGGTGGAAGCACTGAACCTCGACACATTTAGCCCCTCTGCTGCACTGAGCTCTGTGATACAATGACCATAAGCAGCACAGTGCATTAGAAATCCAATGAACTGAGGCACAGAAGGTTTTGGAGTCTCGTTAAAAGCCACAATTCCGCACATGGCGCTTTACTGGCCCAAACCATACTTTTTTGGGAAGACTGATGGATGATGAGTCTCCCAGGCTACCCTCGTGCATCTATTAGCAGCCAGCTATAAAGCAGAGTTGGCAAAGACTAGGAGTACATTGGCACACAACCTCTCAACCAAAGGATGCCTGTATGACAGAAGAGATAGAGAGGGAAGAAGGGGCAATAAAATAACAAAAGTTTGGAAAATCCATGAATACAATTGTTATGATCTGGAACGCACTCCCTAAGAGGGTGGTGGATCCAGATTCAATTGTAACTTTCAAAAGGGAATTCAATAAATACTTGAGGGGGAAAAATTGCAGGGCTATGGGGAAATAGTAAGGGACTAATTGGATAGCTCTTTCAAAAAACCGGTACAGACTCAAATGACCTCCTTTTGTGCTGTATGATTCTACAATGTAATTTTCCACTGCCTGATATATAAAAATCATTGGGCCAGAAATCGCTCCCAATATAACAGAGGAGCTCAACAGCGCTCTCAGTTTTTAGCGGTGAATTGAAAGAGCAAGTTCCCATGTTTGCACGTGCGCAGTGAAACACAGAAATCCTGAACTTGCTCCTACTGGTTCACTGCTGATATGACAGCTTCGAATTAAAGGGCCATCACACGCTGCAATCAGAGAAATCATTGAAAAAGTGCAAACTTGCTTATCTGCCCAGTTGGAAAGTAACTAATTACACCACCAAACAGGTACACTTAAAAATACCAGGTCTAAACTAAGTTTTAACAGTCAGACTTAATGACTGCCAAACAACTAAAAATTAACCTTTAAATTCGTGGAGTCTCATATTACTCCTTATTTTAATAGTTTTTGGTCATTAAAAAAAAATTTTAAATTAAAATTTTTGTTTTATTTTTCCCTTCTGTCTCATTAATTTAATTCAATTATTTATTTGGCTTTTTATAAAAACATAACATTTTTATTTACAATGCATACAGAATACTAACTTTAAATGAGTGAAATCTGCTTGCCTGCTTGAGCAATGCAGCCTGGATCTGTGGGCGTGACTTCTCTTCCTGACCGATTTTATGGGCGTGTCTTCTCCTCTCAGACCTTTCCAGCCGTGCAGCAACTCACGTTGCTCAGAGGCTGGGTTGATAGCGCGCATTTTGATAAAAGTTCAAATTCAAGCAATTCGACGCCACAGAGCCCGATGTAAGTATTTTCATTAATTTAATTCGCAGGAGCTGCGGTTAGCATTGCCTTGCCGCTCTGCCCGATTTCTAGCCCATTATTTATCATCTCCACATTAATAGTCCGTGTTTGTTTCAGGCTCATTTGGCTGTTGAAATTACATTGCATTAAGTTCTTTCTGATAATATAGGAATGCTTAGTAATTGGAATGATGAAGGCGGAAGGGCAGGATCCACCACAACTTTAAAATAAACATCACTTTAAATTGAACTCGATAGCGGAACTCTAGAAGTATTATTTCCGACAACTGCCCCATGAATGAGTAGCTAATACTCAGACTCACTAAATGATCTTTTGAGTAGCTTTGAGATTAAAAGACGTCTGTACGGCTAGAAATGCTTCCATCCATTACATTTATCTCACAGGCAATGTCATGTACTCGCAATGACTTTGCCCAAGGGATGAATGGATCGCATGGAGGAATTTCTACTAACTATTTTTGAATTACAGTTGTCCTTCCTAAGGCAAATGTAACAGTTTGATTTTTATGCTATTAAGTCTGAGATACAGAACCATGAGTATTTCTCAGTATAATGCATGCAGTTGCAGCACATGCATCAGTCTGTTGTATCATAGATACCATAAGTTCTTTTTTTTCTGCCAAATATTTAAGGTGAGTCTGATGGGCACTGTAAATCTTGAACACAGTAGTAGATAATGCCTCATAATATATGCTCTATAACCGACAGTACATAACTGCAAAGTGCTTTCTGAGCACGTACCTACCCAAGATTCTTTGCATGGGAATAGTAATGTGACTGGTTGTGCATTTTACCTACAAATGCCTATGTGGTGGTCACAGATTTTGTGTTCGATTAAGGAAGCAGTGTGTTGAATTCTATAGAGACAACTTTTTGGGGAAGTTCATTCAGTTTTCAAATGTAAACCAGAAATGTGATCATTGGAAGAAATTGGTCCTCAGTGATCGATAAGATCATTGCTATGCCGTCTCAGAATACAGCAGGCTTAAGAAATCAGCCATCAGTGAGGAATGTATTGAAAGACTGCAAATCTTTGGTCTTTTTTCTGACATACATGAAAGGCTGATGCTCTTGCTTTGCCTTTCAAGCAGCAGAGACAGAATAAGAATAGAATCATCGTTCCTCCAATTCTGAAACCAATCCTTAAAATAGATAATACTAAAAATTGAAGATTGTATGCTAATTGGGAGTAAATGTAGATTACCCCCTTTTTTGGGAGAGAATTCTCACTTGCTTACAATAGATTTTGTTCTTTTCAGTCTGTCAGGTAAGATGTGGACATTCTCTCCTGCACACTGGGCCAGCCAAATGAAAAGAGACCAGTGCCAAGTCCTCCAAGTCAGCTCTGAGCTACAATTAAGAACTAATTTAACAACTGAAACAGCACATGGAAGACAAAGCTAACTGATTATCCACCAAATTGCTGTAGATTTAGGAGCTGCTGAGTGAGAAAAGCAGTTTGTTAGATCAGGAGCTGTAAACCTTACTACATGAAGAGGAGACACACAATTTAAGGGACTGAAGGCCAGTCTTTTTCTCAGAAGTGCCTGATACACCAGGCATAGCAGGAGGAAGATAAAATTGAGCAACATTGGTTAGCCACTACAGTCTTGGACATGGTAGACTCACGTACAGGGCCCTTGCAACACTTCAGGCAGACATCTCCTGTGTTAGCTCTGAAGGGGCCTACAGCATAAAAACTAAGGTCAGTGGGCATCTAAATAGCTACTGGCAGTGCCATCTCTTTGTTCAAGATTGTGTGTAGGCCCTCTTGAAGCAGATGGTATAGTTCTGTCACTGCACTGAGACAATTGGAGAGCAATGCCAACTGCTTCAAAGACGACCTGCAGACAGCCTTGAACAGAGGGAAGGCATTGCCAGTGGCCATCAAGGTGACAACTGATTTTGATTTAAATGCTGCACTCCTTCAACGCTAACATGGGTGACATCTGCATCGACTAAGCACTTCACCTAGATTGACCACTTCAGAGACTGTGGTAGCTAACTACTGTTGCCCGATTTAGAATCATAGAATCAATTAATTGTACAGTACAGAAGGAGGCCATTCGGCCCATCATGCCTGTGCCGGCAGTTAGAAAGAGCTAATGAATTAGTTAGTCCCATTCCCCCTACTTTCTCCCCATAGCCCTGCAAAATTTTCCTTTTCAAGTATGTATCCAATTCCCTTTTGAAAGTTAATATTGAATCTGCTTCCACCACCCTTTCAGGCAGTGCTTTCCCGATCATAACAACTCGCTGCATAACAAAAAAAATCACCTCATCTCTCCTCAGTCACTCCCATAAGCAGTAAGAGCTTCTTACTTTCATACCATTCTATATCTGCCCACAAAATAGCATAACCCAGGGATGTGACAGTAGCATCCTCTTGTGATCTGGAACAGCCCCTGCGGCCGCCAACTAAAAGTACATTTTTTGAAACTGTTTTTAAAAAAACAACCTTCCTGTGGTACCAAGAGAGCACCTGGGAGAAGGTAACTCAATGGAAGGAGGTGGCAAAAAATCCTGAGGGGAGAAGAGGAGCATTTATTTTATGCAGTGAGTCGTTATGATCTGGAATGCACTGGCTGAAAGCGTGGTGAAAGCAGATTCAATAATAATTTTCAAAAGGGAATTGGATAAATATTCGAAAAGAAAAAAATCAGGGCTATGGGGAAAGAGCAGGGGAGTGGGACTAATTGGATGGCTCTTTCAAAGAGCCAGCACAGGCACGATGGCCCGAATGGCCTCTTTCTGCGTTCAATGAAAGAAAGGAAAGACTTGCATTTATACAGTGCCTTACATGACCTCAGGATGTTCCAAAGCACTTTACAATCAATTAAGTACTTTTGAAATGTAGTCACTGTTGTAATGTAGGGAACATAGCAGCCAATGTGCACAGCAAGCTCCCACAAACAGCAATGTGATAATGACCAGATAATCAGTTTTTTTAGTGGTGTTGGTTGAGGGATAAATGTTGGCCAGGACACCAGGGATAACTCCCCTGCTCTTCTTCGAAAAGAATGCCATGGGATCTTTTACGTCTGCCTGAGAGAGCAGATGGAGCCTCGGGTTAACATCTCAGCCGAAAGACATCACCTTTGACAGTGCAGTACTCCCTCAATAACGTATTGGAGTACCAGCCTGGATTTTGTGCTCAAATCTCAGGAGTAGGACTTGAACCCACAACTTTCTGACTCAGAGGCGAGAGTGCTACCAACTGAGCCATGGCTGATACTTGATATGATTCTATGAAGATTGGTTAGGTCAGTGAGCCATAGAAAACAATAGTTACACATTTGAGCAAAATGCATCTTATATTGTAACCTAAAATGTAATTGATTTTTCTCTTTGCAGAGCTTTTTACGATTATTTTTTAAAATAGCTCTTTGGATGATAACGTCTTAACTGTGCAGCATATGCTCATTTTATTTAATATCTAAAGAACGTTTTAGTGTGAAAAATATTCCCCTGTGGAATCCTGTCTATAGGCATTTTCCGCAGTACTGAATGGAAAAGACAAGTTGATAGGAATCCCTAATGTCTAGATCACTGTAATATGTAAAGTGTTTGCTCCACTTACTGCTTCAGCAAAGGGCTGCTAATGAACGCATTTTTTGTTCAGTAAAACGAGTTGTTACTCTAATTGGTAGGTACTTTTCACT
The DNA here is from genome assembly GCF_035084215.1 of Heptranchias perlo. NCBI lineage: Eukaryota > Metazoa > Chordata > Chondrichthyes > Hexanchiformes > Hexanchidae > Heptranchias > Heptranchias perlo. The sequence goes on from NC_090336.1 coordinate 42,892,209, forward strand.
TAGACAATTTGAACACTTTTACTTTCTCTCTCAGTCAATGAAAATTCCCATGGTGCAGCAATCAGTAATGGAATATATGCGAAACAGTATAGTTGCAGAGCAATTTCAACACAATGGTGGAGAAATTCCCCTTCTGCCTGAACCAGCGCTCCTCTCATAAAAATAACATTTCAAAATTTCCTAGGCTGTTTTGTCAGCAGCTTCCAGTGCTCCCTTTAAGGGCCACTAGTTAGGCTGCTCACCGCCTGTGTTAGACCCTTGTCAGAAAACGTGAGCGTGCAGCAACACCAAATAGGTGGAGTGTGGACGGGGCTCTCATTTGTTCCAGAATTTTGCAATCAGGGTCCTGCAACTGGCACAGGACCCCAATTTGTATTTCTAAGCAGCCGAGGTGTCCTCCCCCACCCAACCTTCCCGCCGCCCGCCTCTGATGTTCAACCGCTGGCCGCCATTTTTACAGTCACAAAATGGACGGCCATGAGTTGAATTTCTCCCCCAACGAAACTGTTACCTGTAATTAACAATGCAAGGCAATGGCCAGAGATTTCTGCAGATTTACAATTAGCCAATGAAGTGGATAGACTTCACTTTTTTAAAAAAATGGAGGGCTGAGGTGGTCTGATTATTGGTGCATTTCTGCTCACACATGTTTCTGAATCAGAACGTCCTTATCGTTTTTATTATTGTAAGAATAACAGTAGTAGATTGGTAGATTAGAGAAATGACAAAGCCTATGCACCAATCTACATACTGTACACTTTAAGATCAATATCTAATTTATAACCCATATATTTTACATTGTCAAAGTGTTGTCTGAGAATTCAAGCAATGAAACCGGTAATATGTTTTCTAAAAATATGGCGACCACATAGGAGGAAAGTAAACCACTGAATTATCCTCAATGACACTTTTCTTTAAATGGAGCTTTTCATTATGCAAACTGACTCCGTAGCATTAGAACGGGCACCAGCTACACCACAGAACTTCATGATCTTGTTAAACACTTTATACCCACAAATGGCACACCATTTCAACTTTTTACCACAGTATTACCATTCTCTTAATTTTAACTGGCAAAATACTAAGTCCATTGTTCACAGAAGAAAGGCAAAATTGTACAACTGGCTTCATAATTTTATGTTTAAAATTACAACTTTTCAATTTTTTTTATTATTAAATTTACTGTAAAAATAACTTATTTATATGCCCAAAATTCTATTGTCTTAGATTATTAAAATAATTTTTGAAGTGAGTAAATCATTGAGATTTACTATTTGATTAAGCTGTTAATAATAGACAAATGTGCCATTGCCTGTCACATTGTCACATCAGCTCACTTTTAATATATAAGTCAAATTGTCATTCACACAAAAATGTTTTTAGAAAATGGTTCCATTTTCAGTTCTAGGTTAAGAAAATGCATCTCAGAAATACTTACTACTTTTAGCACAAATTATTCAGTAAACACATACAATGCCGGAAGCATTGCCACTTCTTTACAATATGAACTGCACTGTATCATATGTAATAGGACACTTGAACAGTCACAGAATCACACGCACATAATTCCCAATTTGAAAATGCCTTTGACAAACTAGATACAGTTTAGATATTTATTATTATCCTTATCACTGGACAGCAACATACTGTACATCAGAAGACTGTGGGTGCTCAGTCGTTGAGTATATTCAAGACTGAGATCGATAGATTATTAGACGTTAAGGGAATCAAGGGATATGAGGATAAGCCGGGAAAGTGGAGTTGAGGTAGAAGATCAACCATGATCTTACTGAACGACGGAACAGGTTCAAGGGGCCGTGTGGCCGACTCCTGCTCCTATTTCTTATGCTCTTAAAACAAAACATTAAGGCTGGAGATTTCAGATGGGCAGAATGATCGCTGCTTTAAATGGTGTTGCTGCAGGCTCACATTTTCAGACAAGGATTTAACACAGGCAGTATGGTTACCAGTTCTTAAAAACATTGAGTCAGCAAATTATTAAGGGGCAGATGTCAATAAAATTTCATTCATCAGGACATTTGAATCCAATTCCAGCTCAATTTTAATACTGAAGGACAGCAGAGCTTTAAGAGTTAGTGTTAAGTGTTAACAGTTCTCAAAAACCCTACAGTACGCTGAACATTTATGAACTGTACAGATAAAACCATTATTGTTTTTCTCCTGATATACTCATGTGATGAGCAGATGTATCAAGTTAACCATTAATGGGAAACCAGCAGTCATGTACATTTGTGGTTTCAGAGTTTAAATAGCAAAAGTATGGATAGCTTGATTCGAGCCTACCACGTAAAAAAACAAGCTTACAGCTAAGGCCAAGCTAGGATTGCTGGTAGCCCGCAGATCGGAAATGTATGATTTGTAGTTGACTATGGAACAAATCTTATGAAAGAACATTACGTCAGGTTCTTGAACCTAAATCACTTAAACTAAATTGCAGAAAGGGTCATAACCCTCAAATTCGCGAAGTCTAACAATACCTCCAACCACATTGAGCTTCAGCAAAATTATTGTTTGAACTTTTGTTGCCGATTCTAATTATCAAAATTCTGTTTTCTTTCATTTTAGTATAGTCACAAATCTATTTCTCTTGCTACTATATGATTACATTGTTGTCAATGCACTTGTGCTTGAAAAACATTTTGATGAGCACATGTACTATGTTTCAATTAGAACTGTAATGGGTGACATGCATTTCAGGAGGGGGGGGGGGACTGGACGAAAGTTCATTGGGCGCAAAGTTACAAATATGCGACTTTAATCAAATGATTCTACAATATTTTGCCACATAAAAACTTTTAATATTTCAAATTGAATAAAATGAAAGTGTGCTTAACTTCACATTACCTTTTACATTAAATTAAAAGTTTTAGTTCAGTGTTCACAGAAGGGTGTGGTACAGGGAATGAAAGGGTACAAAAGAAGAAGGTGGAGAAATTGGATAGGATATCTATAGATAAGGTAGTAGTACTGGAAAAATTGGTGGAACTCAAAGTGGAAAAGGCACCGAGTCTTGATGGCATGTATCCTAAAATACTGAAGGAAGTCAGAGAGGAATTAGGAGGATCTGGCCACAATCGTTCAAACATACTTGGATGTCGAAGTTGTGCCAAGTGACTGGAGGATTGCCACTGTAACACCTCTATTCAAAAAGTGATTAAGCAGGTAACTATACTCTTAACAGTGGCAGTGTGGTTAAGGAAACAATTACAAGTTCTGACTTTATGAGAGAAGTTAAATTGCAGGCGAACTTCTATATATCTCTCTGCGGTTGTGAATGGTGCACCTGGTGAATGGCTCCGGTAAACTTGGGCAAGTAGGTGGGGTTGGCGGAGAGAGATAGAAGGAAAGAAATCACGATAGAATCTGTTGTGCCAGCTTTCTGCCACCCGTGTCACTTTTGGGATTTCTGTCCAGAAGTGAAGTCAGGTGTATAATATGTCTGTTCAGATATAGGTGTATTACACTAAAGCACAGACCAGGCGATGGCTTCATATGATGAATTTCCAATCATTTGTGTCTTACCAGGCTGGTCTCAAAAGGTCGCAGAAGCAATTGACTACATTAATCAAGCGGCCAGATTAAAATTTCAAGTTTAAAATAAAATTTCAATCTTCAGTCAGCGCTGCTGGCCACCCTACGCTGAGGCAGGGTACCACAGCAATTTCCCTTCCCTCACACCTGAGGCAGGTGCTATAGTGGCACCCATCATATATATTTCAATCACTCCGCCCCTGAAAAATCGACAGACTCAGGAGTGCAGACAAGAGTTAGAAGTTGTACCGCGCCAAAGAGCAACACTTTGCATCAAAGAAGGAATTGCAGCCTGGGAATACTATGAATATGTGAGTGTTGTATGTCTTTATATGTACCATAACTTATCCAGATATGTAAGCTTTGAAAATGGTGGAATGCTTCTGAAAAAGAGTTAATTTCTCTTTCAAATACATTTATTGTAACATTTTACTATGAGTAGTAAGCAGTTATTCTACTAAGGTCCAAACCTTTCCTGTTCAGGATAATCCCTCCATTGTCACACACTAGTAAGCCTCATTGTACTCTGACTACACGTATTGTTACTCAACTTTTATGTGCTTGTCAGTCAAATCCTTTCTAGCCTTATAAAAGTCTGGCATCCTAGCAGTGTGTGGAAGTGCCCCAGGCAAGTTAGCAAATAAAAGCTGGTGAGCACTGTTGGAACCCAATCCTTTAATTAGGCTGCTTTGTGCAGTAAAATATTTACCTATACAAGCTGCTGTTCAGTTATGAAAATATTTCTTCTTAAACTAAAACCTGCAGAATGATACAGAGAAAGCACATGCTGTGTTCTGGTGGAGCATTGTCTTTTCTGAACTGTTGATGAATAAACCTGATGCTCCAGAGTATCCAACGCTGCATCTAGTCAAAAAGCATTAAGAATTCTATGGTGTGAGACATAAGCTACTAATGTACCGCTCCAAAAGCAAGTTACCTATTCATGCACAGGAAAAATATTAAGATTTCAAGTTAAGTAGCTCATTGCTTGGTGTTTTTTTTTAGATGTACTGCATGTGGCACCAAGTTGCTACAGGTCATATATCATGTAGGCATATTTTAGGGCAAGAGGTTAATCAATTAAGTGGGACTGTACTATGGGATCAGTTGACTGGATGACTTCTTGCCCTAAAAGCCTTTTTAGGCAAGGGATTTATAGATATTGGGCCAAGTTTTCCATCTCAGCAAAAATGAGTTTGTGCTGGTCCAAATGTCAGGCACTCCCATGCCCACAGCATGGGACAGCAGTGTGCTCAATTTTCTGATATAAAATCCAGCTGCTCTTTTGACCAGCCTTAAGAAGAGCATGGCCTGCAGTACACTTGGCTTGGGATCGCAAAATTCAGTGCAAGGCCAGCTCCTAAAGGTGCTGGAACTTACCACAGATTCACAAATTGTGCCTTTGGATTGGAAAATTGCAAATGTCATTCCATTATTTAAGAAGGGAAGGAGGGAGTAACTACAGACCTGTCAGTTTAACATCAAGTATGGGGAAGTTACTGGAATCTATCAGAGACAGAGTGACCGGAGCACTTGGACAGGTATCAGTTGATCAAAGAGAGTCAGCATGGATTTGTGAAGGGTAGGTCATTGCTGACAAAATCTAGTTGATTTTTTTGGGGATGTTGTCAGCATGGTGGACAGGGGAGTGTCTATGGATGTTGTCTATATGGACTTCCAGAAGGCATTTGATAAGGTTCCACACAAGAGATTATTAGCAAAGATGAAAGTGTATGGATTTGGAGGTAATCTTGTGGCATGGGTTGGTAATTGGTTGGGAGGTAGGAGAAAGAGTAGGGCTAAAGAGAATTTTATTTGATTGGTGGGATGTTACGAGTGGTGTTCCCCAGGGATCTGGGGCCTCAACTTTTCACCATATATATTAATGACTTGGGTAAAGGAATTGAGAATTGTACATCCAAGTATTCAGATGACACTAAGTTAGGAGGCACAGTAAGTTGTGTAGATGGGAGTGAGAAGTTACAAAGTTATTGTGAGGCACACCTGGATGTCATCAGCATACATGTGGAAGCTGACCCCAGGTCTTTGGATGATATTGCTCAGGAGCAGCGTGTAAATGAAAAACAGGATGGGGCAAAGGATAGATCCTTGGGTAATGATGTGTGAAATTATGTATGGTGTATTCAAATTAGCGGGAGGGGCTCCTATCAGAAAATTCAGCACAGCCCACCCCTGAAGTGCTGTGGCAGCTGTGCCTGTGCCATCAGCCAGCTCAAGCCAGTTTTTGCCATCATTAGAATATCAATATTTGAATGTCAAGCGGGGAATGGATGACAGATGGACGTTTACTTTCAGAGAGCAATCAGGTAAAATATTCTCAGAGATAATTACGAAAGTTTTTTCATGTATATTCAATCCAATATCAGTTATATATTTACTGATTTGTGAAGGTGAACTTCTATTGCAATGCACACTGCATTCATTAATGGGAATATTTGTTTGAAAGCAATATTATTCAAGCATTAATTAATTAATTTGTCATATGTTCCGTTGCACATCTTCAATCCTAAAATCTGGAGAAAGAATAATTTTCCTATCATGGGACTGTTGTCATTGTGGGAGGAGTCTCACTTACAGTACTTCTTTTCAAAGTCTAATTGTTGAACAGAATTACACGACTTTGTTCTCCCTTTGATCATTCATGCTGATTTTTGGGATACTTTTGTTTCAACTACAAACAGTGAAGAAACTGGGTGGAAAGAGTTGCTGAGCTCAATTATGTACGGGAGATGAACAAACTCCCAGCAGCTGTAGGGTGCATCAGTGATGTCAAATAAGTATAATTACTCAGCTCTGTGTTCATAATTTAAGATTTAAAAAAGCACCCCGCTCTGATTACACTATTTTGTCCATTCTTCTGATAACTCCCATCTACCATATTTTTTTTTAAAAGGCCAAAAAAAGCGAATGCCACCCTAGCCCCTCATAAGAAAAATCTAACCCTAAATTTCTTTTAAAATACCAAATAAAAGTGGAAAGTAACAAATTTGTAACAAAACCAGAGGTCTGTGTCAATCTTCAACAAATAACTTGTTAGAGCTTTGCTATACGATCAGCAATTTTGTTAGCATAGACAGCTAACATAACAGATAAAAGTATATTCTCAGTGTCCGATCTGACATACAGAATCAATCCGAGTCTGATTGAAAGTGAACCATCCATCTGCTGTTTCGACTTGATCTCTCTTTTGACAAATAATCCAAGAAAGTTTAAGATAACTAGTGTAACATGAAACACCAATGTCTACACAGATGCTGAAAATAGAGTGCTAAATGATCCTTAGATCTTCATAATGGCCAAAAGGTGTTCTGCTGCAAATATCCAGGGGCTACAGAGAAAATATTTTTGAATCATAGTAGGTACAGCACAGGAGGAGGCCATTCAACCCATCGTGCCTGTGCCGGCTCTTTGAAAGAGCTATCCAATTCGTCCCATTCCCCTGCTCTTTCCCCATAGCTCTGTAAATTTTGTCCTTTCAAGTATTTATCCAATTCCTTTTTGAAAGTTACTATTGAATCTGCTTCCACCGTCCTTTCAGGCGATGCATTTCAGATCGTTACAACTCGCTGCGTTAAAAAAATGATTCCTCAAGTCGCCTCAGGCTCTTTTGCCGATCACCTTAAATCTGTGTCCTCTGATTACCGACCCTTCTGCCACTGGAAACAGTTTCTCCTTATTTACTCAGTCAAAACCATTCATGATTTTGAACGCCTCTATCAAATCTCCCCTTAACCATCTCTGTTTTAAGGAGAACAATCCCAGCTTCTCGAGTCTCCAGTCTCTCCACATTAATGAAGCGGAATCAGTTCTTAAATTTTGTCAAGTGAGGCCAATAGTATAAAGTTGAAATGGGTCAACAGCTTCATTTCTTACATTTTAGAGTTATTTGACCATACGCATTTGATAAATTTCAAAGTGTATCTGAAGCACTGAAATGACTGATCCAGAATCAGCACAGCAGCTGAATACTTGGCTCAGGTGTGGGTTCATATTTAGAAATGAAAAGAGCAGTCTGGCTTTTGAATGAGAAACCTGAACCAAGTAGGTCAGTGAGCAAAGTTCTCTTCATCATCAGCAACAGGTCGTGCCTGAAGGAACTGCCATGCCGCATCTAGTTAATGTTTCTTCTCGAGTTATTTTATTTACATGAATTTCCAGTGTATTACAGTATCAGCACGCTAAAAATCCTGTGAATCCTGTGGGAAATCAACAACAACAGCAGCACATGTTTTATAGTGCCCCTCACAGAAGAAAGATATCTCATTTTACATTAAGGAATTAAAAATAGTGGATGCTGAGCAGGAGCTAAGAAAGGAAAACCTTAAAAAACACCTATAAAACAGTTGTGGTGGGACACACAGTCAATAAGAAGAGTTTTGATGTTTTTGAACGCAGGGAGAGAGATGGCAAGGTTGAGCGAACTAGATAGGAAGCTCCAGAGGATGAAGAAAAACCTGAAAATCTGGTCTTTTCTCATTAGAACAATAAGAAAGAACATCAGGATGTCCCAAAGTGCTTTACAGCCAATTAAGTACTTCTGAAGTGTAGTCACTGTCATAATGTAGGAAACGCAGCAGCTAATTTGCGCACAGCAAGGTCCCAAAACAGTAATATGATAATGACTAGATAATTCTTTTATCAGTGATGTAGGTTTAAGGATAAATTTTGGCCAGGACACCGGGGAGAACTCCCATGCTCATCTTCAAATAGTGCCATGGTATCTTTTACGTCCACCTGAGAAGGGAGACAATAAGTAATCAATGTAGATTACTGGGCAATATGATAAAAGTGTTTACAATCATGAAAGGATGGGACAAGGTTGTTAGAAGCAGACTGTTTCCAATAGTTAAGGAACCGAGGACCAGGGGCCACAGACACGATTAAGATTTAGAACAGAGGGCAAGAGAAATTTCTTTAGTTAGAGAGATGTGAGGCTGTGGAATTCACTTCCAGGGTTAGTAGTTGAGGCAGAAACTAAGTCAACATTCAAGATTAGATTGGATAGGTAGAATAAGGAAAAGGGGTTGAGGGGATATGGGAATGGGTGGGTAAATGTGAATAGGACTATTTTCCTTCATGGAGGGTAAACGGCAACACAGACTGGTTGAGTCCAATGGCCTGTTTCCGCGTTATAATTTTTAATGTATTTTTATGAGTGCAGTGGCTGAACCACAACCAATGTTAGAACAAAGGGAGCGGGAGACAAGGAGTTGCCCAGTATTCGAAAAGTAGACGGTGAATATTGGAATATAAGGCTAGAGGAAATCACTGAGGTGAAGCCACAGAGAGGTTCGAAAGCGAGGACAAGAATTTTCAAGTCAACTCATGGGGAAACCAATGGAGCTTGGATTTCATGGTGACCAGCATATTTTCTCCTTGAGATCAAAATTGAAAATTCTTCATCACAAAATCAAAGATAGGGCTTTAAAAAGGCATAACTTTTTTTAAAAATTCAAATATACTCCACGCCTCTGTGGTACATTGTATGTTTTGATGCTTAATGTAGAAATGCTGTATTAAAACTTAGAAAATTCAGTGGTGTCTCTTCCATCAATACAATTTAAGAGATGTGTCACAATAGTGCAATGGAAGCAGTACACGTTGCTTTCTTTCAGGTTGTCACCATGTCTGCTCCTTTGCCATCCCCCTCAACAAATGCCCACCATGGTGTCAGCAAGTCAGCTGGGCCAGATTGCCCTGGCAGCAGCCGAGATGCAACAGTCTGCAGCCGGATTCATAGGCTCGAGCACCCAGAAGTCACCAGCATCTCAAGGGTTCCAACATGAGGATCAGCAGCATTCCAACAGCTTTATTGAGGCCACTAATGAAACACCTTGTAGGAGTAGCAGAGTTAGTAAATCTTCTTTAAAGAAAAACACTAGGGATTGATCATTTGGGTGAGAAATGAATAAAAAGCAATTATGATGTTTGACATTAAATTAATCACCTTTATCACATGTGTCACTTTAGCCTGCAGTGTGGTTTCATAGCAGCTTCTGAGTCTGTATGGTCAGCATGTGATTGATATACAAGTTGTTTGAATGGCTTTAATGCTTTTTAATGCAGGATGAGGGGAGTGGTAAAGGATGTATCAAGGACTGTTATGCAGAGGGGCTCTATTTAAGTTTTCAGGGCAGGATAATGAGCAGGTCAATAGAATTGCTGAGCAATTAGCTGGTCCCTCACATCTCGCTGTAAGGCCTTTCATCTTCAACTGCTTCCTCACCTTCTCCCTGGTTTAACTCATCTGATGAGCACTGCTGCTGCTGCTCTGCCTCCTCCAAATGTAAGCCTCCCTGTATGGTGCGCTGGTGAAGTTTGCAGCACACCACTTTGTGGGGCATATTGCAGGGAGCCTCCAGAGGTGTCGCGACACCTTAACCTCTGTTCCAGCTTCCCTGTGATGTCCTCAATAATGATCCTGTTAGTCCCCTAGCTTCGATTATATCTGTGTTGCTCAGATATTGTGGGGTTTAGAAGGGGTGTCAAGAGCCAAGTCTGAAGGGGGTGTTGCTTGTCCCCCAGCAGCCATCCTGTCACGTTCACGCGAGAGTGGAATATTGGGGCGCGGGGGGGGGACAATAGACTGTTGCAAGATAAATATATCGTGACAGCTGCCTGGGTATGGTAATGAAACTTCCATGATCCTGTTTCTGTAATTGGACATGAGCTGGACATTAATGGAGTGCCAGCCTTTACTATTCACGAATGCTGCTGGCTGGTGTTCTGGTGTCCCGATGGCAACACGTGCGCAGTCAATGACAACCTGCACTTTGAGGGAGTCTGCCACTGCTGAAAATTGCCAAGCGCTCTCGTGCTGATTATTTAGGTCAATGGGGAAGGTAATGTACTGGTCAGCCCTGGCGAACAGTGACCTACTTAATGCAGCTGTGTAATGCAGACTGGGAGGATGCAGGTGATCTCCCCTGCAGCATAATAAAAGGAGCCAGTGGTGAAGAAGTTCAAGGTTGTGGTGACTTTTACAGCCACTGGCAAAGCATAGTCCCCTGGTTCAGCAGGCAGCAGATCCTGTGGTGGGAGGCTGCAGAGGTCTGCGACAGCTGCCTAGAGAAGTGCAGGCTTGTAAGGAATTACTCTTCAGATAGATCCAAGAAAGTGACTCTTGGGCTGGGTATCGCCTAGTTACTTGTTTACTGTTAAGTAAAGAATGTCATACCCTTCCTCCTTTTGAATGTCCTCTGGTCTTTAAAGTAGAAGGGGTAAATTTTAACAGGGAGCCAGGAAGAGGGCGGGGGGAATTCCTGACTGGAAACCCTGAAGTTCGGGTTTTCCAAACGTCCTTACAATTTTGACGTAAGGACGTCTTTCATTTTTTTCTGTAGGTTTCCTGCGTGACAGGCTGTCTGTCAGTTGGACAGGAGAGCAGCCAGGGAGCGGATGCCAGCAAGTAAGTCTGAGATTGGGGGGGGGGGGTTTGGAGTTGGGGGTCATCGGGCGGGCCAGGGGTCATCAGAGGGCGATTCAGTCATTGATGGGGGGTGGTTGGAGATCATAGCGGGATTGGAGATCGTGGGGGGGGGTCGGAGATCGTGGGGGGGGGGGGGTCGAAGATCGTGGGGGGGGAGGTGTCGGAGATCGCGGAGGGGGGGGATCGGAGATCGTGGAGGGGGGATCGGAGATCGTTAGGGGGGGTCGGAGATCATTAGGGGGGTCAGAGATTATGGGGTGGGGGATCGGAGATCGTTGGGGGGGTCGGAGATCGTGGGGCGATCGTAGATCGGGGGGTGTCAGAGATCGTGAGGGTGGGGGGGGAAGATCGGAAATGGGGAGGCGTCGGCCGATCACATTTGTAGGATCGCGGCAAATAGACTTTTTGGGCCTGGAGGAAACGCTCCTGCTTCGCCTGGCCCAGAAGCGGTCAATAAAGGAACTTATCTGTTGAACTGGGCCTCTCACCTCCTCTTATGTGGCGTGAAGCAGAAAGCCCAGGAATCCCGGGCCCCAGGGTTTAAAAATAAAATACCTGTCAAAATGGAGGACCGCAGCCTCCTTAAAAGATTTTACTGACCAACCCGCTGCCTGAGAGCAGGTTGGTCACCCGCCCCTCGACCCGTTAAAACTGGGAGTTGGCGGGTTGGAGGAGGGTTGGGGTCGGATTTTACTTTTTTTTAAAATGATTTTTACCTTCCTACCCACCCCCAACCCACCCGTTCGTGGGGTTAAAATTTACCCTGAAATGTCAGAATGATCAAAATATCAGTATAAGTCTGTGATAAAAACATTTAAACTTTATTATGGCTATTCTTAAAGTCAGAACCATCTAAAATTCAAAATTTAGGTGTTACGGGGGGCGGGCAGGAAATTGGACATGAAGCTGAGTTCGGATCGGTCAAGGCCCTGTGGGTGGCGGAGCGGGCCCAGGGGCTGAGTGGCCGGGTCCTGCTCCTACTTCTTGTGTTCTTTAGATTTGAGGTTAGGATCAGATCAGCCATGATCTTATTGAATAGCGGAAGCAGGCTCGAGGGGCTGATTGGCCTACTCCTGCTCCTATTTCTTATGTTCTTAAAACGAGTGCTTAGCACTCTGCCTTTTCACTAAATTTCCTCCATGTAGGTGATATGTTGTCAAGGTCATTATAGATACACAGATTGAAGACTGATCCATTGTTGTAATTGCACAGAACCTAATTACAATCTGTCAAGTTATTTCCTAAAAGGACATTGTCATCTGCTTGGCTACTTTTCAGGCATATTCAATTTCAGAAGTAAGGCATTAGAGGAGTGCAGCCGACAGGAGGTGTGTTTGTCCTCCACTGGCTGTACTTCATACCACAATCGGGGAACCCATGGAATTTTAAACTCACAAAATTAGGATTAAGGGAATTGGTTTCAGTGAAGCAAATGTAGGACATGGTCTGAAAGGTAGAAAGTTTGAACTTTACACTGGGATAGAGGGAGATGAAAAAGTGTTTATGAAAAGGACGAGAATCATTATGATGGGCCTTAGAGCATCCTATGTTGCTCAGGGATTGCCTGGGGAACCCTCCCAGGGAAAGGGGGGCCAAATGGTTACATTCCAAGAATGTACAGCCATGCAAATGAGGTCCAAGAAGGAGTAACTGCCTTCCTGTTTCATTTTGCTCCCCCAGCGCCAAAACAATAGCCATTCTGAGATGTATTTTCAGGGTCAAGAGAAGTCATAGAGAGGTAGAACTGGATGTCATCAGTGTACATGTGGACGCTAATGCCTTGTCTGTGGATGATGTCGCCAAGGAGCAGCATGCAGATGAGGAAGAGGAAGGGGCCAAAGATAGATCCTTTTGGGGACTCCAGAGGTAGCAGTGTGGGAATGGGAGGAGAAGCCATTGCTGGAGATGTTCTGGCTATGATTGGATAGGTAAAAAAAAACATGAAAAATATCTTGTAAGACACCAAAATTCTGACGGTACCATTGCACCAATGCAAATGAGATGGAGCAGGAATTCCATCTGCCATGAAATCATATCACTGACCCTGCAGTAAGTTGCCTAAATCCAACCTGAAATGCCTCATATACACCAGGGAGGCAGAAAAATGGTTGAGAGGCAGGGATTGGTGGGGTGAGAAAATAGCTGGAGGAAAAGCAGAGACGTGGTGCAGCAGCAGGATACAAAATCTGCTGTCATTTAATGAGGAAATGGCAGTACAGGAGGAAGCAGGCAACCAGGGCAACAGTAATGGCAGCTAGGTCAAACAAATGAACAGCAAACTTCAGGGAGCCAGATCTGCATGTCCTGCTAACAGTTTGCAGAATCCTTTCTTGGCAGCAGAGCTAAGAATAGATTTTTCTAATCGCTCCCGTGATCGTCAGATGAAGTTTGTGGACAGTGAAAGCCTATAAAGTCAATCCCTTCCTGGATTGACGAGTCATGCAGGTAACTTAACCCATTTATTCCATAGGCTTCAGTTATGTCAGATGCAATTCAGGAGTAAATGATGGACCTTGTGGGACAGCAGCTTGTGCCCTTTTATTCTGTTACTTGTATGCCTGCACTACTTTGGAAGAGTGGTAGGGGGTGGGGAAGCACATTTCTTTTGCCAACAGTTCCACCTGAACATAAGAATATAAGAATTAGGAGCAGGAGTAGGCCATATGGCCTCTCGAGCCTGCTCCGCCATTCAATCAGATCATGGCTGATCTTCTACCTCAACTCCACTTTCTCGTCCAATCCCCATATCCCTTGATTCCCTTAGAGTCCAAAAATCTATCCATCCAGCTTTGAATACACTCAATGACTGAGCATCCACAGCCCTCTGGGGTAGAGAATTCCAAAGATTCACAACCCTCTGAGTGAAGAAATTCCTCCTCATCTCAGTCTTAAATGACCGACCCCTTACCCTGCGATTATGCCCTCTAGTTGTAGACACTCCAGTCAGGGGAAACAACCTCTCAGTATCCATCCTGTCAAACTCCCTCAGAATCTTATACGTTTCAATGAGATTACCTCTCATTTTGAATTCCTCTCATCTCTGAATTTAGTGTGTCCTTTAGAACTCTGACTTATGACCCAAATTCTGGCCTCTGTGCTGGAGCCACACCACTTTTGCCCCCGCTAAAAGAAAAAATCACGCTAGGCTGGACCTTTAATCTAATCACTATTTGACCCATACAAATACATGGCAAATTCAAAAAAAGTTTGATCAACTCTTGTTGGCGCACTCTTATTAGCAATCCCCAATCTGCAAGAAAATGCATGTAATCATAAGAAAAACATCAGGGGAAGCCCCAATAAATCACAATACAAAGACAAATAAATTTCTAGGACACGGTAAAATTGTTTCAGATAAACCTCCAGCAATCACCTCATAACTGTTAATTCTCTAGTGAGAATGCCATTGTACATCAAATCCTGAAGCTATTGACATCTACATGCCCAAAAAAGATAAAAAGCTGAAGAAGTCCACAGATAAAATTAAATCTGTACATATTGGGGCAGAAACCACTCGTGAAATAATGGTGAGCTCAACAGCGCTCACCACTGTTAGTGATGAATTGAAGGAGCAAGTTCTGGCGTTCGCACATGTGCAGTGAAACGTGAAAATCCGGAACTTGCTCCTCCTGGTTTGCAGACGATCTGACAGCTTCGAATTAAAGGGATATTGTATGTTGCAATCAGAGAAATCACTGAAAAAGTGCAAACTCGCACTTATCCGCCCAGCTGAAAAGTAACTAATAACGCCATAAAACAGGAACGCTTAAACATACCAGGGCTAAACTAAGTTTTAACAGCGCGGTAAGTCTTAACGACTGCCAAAGAACAAAAAATTAACTTTAAAAAATGTAGAGTCTCATTACTCCTTGTTTTAATAGCTTTTGGTCATTAATTTTTTTTTATCTTTTCCCTTCTGTCTCTTTTATTTAATTCAATTATTTCTTACCCTCTCTTTTCTTGCTGCTTATAAGCTGTTTTTACAAAGACTTTAATGTTGTACCTTTCACTTCCTGGTTTTCACGCTTGAATCCTGTAGAGTGTGACACAGCGTGTCAAAAATGCTGCGATCTGAATGGTCAAGGGGAGAGACCGGTCCTCTCGCTTCTCCCAGGGTCATAGCTTCACTTGAACTGACGCTGGGCTCGTCTCCGCTTTCTATTAGGCCGCGGTAAGTTAGTGGGCTAGTATAAATCTATGCAGTGGCGAGCACTGTTGTCCTTTTTGCGCATGTAGACGCCAATTTCTGCCCCATTATAAACATATACCACATTACTGAAAGCTACAATATATTCTCAGAACTCAGACAATGATTATAAAAGACTCATATTTGGTTTTTGCAGTTTATGATGTCATTTGAATTCAGAAATAAACAAGGCCAGAAGACAGAATTGCAGTTCATCCATCCAGTCCCATTTTTTTAAAAAAAGCATACATTATCTCCCGTATCCCTTAATTGATTACACTGTCAAATAACTATCCAGTTCCCTCTTGGACTTGCAAAACTATTCCCAGGGCAAAAGCAAAATACAGTAGATGCTGGAAATCTGAAATAAAAACAGAAAATGCTGAAAAACACTCAGCAGGTCAGGCAGCATCTGTGGACAGAGAAAGAGAGTTAATGTTTCGGGCTTCAGTTCGATGACCTTTCATCAGAACTGGAATATGTTAGAGATTAACAGTTTTTAAGTAAGTACAGAGCCAGGGAAAGGTGGGGGAGGAAAGAATTTAGGGGAAGGTCTCTGATAGGATGGAGGGCAGGAGTGATTAAATGACAAAAGGGATGATGGTGTAAGGCAAAAGGGGGTGGTAATGGGACAAGTAAAGAAACAAAAGATAGATCCAGAGGAATGGTTACCAGCGGGGAAGGGAAGCATGGAAAATCTGGCAAAGAGGAGAATGCTCCCGTAGCCCAGGAATGTGGTGGAGAAAGGTAGGCAGATCCCAGGGGTGCAGATCACCAAGCTATGCCTGATCTGCTGAGTTTTCCCAGCATTTTCTGTTTTTATTTCCGGGGCAGTTTGTTCCATATTTTCACCACAATCAGAGATTAGATTGGTACTTACTAATCATTCTCCAATATCAGTTCATCTCTATGTAATTATAGAGTCATAGAGTCATAGAGTTATACAGCACGGATAAAGGCCCTTCGGCCCATCGTGTCCGCGCCAGCCATCAGCCCTGTCTACTCTAATCCCATATTCCAGCATTTGGTCCGTAGCCTTGTATGCTATGGACCAAATGCTGACAAGATATTTCTAATAAGAGTAACAAATACCTTCACTTGCCAATAGTGATGAGCGAATCCACCAAGATTTTTCTGTTCAGTTGGCCTTGCTTGCCCACATGGCATTAAACTAGCTACTTTTAAAAAAAAGTTGAAGTTTTTTTTATAAATCACAACTGTGCATGGTTTACATACATTAGAGATCCCAAAACAATTGAAATATTTAAAGCCATTTCATTGTATCATAGCAGGTACAGCACAGGAGGTGGCCATTCGGCCCATCGTGCCTGTGCCGGATCTTTGAAAGAGCTATCCAATTAGTCCCACTCCCCTGCTCTTTCCCAATAACCCTATTTTTTTTTTCACTTCAAGTATTTATCTAATTCCCTTTTGAAAGTTACTACTGAATCTGCTTCCACCACCCTTTCAGGCAGCACATTCCAGATCATTACAACTCGCTGCGTAAAAAAATGTTTCCTCATGTCACCTCTGGCTCTTTTATCAATCACCTTAAACCTGTGTCCTCCTGTTACCAACACTTCTGCCACTGGAAACAATTTCTCCTTATTTACTTTGTCAAAACCATTCATGATTTTGAACACCTCTATCAAATCTCCCCTTAACCTTCTTTGTTCTAAGGAGAACAACCCCAGCTTCTTCTGTCTCTTCACATAACTGAACTCCCTCATCCCCGGTACCATTCTAGCAAATCTCTTCAGCACCCTCTCCAAGGCCTTGACATCCTTCCTAAAGTGTGGTGCCCAGAATTGAACACAATACTCCAGCTGAGGCCTAACCAGTATTTTATAGAGGTTTAGCATAACTTCCTTGCTTTTGTACTCTATGCCTCTATTAATAAAGCCCAAGATCTCATATGCTTTTTTAACAGCCTTCTCAACTTGTCCTGCCACCTTCAAAGATTTGTTTATGTGCACCCCCAGGTCTCTCTGTTCCTGCACCCCCTTTAAAATTGTACCATTTAGTTTATATTGCATCGCCTCATTCTTCCTACCAAAATGTATCACTTCACACTTCTCTGTGTTAAATTTCATCTGCCATGTGTCTGCCCATTTCACCAGTCTGTCTATATCCTCCTGAAGTCTGTTACCATCCTCCACATTGTTTACTACATTTTCCAGTTTCGTGTCATCTGCAAACTTTGAAATTATACCCTCTGTACCCAAGTCCAGGACATTAATATAAATCAAAAAGAGCAGTGGTCCTAATACTGACCCTTGGGGAATGCCACTGTATACTTCCCTCCAGAATTTCATGAGTTCTGTAAAATCTGGGCTATAAATTGCACCTTAATGGATCTTTGGTTTGTCCTTTAAGCATCACAGTTTAGTGTGCAAATCAGAGTAACACAAAATTTTTACTGAAAAGGTAGCATGAAATAGGTGTGTAAAATATTAAGGTGTCACTGAAACATTGCATTTTGCATCATTTGCCAGACCCAAACTTCATGTACTCAACAATGCAGAGCACTCAGCTGCAGAGGCTCCTGCATCAGGGCACAACACCAAAACAGTGTGTTCTAAGCTCATCTGGTTTTCAAAAACTTGGCCGTATTTATTTAGTACAGGAAGTTTAGGCAGCTTTCCAATGAGAATGAGTGGAGAATAATTACAATTGCTATGTTTGAATATTCTCTAGCAGCCCCTGAGTAAATAATTTATCATGATTGTCCAACATCTTCAGGTCTTTCCCATCACGTCGCAAAGGGAAAATACTGGGCAGATGGGATTAGCTCTGCACGGGGCTTGTTTTCTGCTCCTGATCAAAGTTGCTAAGTTGAAAAGTTTCAGAGAATGCCGTTATTTTTGTATCTAGAAATAATATTTTCCGGATGGTACTGATGCATTTATAATTAGTTTAATCTCTAATCAATGCCATTGTATTCACAGAAAAACCCAAAAGAATTACATGAATGTGATCCCCAAACATAAGCAAATTCCAGAATCTGTGTAACAAAAACAGAATTTGATTCATTCAGCCATTGCAAACCAATGAGCCCACACATTTTTTTTAAAGTTGCACTGCAATAGAATAATGTCCCCAGAAATTTGGCTTTGCTCCTATTTTGGGTTTGAGCCCAACTTGTTCATTAATGAAACCACATTAAAAGGAGCATGTCATAAACTTTTTATAAACTTGTAAAGATAGAATTATGTTTGTACTCTTTGTTTCAAAGGGAGATCAAAACAAATATTATTATATTAGGAGTCAGGGAATATCAGGGCCAGTTATAGTACAGATTTTAATTTTGAGTAATGTGTGTATTCGAAACAAGTTTACATGGTTCTCTGACAAATAAGAATAGATTATGTGTGTGGAGATATGACCAAACTTTCAGAAATAGTTGAATGAATGATATAATTAATTTAAAACAGAACTATTTATTGTGGTGTAACGAAGCCAAGTTTTTCTGCTTTGAAGCTTTATTGGTATGGGACTGAAACTTACAAGCCACCATCTGCCATCTTGGATCAAAATATGGCTGGCAGAGAATCTGTAAAGGCTGTGAGGGGGGACACATGAGATAAAGGCTTGGGGAATTAAAAATCAGGACTATGTGAAGTGAAAGTTGCCCTGAAAAAGAGCTTCAAAGGCAAATTCTCAGCTTTGAAGAGAACTAGCAGAAACAAAGCCTCAAGCTTTTTCCACATCTTAGCTGTCTTTTGTCCAGTGCATCATAATTGTTGTCATCATCAGCTGCAAAGCATTAACCCATTACAGTGCCAAGGACAAGTTTATTCATTCAAGAGCTGTGCAGCTATTAACAATTTACTCATTGGCACAAGTACTTTCTGGTTTTGATGTAATTTTCATGTCAAGGAAACCAATTCCGGATGTTTGAATAATTTCATTGCTATATTATTACCTTAGTGTTACAGCTAAAAATAAGCAAAACTGGTCAGGTGAGGCAGAAAGGTGCTTTGCTTCCCTAAACCTGCCAGGAGTCTAAAGCTAAAAGGCATGCACATTTTGAGGACATCTCGGCTTCAAAATACTGAAACCCATGGAATGCCACCTAGCTTTGGCATGCAAACAGCAGATTTTGCCAAAATATTTCAGTAAATGTTCTATTTCACAAAATAATTAAGGTTCCTATCATCTATTGCACAGCTATATTTATACTGATGCTGTTGCAGTGTTAATAAATTGAGAATGAGCAATTTGAACCTGATGCAATGGTTCTCAACAAGTTCTATGTGCTTTTGAACATGGAAAGGTTGGACTCTAGATTCAGCGTGAGCAAACCATGAAACTCAGACAAGTTCAGATTTTGGTTTTAGTTTAATGTTCTTCATTAAGATCAGTCAGTCTGTAAGAAGTAGTGGTGATGCAGAACAAGATAGTAAACACCAAAGAAAAGCATACACTTGTACAAATATTACACATGTATCATATTGAAGGCTATGTCAATCATGCCATTTGGAGAACAGCAATAAACTATCAATAGATGGTAAAGCAAATCAATACCAACTTCCCATCAACACTGTTACTTGCTCAGTTGTTTTCATATAACAGTTGCTCTGTTACAGTGGAATATAAATTAACCAGTTTACAGTGCACAGGACACAATTGGAATTGAATTGTAAGCTTTTATCGAGTTTGTAGCTGACCCTAAATAATAGCCATGTTTCAAAGCTTTCTGAACAAGTGCTATTTGGCTGTTTTATTATTGCAGAATATTCTTTGCTTGCATGCCATTTTTTGAACTTTTGTTAACACAGTATGTTATTATTGCTATTTCCGAAGAGAAAACATGCAGTGGTATAAAAAAGATTTTAAAATCAGAGACACAAATCAGAAAATATTACTATTTTTCTAAATTTCACGTTACTCCACGCAAAGTAGGAGGAATAGGATTTTTTTGATTCATCTCAGCTGAATCTGGTTTAAAAGTCATATCTAAGTACAACTAACTCCTATTTCCCAGTTATTATTTTGGTAGAATTCCTGCAGTTTGTACTGCTCTATAATTTAGATGATATATAAAGAAGAATGAAGGGAGCAGAATCTAATAACATTTACTTTGACTTTTAGTAACATATTATGCTCAACATAGATCTCATCTACTTCTATGGAACAAGTTGGGAGCCAGTTAGAAAATATTCATGATAAGGTTTCCATTGAGATAAAAACAGAAAATGCTGGAAACACTCAGCAGGTTAGGCAGCATCTGTGGAGAAAAGAAACAGAGTTAACATTTCTGGTCGATGACCTTTCAACAGAACTCAGTTGACTCTGTTTCTCTCTCCACAGTTGTTGCCTGATCCGCTGAGTGTTTCCAGCATTTTGTGTTTTTATTTCAGATTTCCAGCATCCACAGTATCTTGCTTTTGTTTTAGGTTTCCGTTGAGAATCAAAAGCAATTTTTTTTTAAACTGGAAGAATGAAATTAACTAGAAACTGTGCATGTGTGAACATCAGACGAGAACAGGATTGGACTGGCTGTGATGTAGTCAACACTTACTGTCCAGATTGAAACGTGAACAATAGCCACTGGCATGAGGTACTAAAGGGCTGCTCGCATTCAGGAACAATACCTCCACAAGTGTGAGAGGCTTCAGGAGAAAAATCAGAGAGAGGGAACCAATGAAGCTGGACTAAAACTATCCTGTCCCAAAAAAAAACTCAAAATTGAGAAACTGGTTAGGCTGAAGTTAGAATATTTGGTCCAGTTTTGAAAGCCCTACTTTAGGAAGACCATGGAGAAGGTACAGAAGAGATTCACTGAGATGACACCAGGGATGAGAGACTTGAATTATAAGGAAACACTAGAGAAACTGGGGCTAGTTTTATTAGAACCAAGAAGATGAAGAGAAGATTTGATGGAGGTGTTTAAAATTATGAAGAGATTTCAAATGTGCTGAGATCAAGTATTTTTACAAACTCTATGACAGCACTTTTATGCATCATAATTACAAGAAGTGCAACCTCATTAATAAATATTCAGCAAATATTTCAGTCCATTACTTTCATTTTGCAGACATTTTGGTTCTCCAAAGATGCTGGAGACTAGATGATAAAATGTTCAGATAAAAGAGAAAAATAAACAATTTATACAGTACTTAGTGGGTGGCATTTAGGTTTTTTCACACTATGTGACTAAAAATTAATATTGAGTGCATGGCATCAGAAGTGAAATGAACAGGAAACTTGAAGTGATCTAATGGAGAAAATGAGCATCGTTCATAGAGTAATAGATTTATCCCATATTCTTTGTTGATGTGCTTCATTTATTACTGATAACACAGCTGTTAAAAAATTCTCAGCAGGCTGTGTGCAGATGTTAACTAGAAAGAGGTCATATACCCTTGAGCTACCAGGGGAATTAAACCTTTCTTTTAGCATTTTTTTTATGTTGGAAAAAAATGCATTAACACAATCTGACTTAATCAACTGTCGGTGGAATCTTTCTCTAATGACCAGGGAAATTATTTTAATGCTTATGATCATTATGGAATATAAACACCCGTACAATAAATGATGATGTTTTCCATTGAGATGGTTTTTCTTATCTTATTCATGGGATTGTCATCGCTGCAAAATTCCTGCTGCAGTCTGCACATTTGGTGCTAGCAGCCCTTTGGTGCCTTGTGCAAGTAACAATTCTTCATGTGTGAGTCTGAGCAGTAATTGTTCAAAAGGGCATAGAGAATAGCAATAAGACTGATTTCCAAGAATAAAGACATGAGCTGTGAGGAAAGAGAAGCTTAGGCTTTACAACGTAGAAGGAAGACAGTAAAGGGAGAGAGAGACCTTATAAAACTACATCCACACATACATTTGCACACATAAATTATATATCATAAATTTTGTTTTTGCTTCTGCAAGCTGGCAAGACACAATTTTTAAAATACTATCAACAACCTAACAAGTGCGTAAAAATGTGAATAATGCACAACTAATATTACAATGTAATATTACATTACCCAACTCCTCTTACAAATTCTTCGATTCAGTCTTACCCCTCTCTCAGGCTTGGGCCTTCAGCTGCCTTCTGATTCCGCTCTCTCCTCCTCTTGTAGCTGCAGCCTCCAGCCCCAATCATTTACCACTTCTCCCATGCTGCTTCACCAACTACCCAGCCTGCTTCCCAAGACGTCCACTGCCCATCTACCTGACTGTTCCCTCCTGTCCCAACCCAAAAATATTGATTTTCAGTAAATAGTCAAACCATAAATTATACATACTGTAAACTCCAGCCATGGAGATTTTAA
The DNA here is from genome assembly GCF_035084215.1 of Heptranchias perlo. NCBI lineage: Eukaryota > Metazoa > Chordata > Chondrichthyes > Hexanchiformes > Hexanchidae > Heptranchias > Heptranchias perlo. The sequence goes on from NC_090336.1 coordinate 42,914,671, forward strand.
CTGCGCGGGGTGGGGGGGTGGGGAGGGGGAATGGGGGGAGGCAGTTAAAATAAGGCAAGTCACATCCCCCTCTTCCGATCCTGCTGCCTTTCTGCTGTGTTCCAATATTAACCTGCTCTTTTGAGCAGGCAAGTAGGACACCCGCAGGAAGGTAATGGGGTCCTGCTTTAAATATGCAGATTGGGTCCGATGAAGTCATCGAATGTATTTTTTGATACATCATAAGCGCATCAAAAAAATATGAATTGGCACACATTCAGGGATTTGTTAATGAAGCCCAAATGGCCCAATTCAGGGCTGTATTTACACAGAATTGTAGCTCTGGGAAGAAGCTGTTTCATGTTGGATTGATACTGCAGTTGTAGTGTAAATATGCTGTGAAATTCAAGAATATAAAATAGACTTGCTGGTGGTGCAGATTTATATAATTGACAGTGCCAAATTAGTGGAGAAATACAATAGAAAACTATCTACAGAAGGTACAGGTCTTAATTACCCATGAAAGTTTTCTCCTTATTTCTTCCTGCAGGGGAAGCATTTGTCTCATCTTCCCACAGCTTTCAGCATGGTTTAACATGATAAAAATGCTCTGTTATGGAAAATATTGTTTTTGCAGTGGACCAGATTGTCGTTCTTTATATATATCTTGCATCTAGCAAGTGTCTATCACACTTCGAATGTTCAGAAGTATAAAAATGAGAAAGAAGACCAATCATTTCCTGTCGGTTTTTCTGACCTTGACAATGTGGCCAACCTCTGAGGGCAAGTATTAGTGATTTACAAGCAGCTGCCAATCTACCTAACTTCCCTCAGGAACTAGGCTCAGGATGTGCCTCTTTCGGCCACTTCTCCACAGGACTTTCTGAGCAATGACAGCGGAGAGGCCAAGTTAAACTCACTGTTTGTTTTCATTTCCTCCCCACCCACCTGCATCATAAAATTGCACTGTTGCTAATTTAACATGAACTTCAATTTTTTTTTAAAACTACAGGTTTGAAGGTAACACCTATGTTCCTATGGTTTGCAATTTGTACACTCCTTTCTAACTATTGACAATAATGCTTCTTGACATAAAAGAATATGTTCGAAAAATGCAGTGTCTGATTCCTTTAAAAGTATTACTGAAACCATCATGGAAGATTTGAAGTCCCTGCCATGTTCAGTAAAGCAATCACTACAGATGTGACTGCTCTAAGTTATCACCAAATTATTTACTTCCTCAAATTTGTAGTTACAAGCTTCATATTTCCTGTTGTGTCGAGATATTTCCCTTAAAGGAAAATATGCTGGTCTTTTAACTATACTGTAAACTTGAACTTTGAAAATGTGTGTTTCTATCATCTCTTTGGTATTGTTACCATGATAATATTTTACCTTGAAGTCAATGGGAATCAGGGGGAAAACTCTCCAGTGGCTGGAGTCATACCTAGCACAAAGGAAGATGGTAGTGGTTGTTGGAGGCCAATCGTCTCAGCCCCAGGGCATTGCTGCAGGAGTTCCTCAGGGTAGTGTCCTAGGCCCAACCATCTTCAGCTGCTTCTTCAATGACCTTCCCTCCATCATAAGGTCAGAAATGGGGATGTTCGCTGATGACTGCACAGTGTTCAGTTCCATTCGCAACCCCTCAGATAATGAAGCAGTCCGAGCCCACATGCAGCAAGACCTGGACAACATCCAGGCTTGGGCTCATAAGTGGCAAGTAACATTCGCGCCAGATAAGTGCCAGGCAATGACCATCTCCAACAAGAGACAGTCTAACCACCTCCCCCTGACATTCAACGGCATTACCATCCCCGAATCCCCCACCATCAACATCCTGGGGGTCACCATTGACTAGAAACTTAACTGGACCAGCCATATAAATACTGTGGCTACGAGAGCAGGTCAGAAGCTGGGTATTCTGCGGCGAGTGACTCACCTCCTGACTCCCCAAAGCCTTTCCACCATCTACAAAGCACAAGTCAGGAGTGTGATGGAATACTCTCCACTTGCTGGATGAGTGCAGCTCCAACAACACTCAAGAAGCTCGACACCATCCAAGATAAAGCAGCCCGCTTGATTGGCACCCCATCCACCACACTAAACATTCACTCCCTTCACCACTGGCGCACCGTGGCTGCAGTGTGTACCATCCACAGGATGCACTGCAGCAACTCGCCAAGGCTTCTTCAACAGCACCTCCCAAACCCATGACCTCTACCACCTAGAAGGACAAGAGCAGCAGGCACATGGGAACAACACCACCTGCACGTTCCCCTCCAAGTCACACACCATCCCGACTTGGAAATATATCGCCGTTCCTTCATTGTCGCTGGGTCAAAATCCTGGAACTCCCTTCCTAACAGCACTGTGGGAGAACCGTCACCACACGGACTGCAGCGGTTCAAGAAGGCGGCTCACCACCACCTTCTCGAGGGCAATTAGGGATGGGCAATAAATGCTGGCCTCGCCAGCGACGCCCACATCCTGTGAACAAATTTAAAAAAAATAATGGATGAGTGGCCATAAACTAGAAAAATATGAAATTAAAATATGACCCTAATTTATTTTCTATAATAAACAAGTAAAATGCAAACTTCCCTCTGTCATTCCTGCCTACTGTAGTAACAGATACTTTTTACTATTCTAATGGGTCTATTGGGAATATTTGTTTTGTTAGCACACAATTGTTTTATTTATTTTTTATTGTATCTTGTTCACACTAAAATCCTTAGGCACTTGCATCGATATATTCACCATCACCAATGGGTATAGCTACCAGGTATGTTGCCCAGTCTGTGACCAAGACACTAGGTCAGGCCAATTGTATTGTAGAAGAGGCTTATTAGTTGTATTGCAGCAGACAAACTTCTTGTACTATATGCCATTGTTGTTCTTCTTTTCTGGATTTCAGAGTAAAAACTCCCACCACTTGCCCATGTCCGCTGCTGTGAAGTGCAGGTTTGCATTAGCCCAGTACCAAAAGACCTGCTGAAAATCTTCTACAGATTGCAAGACAAATATCTCACATGTGTGAAGGCAGATAGTGCAATTATTCCTACTGTGTAAATTGCTCTCACTATAAACCGGAGGTGATGACATGATCATCCTGACCTGAACTGATTTGATTCTTCAGAACTCTCAATTTATTAAAAGAGCTATTGGCAAGTGCTAAAAATTACCAATCTTCTGCAAAGAAACTGGAATGCTGCGTTGTAAAAAAAATGAACCAAGTTAGAAATGGAACATTTGTTCAAGGACTAAGATTAATTATAAACTTTATAATCAGCAAAATGACAGGCCACACCAGCTATAAACACAAATTATGTCCCATGGGCAGTCAGCAAACACAGAATTAAACACATTACTTCAGTAAAATTGTTTAAAAATTCCAGCATTCACAAAATGTATCATATCAACTCCTGCAGACTCTGGATAAATTCACTGCAATCCCAGTATTCTTATTACAGTTTGCCTGAGGAAAAATTAAAATGCAAACCTAATTACACTTAGTGCTGTGGCACAGCAATACTACAATAAACTGCAAAAGGATAAGTAATATGGCGCATTTGCATTGATTATTCTTTGTATAATTTATAGAAAATCTCCTCCGAGGCACAAATCAGAGGCAAATCACACACAGGATAAATATACAGCTCCCCCGTGGTGAAACATGATTTAAGGTGATTGATATTTAATAGTTCACTGACAGGACCAGTATTCGAAGGAAAAAAAAATTATAATGCTCTGCTGAAATTCAATTACATATTTTAGAAATAGTGGAAATTGTTTGCACTGATAGGACATACAGACTCAAATGGATGCTGCGATTCGGGGAGGCTTGTTTGCTAATGTAACTTATTTCAACTACATGAATATTGTATTGTATGTATGTACGATCTTTATTCAGTCTTAAGGAAGATGTGCAAGATACATGCTGGATATTGATGGGGTGTGGGAAATTGCACCATCACCTGACACTAAGCCTAATAACTGCAAATTACAGGCCTGTTATGCGGCGTGCATTTTCTATGTACTTTGAAAGCCATCATTAATTTCCTTTTCATATAATACTAAAAAATTAGACAGTGGCTGTATCTTTCTGTAGCTGAAATTACTTTTTTTTTAAAGCAATCAACAGTGATATGCCCCTATGGTGCACTTCAAATAAAAAACATGTGCACAGGAGTTTTTACCTCTAGATAAGCAATATTGCACCAATCATGATGCATCTGGAAATTATGGATCGATGAAAAGTAAAACTGTGGATATGTCATTGCACTTTGAATTCAATGGTAAACAACTCGATTGATACTGAGACTTTCCAATTTCGCAGTAAACATTTATGGAAGAGAACTGTTTCAGACAAAACACCATTACTAGCCAGTAATCATTTGGACAGAATTCATGGGCTTCCCATACAGAAAGCCCATGGGCAAGGGGTGGACCTCAATGCCTCTCCTTTATTATTTCCTCTATCCTAAGGTTGCTTCTCTCACCAGTGAAAGGAGAATGAGGGCAATTAAAGAAATAGCATTACAACAGTGACTAGACTTCAAAAATACTCCATTGGCTGTGAAGCACTTTGGGATGCCCTGCAGTCGTGAAAGGTGCTATATAAATGCAAGTACTTCTTTCTTACAGATACTAAAATAAATGGGGCAGAATTGGTAGTTAGTATAGCCTGATCTTCATGTTTATTAATAAAGGGCAATTAGGGATGGGCAATAAATGCTGGCCTTGCCAGCGATGCAAACATCCCATGAATGAATAAAAATAAATAAATATTTACAATAATAAATACAGAAGGTGTCAGCTATGGCTCGGTGGTAGCACTCTCACGTGTCAGGTGGTCATAGGTTCAAGCTCCAGTGCAATATTGAGGGACTGCTGCACTGTCGGAGGTGCCGTCTTTTGGATGAGACGTCAAACCGACGTCCCGTCTGCACTCTCAGGTTGACGTAAAAGATCAGATGGCAATATTCGAAGAAGAGCAGAAGAGTTCTCTGCGTGTCTTGGCCAATATTTACACTTCAACCAACATCACTAAAACAGATTATATGGTTATTTATCTCCTTGCTGGTTGTGGGATCTTGCTATTTGCAAATTGGCTGCCACGTTTCCCTATATTACAACAGTGACGACACTTGAAAAGTAATTCATTGGCTGTAAAGCACTTTCGGATGTCCTGAAATCATGAAAGGCGCAATATATTTATTTTCCTTTATAAAATCTCTTTATATTTCTTGTCCATTGTGTAGATTATATAATCTGTTCAAAATTCTGAGATGTCAGGGACCAGAATGCAAATAGTGGAGCTTCTTATCCAGAGATGGCTTCACCCCTGCTAATCAATTTATCCTAAATATTAGGTGGCATTTCCAGTTCCATTTTGTAGATCAGCACCAGAAAACACATAACCTATTTGCACTAAGCTGGCATAGATCCTCAGAAATGAGATGACTCCAACAAACCAGACTCAATGCCAAGAAGCACATATTTTCAACTTAGTCCCCAGCCACAAATGTTGGCTCAACATCTGTCATTATGGTAGGGACAATTAAGATAGAATATGTAAACTGGCAGAGAGCACACACAGAGGAATTGTTTGTTCCTCACTGAATTCCACATGATTTAAATTGAACAAAATTTAGGTATTTTACGGGAAACCTTAAAATGCCCACTTCAAATGACTACAGATTTCACGTTGTTTTCAGTCTCATTTCAAATACACTTACCCTTTTCTCCTCCTCTCCAGATTAACTTCCGGCCCTCACTCCCTCACATACGTTTATCGTCCTGAAATAACTACAAGAAACCATGCTTGGCAATGCCTTTACAGTTATTTAGTGAATTCTTTTGTACCCAGCCAGCTAGTGATACATTTACAAGACCCTCAACGCTAGCACTTCACGAGAATGCAAATCAAAAATAAGCAAGCACTTCATTAGTATCTAATGTGTGCAGAACATTCTTCGCACAACTGGTTCTGGCGTACCCACAATGAACCCGGGTTCAGGTGCAAATCACCACCGCACTTACTTTCAATGGAGGTTAACTAATCCAAAGTAATAGAATAGGGTTGTGAATTTGCCAGAGAGGCAATGGTTATCACAGATATTATGCTAAAAGGTACTTGTTTTTTTAAAATATGGAAAAGCACACAGGTTTCCTAACCATGGCTTTTTCTCCTGGTTACAAATTGCAATACATTAAAAATTACAAAACCAAGACATCACAACCATTCAACGTTTCAATACATAGGATTCACTTACTGTGTTCAACTCTAATTCACCAAGCAAATTCTGTAGGCTGCAGAATTTTGGATAAATGATAATCTGCAGAGAAAAGAAACAGACATAAAAACAAAGATTTGGGAGAGGGGTCAAGAGTCTAACCACTTCCCCTTGACATTCAACAGCATTACCATTGCCGAATCCTCCACCATCGACATCCTGGGTCGCCATTGACCAGAAACTTAACTGGACCAGCTACATAAATGCTGTGGCTACAAGAGCAGGTCAGGGGCTGGGTATTCTGTGGTGAGTGACTCACCTCCTGACTCCCCAAAGCCTTTCCACCATCGACAAGGCACAAGTCAGGAGTGTGATGGAATACTCTCCACTTGCCTGGATGAGTGCAGCTCCAACAACACTCAAGAAGCTCGACACCACCCAGGACAAAACAGCCCGCTTGATTGGCACCCCATCCACCACCCTAAACATTCACTCCCTTCACCACCGGCGCACTGTGGCTGCAGTGTGTACCGTCCACAGGATGCACTGCAGCAACTCGCCAAGGCTTCTTCGACAGCACCTCCCAAACCCGCGACCTCTACCACCTAGAAGGACAGGGGCAGCAGGCACATGGGAACAACACCACCTGCACGTTCCCCTCCAAGTCACACACCATCCCGACTTGGAAATATATCGCCGTTCCTTCATCGTCGCTGGGTCAAAATCCTGGAACTTCCTTCCTAACAGCACTGTGGGAGAACCTTCGCCACACGGACTGCAGCGGTTCAAGGCGGCGGATCACCACCACCTTCTCTAGGGCAATTAGGGATGGGCAATAAATGCTGGCCTCGCCAGTGACGCCCACATCCCATGAACGAATAAAAAAAAAATTCCAACCCCTCTCCCATCTGGTATTATTAAAACTATGCAATCCCACGAAGAGATCAAATTTTCAATAAGTCTGTCAAAATACAATCTTCCACACTCGTGTTGCAGGCTGCCACTCTCTTTACATGTATATGTGAGATCCATACAGAATGCGCCTCCTCTCCAACTGATGAAAGGGAACCACGTATTACCGGTGCTATCAGTGAGAAAACATTATATGCAACTGTGGGGTTAAAAACCCTTGAACAAAAACATTTGAAGGAAAGGGTTAACTCTGCCCTTTTTAAACAAAGACATTTGAAAAACTGCAAACACAGTAATGTAGACAGAATTGGTTTAAACTGTGTTCTTGAAAATTCTATCTTTTCCCCTCAATGGCACTGATAATATTGGAGAGGATGTTTCAGGACCAAAGATATTGTACAGTGCGGATATTTATATGGGTAATTAAATAAATAAGTTAGATGGATAATATTGAGCTTTAACATTGTTGGGCTTTTAAACCACAAGCTTTCCATCGCAGCAGGGGATTGCTGAAATAAAGTCAACATGTTGCTTACATCAAAGGCTGTTTACAACAAGCTATATATCGGAAAGCAATGATAGGAAGTAACGTGGTGTGAAAAGGCATGAGGCCTCTCATCCCTGTCTGGTGATCTGTTCAAAGAACTGGGATTCGTAAGACATCAAATAGTGTTGCATCCAGCATATGATATACCATAAAAACAAATGGTATAAGAAGAGGAAATGAAAGGGGCCACATGAAACAGGATGTGCAAGGTCATAAAAGATTTGAAACCACTGACAGTTAAAAATCGAAGACCAAATTGAGATAAGCAGGTCCGCCACATTCCAGTCACATGAGGTCGTTGCACCTAGTTTTGATTGACTTAACTGTCAATCATTGAGGTATGTTAATGATTGATGCCTAAAAACAGGGAGGTAATTGGACAAAAAGATGACACGCCTCATTGATCCAAAACCATACAAAAAGAAGACCTCATAGCGAAAACAGTCTCTCTCTCACCACTGTTAAACATCGTGCAAGAAAAAGAGCCTCATGAGCCAAAGCGCTGATCACCCTTCAGGCCTTGATGAAATATCCTTGTTTTAAGGTTTTATATAAATATCTTAATGATTTGCCTGATGTGTATATGAATTGTTGAATCATTAAATAATAATGTTGTGAATTACTAAGTGATAATGGGTAGAGTACAGGTCATATGTATGGTTTGATTTTGCTTCATGCATGTTTGTATGAATTATATTAAATAATTACTTTTTGGTTAATGAAACTACCGTGCGAAGGGACTTTCTTTGCTTGACTATTCCTCCAGGTTCAAGAATCACAAGAAACAGGTTTCCCTACATACTTGGCACACCAGATAGGACCTGACTGAAAGTGAAACAGTGTCCTCAGTTTCTGGCTAGTGGACAATGGTAGGATTCACTGACTAGTGAGACAATGTACAGGTAAAAGCAGGTGGAAAATAAAATGGAAGTGTTAGTTTAAGAATCCAAAGCAAAGCTGGAAGAGGAAATCCAGAAATATATAGATAAGAAGTTGCCAAAGTGGCAAGAGAAATTTGCAGAAGTATGCACGAGTGTGGTACCATTTCTCACTTGTTGTCGAGTGGGGTCAGAGTTAAAAGGAAAGAGGTTATAAAGATAAGCAGTGGATAACCGTATGGCTACTTGCCTACAGTAAACAAAAAGAAAGTGAGAAGGAAAAGCAAGGAGTTGCTCACCTAAAGAGAATATGAGAGGTTGAAAGATGTTTCCAAGAAGGAACAGGAGGAGAAGGGGTGATTGTTAGAGCATCTTACATTAGCTAGGGCAAATAATGTTACCTGTGCGGAGATTTTGAAAGAAAGAAATCAAAGATGTGAGGTATTGGAACAAAATGTACTGGCATTACAGAATAATCAGTGAGGTAGTATTAGAGAGGGATGATGTGAACAGTAGCTTTAGACAAATGATACCACCCCTACAGGAATTAAGGCTGAAGGGCTTGCAAGATGTGGCTGCAGTTTTACATGTCAAGTCTGTTATGGTTAGGGCCGCCATGCTCGGTCGGGAGAATGCTCAGTTAGATGGAGAGTTAAAGGAAGAAGAAAATAAGCAGGAACTCTTAGAAATAGAACTGCAGGAGAAAGAAATCCAGCAATTAAATGATGAGATTGTTGACCAACAAGCAGCAGTAGCTTGTTTAGAAGCATTTAAAATCTCTGTCGAAAGGGATTGTCTCAAAACTGAATGAAGAGAAAATGTGAGATGTAAAGATGGTCTCGGTGTTGCAGGAGTGAGAGTCAGTCGTTAAAGTTCTAGAAAGTGAACTGAGACTGGAATACTATTGATTTCTGCTGTTTTAACAGATTTTCAATTACTAAGGATAGTTTAAAAATTATTAAATATTTTGTGCCTTCATGGCTCATGTTTTGAAAACGAAGTCAGAAGCTGAAATTTATTATCGAGTTTAATTGTATTAGGATCTTTGCAAGTAATTACTGTTTTAATAGCGCAAAGACAGAGATCAATTTGAACTTCTTCAAAGCACTTTGTTTTAATTGGATTACAGCTTTAAAAAAAAGTTGTGATTGACTCCTCCCCCAACCCCCCCACCCCTCCCTCGAGCTGCCAGCATTTTAATTAGCTGAGTCACCAGCAGCTTAATTGTCCCTTAGTGAGTTCCAAAAGAGAGAGAGAAACTTTGGGAGATAGACAGAAAAGCTCGTCAGTCTCTCCCATGTTGCTCTGGACACATTGTTCTAGGTTTGTTTCAGTTTAAAGGGATTATTCTTTAAAATAGATTATTTAATGCTGTTGTCACAATCGCTTTAGTCAACCATATAAAATGTTCAAGTTTCTTTAATTTAAGTGGATATTTCCCCACATGATGGAAGAAAATAATGGGCATTATTTCTGTGCTCCCTTTGCTAACTATTCCTCCTACAGTGAGGTGCATTTTCTGTTCTCCTCTTTTACACAGGGAACTATGATTTTTGGGACCAAAAGTGTTCGCGCAGGAAGCGATCCGGTGGAGTTAAGAATTTAAGATATCGGCCGATATAAAATGTTACAGCATGGTAACATTTAGACTGAGACGCTGCCCAGCAAATACTCTGTTTTAACCAATTCAGGGTCTGTTATTTTCCGAGACAGTGCTCAAGGGGAAGGGACATACGGGCGTTACCTTAAAGAGCACTTCTGTCTTTACCGTAAAATCACCAAGCCTGAGCATAATTTATAAAATTGATAAGACAATTGATATGAGTTGCTGTTCAAGCACTAGGGGGGGAAATTTACTTGACACGAAAGGGATGATCAAATTTACTTGGAATAAAGAATCCAGTCTAAGCAGTTCCTGTCCAGTACTGTGTATCAGAGAGAGTATTTCAGGGAAATAAAATTGTCCATGTACAATTTTGTCAGTTCAACAATACTGCTCTCTAGAAATGGGATAATTTTGAAATGATAAAATAGACTTGAGATATTTTGGGAAATAAAAGTGGTCCAAGAAGAGTTTAGTAACACATTTTTGTTTGTTTTAAGTATATCTTGAACCAGGTTGGGAACGTTTAATCTGTTTTTAAAGGTTAATGTAAATTGGACAGTAAATTTCCTCGAGATCTGATGAATAAGGTGAAATGGTTAATTGATAGTTTTCTCTTGGAGATGTTTGTGTCTTTGCCATACTGAACAATGAGAGAACTGCATTTGATAGCCTGGCTACTTCCCGAGTCGGCAGGACCATGCAGGGAAGATGAAATGGTTAATGTGGCTCGGGTGGGTGAGAAAACCTTTTTAACCAAGGCACTAACGCATGCTCCATAGAGAAACCGACTAATGATACAATCAAGATAGAGTTAAACACATTGGTACCTATCAGCGAAATTGAAATTAAATTCAGGGTTGGGTTCCTTTTGAGTTAACAATGAAATCGGGACTGAGGTTAGGGAGCCACCCTGTCCAATCCTAAATCTAGAACTCAAATGGTCAGGTGACTTTTTTAAAATCATGAATGGTAATAAAATATAGTCATTATCCGGGCTCGGCAAGGAGTTTGTAATGATGTCTGACATGAGTTGGGACCAGTGTTGATATCTCTATCAGATAGCTTTTCCATCAGTGCTATGTTATCAGGCTCATGGTAAATTATGAAGTGCAATGCTGCAGGACTTCCACCAATGAAATGCAGATTGAGATTTGGACCAAGTACAAACCAGGCCATTAAATACAAAAGGGGTGTAGCCGAGTGGATAGGTGTTGGGGCTACTGCAGGCACTTCAGCATGGCATAGATTAGATATTGAATCAACGTGGGAACATGATGAATCGATGAGGAAGCAACTGAAGGGTATTGTACAAGGCATGAATAAGGGATAGAGATCTGATATGTGAAACTCAACAGGGTGCAGTATCGATAGCTGAAATAACAAAAGGCATGGAGCAATAATGGCAGAAGTGTAAGACGAAATCAATGGATGTAATTGGGAGTATAAGGATCAGAATGTATCCACATCCATTACGTGTATGGGGGTTTTGTATTAAATCAGATACAAGGATTGAATAATGAAGAACAAGATCCCAAAATGGGTACTGATACATTTATGGGAATGGTATAAGGGCAGAAGATATGGAACAGTATATCTGGCCCAAAAACCATGTAATACCATAATAGAAAAAATGGTTCTCCCACTGTTGATGGCTTATCCCATATTTGAGGCAATGCTAAGGGAAGTATTTAGTGAACAGTCAGTTGGTATGCTTGAGGGAGATACCTTTTTTAAAGAATTCCCCAAACATCAGGTAAGGGAACATGAAGGAGAATGGAACGGGGTGGACCTGTCTTGCTGTAGATTGGTGTCGGGGACCTGGATTTGCCAATGTGACATACTCCAGTGGAATATGTCTACCTGTGGGTTCACCTTGGGGGATGAGGACCTTGAATGCCAGGTAACAGTTATCAATGGGTGGGTTGCTATCCATGTGGTCCATCAAACTTCAGGTCGGTATTATAACCACCAGTGACGTTACATTCAGGCATGGTACTACTATCTGTCCTATTATACTTACTATTCTTTCTTGCTCATCCCCACAAAAATTACTCAGGTTGGGGAACATACTTATGCGACCATACAATGTAACAAATTCATGTTTCTCACTCGGGAAGTAGGCGGCATTAGAAGCTGTGGTACCTTTGGCCACCCTATTCCTCCGTTATCAATAAGTCTATACCGGCATGGTCACATGCCTCTCTTCACCCCGTGGTTAAAATGAAACAAGTCAATGTGCTTATAGAACTAAAACTAGGAGCAGTGGGAAACCATGTATAATGTGGGACAACACCCTTGGATCAGAATAATTAGTGTGGCTTTAATATGTACACAATGTTTCTAGTGTTTATGATTGTTTGCATTTGTGTAACGTGATATTTAATTAGAAAATATGGAAAGTAAATATTTTTGCATGTCATGGCAAACCTGTCCTAAATGGGAATTAATGATAACCTGACAACCAAGGACAATGCTCAAGGTGTCAAGTGGATCAGTCAGAAGATCAGACTGACCTACTTGAGGGATTGTGGATTTAAAAAATCCTTTAACAAAAGACATTTGAAGGAAAGGGTTAACTCTGCTCCTTTTATTAAACAAAGACATTTGGAAAAACTAAAAACACAGTAATGTAGACAGAATTGTTTAAACTGCGTTCTCTCAAATTCTGTCTTTTCCCCTCAATGGCGCTGATAACGTTGGAGAGGATGTCTCAAGACCAAAGCTATTGAACTGTGTGGAGATAGATTTTATCTAATCAGGGTTGTTGGGCTTTTAAACCATAAGCTTTCCATTACAGCAGGGGATTGATGAAATAGTCAACATATTGTATACATCAAAGGTTGTTTACAACAAGCTATATATCGGAAAGCAATGATAGGAAGTAACGTGGTGTGAAAAGGCATGAGGCCTCTCATCTCTAACTGGTGATCTGTTCAAAGAACTAAGATTCATAAGACAGCAACAAGTTTTGCATCCAGCATTTGATATACCGTAAAAGCAAATGGTATACGAGGAGGAAATGAAAGGAGCCACATGAAACAAGATGTGCAAGGTCATAAAAGATTTGAAACCACTGACAGTCAAGAATCAAAGATCAAATTATCTGAGGCACAGATTTTTTAAATATTCGTTCATGGGATGTGGGCGTCGCTGGTGAGGCCAGCATTTATTGCCCATCCCTAATTGCCCTTGAGAAGGTGGTGGTGAGCCGCCTTCTTGAACCGCTGAGATAAGCAGGGCCTTCACATTCCAGTCACATGAGGTCATTGCACCTAGTTTTGATTGACTTAATTGTCAATCATCGTTGTATACTAATGATTGAGGACTAGCAACAGGGAGGTATTGGACAAAAGATGATACTTCTCCAAACCATATAAAACATGATCTCATCGTAAAAACTCATACTCGCTCTCTCTCTTTTTCTCTCTACCATACCACAGTCGAAAGGACCTATGCTGCAGTCAAGCATTATGCCTCTCGTGTCAAAGAGCTGATCACCCTTCAGGCCTTTGTGAAAAATCCTTGGCTTAAGATTATACATATATAAAGTTGCCTGATGTGCGTATGAATTGTTAATCACAAGAAATCAGGTTTACCCTACATAATACATGATCATACTATATGGTAGCTACATATTGCAAAAACACATTGAAGCTCACAATCGTGGTCAATAAACTGTTGTACTACTTGTACATTCTTTTTTATCTGTGTCGTGAAGTGCCAAAAGGAGTAATGTAATTGAAAAGTCTGACAATCTGCTCAATTCTGGCATAATTTCAGGCCAATTATTGACATATGTGACGTGTCCCCAAGGCTGGTGTTCTTTCTGGTTGAACTCAGCTATCCCACGTACTACAGTGTTAAGTTAATTAACATGCACATTTCTTTGGGGTTTTCTGACAGACATCCTTGCTTACAAAAGTGATTACCAGAAATGGTTGTCAGGACAAATAGAATTTGAAGTGGCCTAAAGGAAACACTGGAAACTCAGGTGAGGAGGAGGGTGGACACAGCATGTAACTTAATTGTCATATGGTGTAGCTACTGGAATAACATTTTCCTTCTTTTCTGTGGAATATGCTATCGTTGACTAGAATCTGCTCAGTCTTTAATAATATTCATGCAACAGTAGCCCTCAATGATCTGCTACCAACATCAAATCAAAGTGTACTTTGCAGATGAAAGTTAGTTTATTGGACAGATCTGACTTTACATATAGAACATTTGGTTATGAATTGTATATGTTCGTGTGACAATTCTTGGCCATGCACATCTGTCATTTATTCCTGAATAATAGATGGTCCACGAATAAATGACAGATGTGCATAACTACAGATGATCCAGCCTTGTCCTCCCATAAGCCTAAAGCTAATGGTGGGCTCCATGCACATCTGTCATTTACTCCTGGAGTTTGCACTGCATATATCAGGTATTTAAGGATCATGAAAGACAGTTTTTATTGCCAATTTAAAAAACCCAGGTATATTTAGGTTTTTTAATGTAAAAAAGGTCAAAAAAAAGTTTTAAAAATTGGGCTCTAAAAACTCAGGTAATACAGAAAGAAACAAGAGACAATAATAAGCAATTTTGGGATTTTGCCATCAAATTTGAGTGGATTTTTTTTTTAACCAATTCACCACTCAAAACAAATCTAGGAATTCATCAGTGGAAATTGGTCAAAACTGATTTTTAGTATCTCTATAGGAACTGATACTTTTTTTGTTTCAATTTGTGGAAAAAAGTGTGTTAGCTCGAATGGGCTACAACTGTGGTAGCAGGGAATTTGGCAGCCCAAGTGACTCCATATATTGAGAATAGGATTACAGAAAAAAATCTGGCCTAAGGCATGCTGTTTGAAATATATTTTTCAGAATAAATGGAGTTAGTAAGCACCTTGTGCTTTATATATATAATTGGCCAGGAGTGAATTCCTATTTATGAGGTTCAGTTGGTTTCATTTAGGGACAGCGATTGCTGTTTTTATAAGGTAGTGAACTGAACAGATGAGAAGACTGTCGGTAGTGGTCATAGACATTTGATGCCAGAGGTAGACTTAAACAAACATACAAACATCCACAGTACAATGGATGATACAATGGATTAGCACATTGTCCTTTCACCTCTGGGACTAGGATTTGAATGATGCCTTAAGCCACAATCGCCTTTATTACTTTGGCTCAGTTGGCAACATGCCTATCTCTGAGTCAGAAGGATGTGGATTCCAGGATTTGCGTACATAATTTAGGTACTAAGCAAATTACATCATTTCTCTCTCCGATGACTGCAAGTGGATAGTCTCAATCTGGTTCTGAGTCGTTGTAAGTCCATACCTTAACACTATCACTATCCATTAGTTGTCACTAGATTGGCAGTGTCACCCAAAGAAGCCACAAGGACAACTGAACTGGGAACTGGAAAAATTCACAAAGGTACAGGAGCAAGTATTTTTCAGATGTTAATGTTACAGAACACTGTTCGGGCACAGATTACTTCATTCTGAATCTGATCCTCGTCCTCTATGTAACCTTGAAGTGTATTAACATCCCAATACTAATATTACTTATCTTAATAAGCACAGAATTCAGCAAAAAATTAGTTTAAAATATGTTGCTGAAAGAGATATTTTCAGAAAGCATATAGGGATAAGACACATCTTCCTGTATTATCATTGCAGTGCCAAATACAGCTTAATTTTGATTAAATGTTTATTAATATCAACAACAAACCAATGCTTCAAAACATTTGTCATATTTAAGATCCTATAAACGCTGCTCGGGATCATTATTTATATTAAATAGCCTTGTGCAATTTGTTGCTAAGGCATTTTGTTAGCAGAAATTAGGTAAACAAAATCAATTAATTGTTTAACAGAAGTTACTGCAAGAGAAAATGATCAGGGTGGAGCATTTCATTTTTTTAATTAAAAGGGATATGAGAAGACTATATTTGAAATAATATTTGCTGAACTCTGATAACTACAGCAACTATCACCTTTTACTTTCAGATCTAATGTTACAATGGTAGATGGCAAAGGCATATCAAGTAGAAGGGAGAAAGAGAGTCACACAAGTCAGGAGGGGGGCAAAAGCATGGTCAAACAAAAGGGTTCTAAGGAGGTTTTTAAAGGCAAGGAGGGAGGTGACTAGGCAAGGAGCTCTGAAGAGTGGGAGCATAGAGGTAAAGGAGCAGTAACCATTAGTGAAGTAGAGGGAGTGGAAATGATAGCAGGATCAAAGGGAATGCACAGGGATGTAGAGCTAGAGGGGGTCACGGAGGTAGGGAGGGGAGAGATCCTGAAGGGCTTTCCAAGGTGAGGATGAGAACCTTAGTCAATACTTTGGGCAATTCAGAAACTCTTGCAGGATTTACATGTACACGAATGTCAGGTAAGGAGAAAGTCAAGTTTGGTTACAATGTTGCCTCCTCATCACCATCCCAGTTGAATATCCTGCTTGCAGAAATAAAAAGAGAAATACTGCAGATGCTGGAAATCTGAAACAAAAACAGAAAATGCTGGAAGTACACAGCAAGTCAGTCAGCATCTGTGAAGAGAACAGACATGCTGACTGATTTGCTGTGCGTTTCCAGTAATTTTTGTTTTTGGTCCTGCTCACATACATTGTCGAGGTTTAGCCTGGAACAATGACCATGTGAGTGAGGTACCAGAGGGTTACAAAGCCTCATGGAACCATGGCACAATATGCATAACAAAGAGAGATGTGGACAAAAAACAGTATAAACAATAACAAATAGTTGTCAATGTTTAAATGTTGAGGAGAGGTTGAAGAGCCTGTAAGTATTTACTCTGAAAAAGAGAAGGCACAGGAGAAATGTTATTCAAGTATTTAAGATTCATAACAGAATAGACAAATTGAATCTCATGTTTGATCATTGTCAAATCTCATGGGGAGATAGGCTCAAACTTAGAAGACAGAAGGTTCACAGACAGTTTAGATTGAACTACTTTATGCAAAGGGTGGTGAACATTTGGAATGGGCTGCTCAAGGAGCTAGATAATGTAAGGGAAAATTGGATAAACATTGGAGGGAATGTGCAATTGAGGTTTTAGTTTTAGGTACCAGCCAGATGCATTGCATGGACTTTTCTAGTCCTATACTTTCCAATGAGGAAGTAATCAAATCTTGGGGGCTTTGCTTGTGTCATACACTGTGACAATGAAGTTTGGGCAATTTTGAATAGAAGAACTGCTCAATTGTACTCACCATTGAAGCCAATAGACCAAAATTTCCTGGATTGCATTTACACAAAAATTACCCCGAATTTCAGTTGGTTTCTGTGCTGACCTTGCAATGGGAATTTATGCCCAATTTTCCTATGGAGCTCATTTGTCTATGTCAGAACATAGAAATTAGCGTGAAACAAATGCAAAGGCAATGGCACCAATAGGGGAAATATATCAGGCTACCTGCCTTCTGCCATGGCACCTCACTCTTAGAGCCGCTTGCCTCTGCTGCTCCTCTTCCTCTTTCATTATTATGAAGAACAGTAGTATTCCCTTTGGGAAGGCCATTCCAGCTGCTTAGACCTTCTGACCATGTGAAGGGTGGCAGGGGTTTGAAAAATGTTGGGTGTACTGAGACTGACAGCACTTTCGTTAAGTATAGTGCAGACCTCTAAGAAAAATTCAACAAGAATTTGTGAAGGAAATTGCTAGAAACTCTGTTACACCAACATGAGGTAGTTTCGAGCCACGTTGCACCTAAATGTTTTGGGCATAGATCTATCCCAAAGCATTATTCGCATAAATCCAGGAAACCTGTGTGAACTGGTGTTTTGCATGGGGCGGAACTACATACACGAGCGGCAGATGGTTTCAACATACATATTTCCGACGCGAAGCAAACAATTGAGAAATTTGGGCGTAGCGATGTTTCGGCGTAAATCAGATATGTGTAAATTGCCTCAGTAAAAGAACGGCACAACTCTGCTCTTACGCCATTGTTACACCGAAACTTTCCAGGAATTTGTTTTTTATTCATTCATTCTCAGGATGTGAGCATTACTGGCGAGGCTATTATTTATTGTTCATCTCTAGTTGCCCTGTGAAGATTGTGGTGGGCTTTCTTTCTTGAACTGCCAATAGTAATTTAATACAAGTGGTTTGTAGGCCACTTTAGGGGGCAGCTAAAAGTCAACCATATTGGTGTAGGACTGGAATCACATAGGGGCCACATTGGGTAAGCACAGCAAGATTCCTTCCTTTAAGGAAATCTGAAGGTCATTTGTGAACCAATTGGGTTTTTACGACACTCTGATAGCTTCGTGGTCACTTTTCCAGACTTCTTAAACTGAATTCAAATTCTCAAACTGCCACGGTGGGATAACTCAGATTATCAGTCCAGGCCTCTGGATTACTAGTCCAGTAACATAACCACTATGCTACCATCTCAGGAAATTTCATGCCAAAAAGTCCTTTTTATCATCTAGAAAAACTAACCCAACAATACAGCAATGATCTTATCACTTCAAATCATTAAAATTTTGCTATCTCTTGAATTCATGGCAAACCTGAACTAGCAATGGTATCATATTCACTCAGCCAAAACTCTACGGGAGACACGCAGCAAAGCTACAGCCACAATGATAGGAACAGAAGTAGGCCATTCAGCCCCGCAAGCCTGTTCCGCCATTCAATTAGATCATGGCTGATCTGTGTCTCAACTCCATTTACCCGCCTTGGTTCCGTAAGCCTTAATTCCCTTACCTTACAAAAATTTATCAATCTCAGTTTTGAAATTTTCAATTGACCTAGCCTCAACAACTTTTTGGGGGAGAGACTTGCAGATGTCCACAACGTTTTGCGTGGAAAAAGTGTTTCCTGTCATCACCTCTGAACAACCTAGCTCTAATTTTAAGTTCCGCCCCCTTTTTTTGGACTCCCCCCACCAGAGGAAATAGTTTCTCTCTATCGACCCTATCAAATCATTTAATCATCTTAAACACCTCAATTAGATCACCCCTTAATCTTCTATACTCAATGGAATACAAGCCTAGTCTATGCAACCTGTCCTCTTAATTGAATCCTTTTAGCCCCGGTATCATTCTGGTGAATCTGTGCTACACCCCATCCAAGGCCAATGTATGCTCAGAACTGAACCCAGTACTCCAGATGTGGTTTAACCAGAGCTTTATATAACTGTAGCATAACTTCCCTTCCCCTTGAGATAAAGGCAAACATTCCATTAGCCTTTTAAATTATTTTTTGTATCTGTCCACTAGCTTTGAGTGATTTCTGTACTTGGACCCCTAAATCTCTCTGCTCCTCCACAGTTCCTAGCTTCTCGTTACTTAGAAAATACTCTGATCAATCTTTCTTAGGTGCAAAATGGATGACCTCACATTTCCCCACATTTACTTCATCAGCCACAGTTTTGCTCACTCACTTATCTATCAACGTCCCTTTGCAACTTTCTGTTTCCATCTACATTACTTACTGTGCCATCCGATCACAAATAAAACAGTTTTAAAATAATAAATTAGCTTTATTTATGGTGGGATGCCATTGTTGTGGCTGATTTGTGCACTGTAACAGTGCTGCATACAGAATTTTAGCTCATAAAAAAGGCATGAGGATCTGTTTAATTATGAGATACAGTTCAGTAGAAAGTTACAAAGTGCAAGCACACAACACAAACATGTTCTGTTCAGAAAGCACTTTAGGAAGAGGTAGCAGCATCTACTTGCTGGTAAAGTGTAACATTAGAAGCTAGATATACCTAGTTATTCATCTCATGATTGTTTGCAAAACTGGTGCAGAATGGCTGCCATGTTACCAACATAACAACAATTACTACATGTTACGTAGAATCACATAAAATTTACAGCACAGAAACAGAGCATGTGACCCAACTGGTCTATGCCGGTGTTTATGCTCCATACGAGTCCATTACTACCTGTCAAAAAAGTAATTCACTGTATGAGATTATATGGCTAGTGGTGTCCAATTATGGAGGCCGATTTTCGGGTGATGGAGCAGTTGGGTTCGGAGCCTGGCTCCAACCCGCTACCTTCCGGGTTCCCCAGTGACGTATCCTGGTGCGTGCGGCCTCCCAAATGCGGGAGTCCCATCGGCAATTAAAACCGGTGGGATGATCATTCGCATAGTTTGTCCGATAGTTGAGGTACTTGAACTACTTGATTGACTAGACATTTTGGCAGAGGTGCGATTTTGAAGGATCCTCAGCATGTTTCCCGTGCTGTGGGAAACACTCCCTGTTACAACAGATGTGTTTTAGCCAGCAGTCAGTGGGAGATGCAAATGCTAATTTGACAGGTGGGAAGAAAACCTCATTTATTGCAGCAGGGCACTCTGTCACTTCAGACAAAGTTTTGGCTGCAAGACCTTTGTGTTTTCACTCAAAATTCTTACTTTCCACCCAAAACTCTGCTGTGCAAACATATTTAACTACTTTGCGGACCCCCTCAAACTGACACCATCAGGACGGGTGGGGCGCCATGGCTGCATTCACCACCACATCTGAGGACGAGCAACATAGAATCATAGAATCATAGAAGTTACAACATGGAAACAGGCCCTTCGGCCCAACATGTCCATGTCGCCCAGTTTATACCACTAAGCTAGTCCCAATTGCCTGCACTTGGCCCATATCCCTCGATACCCATCTTCCCCATGTAACTGTCCAAATGCTTTTTAAAAGACAAAATTGTACCCGCCTCTACTACTGCCTCTGGCAGCTCGTTCCAGACACTCACCACCCTTTGAGTGAAAAAATTGCCCCTCTGGATCCTTTTGTATCTCTCCCCTCTCACCTTAAATCTGTGCCCCCTCGTATTAGACTCCCCTACCTTTGGGAAAAGATTTTGACTATCGACCTTATCTATGCCCCTCATTATTTTATAGACTTCTATAAGATCACCCCTTAACCTCCTACTCTCCAGGGAATAAAGTCCCAGTCTGTCTAACCTCTCCCTGTAAGTCAAACCATCAAGTCCCGGTAGCATCCTAGTAAATCTTTTCTGCACTCTTTCTAGTTTAATAATATCCTTTCTATAATAGGGTGACCAGAACTGTACACAGTACTCCAAGTGTGGCCTCACCAATGCCCTGTACAACTTCAACAAGACATCCCAACTCCTGCATTCAATGTTCTGACCAATGAAACCAAGCATGCTGAATGCCTTCTTCACCACCCTATCCACCTGTGACTCCACTTTCAAGGAGCTATGAACCTGTACTCCTAGATCTCTTTGTTCTATAACTCTCCCCAACGCCCTACCATTAACGGAGTAGGTCCTGGCCCGATTCGATCTACCAAAATGCATCACCTCACATTTATCTAAATTAAACTCCATCTGCCATTCATCGGCCCACTGGCCCAATTTATCAAGATCCCGTTGCAATCCTAGATAACCTTCTTCACTGTCCACAATGCCACCAATCTTGGTGTCATCTGCAAACTTACTAACCATGCCTCCTAAATTCTCATCCAAATCATTAATATAAATAACATCACCAGCCTCGCCAGGCATGGCGTCCAACTTCGCCACGTGGAGCTGCACAACACAGTGATGCACCACTGGCACCTGCACAAGAGCATGGAGGGCAAAAACAGAGAGAGTGACATCGCTGCAGGGTCTACAGACCGAAGCTCAGCTCCCTGGACCTCTGAGGAGCAGTGCATACGGAGGCTCAGATTCAGTCGCCAGGTGATCATAGACAGCTGCAGCCTCCTTCACGCCGAGCTGCTCCCGGCTGGGCCGAGCAGCATCTTCTTATCTGTCGCTATTAAAGTCACCACTGCCCTCAACTTCTTCGCCTCCGGATCATTCCAGGGTGCCACCAGGGACATCGCCGGGGTCTCTCAGTCGGCTGCACACAAGTGCACAAGGCAGGTCACCGACTGCTTGTTTCGCAGGGCCTCGCACTATGTCAACTTCCCCATAGACAACCTCAGCTAGAAGGGCTATCACTCCATCAACACTCAGCTCATCTGTGACCACTGCATGGGATTCCTTCACATGTGCCCCAGATATCCTGGCAGCTGCCACGATTCCTTCATCTGCTGGGAGTCCAACATCACGTCCTCTTCCATGCACCGAACACCCGTATGGGCTGGTTTCTCGGGGACAAAGGATACACCCCGCACACGTGGTTCATGACACCTTTGAGGAACCTCACCACTGAGCAACAGCATCGATAGAACAACAGCCACATCACTACCAGGTCTACAATTGAACATGCTATATGGCTGCTCAAGATGCGCTTCAAGTGCCCTGATCGTTCTGGGGAAGCGCTTCAGTACACACTACACAGAATGGGACGCATTATAGTCGTGTGTTGTGCCCTGCTCAACAGGGTGCCGCTTGAGGAGGCGCCATCCACATCTGCCACCCACATTGAGGAGGAGGAGGAGGAGGAGGAGGAGCAACCCATGGGCCAAAACGTGGGTCACCTGGCTCCTCGTGAGGCCAGAGAGTCACTGATATGTGAACAGTTCTCCTAACATCAGACAGTGTGAAAAGCCCAGTCCTCACACCACCTGGGCAGAACAGCACCCATGCCAGCAACCCCCCCCCCCTCCCTGCACAAAACAGTCCTGGCAACTACACATACGCCCACTGTAGAGCGACCCAATGGGTGGCATCAAGTGTGGGCGTTCATGGTGAACCTCATGAAATGGTCTTATTACAGAAGCCAGTCAAGAATGGCCAAGATGTGAGAGTAGTGATGACAATAATAATATTTAATGTGAGTTTTACAAAAAGCAAATATAAATGAAAAACATGACCATCCATCAAACACCCTTGTACATCCCCTTCGTGCTTACAAAACCTTCGCCTTTTGCTTCCGACTACTTCTACGTGGTGCATCCCCTGTGGCTGCGGCAGAGTTAGTGGCAGTTTGCTCTTGTTCATGCCCTGATCAATTAGATGCTTTGGGCCTACCCTCTCTGGGTTTTGGTGCCCGTGAGGGCCCCTTCAAAGACTGCTCCACCTGCACCTGTGCAGGGACAGACTCGTCCACCTGGAGAGGAGGCAGCATTGTGGGTACTGGTTGAGAGGGGGGGCAATGGGTGAGACGTGGGAAAGTTTTGAGTGGCGTCCCCACTTCCAAGTCCCCTTTCGCTATCATCCCTCCCCTAGGCCAGGCCCACACCACTCCTGCCACTCTGCTGGATGACAATTTGGAGGACATATGTGAAGCCATGTAAGGCCAATGATAGCGTATCTGCCTGCCTGTTTCAGGTGGCAGAATGTTGTTCACCCAGAGTCCGAACAGCTGTTGTCAGGGCCTGAATGGACTCATTTGTGAGCCGTGCTTGAAGCTTCATGGAGGCTAGCCTTTCCTCCATCGCAGACATTCCCACACTTACCTGCGACACTATCTCAGAGATGGCCTCACGTCCCTGTGACAGTATCTCAGAGATTCCCTCCTGTACCTCTGCCACCATTCCACTCATGCAGGAGTTGGACTCCTCCATCCTCTGCGCTATTGTGGAGAGTGCTCGTGGCATATGTTCCAGCACCCCGCAAATGTCAGCTGCCCCTCGATCATTCTCCTTTTAAAGGATGGCCCCCAGGGTTCAGCATCTGTGTCCAGCTGAGCAGAGCCTGGAGAAGAGTGCACCCACCAACGCGGACTCTCCACAGCTGCCCCTGTCACCAGTGTCTGCTCGTGCTCACATGTGGTAACTCACCATGTGCGAGCCCAACTAACTGCGGACTGGGACCCACCGAGGTGTGTGTATCTGCGCTGGTGGATGGCTTGCTCAGATGTGACGGTGCCCCCTCAGAGGCCGGCAGGTCCTCTGAGGAATCACCCTCTGCCATCACAGCAGTTGCTGAAAGGCTTGTAAGAGAACAGAAGGCAATATTAAGCATGATCACAGGTGTGTCATGTTGTGATGAGCATACTGAGGTGCTGAAGATGGCAAGGCATGTTAACATCAATTCATATTGTGTGTGATGAACGTTAAAGTCCTGTCACCAGACGTTTGTCGAGTGTCAGTCTCGGCGTCCCCGACGGACAGGCACTCAAGGCTGTGGCTCAGCTCCAGCGCCTCCTGCTCCGTGTCATAAGAACATAAGAACATAAGAAATAGGAGCAGGCGGAGGCCAATCGGCCCCTCGAGCCTGCTCCGCCATTCAATAAGATCATGGCTGATCTGATCCTATCCTCAAATTTAAATTCATGTCCAATTTCCTGCCCGCTCCCCGTAACCCCTAATTCCCTCTACTTCCGTGAGGATGACGATCTGTTGCAGTCCCCTCTGGTCCTCGCCCTCTCCCGTGCATTCTGAACTCTCTTCTCCAATAAGGGGAGAAAGTACAAACGCATAAGTGAGTGACGGTGACGTGGCCAACCGATGAATGCATTGGTTTGGGTGGGGCTGACCGTGAAAGAGATGCATCAGAGGGTGAGTATGAGACAAAGCCATGGCATTGTATCAGGATTGGGTTGAGTGGTAGTGGTGGGGTGAGTAATGGGGAGGTGAGGAAGTGCTGATAAGTTGTGGATGAGCTTTGAGTGGTTGTGAGGAGTGATGTGATAGAGTAGCGTTGGCAGTGCAGAATGAGTCGGGGGTGGGGGTGGTGATGTGGAAGACAGAATGTCGGAGAATGAGTAAGTGTACTCACTTTTGCTGACCTAGTTAGGTCATTGAAGCGCTTCCCACACTGGATCCAGGTGCGGGAGATGTTGCTGCTGCTGGTGACCTTGAGCCAGGCCTTCTTGGTGGCAGAGGCAGGCTACTTCCTCCCATCCGTCAGGTAGAACACATCCCTCCCCCTCCTTCTCACCCAATCCAGTAGCAGCTGGAGTGAGGCATCACTAAATCTAGGAGCAGCCTTTCCCCTGTGCTGCTCCATTGTGTTTGCTCTAGGATCAGCCATTGGAGGGCTGCACCTTTAAGTGGAGCTCCTCCAGCTGATAGGCTGTAATGCGGGTGCGCAGTCCGCCCACTGCGCAGCTTTCGGATGGCAAACCGTGAAGCCACGTTAAGTGGCTCCAATTGACCTACGATCATGTGCGGAATGGACAGATTTTATTGGGCGGGTTACCCATGCACCCAATCGCCCCTCGCTGCTATCCCGCCTCCCTGCTAATATCGGGGCCATGATGTCAGGTATCACAACTATGTGGGGCTGGCTCAATGGAACAGATGGTCTTTCCCTGCCCGTCACTTTCATATGTCTCGTATAAGATATTACTGGGCAGAAGGTTTTACATGTGACTTAGTCTGCTGAAATGTAACCTTTTTAATTTATAATCTCTCCTTTTTGAAACTTCATATCTGTTGTGCCCTTCCTTCATACTGTTCCCCATTCAGGTCTCCAGAATTGCCATCAAGATTGCTCTGTAATGCCTAAACGCAAAAACACCTTGTGGAATGGGATTGATCTGGCCATCGATTTCCCTCCCAAAAGAGAGAGTGGTTCCCTAAAGTGCTCTGACACTGTCTAGTGTAGGGATAGACAATTGGTGTCTCATGAGCTGCAGGTGGCTCTTCTGTGCTTGAAGCGTAGCCCAATGATTACACTGCCTAACTATAATTTTATTTTATTTTTTAAATAAGACTAAAGAGAGGGAGGGTATATTTTGTTTTTATTTTCTGATTCCTGGAAGCTTATTGCCACAAAAAGTATAAAATATACCCCAATAGCAGAGGAAAGGTGGGAATGGCTGTCAAATAGAGAGCAACATTGCCATTACCACAGGCACAAACTTTCAGTATGTTACTAGCTTCTGGAGCAGAAAACAAGCCATATGTTGTTACTTGGAGCTGCTGCTGAGATTTATGAGACAAAAATCTGCTGCCAGTAACTCTGTGTGTGTGTGTGTGTGTGTGTGTGTGAGTGAGAGAGAGAGAGACAGACAGAGAGAGAGAGAGAGAATGCTATAAAAATCAGTGGAAGCAGCAGTATGATGGGGAAGGGAAGAGTGAATGAGGGAAGTATAGTGAGAGAGGTAATTGGAGAGTTCTTATGATAGATCTATTGTGAGAGACAGAACGGGAATGAGAGAGAGCGAGAGCGAGAAAGAAAAATTATCAGAGGGAGGGAATGAGAGAAAGAAAGAGAATGTAAGAAAATGAGAGAAAGAAAGGTATTGTGAGAGAGGGAGCAAGAAACGATAAGAACAACAGAGAGAATGTGCAACAGGGAAAACGTGGGTGAGAGAACGTATGTGTGAGAGAGAATGAGAGAGGGGGAAAGAATGTATGACGGGGTAGAGAAGAAAATTTGAAGTGGAGAAAATGTTAGAAAGAAGGGGAAGAGACCTGAAAGAGATGAAGGAGATATGAAAGATGGGGAACGAGAATGCAACAGAGGGGGAGAGAATTTGAGAGAGATAATATGGGGAAGAGGAGAGAATGGGAGAGAGCGGGAGAAAATATAAAGAGAAATAATATAAAAGAAGGGGTGGGGAGAGAACGTGAGTAAAGGGGTAAAAATGAGAGATCGGGGAAATAAGAAATTGGCATGAGAGAGTAAAAATTTAGATAAAGAAATGGGACAGGTGCTATGCGAGCCACTTGCCCTTATCTTTAATAGCTCGCTAGAGTTGGAGATTGTTCCCTTAGATTGGAAGAATGCTAACGTATTTCACATTTTTAAAAAGGATGATAAGTCATAGCTGGGTAACTATAGGCCCATTAACTTGACTTCAGTAATAGGTAAGATGCTCAAAGGTATCATTAAGGTGCCCTATATGACCACTTTAGATAGAGAACACCTTATCAGGAACACCCAACATGATTTCCAGAAAAGATTAAATGTTGTGAAGAACTCACCAGGTTAGTGTATCAGGGTAATCCGGTAGACATTGTCTACTTGATGGGGAGAATAAGGTATTGTAACTATATGGTAAAAACTAGATGGAACATTTGGTCTTTTCCTGTCCATCATTTTCGTATGTTTGTATTTCAAGTAAAGAGTTGGATACAAAGCATTTCAAAAGACACATTGATGGACTAAGTTTCAAAATTTCTTGCATGGTATACTTGTACCAATTGTAGTTACAGTCAGAATATCAGTGAGCAAACTAAAATATGATTTGGAGATGCCGGTGATGGACTGGGGTTGACAATTGTAAACAATTTTACAACACCAAGTTATAGTCCAGCAATTTTATTTAAAATAAAATTGCTGGACTATAACTTGGTGTTGTAAAATTGTTTACAAACTAAAATACTTTAGGGTTAGTAAAGTGCCCTGTGTAGTACCAGCACTGTATTTCTTGTGCACAAAACAGCTAATCTTGCTGTATGATGCCTAATTTTCTGGTGGTCCTGGTACATCAGTCATGATGCCAGGGCCGAACGTCAGGAGCCGACAGCCAGTGAAGTACAGTTGACTGCCTGATGACTTTTCAGTGTGGTGGGGAGGGCCATAGAACACAGGATGGTAGAGAAAGCATGCCACAGTGGGGTAAGGGTGTTGTGAAAGGCACCATCCAGTGGAGGCCAGGAGTTTTTTTTCATGCAATGAAGCATCCCGTTCACCATTTATTTCAAATCAGTTGTTGGGATGCATTAAAAGGTCAATATTGAACCATAACAGTGAAGTAATCCTGCCACTTTATAAATCACTGGTGTGATTGCACTTGGAGTACTGTGTACAGTTTTGGTCGCCACAGTACAAAAAGGATATTGCAACAATCAAGAGGATACAGAAGAGGACAACCAGAATGCTTGAGGGGACGGAGGGACTGGATTATGGGGAGCGATTACATAGTCTGGGCATGTTATCACTGCAGAAAAGAAGGTGGAGAGGTGATGTGATTGCTGTTTTTAAAATTCTAGAGACTAAATAATGTAGATCATGATAAGTTGTTTCATCTTCCACAGAACAGTAGAACTAGAGGACATGACCTGCGGTTGAAGGGGGTTAGATTCAAAACTACGGAAACATTATTTCACTTGAGCGAATGGTGAATCTATGGAACAGGCTCCCTAAGGAGGTACTGGAAGCAGGAAGTATTGATTCATTCAAATGCAAATTAGATAGATTTCTTTGAAAATAATTTTTTGGGATACAATCTGAGACATGAAATATGGCTGGTGTAGTATGTCTGAGAGAAACGGTGACTTTGAACCTATGGTTCCCAAAGCTTACACCACTGGTGTGTTTTCCTCACCCCATGTCTCAGTCTATTGTAGACTAATTGATAAAAATTGATTGCTATCAACTCCATTGCTAGTCATCAACTTCATTATTGTTATAGCAGCGACAGCCAGGATGATTTGAAATGAGCGGTGAACTAGATGGACCTTGTTTCTTTTCGTCCATCAATTCCCATGTTCCTATGTTCCAAATGGATGCTACACCTGCATCATGGAGTGGCCACCTAATTTAAATGGAAGTCGGGGTCCAAATAAACTTAGTTTGTCACAGGCTCCCAGCCCACTTTGCGCCTGCATTGGGTCATGTTGTTTACCTGGGGCACATATTAGGCCTCAGGCCTCTGAGTCTGGTAATATGGAGATCAGGCACCTGATGGGCTTCAGTGCATTGGGCACCCACCATGATATTATTAGCCCTTATATTTAAAATTTATGACTTTTCAGCTTTGAAGAGTGGGTCACACCTCATCTGGCATTATCAACAGAGCTTGCTCATTAGAGGAAGTAAGCTGGGCTCTAGATTGGAACCCAAATACCTGGGTTCCCAGCATATGACTCCAACGCTGACAGACTTGAAGTTAAAAATAGAGTTCACGTCCTCTTTAAACTAATTGTATTACTCACAAAATTAATAATAAAAATATGAATAGGTTTGATGCATGAAAATGTGATAAATTTTGGTGGATATGCCTCTTTTATATAGTGTCTAATATGGCTACCATGCAATGTCCGGAACTCCTGCTGATCTGAATTCATATTCATTCCCAGTGTCTCTAACACATCTTTTAATTTAATACAGATTCACATATTAATGTTGCCACCAAAATATTTTAGAATCATGTTAATCTGAACCATTTTTAGTACTTTTAACTTTTCCGTTGCATTAAATTACATATCTTAATAATATATAGGATT
The DNA here is from genome assembly GCF_035084215.1 of Heptranchias perlo. Lineage (NCBI taxonomy): Eukaryota > Metazoa > Chordata > Chondrichthyes > Hexanchiformes > Hexanchidae > Heptranchias > Heptranchias perlo. Next base: position 42,943,851 of record NC_090336.1, read on the forward strand.
GCATAAAAATCGGTACTGAAGATTGTGTTTGTATAACGGCAGTGATCTTATCTGTATAAAGGTGCCATTAATCTGATGAAGAGAAGCCTGCTTGATCTCGCCACTAAATCACATTTTACCATCCAATTGTCTGAATATTGGATCACACCATTTAAAACTGCACACTAAACTGGGCAACAGGATCAGGCCGCTGAAAATATATGTTCTCTATAAAGTGAGTCATTTAATGATAATAGACTGTTCATTTCTCTGCCGTTACTTTGAAAACACTACGTTGTGGTTTTAACCATAGGCACAATTTAGAGCAGAAACCCAATAAAAGGTTTTGCACTGAAGTTGACAATCGTTTATACTAATAACTGGAGTGTACTGTATTTCCAGAGGGAACCTGCGTATCCTAACTTCCATCAGCAAAACAATTTAATTAGAAGCTGCAAGCATTTGGTGCATCCATTCTAAAGTGTCTAAATAAATATACATCAAGGGGTTGCATTTACACTGATAGCTCCTTTCAATGAGCCAGATTAACTGTACCCTTTACTGAAATTGATCGTCTTGCTTGAGAAATGTTCTAACCTCCAGCCAGACACTCATCTGTGTGTATTTTTCCTAAGGCCAAATCTTTGCTGCTGTGTAATTTTCACTGGCCTATCAATAAGTCACTTTTTTTGCTGTTTGCTGTCCTTTTACTTATTACAAATGGTCAGCCATGGTCAAACGTTGACTAGCTTTAGTAGATAAAACAATCAAATATACAGACTGAAGGAGAAAGTGGGCACCAAGTCAGCTGCAACCTGCCTTTGGTGACATTTAACATTCTGTTGAAAGCAGATGAAAAACAAGCAATCTGTGCCCTTTCATCGAACCTTCCCTGCCAGCATTGAACAAGCTCTTTAAAATATAGTGCTATGTAAATGAAGAGAACTGGTCGGGTCTATTGCCTGCAAGGACATTGACCAAAATGCAATTAGTTAAATCGGACTAATAAAATGCAAGCAGCTTCTTTATTGTGTACTTATTTATAAAAAATACCTGAGGGAGGCAGTCAGAAATGAGCATCTGCGATAGTGATTTTATGTACCACCACATAGCATCCTATCATTTAAACTGATTTAAGAAGAATGTTCAATTATGACGTTTGTACATTGTATTGCAATTTAACAGAAGTCTTACAACGCAGGTAGCTGAGACGACTAACAATGCCTTGTCTGAAATAACAGCATACGCACCATATCAAGATTACCCTATTCAACCATTTTTAAAAAAATGTTAACAAGTTAGATACAATGGGCTCAATTTTGAAACGGTGGCGAGTTGGCAGTGGCAGTGGGGGGGTGAAGGTACGCGTTGCAAACCCGCATAAACAAAACTTAGCGTTTCCGACGTGATCGTATCGTAGTTGGTGGTGATTAACGTGCTCTCTGGGTTTCGCGCCTGGCAGCCAACATGATTGACAAGCTGGCTACCGTCAGGAGCTGCAACGCGGGGGGGGGGTGGGGGGGGGGCGGAGAGAGAGAAAGTGGAAGATCAGGGTGGGGGAGAGTGGTAGATCAGGAGGGGACATCAGGGGTGTGATGAGGGGGAAATCAGGGGGGAGAGTGGAAGATCAGGGGGGGACATCAGGGGGGTGAAGAGGGGAAGATCGGGGGGGGGGGGGGGAGAGTGGAAGATCGGGGGGGGAGAGTGGAAGATCGGGGGGGGGGGGAGAGTGGAAGATCGGGGGGGGAATGGAAGATCGGGGGGGAGAGTGGAAGATCGGGGGGGGGGCGGAAGATCGGGGGGGGGCGGAAGATCGGGGGGGGGCGGAAGATCGGGGGGTGGGGGGGAAGAGTGGAAGATCGGGGGGGGAGAGTGGAAGATCGGGGGGGGAGAGTGGAAGATCGGGGGGGGAGAGTGGAAGATCGGGGGGGGAGATTGGAAGATCGGGGGGGGGGGAGAGTGGAAGATCGGGGGGGGACATCAGGGGGGTGATGAGGGGGACATCAGGTGGGGGAAGAGGGGGACATCAGGTGGGGGAAGAGGGGGAAATCAGGGGGGAGAGTGGAAGGTCAGGGGGGGACGTCAGGGGGGTGAAGAGGGGGAGATCGGGGGGCAGAGGGGAAGATCGGGGGGGGGAAAGTGGAAGGTCGGGGGGGGTGAGTGGAAGATCGGGGGGGGAGAGTGGAAGATCAGGGGGGGGAGAGTGGAAGATCGGGGGGGGAGAGTGGAAGATCGGGGGGGGAGAGTGGAAGATCGGGGGGGGAGAGTGGAAGATCGGGGGGGGAGAGTGGAAGATCGGGGTGGGGAGAGTGGAAGATCAGGGGGTGGGGGGGGAGAGTGGAAGATCGGGGGGGGGGGGAGAGTGGAAGATCGGGGGGGGGGTAGAGTGGATGATCGGGGGGGGGGAGAGTGGTAGATCAGGGGGGGGGGGGGAGAGTGGTAGATCAGAGGGGGACATCAGGGGGGTGATGAGGGGGACATCGGGTGGGGGAAGAGGGGGAAATCAGGGGGGAGTGTGGAAGATCAGGGGGGGACGTCAGGGGGGTGAAGAGGGAGAGATCGGGGGGCAAAGGGGAAGATCGGGGGGGGGAAAGTGGAAGGTCGGGGGGGGAGAATGGAAGATCGGGGTGGGAGAGTGGAAGATCGGGGGGGGAGAGTGGAAGATCGGGGGGGGAAGAGTGGTAGATCAGGGGGGGACATCAGGGGGTGATGAGGGGGACATCGGGTGGGGGAAGAGGGGGAAATCAGGGGGGAGAGTGGAAGATCAGGGGGGGACGTCAGGGGGTGATGAGGGGGACATCGGGTGGGGGAAGAGGGGGAGATCAGGGGGGAGAGTGGAAGATCAGGGGGGGACGTCAGGGGGGTGAAGAGGGAGAGATCGGGGGGCCGAGGGGAAGATCGGGGGGGGGGGGGGAAGTGGAAGGTCGGGGGGGGGAGCGGGGAACATCGGGGGGTGGAAAGTTGAAGGTCGGGGGGGGGAGAGTGGAAGATCGGGGCAGGGAGAGTGGAAGATCGCGGGGGGGGGGGAGAGTGGAAGATCGGGGGGGGAGAGTGGAAGATCGGGGGGGGGAGAGTGGAAGATCGGGGGGGGAGAGTGGAAGATCGGGGGGGGAGAGTGGAAGATCGGGGGGGGAGAGTGGAAGATCGGGGGGGGGAGAGTGGAAGATCGGGGGGGGAGAGTGGAAGATTGGGGGGGGGGGGGAGAGTGGAAGATCGGGGGGGGGAGATTGGAAGATCGGGGGGGGGAGAGTGGAAGATCGGGGGGGGGGAGAGTGGAAGATCGGGGGGGGAGAGTGGAAGATCGGGGGGGGGGAGTGGAAGATCGGGGGGGAGAGTGGAAGATCGGGGGGGGAGAGTGGAAGATCGGGGGGGGGGAGTGGAAGATCGGGGGGGAGAGTGGAAGATCGGGGGGGGGGAGAGTTGAAGATCGGGGGGGGAGAGTGGAAGATCGGGGGGGCGGAGAGTGGAAGATCGGGGGGGGAGAGTGGAAGATCAGGGGGGCGGAGAGTGGAAGATCGGGGGGGGTAAGAGTGGAAGATCCGAGAGGGGGAAGAGTGGAAGATCGGGGGGTGGGGGGGAGAGAGTGGAAGATCGGGGGGGGGGTGAGTGGAAGATCGGGAGAGACATTGGACATCGGAGCAGGGTGGAAAGGTAGGTTGATTTTGTGTTTTAACTTTGTGCAATGGTTCTTTATTTAATTTATTTTGTTTCTTTTTGCCTGATCTGGCTCTTCACGCCCAGGTGTGAATCAGAAGCAGTGGGCAAGCCGCCCAGGTAAGTTAGTGAGGTACATTTGGCTTTTTAACTATCATCTCGCCAACTTTAATTGCCGGAGAGACTTCCGGATTCGGGACACCCACGCGCACACAGGTGCGTCCGTGGGGAACTTGGAAGTCAGTGGGTTGGAGCCGGCTTCCGAACCTGAACAGGGTTGCCCCAATTTTCGGAGCCCCCCCACCCCCCAACGCACCTGCAATTTCCCAGGAAAATCAAGCCCAATTGCTCTAAAATTCCCCAATTTTAGGGCCAATACCCTTGGATTCCCTTCAAAAAATGAATCCTCTTTATAGAATTTCTTTAAGGCTAGTCAAGCACATTCTGAGATAATTTTGGACATTTTAAGATTGACAGAAAGCCAGGCAGTAAGATGAATGGAGAGGTCGAAAAGCCTACCATGGTATATCGGTTTCTACAGGAATGACTTTATGGTAATTTTGTGTGTCTGTGTTCCCAATGCATGTGCCTAGAACACTGTAGTCCAATTTTCCAATGTACATACTATAGCTTAATGTGTTAGGCACTGTTCTGGATTTAAGGCAGCTGCTGGATTAGGACCAGGCAGGTTGAGGGCTCTGCTCAGTCGCAGAACAACCTGGAGCCTATTTTCACACCATTAGATGTTACGCACTTTACTAGACATGCGATGCAAGTGCATTTATTTTCTGCCCAGCTAGTAACACTGCATATTCTGATCCAACACATCTTCACTTACCACTATGGCAAGTTAAGACACTCAATCATCACATAGCCGTAATAATCAGTTAAGCAGTTAAACAAACAGGAAATGGTGCATCTGATCCCAACACGTCACTTTGTGACAATTATGTAAAATGCTGTTTAGAAAATGGCAATTATGTTACAAAGCAGGAAGGCCAAACTCCAGGTTATGAAGAAGATATGACAATGGAAGAGGCTGTATTATATAATATAACCTATTACTCTCAACAAACGCATCAGAAAGGAGGCCTGGGAGAAGTCTGGAATATTTGGGGAGTATGACAAAGGGCTCGATATTAGCAGGGCGGCGGGTTCTAAGCGGGGGGCCGACTGGGCGCGTGGGTAACGCGCCCGGTGAAATCAGTGTGCTTCGCAGGCTAATTGGAGCCACTTACCTTTTCTTCCGGGTTTCCCGCTGGTAAGCTGTGTGGCGGGCGGACTGCGCATGCGCAGCAAGGTCTGTCAGCTGGAGGAGCCCTATGTAAAGGGGCAGTCCACCAATGCTCCTCCTGCAGCAAACAACCAATGCTGAACCATGGAGCAGGCCAGAGGGAAAGCTGCCCCAAGATTTTCAGATTCCTCACTCCAGCTGCTGCTGGATGGGGTGAGGAGGAGGAGGGAAATCTTTTTCCCGTCTGATGGAGGAAGTGCCCTCCCTCCACCACGAAGAAGGCCTGGCTGGAGGTAGCCGAGGAGGTCACCAGCTGCGGCAATGTGCCACGAACCTGGGTCCAGTGCAGGAAGAGATTTAATGACCTAACCAGGTCAGGCAAAGTGAGTATACTTACGCATTTTCCCAGACTCCGTCTTCCACATCACCTCCACCACCACACAATCCCTTCTGCACCACCACAACGCTCTCGCATCACTCCTCACATCCACTCAACTATCATCCTCACCTTGCCTGCACGTACTCACCGCCCCTGTCCCCATTCAAACACTACCACGCAACCCAATCCTCATACAATATCATGGCTATGCTGCACACGCACCCTCCCATGCATCTCCCTCACGCTCAATCCCACCCACACCACTGCATGCAGCAGCTCACCATGCAACCATCACTCAATCACGCCTCTGTGTTTTGCCTTGATAGGAGAAGAGATGCCCGGGAGAGGAGACGGACCGGAGGGGGCCCGCCACACCAGGTGGCACTATCAGATGCAGAGCAGCAGGCATTTGAGATCAGCCGCACGCAAGAGTGCCTGTCCGTGGCGGATGCCGAGGCTGGGATTGCACAAGCGGCCGGTGACAGAAAGCTAACACTCAGCACTCATGATAACGAATGATCTTAGCATCACTTGGCATCTGCAGCACCTCAACACCTGTCCACATTCCTAATATTGCTTTCTGTTCTCTTGCAGGGCCATCTGCGAGCGCGGTGACTGTGGAGGGCGATTCCTCAGAAGACCTGCCGGCCTCTGAGGGTTTATCATCACATCTGAGGCATCCATCCACCAGCGCAGGTACATACACCTCGGTGGGTCCCCGTCCTCACTTAGTTGGGCTTGCATATGGTGAGTCACCACGCACGTGTGAGCACGAGCAGACCCTGGTGGACAGTCCGCGTCGGTGGGAGCACTCTTCTCCATGTTCTGCTCAGCTGGACCCAGATGCTGAACCCCGGGGGCCAGCCATGAAAAGGAGTCATCGAGGACCAGCAGCACATTGCCGAGTTACTGGAACAGTTGCCACGCGCACTCTCCACAATGGCGCAGAGGATGGAAGAGTCCAACTCCTGCATGAGTGGAATACTGTCACAGAGACACGAAGGCATTTCTGAGATAGTGTCGCGGGTAGGTGCGGGAATGTCTGCGATGGAGGAAAGACTAGCCTCCCTCGAGCGTCAAGCACGGCTCAACAATGAGTCCATTCAGGCCCTGACAACGGCCGTTCGGATTCAGGGTGAGCAACATTCTGCCGCCTTGAACAGGCTGACAGATACTTTACAAGTGGCCTTCCAAGGCTTCACACAAGTCCTCCAAACTGCCGTCCAGCAGGGTGGAAGGATTGATGTGGGCCTGGGCCAGGAGAGGGATGATGGTGAAAGGGGACATGGAAGTGGGGACGCCACTCAAAGCGTTCCTACGTATCACCCATTGCCCCCCTCTCAACCAGTACCCACAATGCTGCCCCCTCTCCATGTGGCCAAGTCTGACCCTGCACAGGTGCAGGTGGAGCAGTCTTTGGAGGGGCCCTCACGGGCACCCAAACCCAGAGGGCGTTGGGCCAATGCATCTCATCGGTCAGGGCATGGACAAGAACAACCTGCCACTACCTCTGCTGAAGCCGTAGGGGTTCCCGGAAACACAAGACGAAGGTTTTGTGAGCACAAAGGGAATGCACAAGGGTGTCTGATGATTTGTCATGTTTTTTATTTATATTTGTTTTATTTCACATGCACAATAAATCTTATTATTATCACCACTACTGCCACGTCTTGCCCATTCTTGACTGGCTTGTGGAATAAGTCCCTTTCATGGGGTTCACCATTGTGTCACTGCAGAGTGGGTGTAGGTGTATTTGCAGAGCTCTTTTGTGCAGACGGCTGAGAGACGTCGGCGATGTCCCCGGTGGCACCCTAGAAGGATGCGGAGAAGTTGTTGAGGGCGGTGGTGACTTTGACAGCGACAGGTAAGAAGATGGTGCTCGGGCCAGCCGGGAGCAGCTCGGCATGAAGGAGGCTGCAGATGTCCACGACTACATGTCGAGTGACTCTGAGCCTCCATGTGCACTGCTGCTCATAGAGGTCCAGGAAGCTGAGCCTCAGTCTGTGGACCCTGTGGCGAGGGCAGTGCCCTCTGCGACGCATCTCTCTCTGCAATTGCCCTCCATTCTGCTGTGCAGGTGGATGTGTCACAGCACTGTGTTGTGGAGCTCCACGTGTCAGAGGTGGACGGCGTGGCCGGCGAGGCTGGTGATGCTGTTCGCCCTCCGAGGAGGTCATGACTGCAGCTACGGCGGCCCCCATCCAGAAGATGTACATCTGAGGGGGTCCGCAAGGTAGGTCAATGTGTCTGGACCCCGGGGTAAGTGTGCAAGTTGGTGAATTTTATTGTTGGGAGGAGGGTGGTGGAGGCCAAGCTTTGTCCAAAGTGACAGAGTGGCCTCCTGCAATGAGTGAGGGTCTCCCCGCCCCCCCACCTGTCAAATGGACCTTTGCAACTGCCACAGCTGATGGCTGCAACACGTCCATTTCAACTGGGAGTGTTTCCCCCAGTACGGGAAACAGTCTCAGTTAATTTCAAAATCCCACCCCTCCTAAAATATCAGGTCAATCAGGTCTGTAAACGACCTGAAGTATCTGTTTAAGTACTTTAAGTGGCACCCCGCTGGCATTAATTGCTGGCGGGAGTCCCACATGCAGGGGCTGCGTGCGCATGTCAGCACCCCTGGAATCCCGGATTTTTGCAACCGCCCCCCCCACCTCCCCCATGACGAACGCACCCGATCGCGGGTGTGAAAATCGAGCCCAAAGTCTTGCATGGGGACCTACACTGCTGACACTAGTAAATAATTTTCTCCAAGGCGAAAAGATGCCAGTGAAATTGTTCAGTGCAGCAGGGATATGGAGAGCAAACTTTCCATCCTCCTCACCTCCCATCAACCATACTTTGGAGCTGATCAACACATGATGGAAGTTCTGCTATTGCTCCAAGATTCTTACTTTGAAGATTGCCCCACCGAGCTCTGTACTCACCTGTTGTCTTGCTTGCACCTCAGTTCTGAGAAGCCGACAACCTTTCACTAGCTGCTGTAATTCACCTTCAACCAGTGGAACTGCTACATCCTTGCTGATGGGTGAGTGCTGACGTGCCGGTGATGTATATTGGTGCAGGTAGCTTAGTCTCTGTACTGACATATACTAAAGTAATACTTGTTGTTGCGGTTTGTTGTAGTATGTAGTCTTGCACTCTAGATGGCCCAGAATCATCTGTTCAACGAAATGTATATGTTAATAAGTGCCACATGCCCTTTATGAGCACATCACCTTCAGCTAACGAACAACTAACAAATAGTTACTGTGTAGCCCAATGCACGACATTGCATTTGTAAAGCATATCCTGACCATTCCCTTACATTCTCTAATTACCAGTGGCCCAAAAGATTCTAAAAGCACATCTGAGTTTGCAACAGCCTCTCCTGTCTGAACAACTCAGATCTCCTCCCTATGGGAGAGAGTGGAGCTTACACAAATAGTAGAAATAGGGATTACGTTGAGCCTCCCAGCTAATGGATTACACGTGTATGTTCCTATCAACAACCACAGCTACAACACCATCTAGAGGAGAGAGATTTATAAATATATCTCTAAGTGAGACATTTTCTTGCTTGTTCAGGATTGCAAGAGTGTTTGGACCTCTGACTGAACTCAAACACCTCCTCCCCTCCGTGATGTGGTGGTGGTGATGGGAGGGGGGCAGATTTTTATCTTTGCCACCTGGGCATTAAGCATCAGCTGGGCAGAGCGTTGAAAGGAGGATCATAGGCCTGTCTGATTTTCCTCCATTCATTTAAAGGGATGGAAGATTGGGCAGACTCCATGATGGGCACGTAATCTTCCCGACCTGAATTTCCCCTCGGTACTGTACCCATGTAATGCATGACATCCAAATGGTAAAAGGTACAGGAAAAATGAGTTAATAGACATTTAATGGTAATATGGGAGGCAGTAAACCATATCTCACTCATAGTAGACAGAGGGAAGGACAAATTAACTGATAGCACCATATATACTACATCGCTGCCCAACTGCAGCATGTTGAAGTAAATGCAGGGCAAAAAGATATACTAGTTCATCTCGCATGGTGTTGCACACAAGGCGACTGATTTTCATCCCCACCACAGGGCGCAACAGGCCAGTAGTGTGATTCCATCCCACCATCAAACTCACCATGGACTACTCCTCAGAATCGGTTTCTTTCTTGGACACACGAATCTCCATCAAAGACGGGCACCTCAGCACCTCACTCTACCGCAAGCCCACGGACAACCTCACGATGCTCCACTTTTCCAGCTTCCACCCTAACCACGTCAAAGAGGCCATCCCCTATGGACAGGCCCTGCGAATACACAGGATCTGCTCAGACGAGGAGGAACGCGATGGACACCTACAGATGCTGAAAGATGCCCTCGTAAGAACGGGATATGACACTCGACTCGTCGATCGACAGTTCCGACGGGCCACACCGAAAAATCGCATAGACCTCCTCAGAAGACAAACACGGGACGCAACCAACAGAATACCCTTCGTCGTCCAGTACTTCCCCGGAGCGGAGAAACTACGCCATGTTCTCCGCAGCCTTCAACATGTCATCGATGACGACGAACACCTCGCTAAGGCCATCCCCACGCCTACACTACTCGCCTTCAAACAGCCACCCAACCTCAAACAGACCATCGTTCGCAGCAAATTACCCAGCTTTCAGGAGAACAGTGTCCACGACACCACACAACCCTGCCACGGCAACCTCTGCAAGACATGCCAGATCATCGACACAGATACCACCATCACACGAGAGGACACCACCCACCAGGTACATGGTTCAGACTCCTGTGACTCGGCCAACGTTGTCTACCTCATACATTGCAGGAAAGGATGCCCCGGAGAATGGTACATTGGCGAGACCATGCAGACACTGCGACAACGGATGAACGGACACCGTGCAACAATCGCCAGACAGGAGGGTTCCCTCCCAGTCGGGGAACACTTCAGCAGTCAAGGACATTCAGCCACCGATCTTCAGGTAAGCGTTCTCCAAGGCGGCCTTCGAGACACACGACAACGCAAAATCGTCGAGCAGAAATTGATAGCCAAGTTCCGCACCCATGAGGACGGCCTCAACCAGGATCTTGGGTTCATGTCACGCTACATGTAACCCTACCAGCGAAAAAAAAGTTATCTGTTTTTAATACAACTGGTCATTCTCTCTTTTTCTATTCCTTTCGGATGTTTCTCTCTCTCTCTCTCTCTCTGTCTGTCTTTGGGTTCTGACCGTTTGTATATTCAGTAGTCTTGTATGTAATGTCTCTCTGTCTGAACACTATTCAACTCCTTTGATTGCCTTGATAACGGGTAGTTGGAAAGATTATCTGTAATCACCAGGCATTGCTCTCTGACTCTATATGCGGTACCCTTTCATGGAATCCCACACTCACCTGACGAGGAGGAAGCCTCCGAAAGCTTGTGATTTTCAAATAAAACTGTTGGACTATAACCTGGTGTTGTAAGATTCCTTACATTTGTGATTAAAATAGCAGCGCAGTACCTACGGCCCCATTCCTGCCAATGACTGCATCATCGCTATTCCGATTCAGACTTTGCAATGTAAAGTCCAGGTGCCCACCAAAATCAGGCAGAAGCCTCAACAGCCCGTGCACATCAGGATCTTATGATGTCAAATAGGACCCCGATGCCATTTTGAAGTGCCAATGGGTGGAGCATTCGCCATGTACACTCCGCCCATTGGTACTTCAAAATTGCAATAACCCACGGATTGTTCAGGAGAGCTGCTAATTAAACTTAAATTACTGCCCAACCCTTTCAGGGGATGCCTGGCCAGACCAGCTGGCGCTGTGAATCCATGACTCCAGTTCCTCCCTAACTCAAGTGTGAATGCCTTTCCTACATTACAACAGTGACTACATTCAAAAGTACTAATTGGCTGTAAAGCACTTTGGGACATCCTGAGGTCATGAAAGGCACTAAAGAAATGCAAGGCTTTCTTTTTATTATAAGCATCTGAAATAAGATAACAAATCCCTTGTTGTCCCAGATCATATTGGTAGCAGTTTCAATGACTGCTCATTATCTCCCAGGTGAGCTCATCCACATAACAATACCCTCTTTGTTTCAGTGTATTTCAAACATTTGTGAACTCACTACATCTTAAAAATAACATCTATATATATAAACACATCATTTTGAAATCCCAAAACACAACCCATTGCAGTATTGAGTGAGTACTATGTTATCGGGATTGTCATCCTTTGGATGAGATGCTAAACTGAAGTTCCACCTGGTGGTTCATGTGAGTACTCAAGATCATGTGGCACTCTTTGGAGAAGAGTAGGAGCCACCCTGGTCAGCATTCCTTCATCAATCAAAACCATATTTAGTCGGTCATCCATCTCCCTACTGCTTGCAGAACATTGCTGCTAGAAAATGGCTGCTGTGTTTCCCTACATAACAAGAATCGCCATACTTCAAAATTTATTGAACATGAAACCCTTTGAGATGCTTCAGTGTGATAAGGTGCTATGCAAATACAAGCATTAATAAGGCTTTTCTTTGAAACTTAGTTTGATTTAAAAAAAAATTCAGATAAATAATCTTGAAGGAGGATTCTCTGCAATAAATTTGTTATGGCAGCAGCGTCTGGCTCACAGTAATGCCAGGGTTTATTTTGGCTGCTGTTGGCCTCATACATATCATTATGAAAAAAACAACACTGGTTGTCATTTTGCAACTGTTGGGATAAGGCCAAGCAACAAATAAGCCACATCAGAGTTCTGGGTATGCACTGGGTGGCACACTGTCTTGATAAACATCCAAATCTACCCAGCTTCCTATCTTTCAATTTTATCTCTCAACTTTCAGAAAAATTAAGAAAATATTTTATATATGTACACACACAAACATGGAGTAAAAGCTGAACCAAAATCATTGTTTTGTTAAAACAGTGTTCTTGATCCACAATTCTTTAACCTTCATGGTGCAAGTGCCAGCGAGGAAGATTTGAGTTTACTAAAGAAAGACCTTTCCACTATAACATCACTAATAATATTGCTTCTTTTTTTATTATTCGTTCATGGGGCGTGGGCGTCGCTGGTGAGGCCAGGATTTATTGCCATCCCTAATTGCCCTTGAGAAGGTGGTGATGAGCCGCCTTCTTGAACTGCTGCAGTCCGTGTGGTGAAGGTTCTCCCACAGTGCTGTTAGTTAGGGAGTTCCAGGATTTTGACCCAGCGACGATGAAGGAACGGCGATATATTTCCAAGTCAGGATGATGTGTGACTTAAGTTATTAATTCTCACAAGTTCCATACGTTCACAAAAAGTTACTGAAAAGTTAATTTATTTTATGGAATGACTCCCACCACGCAATTTGGAACAAACAGTACCAAATTCACAACTGAAGAAAAAGAAATCACTGCCTAATTTAATAAAGTCCATTTATTCACACTGAAATTCATTCACAATTTATTGTTTCATGTTACGAATGGCACCTAAGCATAGATTTTGCTTGGTATTAGATTTATTGTTATGAATGTGTAAATAAAATAGGTTTGCTTTCAAACAAGTACCATATAAGCAACAAATGATCTGAACTTCATGCTGTGATCAATTTGTACAAGTTACGCAAGTTGCAGTCGTGCTAATACACAATAGTGGCTCTCCCTTTTGGTCCCAATAACAATTTTTTTTCTTTCTCGATGATTCTACATAACTAGCTCCGCAAACTCATTTCTTTGTGACTCCAATTATGCATCTTCCCCATTGCTCTGCTTCATACACAAAACTATCCATCTTATAAACTATGAATTTCCGTTGTCTCCAGATTGAATTCAGTATCTGAAGGGCAGCTTCATAGTGAGCAAGGAGAAGAAACTTGTAATAGTTCAATATTTTATATATGTATAAAAAAATATTGATGTGCAATTATTTTTAGTTCGACACAGATATATACATGCCAACCAATTGCTGCTGTTAATAAATTAATGTGGGTAAATGCATTGCATGGTGTTATACTAAGTCACACAGACCTGGACAGTCGCAGGTTTGGTTCCCTGGCAAATCCGTTAGTTGCTCCAACCAGAGTGATGGTGGAGGAATAAAAGTGGCCTTAGTGCCAACCGGTCTTTGGGAATGGGGAGCGAATACGGCTGGGTCTCTGTTTCTTGATGGCTGTCCAATAACCACCCCCCCCCCCCCCCGCCTCCCCCAAACCCCTTACTGGAAAATGTGCAGTCAGATAAGGAAAGAATGATCTGAATAACTTCCCAATACTCACTGTCTAGGCTTATGCATAAAGAATGGCGCCTTGGGCTGCAAGATACAGCAGGGCTGTTGGTCCCCTTGGATACATACCAACATGAGTCACAAAGAAAGCAGGAGAAACTTGGTTCGGATAAATGAGGATAGCCAAATTGAATATAAGACTTACTTTTGAGTCATTTACATTGCAGTATGTTTTCAAGCCAACTGTATACTTGAAATGTGAATTATTCAACACCATTACAAACAGCCATTCGAGTCAAGGGTAGTTTAGTACCGTGCTCATTCAGTCATCACTAAACATGTGCCAATAATTCCTGCTACCAGCAGTAACAGTATATTTGTTTCATCATTGCCCAAGAGATTGACTGACTTAAAGTAAATTCCCAATCTATCAGCATCCTTTTCATACTGTGACAGCGAACGGGTCTCTAATTAAAAGTCAGTGTACAAAATGCTGAATATACATCTTAGTTTACTGCCAAACTTGGATTGGTCCATGTTTGGATGTGGGTTCTTACACCAGGAATCTTTAGTTCAACAGATAAGCCAGGAAATTCCTGGGAGCACAGTCCACCAGTATGAATGCAGAGTGGAACTAATGCCTGCCGAGATCTGAGGAGAGCGCCCTTCAGAAATTTTGTGGTCAGCTAATTTAAATAACACTAGTAGGACAAGGGTGGAAGTCCTACCAGCAGAGAATCAGATACACCGAGGGAGCCCAGAAAATTCGGGAAGGGGGCAGAGCAAGGTCACAACTTCTGGCATTAAAGGGCTCTATTCAATTAAAGGGCTGAGTGGGCTCTTGGAAAAGGGACTGAAATGGCTGCAGCTAAAAGAGGAAAAAGGCAAGCTTCTAATTTTTCAGACTGATGTGAAAGTGCTGCTGGCACAAATTTAAGAATGGAGGGATGCCATTTTTGGAAAGCCAGGGAAGAGACCATTACATATACAGTCATGTGGAAGCAGGTGGCTGTGGCTGTGAGTGGGGCCTTCATAATCCCAAGGGCCCCCTTCCAATGTCAGAAGAAGTTTAATGACCTCACTAGGTCAGCAGAGGTAAGAGTGTTTTCAGATGAATAACAGGGCAGATAATTGAGTTACAGAGAACCACCTGGGTATTTCCTAAGGACAATAGTCAAACATTCTCTTTAGGTGTCAGCCTTGGCTCAGCGGTAGCACTCTCGTCTCTGAGTTAGAAGGTTGTGCATTCAAGTTTTACTCCAGAGACATGAACACATAATCTAAGCTGACACTTCAGTGCAGCGCTGTGGGAGTACTGTCTTTTAGTTGAGATGTTAAACCGAAGCCTGTTTGCCCTCTCAAGTGGACATAAAAGATCCCATGGCACTATTCGAAGAGGAGCAGTGGAATTCTATCGGTGTCCTGGCCAAAATTTATACCTCAACCAACAACATTAAAACAGTTTATCTGGTCATTTATGGGACCTTGACTGTCGGATTTCCCTACACTACGACAGTGACTACACGTCAAAAGTAATTAATTGGCTTTGAACTGTTTTGGGACGTCCAGAGGCTGTGAAAAATGTTATATAAAATCAAGTTCTTTGTTTCTAAGGTATTACATGTCCCATGTCCGGGAAATAAAGTCACTTGGCATGTTAAGTATCTCATATTCTGTAATGCATGCCAGAAAAGTGAAGTCTCATAAACTAGGTCCTTGCTCCCTGACATCCTTTCTACCTCCTGACTGATTGTGACTACATGATCTGGAAACAGCAGCAGCCAACGAACACTACATATTTCTGTTGGAAGATAAGATCGCACACAATGCAAAAGAATGCCAAGCTATTGGAGAAGGAGATGCCAACATCTGGCATTTGACACGACATAAAAAGGAAGCAATGGCTATAACTGGCTTCCATTCTGGCCTGGCATTTGGAGATAAAGATACAAGAGTCTCTGTGCCTTCAGTGGGTTTGTGAGATTGTATACTGTTTCTTTTTTAACATTGATATGTATTCTTCAATCTCTTCACTAGTTACCACTTTCCACATAAGAAATCCACAAATTAGCTGATTTAGATAGAATGCTGCTTAAGCACACTAAAATTAACTGTACAGTTTTTTTTTCCTCCCAGATGCTGCAATCGAGGACACAGCAGAGCATACTGCTGATGAACAAGACCTTCCAGTCCCCTCTATCTCTGGCAACCACTCACCCATCGCATCATTCATCCTCTCCCTTGCAAACTGCAGCCAAAACACATCCATTTGAGGGGGTTTAAAAAAACTGCAGATGAGGAATTAACATGTGGTGTCACACATAGCACAAGGAAGACAGAGGATTTAGATGTGAAGTGGAGCCTGATGTAGTTGAGCAGAGATGCAAGCCATGTCAGTCTCCGACTGCAGAGCAAATGAATGATGATCTCAAGGGCCCTTCCATAAAGAGAAGTATGCTAGCAGAGCATTATGGAGGTTCTCCATGGCCTCTCCAGAGCATTATGGAGGTTCTCCATGGCCTCTCCCAAGATGTGCAGCAAATTGATGGGCTAGTGGTGTGTCCACTGCCCTGCTGTGTGCCGGTGTCTGAGAGGGGTTCAACTCATTGCAGGACGGCCTGGAGCATCTGCAATCTTTACCCCACTGCATGAGAGAGCAGGCAAATCAATTCAATGTGAAGGCACTGATTGAAGGACTGTCTGGAGAGGTCAACACCTACCGGATTGCAAAGTATATGGTGCAGCATCTCGGAGGGACTAAAAGATATTTGGTTGACTCTCTCCTAGGATTGACGGATCTTCCTGATTCTGTGAGGTCTGATTTCCCACTGTTGCTGGTAACCAGAATCTTGATCCCAATACCATTGCAGAAGCTGATGTGCATGCCTCAGAGGCTACTCCCCCTCACAGAGGCAGCAAACAAGAGCACTCCATCAGCTCCCTGCAGAGGCCTTCATCTTTGCAGACCAGATTGCTAAGAAGCCCATGACAAAGAGTCAACCTGTCCCGTATCCATCCCAGGCTTTGAGGGCCCTGAAAGAAAAGGGACATCTCCATCCCAAGAGGCTCATAATCTTTTGGAGCAGCCATCTACATCTCAGACCCCAGGCCATTAGGGAGGCACACAGAAGTGTTCGAAAAGGGCACGGAAATACCAGTGTGGTTACAAGGTGTGTGCATGGGGACAGAACTAAATGGTGTTTTTGAAAATAGTTGTAATAAATCATAGCATATTTGATGTAAGGACTGTTTGTTGTTTGGTTCTCTTGTATGACAATCGGGAACAGTCAATGTATTGATGTTATTGCTCAGAATTAGATGTTAGGGCGAGTTATGAAGATCAAAGATTCTGTGTAAAAACCATTGAGAGTTTGGTGAAAAGACATAGCACCCTGATGGGAGAAACTTTAAAATAATTGTGCTTTATTCTTCTGTGAAAGTGTGCCAAATTAGCCTGCCTTCAGGTGTCTACCAACTGTTGTTCTTGCACCTCCTTCATGTTCTTAAATCAGCTGTGATTTAATTGAATGGCAGAACAGGCTCGAGGGGCTGAATGGCCTACTCCTCTTCCTACGTTCTTCATGGGTCAAAAACTGCAGAAATAGCTGTGTCATCAACAGTCTCTCTGGCATCCTTTGGAACATCCACCATCAGTTCTTTCCTGATTATGCAGCATACAACATGACACCACAATTTGTCCATGGGCTGGGCACATACTGCAAGGTACCCCCCAGACTGTACTTTGAGAATCTCAATAATTTGCCCAGTTTTATCCTTATCTTCATGTGTGCCTCATTGTAGTGCTCCTCTGCAGCATCAGTTATCCTACAAAGAGGCATTATGTGCCATAGGAGTTGCAGGCAACCCGAGTCACCCAGGAGCTATTTTGGCCCTTATTGAAATATAGCTGAGATACTGGACTGAGGAAGTATAAAAGCAACTTGACAGCTCCCAGCATGTTATGAATTCACATGCAAGAAGCCGTGTCTGTCATCACAAATGAACTGCACATTTAGGGAATGGAAGCCTTTACTGTTTATATAAATATGAGAGTCACGTATGATGATCCTAGGGAATCCAGCAATTCTGAAAGTTTGATGGCCCACTCAGCCATATGTGTGGGAGTACTGTCAAATTGCATAAATTGAGCAGCTCTGGCAAAGAGGGCATTGGTGACTTGCCTTATAGAGGAGAACACAGCAAATTGATATGATAAAAAAAGTCTCCTGAGGCTTCCTGCAATGAGACTTTGGCATAAAATCTGAGAGCTGTGGTCACTTTCTGTGCCACAGTGAGAGCCATCTGTGCTGTGGACCTCGGTTCCAGATCTGGCTACAGCAGAAAACACAGCTCATCCAAAGCTTCATGACTGAAGCACAGCCTCCTGAGACAGAGCTCCTGGGAAAGGTCTTGGAAAGTGCGCCGGGGTCTATAGATCCTGCTGGATGGGTAGTGCTGGGCTTTCCTTTGGTGCTACCTGATTAATCTGGCTTCTCTTGCAGCCTCCTGCTGCTCCTCCTCCTCTAGTTTTTAAATCACGTAAAGTGGAATTCCCAGTGGAAATCCATGGTGCATCCCTCAGATCCTAACTCAGCAATTGTGTTGAAATAGAATGCTTTCCAAGCGTAATTCAGAAGTAGGGGAAGGCTTCCTGAGTAGGACAGTCAAAAAGCTTTTACAATACCTATAGTGAGGCCTAAAATATAGCCACAAATCTCCATAAGCAATCTCTGTGAACGGTATCCCTTTAAAGTATCTTTATGAATGAATTCCTGACAAACTGTGCCGTGTAAACAGTGGTGCATATCGTCAAAGGCAGTTGGGAAGACAGGGAACGTCATCCCCTCTGAACTCTGTCTTTTTCATGCTGCTGCCACTGTGAGGGTGGGCACTTATTCAGTAAATCGGCCCTGTCAGAAATTCCTAGCCCCGCAAAGGTGCAAATTTTGACTTAGGCCCTCCCACAGCCCAAGATTTTAGGAGCCATTATGTTTGAAATCGCAATTTCACTCCAGATGAATCAGCAGGGACAGTTCCCAGTGCAAAATGTTCACTGTAAGTCTTAATGGTCCAAACCAAACTCACAATAAAGGAAACATGCATGTGACTGGCTGTATGTTGTTAAAACTTGATTCCTTTCAACTTTCTCGCCCTTTCTTCTGAATCTCCCTATATCACATACCATCCCCAGTCAGGAGGGAAAGTATCCCTCAGTGCTAAGAGGTGGGTGAGAGTGGTCTGTGCTGAATGGTCCTTTAGTTTTCCTTCAATTCCTTTGGGGAAAGCTCCTGCCCTCTGCTCACTGCCCTAGGTCCTAACAGTGCAGTTGGGATTAGAAATTCATCCTGCAGAGTGTATGCCATATCCGACCACTCCCTGGAATGTTACTAACCTTTCCTTTACATTTTAATTTTCTTTTCCACCTACAAAGTAATTTAAAGGGCTGACTGGGATGGGTTTTACAACTTTAAATTGCTGATACAGAGCTTGTAGAAGAAGAACATATAGAAGAAGCAATTTACGAACATTTAATAATGATCATTTAGGGAATTCTCTATTTATTGACAGTGCAGCTCAGAACTGTGGGACATGGTCTCTTAACTGCCTGACATAATAGAGTAATAAACAGAGTGCACATGCGACAAATAGAAAATTATAATATGAGCACCGCTACATTGCAATGTACCATATCAGTGAAACAATCTACAGGGAACAGAAATAGAGTTCATTTTTAAGCCAATGTCATCAGTCATTTTAAAATTCACCCTTCTCTTGCAATCAATGAATCCAAAAGATAGAACGTGCGGCTTCAACAAGGAAATTTTAACCTGGACAACAAGGGAGGATCAATATCCATTGAAAATACAAAAGAGGGAATGTAATATGAGCAATATTGGTTGAGTTTTTAATTTAAAATTTAATCATACAAATGACATCCAGGTGAGTCTGCTTAAATGACTGTGGACAAAAGAGCTGAATTCCAGAGGAGAGGTGAGAGTAGCTGCCCTCGACATCAAGATAGCATTCGACCAAATATGGCACCAAGAAACCCAATAAAAACTGAGGTCAATGGGAATCAAAGGGAAAATATCTAGTGGCTGAAGTCATACTTATTACAAAATAAGATGGTTGTGATTGTGAGAGGATAATCATTGCAGCCCCAGGATATTGCTGCAGCAGTTCCTCAAGAAAGTATCCTCAGCCTAACCATTTTAAGCTGCCTCATTGATGACCTTCCCTCTGTTATAAAGCCAGGAATGGAGATGTTCATTGATTATTTCACACTGTTCATCTCCATTGGAGCAGCCCGACAACAAAACCTGGGCAAGATCCACTTTCCTGATTGCCCCTCATTGGCATGAGTGAGGCAAATCAGCCAGCATGAAATGCATTCCATTAGACAGCTTGCAGATTGGGAGGCAGAAAATCGGGCGCTGATGCAGGTTTTTAAAGGCTTGCAGCAGCTTAAAGGGGAGGTGTATTTTTTGTGGATTAAGTAGGGAAGCAACAATGTGGAGCTGCAGGAAGATAAGACAAGGGGCAGGGCCCCAAGGTTTTCAGGTACTGTCATGGAGCGGCTGGTGGAGCAAGTTCAGGACAAGAAGGAACTCCTCTTCCCCTTGGATAGTCGATGGGGGCCAAGATAAGTTGGTGAATAAGTATGGCGAAAAGTGGCACATGTCAGATCTCTTTTTTTGCTATTAGGCATTTTCATTCAAAAGAGAAAATCAACAAAAACTTTAATTTTTCTCTCAGTAATAGATTACCTGCTCCAGCTGGGTGAAAGAAGTATTAAAATATAAAGAAAATAATTCATTCCCAAATGGCAAATAGTTATCAATAAAATTGATCAAATGTCCCTTCATGTTCAGATTTTTAAAAATGCAGTGTTCATTGTACAATGTAAAATGTTAGAAAATGCAACAAATAAAAAGTTAAAAGTCAAACTTTGAGGGAGGAAAACCTTCTCCTTCAAATAACAACAACTTGCATTTATATAGCGCCTTTAATGTAGTAAAATGTCCCAAGGTGCTTCACAGGAGCATTATCAAACAAGATTTGACATCAAGCCAAATAAGGAGATATTAGGACAGACGACAAAATGCTTGGTCAAAGAGGTAAGTTTTAAGGAGGAGAGAGAGATAGAGAGGTGGAGAGGTTTAGGGAGGGAATTCCAGAGCTTAGGGCCGAGGCAGCTGAAGCCACGGCCGCCAAGGGTGGGGCGAGTAAAGTCAGGGATGCACAAGAGGCCAGAATTGGAGGAGCGCAGAGATCACGGAGGGTTGTAGGGCTGGAGGAGGTTACAGTGATAGGGAGGGGCGAGGCCATGGAGGGATTTGAAAACAAGGATAAGAATTTTAAAATCGAGGCGTTGCTGGACCAGGAGCCAATGTAGGTCAGCGAGCACAGGGGTGATGAGTGAACAGGACTTGGTGCGAGTTAGGATAAGGACAGCAGAGTTTTGGATGAGGTCAAGTTTATAGAGGATGCAAGATGGGAGGCCAGCCAGGAGAGCATTGGAATAGTCAAGTCTAGAGGTAACAAAGGCACGGATGAGGTTTTCAGCAGCAGATGAGCTGAAGTAGGGGCGGAGAAGGGCAATGTTACGGAGGTGGAAGTAGGCGGCCTTGGTGATGGAGCAGACATGGGGTCGGAAGCTCATCTCAGGGTCAAGTAGGATGCCAAGGTTGCAAAGGGTCTGGTTCAGCCTCAGACAATGGCCAGGGAGTGGGATGGAATTGGTGGCTAGGGAACAGAGTTTGTGGCGGGGACTGAAGACAAGGGTTTGGATTTTGCTCTGAAAATAATGGCGAGCCAGCAGCGCAAACTATTATTTCTGTGCAAATGGTAGAGCAGCTTCCAGTGACTGCACATGCGCAGTTGAACACAGAAATCCAGAAATTGCTGTACCAGGTGCCCTGCTCCTGCGTAACCTTCGTTAGAAGGACGTCTCGCCTGCAGACTCACCTTTCAGATGAATGGAATAGCATGAAGTTCCTCTGCTGCCCTGATGGATACAAAGTAATATCGCCAAAAAAAGGTATGTCAAGTTATTTAAGTCTAAGTATACTTCTAACGGTTTGGTAAGTCTTAATGATTGCCAAGCTACCTCTCTGGCAATGAAAATTAACTTTTACAAGTGTGGAGTCTCATTCCTTCAGATATTAATTGTCGTTGGACATTTAAAAAAAAATCAAAATTTTAAATTTTTTTACCTTTTCTTTCTGTCTCTTAATTCAATCTTTCTCACCCTCTCTTTATTTTGCTTTCTGTACTTGATCTGACATTGAATTCATTATCCTGGCTCTGACTCTCCGTGGCTTATTAATATGCTTCAATCTGTTTGGCTAATGGGGTAAACAGTTTCTTGCCCCGTTCACACAGGTCCCAGATGCCCTGGAAAGTGCTTCAGTCTTTCCAATATTTAGTTGGAGGAAATTTCTGCTCATCCAGTACTGTACAAGCAACGTGACAAATCAAAGGCAGTGGAGGTGGTGGGTGACGTAGAGCTGGGTGTCGCCAGCATACATGTGGAATCTGACTTGTTTATGGATGATATTGCCGAAGGGCAGCATATAGATGAGAAATAGGAGGAGGCCAAGGATAGATCCTTAGGCGACTCCAGAGGTAATGGTGTGGGAGCGGGACGAGAAGCCTTTGCAGGTGATTCTCTGGCTATGACTGGATAGATAGGAATGGGACCAGGTGAGGGCAGTCCCACTCAGCTGGATGACAGAGGAGAGGTGTTGGAGTCAAGGCCAGAGGATTGTCTGAAAAGAAAGGAATCTTGACCGCTCCTTGGTAATAGCTGCTGAACTGCATGATCTGTGTTAGCAGTCACTGACCATGTGCATATTGATGGTATAGAGCCTCTTGTGGTTCATGAATGATGTGACATTCTGGGTAGAGGCCTGGCAGTTCCTTAATAATGTCCTGAACTTTGGGTAATCTTATGATGCAGAACAATTGCTGTGCTCTGCCATTCTGGTGTTAGTGGAGAAAGTAATGAAACTATTTGTCCTGGTGACCTGCTTGATGCATCTGCGCACTTTGAATTGATTGTTGCTGCTGCTGTCCTGAAGTAGCTTGGAAGAGGTATAAAAGTTCAGTGTTGTTTTAACCGTCATTGCCACTGGCAGTAAAGTCCCCATAGCCAAAGTTGTTAGACTCCTGCAGATGACACAACTTAGTCACAGTTTAACTGATGAAGTGACATCTCAAATAGGAATGCCAAGGTCTAAACCCATAGCTGGATAAGTAATGGTAAGTGCTGGCATTCCACCTCTGGTACAAATATAACTTGCTCAACCCCCTCCTTCTCTTAAAAAAAGCCTCAATTGCAGAGTAACGTAGCAATTCTCATATTCAAAACAAGATTGTAGCAATCAAAAATACAGCTGTAAACTCTGACTTCCTGAAATGCCAGAATGTCACTAGCCTTTATCACTCATTTTCTCTGGGTGAACTGAATACACAGCTCATTCACAATAAGAAAGTCAGGAAATCACATGACGACTCATTTGCATGGCATTATTGTGGAATTTGACATTTAAGTAAAGCTTTTGCACATCTTAGATCCTGGCTGGAAACTCCTTCCCATCATATTTCAAGTGAGGATCTGCATTTATCAGATCAATAAAAGCTGGTGAATCCAAGTTCTGCTGAGTAATCGGCATTATCTTCAGGAGTTGCTAAACGAGATTGACAATATTATTAATCGATAGAAGCCTTAGAAACATAACCTATGCAAGTTGAAGCCCTGCCTCAAGCTCTGCCTCATCAATGACTCTATCCCCAATCACTATCTCAGGCCGAACTAGACAATTTACAACCTCAAAGCCCTGTTTGACCCGAGCTGAGTTTCGAACTCCTCATTCTCAGCATCGCTAATTCCACCTCTATAACTTCACTTGCCTCTGCTCCTACCTAAGCCGATCCACTGCTGAAACCCTCATAGATGCATTCATTACTACCATACGAAATTAATCCAATGTTGTCCTTGTCGGTCTTCCATTCTCCATAAACTCCAGCTTGTCTGAAACTTAATGTTCTATCTTGCACCAAGTTTCACTCATCCAACACCCTGTTGTTGCTGACCTACATTGACAATGGACTGTTCAAGGAAGTTTTGTTTATACCAGGCCGAACCTATTCTAGCCCCTGCCTCTCTAAGCTCATTTACACCCCGGTGCTCTGCTAGAACCAATCCAACCATGGAGAAAGTTAACAGCTAGTCCAATAACCAGCTTGTGTTACAGTCAACATGCACTGTGCTCGTGGAATGTGCTTGTATTCAAAATTAAAGTGCTAATGAGTAGAGTATGTGTTAATTGTAACACCAACCAGTGTCAGTCTGGCTCATGGTAGTACTCTCACCTCTGAATCAAAAGGTTGTGTGTTCAAACCTTACTGCAGGACCTGAACACGTCATTTAGGCTGACACTTCAGTGCAATACTAGGGAAGTACAACAATGTCAGAAGTGCCATCTTTCAGGTGTGATGTTAAACCTTGGCCCTGTATGGCTGTGTAGGTGGATGTAAAAGATCCTATGGCACTATTTGAAGAAGAGTAAGGGGGTTCCTGCAATGTGCTCGCCAATATTTATTCTTCATTACCATTTGTGGGACCTCATGTGCAAAATAACTGCGGCATTTGGCTACCTAATGACAGTGATAAATTTGGCTACCTAATGACAGTGATAAATAAAAATTGTTGGACTATAACTTGGTGTTGTAAAATTGTTTACAATTGTCAACCCCAGTCCATCACCGGCATCTCCACATAATGACAGTGACTACATTTCAAAAATAATTTCTTGGCTGAGGATGTGAAAGGTGCTATCTAAATACACATTATTTCTTCTTTACTGCACCAACTGATAACTCCCCCAATGTTAGATAGGTGGGTAGAGCATCAGGGCTTGGATGAGCAGGTGGTGACTGGTGATAGGCAGAAACTTAGGTAGGTGGAGATTGGGGACACACAGCGTATGAGGACATAGAATGCTGAGGCACTCAGTCCTGCTCTCCTAACATTTGGTGTAACTCAGTGTTTACTGTCTGATCCTTAAGAACCTGCTGTCACATTTTGGCATTCTGTGGCCATTTTTTCCACAAAAAGACTTTGACATAAGCAATTTTAATATATATTTTGGGCAGAAGTTTGCTTGAAAGTGAATAATTTTCACTGCTAGCCCTACTTGGGCCGGCCGCCCATAGGCAGAAGAGAGATAATTTAAATGCACGATGGGCGGTTGTTTTGCACAAATCCCAAACAATAGCCCATCATTAGCAATGTCTGGTCATTGGAGAGATATCTAGCACCTTGGTGTTGACAGATTTTGTTGATCTCTGTGTGACTTGGAAAGGAGGCTTTTTAAGAATCTACACAAGATGTAAGTCAAGCAGCAGTAGACTGCAAGAGGAAAAATTATCATCTTGATCAGGGAGACTTTAGGCTCGATTTTTAAAGGGCGGTGGGATGGCAGCGGGTGGGGGGCTTCAATGGGTGCTCGGCAAATCCGACTAATATAAACTTACCGTTCCCCACGCGATTGCGACTTAATTGGTGCCCCTTAACCTTGTTTCCGGGTTTGGCATCCGAAAGCTGCGCAGTGAGCAGACTGCACACCCGCATGACATGCTGTCAGCTGGAGCGTCTGGATTTAAAGGGCTGTTGCTCCATTGGATTTTGCAGGAGCAAAGAGCAAGAAGACCCAATGGAGCAGCACAGGTGCAAGGCTGCTCCAAGATTCAACAATGCCTCACTTCAGCAGCTAATGGTCGGGGTGAGGAGGAGGAGGGAACTATTTTACCCGGACAACAGGAGGAAGTGCCCTACCTCTGTCACCAAGAAGGCCTGGCTCGAGGTGGCAGAGGAGGTCACCAGCAGCAGCAGCATATCCCGCACCTGGATCCAGTGCAGGAAGCGCTTCAATGACCTAACTAGGTCAGCAAAAGTGAGTACACTTACTGATTCTCCTGCATTCCGTGGTGCACAACACCACCTCCCCAACTCACTCTGCACTGCCAAGACTACTCCATCACTTCACTCCTCACACCCACTTAAGGCTCATCCTCAACTTACCTGCACTTACTGAGTACTTCCTCACCTCCCCATTTGTGACCCCACAACTACCACTCACTCCAATCCTGATCCAATGTGATGTCTCTGTCTCATTCTCACCCTCTGATGCACTTCTTTCACGGTCGGCCTCACCCAAAAAATACATTCATCGTTTGGCCACTTCACCATCACTCACTCACACATCTGTACTTTCTCCCCTTCTAGGAGAAGGGAGCGCAAAATGCACACGAGAGGGCGAGGACTGGAGGTGGGGGGGCCGCAACAAATAGTGATTCTCACAGTAGCGGAGGAGGAAGCCCTGCAGATCATCCGTACCCTCGAGTGCCTGTCCGTCGGGGACGCCAAGACTGGCACCCCACAAACGTCTGGTGACACAACTTTAACATTCATCACACACCACATGAAATGATGTTAACAATGATTGGCATGTTGAACACCTCAGTATGTTCATCGCAACATGACATCTCTGTGATGATGCTTAATATTGCCTTCTGTTCTCTTACAGGCCCTTCAATGACCGCAGTGACGGCAGAGGGCGATTCATCAGAGGACCTGCCGGCCTCTGAGGGTGCACCGTCACATCTTAATGAGCCATCCACCAGCACAGATACTCACACCACGGTGGGTCCTAGTTGTCAGTTAGTTGGGTTGGCACCTGGTGAGTACGAGCAGACACTAGTGGCAGGGGCAGCTGTGGAGAGTCCGCGTTGGTGGGTGCACTCCTCTCCAGGCTCTGCTCTGCTGGACACAGATGCTGAACCCTGGGGGCCATCCTTTAAAAGAAGAATGATTGAGGGACAGCAGCATATTTGCGAGGTACTGGAACAGGTGCCACACACACTAGCGCAGAGGATGGAGGAGTCCAACTCCTGCATGAGTAGAGTGGTGGCATAGGAACTGGAGGGAATCTCTAGCAGGGACGAGAGCAACTGTCTGAGATAGTGTTGCATGTAACTGTGGAAATGTCTGAGATAGTGTCGCAGGTACGTGTGGGAATGTCTGCGATGGAGAGAAGGCTAGCCTCCGTTGAGCTTCAAGCATGGCTCACAAATGAGTCCATTCAGGCCCTGACAATGGCCGTTCGGACTCACGGTGAACAACATTCTGCCGCCTTAACAGGCAGACAGAAACTTTATGACTGGGCTTCCAAAGCATCACACATGTCCTCCAAACTGTTCTCCAGCAGGGGTGGTAGGAGTGGTGTGGGCCTAGCCCAAGAGAGGGACAATGGTGAAAGGGGACATGGAAGTTGGGACACCACTCAACGCACTCCCATGTCTCACCCGTTACCCCCCTCTCAACCAATACCTGCAATGCTGCCTTCTTTCCAGGTGGTCAAGTCAGTCCCTGCACAGGTGCAGGTGGAGTAGTCTTTGGAGGGGCCCTCATGGGCTCCGAAACCCAGAGGGCGTAGGCCGAAAGCATCTAAGCAGTCAGGGCATGAACATGAGCAACCTGCCACTACCTCTGCTGCAGCCACAGGGGATGCACCACGTAGAAGTAGGAAGAGAAAGGCTAAGGATTTGTGATCACGAAGGGTGTGCACGAGGGTGTCTGATGGACGGTCATGCTTTTCATTTATATTTGGTTTCTGTTAAAGTCACATTAAATGTTATCATTCTCACCACTACTGCCACGTCTTGCACATTCTTGACTGGCTTTTGTGATAGCGCCCTTTCATGTGCTTCACCATGAACGACAACACTTGATGCCACCCAGTGGGTCACTTTACAGTGGGTGTACGTGTAGTTACTGTTTTGTGCAGGGAGGTGGTGGTGGGGGTGGGGGGGGGTGGGGGCTGGTGTTGGCGCAGCTCTTTCCAGGTGGTGTGAGAACTGGACTCTTCTCACTTTTTGATCTTATGAGAACCGTTCACGTATGAGTGACTCCCTGGCCTCACGAGCAGCCAGGTGAGCCGTTGCTCTGCCAATGGGTTTGTTCTCTTTCTCCTGCTCTTCCTCAATGTGGATAGTGGATGAGGGCATGGGGCCTCCTCAACCAGTACCCCTTTCTGTTAATGTAATGTTATGCAGGACACAACACACTACTATAATGCGACCCACTCTCACTGGTGCGTATGGAAGCGCTCCCCCAGAACGAGCGAGGGACCGAAATCATATTTTCAGCAGCCCTATTGCATGTTCAATTATAGACCTGGTGGCGATGTGGCTGTCGTTGTATTGACGCTGTTGCTCGCTGATGGGGTTCCTCAGAAGTCTCATGAGCCACGTGTGCAGGGGATATCCCTTGTCCCCGAGGAGCCAGCCCTTAAGGGTGTTTGGTGCATGGAAGGGGGCGGGGATGTTCAATTCCCTCAGAATGAACAAATCATTGCAGCTGCCAGGGAATCTGGCGCACTCGTGAAGAAATCTTTTGCAGTGGTCACAAACGAGCTGAGCATTGATGGAATGATATCCTTTTCTGTTGATGAACAGTGCTTGCTCGTGTGGAGGTGCTTGGATTACTATATACGTGCATTCGATTGCACCCTGTACATGTGGGAAGCCAGCCACAGAGTGGAATCCCACCGCCCTCTCCGTTTCGCTGAGGTCATCCATGGGGAAGTTGACGTATTGCGAGGCCCAGCAAAACAAGCCGTCGGTGACCTGCCTTATGCACTTGTGTGCAGGCGACCGAGAGACCCTGACGATGTCACCAGTGGCATCCTGGGATATTCCGGAGGTAAAGAAATTGAGGGCAGTGGTCACTTTAACAGTGACGGATAATGAGATGCCACTAGGCCAGCTGGGAGCAGCTCGGCATGAAGGAGGCTGTAGATGTCAGTGACCACCTGGCGACTCACTCTCAGCCTCTGTATGCACTGATCCTCAGAGAGGTCCAGGAAGCTGAGCCTCAGTCTGTAGACCCTCTGACGAGGGTAGAGCCTCCTGCGTCGTCAGTCCCTCTGTTGTTGCCCTCTGTGCTCTTGTGCAGGTGCCTGTGGCCCAGCACTGTGTTGTGGAGTTACAAATGGCGGAAGTGCACGCTGTGCCTGGCGAGGATGGTGACGTTGCTCGTCCTCGGATGTACTGGTGAATGCAGCCATCGCGCCGCCATTCTGATGGTGTCAGTTTGAGGGGGTCTGAAAAGTTGGTAAATATGTGTAAACAGAACAATTCTGAGTGGAAACCAAAAATTTTCAGTCTAAACACAAAGATCTCCCACCCAAAAGTTTGTCTGAGAGAACTGAGTGCCCTGCTGCAATAACTGACCTTTAATCCCCATCCGTCAAAAAGGGATTTAAATATCCAAATGGCTGCTGCCTGAAACATGGCTCTTTCACCATGGCCTGTTTCACACAGCACAGGAAACACGCTGACACAGCATTGAAATTGCTTGCCTTCACTCTTAATCAGATTCATGTACATTTCAAGTACTTCAGATAACTCAGGGTCAAGCACGTTCTTAGGCGTGTTGGAGCTGAGATTTCTGCCCGCTCCTGGAAATCGGGATTATCTTCCCCCCACCCCACCCCCCCACCCAATGCACCCACAGTTCCGTTTTAAAATCGAGCCTTTTGTGTTTTTGTGTTTAATAAAAGGCCCACCAAAGTGGACAAGCATATGATGTTCTTTGTTTAAAATAGAACTTGCACTGATTGTACCAAGTGAGGGTCATCACACTAAGTATTCTGTATGTTTTATCTACTCGGCAATAAAGCAGCTAGCAATCTGAAGCAATCGATGCTTCGCCTAGTGTTAACTTGGTTTGTCTTTGGAGAGACTTCCTTTAAAGGGCTTAAGAATACAAGGGAGTTTCATTGTCACACTCCTGGGTCCCACTACCATGCTAGCAGATACATGGGCAGTGGGAGTTAAATACTGTAAAAAAGCAGGCAACCAGAAAACTTAACAAAGTGACTGACACCACTGAACCTGAGTGAATACCTATGGCAGACCCTGTGCACATTAATGAGCTCATTAGGATAAGCAGATTATTTAGATAATGGACACTGAAAATTGTTGTTCACACAGCATAGGGTGAAATTCTAAAGTAACCATATGAGACATGACAATAATGGCTAATTTAGGGTTATTATCCAGAAGGCAGAAGTGCTTAGTTGATTATGCAGTGTGTGTCCACTGTCCATTCTGTACAATCTGGTGGCACATTAAGTTGAATTATTAACACTGTTTGCATTAAATTAAGTTCAGAGACGTGAATACCTGAGAGGCATCAATAACAACAACAAAAACTTGCATTTATGTAGCACTTTTAACGTAGAAAAGTGTCCCAAGGCACTTCACAGATGCATAAACAGGCAAAATTATGATGCTGAGCCAAACAAGGAGATAATAGAAGGTTTGAACAAAAGCTTGGTCAAAGAGGTGGGTCTTAAGAATGGTCTCAAATGAGAAGCAGGTGGAGAGTTTGAGAAGTTTAGGGAGGGAATTCCAGAGCGAAGGGCTTGGATGCTGCTGATGGAGGAGCAAATAGAGAGGGGGATACACAAAAGGCCAGACTCAGAAGAACACACAGTCCAGGGTGGCGGGGGGGCGGGGGTGGGTATACATAAAAGGAGGAGGTGCAAATCCATTAAGGGATTGAAACACAAGGATGCGAATTTTAAATTGGAGGCATTGGGAGGTCCATGAGGCAATGTAGAGTAGCAAGGATAGGGGTAATTGTTCAGTGGGGCTTGTTGCAAGATTAGATACGAGTTGCCAAGGGTTGGATGAGCTGATGTTTATGGAGAGTGGAGAATGGAAAGCTGGAAAGGAAAGCATTGGAATAGTCAAGTTGGAGGTGACAAAAGCATGAATGAAAGTTTCAGCAGCAGATGGGCTGAAGCAGGGGAGGCAATATGATGGAGGTAGAAGCAGGCAGTCTTTGTAATGAAGGTGATATAAGGGCGGAAGCTCAGCTTAGGGTCGATTTGGACACGGAGATTACAGCCAATCTGGATCAAGCTGAGTTAGTGGCTAGGGAGGGGAATGGAATTAGTGATAAGGATCCAGAGTTTGTGGCTTGTGTCTTCCCAGTAGTTTAATTAGATGAAGTTGTGGCTCATCCAGACCGAATATCAGTCAAGAGGTCTGACAACACAAAGACAGTGGAGGGGTCTAGGCAGGTGATTGAGAAGAGGAGCTGGGTATCTTCCTCTGGCCTAGAAAGCTCCAGTACTCAGCCACTCCTTGGTTAAGTACTGTACATCAGCAGTGACTCAACAGTTTATAAATCATTACGGCACTCCCAACCAATCAAGAGCAGCGTTTAACAGTGCAAAAGGTCAGTTTCAAGCTACTGAGAGATACCAGTAACCTACAGTCTCAAAATCTTCTTTCAGTTCATCGTCTTCGTAAAGTTTCAACATAACTGTCTCCTGCCCCAAGAACACAGTTGGATGGGAGATAGGTGAAGAAGAATGACCATTCCAAATCAAATTAGAATCAGCTTAGAATATGCTGGCTGCACACCATACGAGCTTGCTAACATGATATTCCAGAGTGGATCAAACCCTGGCGGCTCCTACGATTTGTCACATATTAACTTCCCAAACTTGGGGTAATTCTAAATGAAAGGGAGAAGTCAACTCTTTGCTTGTCTTCTAGTGGTTAATTGTAAGTGACTTTGTTAAAAGCCTGAAAGGAGTTCACTGGTTTGAGAAATAGTTTGCAGTTGAGTAATGGTTTGTGAGTTTGCATGAGGGAGAGAACTTAAGTAGGAGATAAAAGTGAAGTCAACAAAGAGAAAAATATTTATAAATAAAAATTAAAATGTAACACTGAATATTCTTTGTGTTCATTTAGTTAGCATATATTAAGCTCTGGTAAGAATGCTCACTTATACACTTTTGGAGTTTATGAAGCACTATATTTGGAGCCTGTTGTCATAATTACTCAATGTGACAGAACCT
The DNA here is from genome assembly GCF_035084215.1 of Heptranchias perlo. Classification (NCBI taxonomy): domain Eukaryota; kingdom Metazoa; phylum Chordata; class Chondrichthyes; order Hexanchiformes; family Hexanchidae; genus Heptranchias; species Heptranchias perlo. The sequence goes on from NC_090336.1 coordinate 42,975,233, forward strand.
GTCATGTAAACAGAACTTTTTTTAAAAATGATTTACATGAGGTATGCAATGGTACACAAAAATATTCTCATGTTTGTAAGAGGTAGTTACCAACTTCCCTTCCCTTCACCCTCCCCTTCCCCAAGATTTGCATAATCACTCTTTCTGTCTCACAGTTGTAATGTGTGGGAGACAGCTTCAAAAAAGACTGAAAAATGAGACAACTTACTCCTGCTGGTGTTTTAATTACATATGATAAAGTAACTTTTCTCTTTTTTATATTGTCATTCTTCCTGCTTGAATCTCTTTTGTTTTTTTAATTATTGAATAGCTTTTTGCCTCCTCACATCCTCCTCCATCCAGAAGGCAGGGATGAAAATAGCATGGCATTTGTAACAGCTGCTGTCAGTGCCATTCGCTAGTGAGTCAGCAGAGGTGTGATTCAAGTGGGAAGTAAAATAGGTAATTTTTATGTGTCCCTCAGGCCCCAACTGAATGAATTCATCACTGCACTGTGACACATCATCAAGGTGCTTTGAAAAAATAACTAATCCAATAGAAATAAAGGTATCGGCATGATTGGCAGCCCTCGAGACTCGAATCCATGAATTTATGGGTCAAATACCCAACTGAACTTCAAGCTAACAATTATAAAAAGTAGCAAATCCTACTTGGATCAAACTGCAGGGATTTTAGGATCTGTTCCAGCTTGTGTTGGTTCCTGTCGTACACATTATAACAAATGCTAATACTAGCCTTTGTAATTCCCCTGAAGCTTCAGTGTATAGCATTTGTTTTCAATTTCTAATTATTGGTGAATGTTCAGTGGCATTTGACGGTAAGGGGCAAAAGAGGAAAAATATGCCATTCAGTACTAGCGAATGGGGAATGTTTCACTCTGGTCACCCGTGTCAACTTCAAGGCCTCTCAGATGTAGGGTACAGCTCTTTAAGTTGTGCCTCAACATTATATCTCAACTCCAACCTCAAAAAATGTCCCCGAAACTATTTCAGAATGAATGTTTCCATCTCTACACCGAGCATCCTTCTACCTCTCGAAATAAGATTCCTGCAAAAGGGCCAGTTAATACTTATATATGACCTATGACATTTTCAGGGGATATAAAACTGCTCCAGTTAAACAAACCCCAACAGATTTGTCACTGGGGATGAGTGGTTGATTCAAATACAATGAATCAATTTCTGCTTGAAAAATGTACCCTTTATAAATGAGATGTCAGTTAACCTCATCCATATTTAATGGCGTTAACTACATAACATAACTATATGATGAAAGCCTTTTCTAAGACTACAACTTCCAATAATTTATGTGGCAAATAGTGTATCTATGAACAACCTGATTTGCTGTGGACTTCTATAACTGTTACTTTCAAGTTGCAAGTTAAAAACGTGAATGTTTCGGAGCACATCTTCCTGTTCCTACATCTGGGCATATTGAATTGCCTATGCAGAGTGCATAGAGATAAACTGGATTGGGAGGAGCACACAACCAGAAGGAAGCCTGCCGCTTTACTGCCCATTCATTTAAATGAATGGAAAATCAGGAAGGCTCCCTCTGCCCGATTTTCCTCTATGCGCTGTGCCCTGGCAATCCAACAAATCAGGGCTCAGGAACAGGAATTTGCCCCATAGGGTTTTGCTCCAATATGAAATATTCAACATAAACTATCTTTCAATAAGATCATCATAAAACATGACAGATTATTATTGCAATTTTGTGAAAATTTTCATTGCCTTGTCCACTTCAAGCAGCAAGCATCTGACTCATGCAACACATAAATTCTAATCAAGTGTACGCATGCATGAAACTTTTATGTACAGAAGTAACAAACAGATGACTCATTGGCATATTATGCTAATTGGATTGCAATTCCAGTCCTTTTCAACATTCGCGCTAGTGCTTCCCTTGAACAGGGAGTTCACATCCTCAAGTTGGTTGTCAGCTAAGATGCTAATGAGGTTCACATCTTTATCAATGAGGGGATGATATAATCTATGTTTAAGCAATATCTTGCTGCAGAGGTGGTTCTCTTTATGATGCATAGTCAATAACAATGCATGAAAATAACTGTGCTTATGACCATAGTTTGTTTGCCTACTTTTTCAGTGACAGACTATAGCATGACAAATGGAGATCTATAAAATGGTAACAAATGCAAAACAAAACAACTTGAAATAAAAATTAGTTTCAAAAGTGATGACAGACAAGAATTAACAATGAACAGTAATGTTATCAGCTTTAAAAGTAAATTAGAGATCCAAGATCAAAATCAGACCCACCACAAGACCATGGAGAACCAAAGCCTGAACCACAAAACCACAGCAAGAACCGAAACCAAATCCAGTAAGAGCATAAAAACCAGAAGCAAATTTGCTACAAAACTACAGTGAGAAACAAACCCATCATAAGACCACAACAAGAACTAAACCCACCAAAAGACCACAGCAAGAACCAAACCCATCACAAGACCACAGTGAGAACCAGAACCAAAACATGCACAATACTGCAGCGGGAAACAGAACCAAACCCACTACAATGCTACAGTGAGAACCAGAACTAAAATCATACTGCAGCACGAATGAGAACCAAAACCACCACAAGGCCACAGTGAGAATCAGGACCAAACTCACCACAATACCACACAAGATTCAGAACAAATGCACCAATAAGACCACGGCAAATACCAGAAGCAAATCCCCTGTAAAACCAGATCTAAAGTCACCACCAACTTGCTAAAAATGGAAAAAGAGGTTGACGAGCAAAACTCACCACATTTGCAGGTGACAACTTTTGGAACAACAAAAAAGTGTCTAATTTATGCAGATGGCATCAAAACTGGGGAGCCTAACGAGCCTAGTAAACAACTTGTGTTTCGGCTTCCACGGCCTTCGCTCCCACCGAGTGCTTCACGGGTATTATAGAACTCAGGCCTCTACACCCAATTTTCTGGAGAGAAGGTGCCTGGCACCTTAAAATTAGGTCTAGGCCAGTGAGGAGTGAAATTAGGAAGTATTTTTCACACAAAGGGTAATGAAAATCTGTAACTCTCTCCCCCCCCAAATTGTGGAGATGCCGGTGATGGACTGGGGTGGACAAATGTAAGGAATCTTACAATACCAGGTTATAGTCCAACAATTTTATTTGAAAATCACAAGCTTTTGGAGATTATCTCCTTCGTCAGGTGACGAAGGAGATAATCTCCGAAAGCTTGTGATTTTCAAATAAAACTGTTGGACTATAACCTGGTGTTGTAAGATTCCTTACATTTGTCCCCCCAAAAAGACTGTGGACACTGGTTCAATTGACATTTGCAAGACTGAGATCAATAAGATTTTTGTTGGGTAAGGGTATCAAGGGATATGGAACAAAGGTGGGTAAATGAATCTAAGGTGCAGATTAGCCATGATCTAACAGAATGTTGGACAGTTCAAGGGGCTGAATGGCCTATTCCTATGCTTAGCTCTTCAAGCTCCATGGTCAAATTTAAGAATGCATAATTTAAACTTCGTTTAGGAATTAGAGGATCAGAAATTCTAATTCTCCAGCAATAATGTTACCACAGATTTTTCTGCATTTGCTATTATAAATACATACATTAACAGCGATTTTTTAAATTATAGATTGTTTTCCAATTTGAAGCCTGAGTCATTGTTTGTTATCTCAAAATTCTGCCACAAATGTGTTTTCTAGTAATTAACTAAAAAATAAATCTTATGTATTTAGGTGGTATTCTTCATTTCATTGCTTTGCTCGAGTACAAGATAAGTAACCTACCAATCACTAAAAAGATACTGTAATGAGTAGCAAAAATTTAACCTCCTCTTTTATTCTCTTATTAGACCTGTGCTGATCCACAATTGACAGTATTTTACGGATCAATAGCAATTTTTGTCAATTTAAAGTACATTACATCACCTGGACTAGCATTGAATGATTTAACTTAGCAGAAAATAAAATTACGCTTAATTCACTCCAAATATATGTTTTTTTATATATGCTAGTTAATTTTCCATGGGGCTGAATACAGGGAGACAAGACCAATGGCGTAATATTAATCTAACCCACCCAACTGGAAACAGCTGTAATGGATCGACCGCCAGTTTTACATCCCATCCATTGACTTCAATGGGTTTGTTGCTCCCTCGTGTCCATGGGGAACTTGATGTAGTTGCGTGCTCTTTGAAACAAGGCATCAATCAGTTGTTGAATGCAACAATGCCCTGCGACCGTCGCTGGATGCCAGAAGCTTCTTCAGGTGTTCGAGGAGAAGGGGAGCGAAGGACCGCTGGCGATTCTCACTGCGGAGCTGCTCTTCACCCTCCCAACGCAGAGGAATCGGAAGCTGATTGTACACATGTACAACCCACATGTCCCGGTCGTCGATGTGCTGACGTTCCTCGCCAGATACGTCAATGGGGCGGAGAACAGCGTTGACGTCACCGACCAGTTCGGGATCTGGGCCAGCAAGAGGGAGGTCACGGCAACGTTGAGAGTGGACGCCCACGGCAACATCCTCCACCCTCCCTCCAGCTTCGCCATCGGAGGAAGTCGAGGGTACATCATGTATGTGGGGCAACCCAGAGTCTGTCGCACCTGCGGCAAATCTGGCCACGTGGCGGCATCCTGCACTGCAACCGTCTGTAAGAACTGCAAGCAGGAAGGACACCAGACTAAGGATTGCAAGGAGAGCAAGCGCTGCAACCTGTGCGGGGAGGATGGCCATCTCGACAGGATCTGCCCCAAACGCAGCTTCAGCTGCGCCCAGGCGGCCAAGAGCAACACAGCAGAGGAGGAGGGGGCAACAAGCAAGGCTGCCCCAAAGAAGGCCAAGAGTCATCGCCCGGCCGAGACCTCCTCCAAGAAGTCCCTGGCCCAGGAAGATAAGGAGCGAAGAAAGGGTCAAGCCGAAAACTGCCAGACCCCGACACCCAGCTCCGAGCCTCCCCACCAGACAACAGAGTCCATGGACGAGGAGGCAGCAGAGGGAGAATGGCAGCTGGTGAGCAAGAAAAACAGAAAGAGGAAGCCAGAGGAAACTAAACGAGCCCCTGCCGACACTACACCAGAGGTTAAAAGAGCACGCGAGTCGCAGTCGGACTGCAGCGACTACCCCGTGTCTGACGAGGAGGGACGACAGGAGCGAAGCGGTCAGACGTCCCACCGAAAGCGGCAAAATGTCCAAGGTGACACCGACGCGATCGGCAGCCCCCATCGCCAGAACACTGGGAGCAACAACGCCTCCAGCACCCTCCAGCTCCAGGACGCCGGCAGCATCGTAGTGCCCAGTGCACACCAGCTCTGGGACACCGGGAGCAGCACCACAGACAGCGAAGAACAACTCCGGGAAACCGGGAGCAGCAACGAGGAGCCCCAACTGATCGAGGATCGCACGGACTCTTCACCCGACACCACGCCGCCGATGTCACTCCGGCGGAACGACGACCCCCTCTCTGAGACAGAACAGAACTCGTACCTCAGCTCAGGGATCGTGGAACACTTTGCACAGATCACCTGGATGCAGGGACACGGCCAAGAGCTGGAAACAGCAAACGGACTGTCGGGTGAGATTTAAACTGTTGTTAAAATGGGTCTGAAAGTCGCATCCATTAACGTGCATAGCGTTAAATGCACTACGCGATGTGTGTCGACCTTGGACTACCTGGCCAAGGTCAAGAGCGACCTGCTGTTCTTACAGGAGTGCGGCCTGCCGCACCTCAGCAGTTACCGGCAATGGTCGCAACGGTGGGCCCACGGGCCGTCGATCTGGTCGGGAGGCAACGATAACCGTGCCTCCGGCCTGGGGATTCTGCTGCGGGGAGGCAACTTCACCATCACCGAAGTAAAGGAGGTGGTGAGGGGTCGTCTCCTTGTAGCAGACGTAATGTACAAAAACGCTCCGCTCCGGCTGATCAACGTGTACGCCCCGGCTCTGAAGGGCGAGCGGCTGGCCATCTTCCAGCAGCTCCCACTGCTGCTGGCGACGTCCAAGCCGGTCATTCTCGGCGGTGACTTCAACTGCATCATCGATGCGGCTGGACAATCCGGCAGAGCCAACAGCAAACTGGACGCCACGTCCAAACTCCTGATGGAAGCGATGAAAGACGCCAAGCTGTGCGACGTCTTCAGCAACCCTGCAGACGGAGCGGCGCGTCAATACACCTGGTCCAGACCAGACGGGTCCGTCCGTTCCAGGATAGACTTCCTGTTTGTGTCCCCGAAGCTCAAGGACAGATCCACCAAAGTCACACCGGTGTTCTTCTCTGACCACTGCCTCCTCCTGGCCGACTGTCACCTACAGGACGATCAGAGAGTGGGCAGGGGGACATGGAAGCTGAACGTGAAACTGTTGACCCCGGGAAACATTGAGGAACTGACGAGGGATTACAAAGGTTGGAGAACCGTAAAGCCCCTCTTTGATTCCCCAGTGCACTGGTGGGAAGCCATCAAGGTGAACATCAAGAGGTTCTTCATCCTCAAAGGTGTTCAGAAGGCGAGAGAGAGGCAGAGGGAAACGTCCCGACTCCAGAAAAGCATGCAGAATCTTCTCCTGCTGCAGTCGATGGGGATCGATGTCGGGGAGGAACTCAGAGAGGTGAAGGACCAGCACTCCTCGGTCTTTGCCTCCGAGGCCTCCAAGATCATCTTCCGGTCCAGAGTCCGCTCCGTGGAGCAGGACGAGACTTGCTCGCGCTTCTTCTTCCTAAAGGTGCACAGAGAGAGCTCTGTGATCAGCAGCCTGAAGGAAGAGGACGGCTCGGTCACGTCCTCGCAGCCCGACATACTGAGGATCTGCAAATCCTTTTATGCCGGACTGTACGACGCGAAGCCCACAGACAGCGAGGCCTCCCAGTCCTTCTTGTCGTCTATCACGGAGGTTCTAGACGACAGCAAGCGGGAGAGTCTGGATCACGCGCTAACTCTGGACGAACTGACAAAGGCCGTCCGTTCCTTCGAGAACAGTAAGACTCCCGGAAGCGATGGCTTACCGATGGAGTTGTACTCGGCTCTGTGGGATGGATAGGCCCAGACCTGCTGGAAGTGTACGGGGGTATGCTCCTGGCAGGCAGCATGTCAGACTCCATGAGGAAAGGCATCATCACCCTCATCTACAAGCAGAAGGGGGAGAGAGAAGAAATCAAAAATTGGCGACCCATCTCACTACTTAACGTGGACTACAAAATTCTGTCCAAGGTCATCGCCAATCGGGTCAAGTCAGCCCTGGAGGTGGTGATCCACCCCGATCAGACCTGCGCCGTACCCGGCAGGAAGATCTCGGATAGCCTGGCGCTACTCAGGGATACGATCGCCTACGTACAGGATAGGGGGGTGAACACCTGCCTGATCAGCCTGGACCAGGAGAAGGCCTTTGACAGAATATCCCACACGTACATGATGGACGTGCTCTCCAAAATGGGGTTTGGGGAGGGAATCCGCAATTGGATCCAACTGCTCTACACAAACATCAATAGCGCAGTTTTAATCAACGGGTGGGAATCAGAAAGCTTTCCGATCAAATCTGGAGTCAGGCAGGGCTGTCCTCTCTCCTCCGTCTTGTTCGTGTGTTGCATCGAACCCTTTGCCGAGTCCATCAGGAGGGATGCAGGCACAAGAGGGGTGACGATCCCAGGCAGCGGAGGTACTCAGGTCAAGGCCTCCCTGTACATGGATGACGTCGCCGTCTTTTGCTCAGATCAGCTCTCGGCCCGCAGATTGATGAGCATCTGCGACCAGTTCGAACTAGCCTCGGGGGCCAGGGTAAATCGTACCAAGAGCAAGGCCATGTTCTTTGGGAACTGGACCGACCGATCCTTTGTCCCCTTCACCGTCAGGTCGGATTACCTGAAGGTGCTGGGGATCTGGTTCGGGGGGCCGGGGCATGCACCAAAAACTGGGAGGAGCGCATTTCCAAGGTTAAGCAGAAACTGGGACTGTGGGATCGACGATCCCTCTCGATCGTGGGCAAGAACCTGGTCATCAGGTGCGAGGTGCTCTCGGTGTTGCTGTACGTGGCGCAGGTCTGGCCCATACCTCGCTCGTGCGCCGCGACAGTCACCCGAGCCATCTTCCGCTTTGTCTGGAGATCAAAAATGGACCGTGTCCGCAGGGTCACGATGTACAAATCTCCAGAGAAAGGGGGGAAAGGCGTGCCCAACGTGGCCCTCACCCTGATGGCCAACTTTGTGTGCGGCTGCATCAAGCTGTGCATAGACCCTCGGTTCGCAAACACAAAGTGTCACTACGTGCTGAGGTTCTACCTGTCCCCGGTGTTGAGAAGGATGGGCCTGGCCACGCTGCCACGGAATGCTCCGTCCAGTTGGACCGTTCCGCCCCACCTGTCCTTCGTGGAAAAGTTTGTGCAGAAAAACACCTTTGACCACAAGGCGATCAGCAAGTGGTCTGCACGTAACGTCCTCGAGACCCTGAGGGAAAAGGAGATGGTGGATCCTGTCGGTTGGTTCCCCGAGCAGACTGTCAATGTCATTTGGCAGAACGCCTCATCGCCAGAGCTTTCAAACAAGCACCTTGGCTGATGGTGAGAAGGGCCCTTCCCGTCAGATCCTTCATGCACTCCTGGACTTTCAGCGGCACCGCGCGCTGTCCCCGAGGAGGCTGCGGTGGAGACGAGACCATCACCCATCTCCTTCTGGAATGTGCCTTTGCAAAGAAGGTCTGGAGAGAGATGCAGTGGTATCTGTCCAGGTTCGTCGCCCGAGCAGTTCCGTAACACAGGATTCTGTGCTCTACGGTCTGTTCCTGGGGACGCACACTGAGACGGACATCAGCTGCTGCTGGAAGACCATCAACTCGGTGAAAGACGCCCTTTGGTCTGCCCGAAACTTGCTGGTCTTCCAGTACAAGGAGCTGTCCTCGACCGAGTGTTGCAGACTGGCACATTCCAAGGTCCAGGACTACGTGATGAGGGACGCACTGAGGATGGGTGCGGCCGCCGCAAAGGCTCTGTGGGGAAAGGCAACCGTTTAGAGCCTTCCCGCCATTGTATACCGAGGGGCTGCAATCAGGGAAAAATCCCCTCGGGCAGAATGTAAAATTTTAATTGATGTAATGTAACTGTAATGAATCTGTAATGAACCTGTAAAGAATCTGTAACGTACCTGTTATCAAAAATGTGTATTGAGTGTATTGCAATGAGGCACCCTAGAGTGTCATGAACTGTCATTATGTCCAATGTGTTCATTGAACTGTACTTGATGTAACCTGCAAATTGTATAATCTGTACTGTGTACATTTGGAATGTGATATGACAACTGTATTGTATGTATTGCTGCAAATTTTATGAATAAAGTATATTTTTTGAAAAAAAACAATGCCCTGCTAGCTGATTGATGTTACTTATATCCTCAGTGGCCCTCTGGAAAGACCCTGAGGCAAAAAAGGTTAAAGAAGGTGGTCATCCTCCCTGCCATTAGCAGCACTGTACCAGCCCTGGAATTTGGCTGCAGGTTCTCCTGCAGCAGGTCACATAGTTCTCAGACCACCTCCCTGTGAAGGCACTACTCCTCTGTTAGAAAAGTTCTGTAGGGCAGATAGAATCATTTATCAAGGTACTGGCAGGAAGATGCCCTCCACCTCCAATTATGCCTCACCTCCCTGGCATCAAAGAGTCCTTCTTGTTTGTCCTCCTCTTCCTTTGAATAGCACATGTATAAGGGCATCTCAAATGGGACCTGCCATTCTAATAAAGGGGTTTGTTTGCTCAGACAACTTCCTAGCCCTCCTAAAATAAAATTCTGCCCACATTGAACACATAGTGCATCAACTGCCTCAAATTTCTGTGCAAATAATTTTTAAGCCAAGTCACCAAAAACAACAATGATTATATATTATGATCAATTCAATTCTCTGAGTACATTAATACCAAATACCCATCAAATGCACAATTATGATTGTAATTTTCCATTTCCTTCAGCACAGAATACAGACATGATTGTATTTCTATACTGTACTCCCATTATTTTGTACCACTCAGTTTTTAAGAGTACAAAGCAGCACAAAATGTCTGTTGAAGAAGCATATCTCTCTCAGAAACTCCAATTCTTTCAGACCCCAAGGTGCTAATTAATCGACCTCAAAGTAAATGCGGATAATCAGTAGGTAATGGTTCACATCATTGTTTCTAATGAGTTTTCCATAATGAGTAAACCAAGTCACACCTCAAGTGTTGTTTACTGCAGTGAATGACTCTTTTCCTCTGCAGCCAAATTGCACCTTTTCAAGTGCTGCAACTAAACCTGCTATGTATGCAGCATGGCTGAAATCCCTAAAGCCAGTGTAAGTCAAAAACAAAACTATATATTCATGAGACTTAGCATGCTAGCAGCCATTGTAGAAGGATGTTTGTCATAAAGCAGAAAAGTAATTTCATGTTAAGATTTGAGGTGACAACACTTTGAGAAATGGATTTTGTGCTATATCAACAGCACAACCAAATTGCAGAAATGTCAGACATGATCACCTATGTACTCCATTCAGAAGTTTCAATGTTCCTTCAGAGTCATTTTGACTATAATTATACACGATTAACAGTTGGTAAGAGAAAGATATAAATTCTTACAATTACACAACCTCTTACTATGACTCGGAAATGTCTGAAAGACCTTTACATGAATTACCTTTTGATATATAGGCAAGCCATTTTAAAACATAGTAAGATCCCACAAGCTGCAACTAAATGAAAGACCACTTAATTTGTTATTTTTGGTGGGTTGCTTAAGGGAAGAATGCTGTCCATGATACCAGGAGAACACCCTAATAAGCTTTAAAACATCATAGGATCTTTAACATCCATCTGAACAGCCAGATTGTGCCTCATTCATAAAAGAGCAAGCATATCCAACAATGTACTACACTGAAGTAACAGCCTAGATTATGTCGTGAAGTCCTGGAGGAGAGTTTGAATACACAATCTACAGACTCAGAGGCAATAGTGCTACCAACTGAGACAAACTCACACATGAGGTGAACAATAAAAATCACTTCATGATTCTTTTGCATTTAAGGATGGCCATGCTATCTTCTGCTTTTATGGATCCCTACCTAACCACATTGTGGGAGTACCTTCACCACAGGGCTGCAGTGGTTCACAAAGAAGGCCCACCACCAGATTCTCAAGGGCAACCAACTAGAGATGGATAATAATTTCTGCCCACATCCAAAGAATGAATAAAAAAACTTTTTACTCTCTTCAGTGACCTCACGTTCTGCAGACAGCCCTTTTTCAACACAAATCTATGATTTCTTACCTACTGTACAAGCTTCTCACTTGAACACTGACATAACGTGACTTAGCATGTATTGTTATTGATCTCCACATAATAGAGAAATCATAAATACACAATCCATTACATGACTCACAAAAGTAGCTTTATAGAGTTACTGTCCAGTGTTCTAAGTATAGGTAGCAATAAAGACTAGTGACTTAAATTTCAAGTCCGTACTGGACTTGACGAATGGCAATTTATGATCATCCACCAGAATTACCGATAGGCCACATGACATTTAGTACGTTAAACAAAGCATGTGGATTTTATTTTTTCCTAATAATATTAATTGAATAAGATATAGGACTCTGTTGATCAAATAACACTGCTATGTGCCAAGTATTGTTTCTATAAATGGAATTCATCTCAATGCAAAGAGTAATTTGTATGTGTACTATTTTAAAATCATTCATACATACACACAGACAGACATATGCACAAATACAGCATTACAAAATTGTATTATATAAATTAAACTAGAAAATCTGTTTTACCAGATTTTGAAAGACACTAGTGTAAAGAGGAATTGTAAATGGCAGGGGACAACAAAAGGCGTGTTATGTTCACAGTATAGACAGGTAATTTACTCACATCTGCTCAAGTATGCCTCAGTTTAAATCCCAATACGTGCTATAAATGAAGCAACTTGTAAGGGTCAATGCTTGATAGAAGATGAACATGCTGTGTTGATGATAGAAAAGCCTGCACTAATTTGTCCAGCACCTCACATAGATGCAACTATTGTATAAGCAACATACATCATCTTTAAACAGAAAACATTGCTCTCATGTATGGGTGTGTGATGGACTGGCATAATTCTGCACTCAAAACTCTGCGCCAGAATGGCCTTTTTTGAAGTAGTTTGATTTTTCCACTGGCTCTTCGAGGAAGTTTTGAGTTCTGATCAACGTGTCCCTTCAAGGTCAAAGATAAGAAAAGAAAGACAGGCAAACATACAGAAAAAAAAGACTGACATTCCTATAATGCTTTATCACATCTCACAAGCAATCACATACAACGAATCATTCTGAAATGAACTGGCTGTTGCTCACTACATGTGAAATTGCAGACAAAATCCTGTGCTCTGTGGCAAAACAGAACATAATAAATTCTTTCAGTACAAAGAAAAGAAATGAAATACTGGGGAATTGGTTCAAATTTGTATTATGGCCTTAGAAATGCCTGAGGTTTTGTTCCACTGGCTGAGAAGAACCCCAGCCCGCTCACGCCCAAAGCCAGAGATTCCGTCCCAAATTCATTTGCATATTCAGAGTGGGTTGCCAGTGCCTGCAAGGGCAGATCAGCAGTGGACACCCCAGCCTAAGCCAATCTGCTCTTCTGAGGCAGAGGGGTGTTCTCCGGAGGCTTAAATGTGCCGAAGAAAATTACTGCGGCAGAAATCGCTCGCAAAATAATGAGGAGTTCAACAGCGCTCTCTGTTGTTAGTGGTGAAATGGAGGAGCAAGTTCCAGCGTTCGCACGTGCACAGTGAAATGCGGAAATCTGGAACTTGCTCTTAATGGATTGGCAGCAATATGACAGCTTCGAATTGAAGGGACATCGCACGCTGCAGTCAGAGAAATCATTTAAAAAGTGCAAACTTGCTTATCTGCCCAGCTGGAAAGTAACTAATAACGCCAACAAGAGGTACGCTTAAAAATACAGGTCTAAACTAAGTTTTAACAGTAAGTCTTAAGATTGCCAAACAACTAAAATAGCTTTTAAAAATGTGGTGTCTCATTACTCCTTATTTTAATAGTTTTTAGTCATTAAAAAAAATTAAATTAAAAATTATTTTTTTACTTTACCCTTCTGTCTCTTTTATTTATTTCAATTATTTCTTACCCTTTCTTTTTTCACTGTCTATAACTGTTTTTACATTGATTTAAAATGTTGCACCTTTCACTTCCTGGTTTAACGCTGCAAGCCGGCAGAGACAGTGAACGCAGCTGTCAAAAATGCTGCGATCTGAATGGTCGAGGGGAGAGATCAATCCTCTTCACTTGAACTCACGCTCTGCTCTTCTCCGCTTCCCATTCGAGTAAGTGCCGGATGAAAAGACTGCGGTAAGTTTGTGGGTTAGTACAAATCTACGGAGCGGTGATGAGTGTTGGTTCACTGATCCAGGTGGTTTCTACCTCATTATTCTTTTTACAGAAACTCTGTGTCGCCCACTAAAACCACTCCAAATAGAGAAGGAAATTGATCCCTTCGGGGATCTATTAACTTATTCTTCTAATTGTTTGGGGCCTTTATAAATAGTCCTCAAAGGTACTCATACCAGGTCACAACTAAGGCCTTTCAAGGGTGTAAAGGTAGTAAGTTCCCAGAGAAACCAGGGAACTGCCCCGATACATCTCTGTGACATAAGGGGTGGTGGGGGGGGGGTAGGTGCAGGCAGAAGGTCTGACCACAAATGTATGAAACCCTAAATGTGCCTGTTGAAAATGAAGTCAACTTGGAAATGTTTGCAGAAGTAACACGTACAGTTGTCAACAAGTAAATTGCATCCTGCTTTTCGCTCCATCAGCAGAAAGTTAAGCTATCCAATACTCAGAGATAATCACAGTTAAACACCTCGAGGTGAATTTTATCTTTAGCACTCACAGCACAGATCTTCATATGCCAGGTTGCATAAGAGGAATTTGAGTCTACACCTGATTCATGGGTCCATTAAAACTAGTGGATGGAAAATCACAGACCCAAAACTCCTGATATGCAGTCCTGACGTGTGAAACTGTGCAAGGAGAATAGACTCTTTAAACAAGACAGAGATTAGGCTGTCACCCTTATAAATAACCACATGGTTATAGCTTCAGCAGTGCTGATTGGTTAAGTATGCCATTTAATTTTTCAAAAAAACAAGCAAGCTTTACTGAGTATGGTCTGGCATAGGTGCATAAACATTTTAATGATGTCAAGACCACGGCCGGGAAGACTGTGTGAAGTGCTTTGAGGTGTCCTGAGGATGTAATAGGCGCCATATATATGCAAGTTATACACCACATGGACTGCAGTTGTTCAAGAAGGCAGCTCACCACCACCTTCTCAGGGGTAATTAGGGATGGGCAATAAATGCTGGTCTTGCCAGCGACGCCCACATCCCATGAACGAATAATAAAAAAGTTCTTTCTATTTGACACAACTCAGACCTGATGACCTGGATTTGTGAATCAGTGTAAACTCCAGTGGTAACCCATTTATTTATTTTATTGATGTTTTTACATTGGCAGTAACCCATTTAAATTAGAAAATGTTTGGCTGCTCTACCTACTGAGCCTGAGTTGACAGATGTACCATTTCTGATGCATGCAAGTAATGAAATGTGTTGCTATATACTTTGACACAGGTAAGGCCCAATAGTGATAATGTTTGTCCTCTGTAGGCTGATAACCCATTCTTCATGTTCCTCTTCTGGTAGCACTATTGCGACCAGAATAATTATATTAATTTTCCCTCTTTCCAACAAAGTTTAGATCTGTGACTTGCAGCTCAATTAGTGCTTTGGTCCACTGCTGGTAAGCAATGGCCACCAAGTTAAATCCGCAGCAGAAAATTTAATATAACATTATAATTTTCAAATCAAGCTTTAGTGCCAGAATACTACTATTAATTAATATAAAACCAATAGCATTCAAAAATGGACCCGATGCTTGCAAATGCTTAGAAAAGAATATGGGTTGAACTGAAATTGATGGGTACCCCAGGTCACATCGATACTGGATAACCTTTCCATCACCCAGATAATGAATACATTTAGATGTTCCAAAAGGCATCCAGTTCAATGTAACTTCCTATATCTTTGGATCAAATTGAGTCTATAACATTGATTGGTTTTAATGCAATAGATTGATGGAGTCATTGTTCTCATGTCTGTCACAATTTAGTATTTAAATGTAATAAAATGGAAACTGATGTCACAGGAATGGATGAAAATTCAATGTAATACTATGCAGTAAACCCTCATATTTAATGGCAAACAATGGCTTTTTATGAGTTACAGAAAATGTCGGCATTACAGTATCTAGACATATGAATTTGAATTTTGCCCAGTGAGACCGTAAATATATTTGAAACTTAAAAACAAAAACAAATCTACATTTTGTGTGTCACTTTTCATGTAAATGATGTCTTCTCAGCCACAACATTAAAGCAGTGCCTTCTCAACCATTAAATCCATAGAACTCATTAAGCCCATAATCCTAGTTTCATGATTGCAACATCATTGGCATGCCAACAAACATCATGGAATACTGTCAAACAACATGTGTCAGCAAGCTTTCCAGTGAACATGTTCAAGGCACCCCAATCTGGCAGTGCCACATGGTCATTCAGTACAATGCAGAGACAGCTGCCAGAGGGAATTCTTACTCCAAAAAAAGAATTTCAACCAATATTTTTAGAACATCTCTGACATCTTGCTAGAGGTCATATGGAAATTTGTGAATTTCTCCTCTAATTCCAATTACCACTGCACTACAGTAAATTAAACTTGAAAAAACAACAAATAGTGAACGTGTGTAATAATTAGCCTCATGGTTAATCCTGAAATTACTTGTATTCTTAAAAGCAGTGTTTCAATTTCATTTAGCTACACGCGTTGTAGATCAGCAAGGAATGATGAAACTACACTTTATGGATTTTCGTCCCAAAAGAGCCAACTTCAAACCATCAGAATTTTCAGGTCTATAGATAATGGGATGTTTATTTAGCACTTTATAATTAAGGTATCAGACTGAGGAGATGAAAGTCATCGACAAATGTTAAGTATTTTTAATGAAACGAATTTGCAAAGTGTCAAAACCCAGATCCCAACTAACTGAAGCCCGCAGTATAAAACTGCCACAACTAAAACAAATATTCATTCTTGATTATGCCATATAGGATTCAGAATACAATCACGTTCAGAAATTTCTGCCTAAAGAAAATATTAAACAACATTTAACAGTGTAAGGATATTAAAATATAGGATTGAGAAGAAGCTATAACCCATCCAATACACCCATTATTCAAATCTCGCTGCAGAATCTATTCTTTCTAATCACTGACGCACTCATGCTCTTCAAAACAGCATCTTAACTATTTTGATATCAAGACATTGGGGGAGATTTTGGACCAACCAGGATTGATCATGCTATTGTAATTCAGGAATGTGGGGCTTAGTCCCATTTTGCAAGTTCCCTTCCGCATTTGCACAAAGTACAGCCTGGCTTTTAAACCAACATAAAGTGCTGATATAAAATGTGTGTAAGAGCTTCATAGTGTCAATAATGTGGAAAAGCTTGATTAACATAATCAAAACCATGCAAATTCATTCCTGTGCATTTCCCAACTTTTACCCATGTATCCAGATATGTGTCTAGCTTGCCTATGTAAAATGGATGTTAAAGTCCAGCACTGTTCTTGTCCTTCAGCAATTTTTTTTCTTAAAGGTGAGTTGCTGGGATTTTGATTGCTGCAACCAAAATTGTGAAAATGGGTCCATTCTTCAGTGTTCTTTTATTCCTGAATTGTGTTAAAGCAGAAAATGATGATGAATGTAAGGCCATCAGGAAGTCCTAGGCAAACTAATGGGTCTGCAGGCTGATAAGTCCCCTGAACCTGATGGCTTGCATCCGAGAGCCTTAAAAGAAGTGGCTACAGAGATAGTGGATGCATTGGTTGTAATCGTCCAAAATTCACTAGATTCTGGAAAGGTCCCAGTGGATTGGAAAACCCCAAATATAACGGCCCTGTTCAAGAAAGGAGGGAGACAGAAAGCAGGTAATTATAGGCCAATTAATCTAACATCTGTCATTGGGAAAATAATTATTATGGAATCAATTATTCAATAATCAATTATTATGGAAGTAGTAGCAGGACATTTAGAGACTCAAAATAAAATCAAGGAGAGTCAACATGGTTATATGAAAGGGAAATCATGTTTGACAAATTTATTAGAGTTATTTGAGGAAGTAACAAGCAGGTGAACAAAGGGGAACCAGTAGATGTAGTGTATTTGGATTTCCAAAAGGCATTCGATAAGGTGCCACATAAAAGGTTACTGCACAAGGTAAGGGCTCATGGTGTTGGGAGTAATATATTACCATGGATAGAGGATTGGCTAACTAACAGAAAACAGAGAGTCGGGATAAAGGGGTCATTTTCAGGATGGCAATCTGTAACTAGTGGGGTGCCGCAGGGATCAGTGCTGTGGCCTCAACTACTTACAGTCTATATCAATGACTTGGATGAAGGAAGCGAATGTACTGTGGCCAAATTTGCTGATGATACAATGATAGGTGGAAAAGTAAGTTGTGAGGAGGACACAAAGGGCTCGATATTAGGAGGGAGGCGGGTTGGCAGCGGGGGGTCGACTGAGCGCGTGGGTAATGTGCTCAGTGAATTTGGGGTGCTCTGCACACAATCGCAGCCTAATTGAAGGCACTTACCATGGCTTCTGGGTTTCTCATTCCAGACCTGCGCAGTGGGCGCACTGCACACCCGCATCACAGGCTGACAGCAGGAGGATCCCTATTTAAAGGAGCAGTCCTCCAATGCTCCTCCTGCAGCAAAGAAACAATTTTGGATCATGGAGCAGACCAGAGGCAAGGCTGCTCCAAGGTTCTCTAACTCCTCACTCCAGGTGCTGCTCGATGGGATGAGGAGGAGGAGGGAAATTTTTTTTCCATCGGATGGGAGGAGGTGTTCTCCCTTCACCACCAAGAAGGCCTGGCTGGAGGTGGCTGAGGAGGTCAGCAGCAGTGGCAATGTGTCCAGAACCTGGGTCCAGTGCAGGAAGAGATTTAATGACCTAACCAGGTCAGGCAAAGTGAGTATACTTACGCATTCTCCCACACTCCGTCTTCCACATCACCTCCACCAACACAATTGTTGCGATCTTAGTGAACAGAATTACCAGATGTTCTATTATACAAATAAATTTAAATCTATATAATGTAATACCACACGGGATTTTGTTACTCTGAAAAATCCAAACTCTGGGAACTATTATACAAATCAATGACTTCTCCTCTCCCCAAGATTGTACTAAAACCTTAATCAAATCCTCCGTAGTTACTACTGAAAGCATTAGATAAAAATTTGTTTCTTGTACACAACTCCTTCTGCACTGCCACCACAACGCTCTTGCATCACTCCTCACATCCACTCAACCATCATCCTCACCTTGCCTGCACTTACTCACCGCCCCAGTTCCCATTCGAACACCACCACGCAACCCAATCCTCATACAATCTCATGACTATGTCTCACACACACCCTCACGGACACCCCCACCCACACCAATGCATGCAGCGGGTCACCATGCAACCATCACTCAATCACGCCTCTGTGTTTTGCCTTGATAGGAGAAGAGATGCTAGAATGCCCGGGAGAGGGCAAGGACCGGAGGGGGCCCGCCACACCAGGTGGTCTTAACAGACGCGGAGCAGCAAGCACTCGAAATAAGCCGTGCGCTGGAGTGCCTGTCCGTGGCAGACGCCGAGACTGGGAGTGCACAAACGGCTGGTGACAGAAATCTAACACTCAGCACTCATGATAGCGAATGATCTTAGCATCACTTGGCATCTGCAGCACCTCAACATCTGTCCACACGCTTAATATTGCTTTCTGTTCTCTTGCAGGGCCATCTGCGAGCACCGTGACAGCGGAGGGCGATTCCTCAGAGGACCTGCCGGCCTCTGAGGTGCATTGTCACATCTGAGCCAGCCATCCACCAGTGCAGATACACACACCTCGGTGGGTCCCCGTCCTCACTTAGTTGGGCTTGCACATGGTGAGTCACCACGCACATGTGAGCACAAGCAGACCCTGGTGGCAGGGGCAGCCGTGGAGAGTCCGTGTCCGTGGGAGCACTCTTCTCCAGGTTCTGCTCAGCTGGACCCAGCTGCTGAACCCTGGGGGCCAGCTATGAAAAGGAGAGTCATCGAGGGCCAGCAGCACATTACCGAGGTACTGGAACAGCTGCCACACGCACTCTCCACAATCACGCAGCGGATGGAGGAGTCCAACTCCTGCATGAGTGGAATACTGTCACAGGGACGTGAAGGCATTTCTGAGATAGTGTCGCGGGTAGGTGCGGGAATGTCTGCGATGGAGGAAAGGCTAGCCTCCCTCGAGCGTCAAGCACGGCTCAACAATGAGTCCATTCAGGCCCTGACAACGGCCGTTCGGATTCAGGGTGAGCAACATTCTGTCGCCTTAAACATGCTGACAGATACCTTACAACTGGCCTTCCAAGGCTTCACACAGTCCTCCAAACTATCGTCCAGCAGGGTGGAAGGAGTGATGTGGGCCTGGGCCAGGAGAGGGATGATGGTGAAAGGGGACATGGAAGTGGGGACACCACTCAAAGCGCTCCCACATCTCACCCGTTGCCCCCCTCTCAACCAGTACCCGAAATGCTGCCCCTTCTCCAGGTGGCTGAGTCTGCCCCTGCACAGGTGCAGTGAAGCAGTCTTTGGAGGGGCCCTCACAGGCACCGAAACCCAGAGGGCGTCCGCACAAAGCATCTCATCGGTCAGGCATGGACGAGAGCAACCTGCCACTACGTCTGCTGAAGCCACAGGGGTAGCACCACGTAGGGGTTCCTGTAAAAGTAAGGTGAAGGTTTTGTGAGCACAAAGGGGATGCACAAGGGTGTAAGACAAAATGTCATGTTTTTGATTTATTTTTGTTTGTTTTGCCAAAAATCATAAAAAATTATTACCACTACTGCCACGTCTTTGCAAATCTTGTCTGGTTTGTGCAATAATGCCCTTTCCTGAGGGTCATTATGAAGACCCACAAATGATGCCACCCATTGTGTCACTGCAGAGTGGGTGTAGGTGTATTTGCAGTGCTCTTTTGTGCAGATGACTGAGACACACTGGAAGGATGCGGAGGAAAAGTTGTGGAGGGCAGTGATGACTTTGATAGCGACAGGTAAGAAGATGGTGCTCGGGCCAGCCGGGAGCAGCTCGGCATGAAGGAGACTGCAGATGTCCTCGACTACATGTCGAGTGACTCTGAGCCTCCGTGTGCACTGCTGCTCAGAGAGGTCCAGGAAGCTGAGCCTCGGTCTGTAGATCCTGTGGCGAGGGTAGTGCCTTCTGCCACGCATCTCTCTCTGTAGTTGCCCTCTGTTCTGCAGTGCAGGTGGATGTGTCACAGCACTGTGTTGTGGAGCTCCACGTGTCAGAGGTGGATGGCATGGCCGGTGAAGCTGGTGATGCTGTTCGCCCTCCGAGGAGGTCATGACCGCAGCTACGGCGGCCTCCATCCAGAAGATGTACATTTGAGGGGGTCCGCAAGGTAGGTAAATGTGTCTGCACACCGAAGTTGAGGTTGCAAGTTGGTGAATTTTAGTGTTAGGAGGAGGGTGGTGCAGGCCAAACTTTGCCCAAAGTGACAGAGTGGCCTCCTGCAATGAGTGAGGGTCTCCCCCCACCTTTCAAATGGACCCTTGCTGCTGCCATGGGCTGGTGGCTGCAACACGTCCATTTCAACTGGGTGTGTTTCCCCCAGTACAGGAAACAGTCTCAGTTTAGATGAAAATCCCACCCCTCCTAAAATATCCTACAAATCAGTTCTCTTAATGACCTGAAGTATCCAATTAATTGAATTAAGTGGGATCCCGCTGGCTTTAATTGCCAGCGGGAGTCCCGCATGCGGGGGCTGCGCGCGCATTTAAGCGCGTCACTGGGGAACCCGGAAGTGGGCGGGTTGGAGCCGGGCTGCGCACCCGCCCCGGGAATCCCCAATTTTCGGAGCCCCCCGCCACAAACGCACCCGCTCGGACATCGGAAAATCGAGCTCAAAGTGTCTGCAAAGGGATTATAGATAAGTTAAGCGAGTGGGCAAAAATTTGGCATATGGAGTATAATGTGGGAAAATGTGAAGTCGTCCACTTTGGTAGGAAGAATAAAAAAGTAAAATATTATATAAACGGAGAAAGACTACAGAATGCTGCGGTACAGAGGGATTTGGGTGTCCTCGTACATGAAATACAAAAAGTTAGCATACAGGTGCAGCAGGAAATTGGGAAGGCAAATGAAATATTGGCCTTTATTTCAAGGGGGATGGAGTATAAAAGCAAGGAAGTCTTGCGACAACTGTATAGAGTGCTGGTGAGACCACACCTAACGTACTGTGTATAGTTTTGGTGCCCTTATTTAAGGAAGGATATACTTGCATTCGAGGTGGCTCAGAAAAGGTTCACTAGGTTGATTCTGGGTATGGAAGGGTTTTCTTATGAGGAAAGATTGAACAGGTTGGGCCTATACTCACTAGAGTTTAGAAGAATGAGAGGAGATCTTATTGAAACATACAAGATTCTGAGGGGACTCGAGAGGGTAGATGCTGAGAGGATGTTACCCCTCATGGGGGAATCTAGAGCTCGGAGGCATAGTCTCAGAATAAGGGGTCACCCATTTAAGACGGAGATGAGGAGAAATTTCTTCTCTCAGAGGGTTGTGAACCTTTCGAATTCTTTGCCCCAAAAAGCTGTGGAGGCTGAGTCATCGAATATATTCAAGGCTGAGTTAGACAAATTTTTGATCAGCAAGGGAGTCAAAGGATATGGGGAACAGGCAGGATAGTGGAGTTGAGGTAAAAATCAGATCAGCCATGATCTCATTAAATGGCGGAGCAGGCTCGAGGGGCCGAATGGCCTACTCCTGCTCCTATCTGTTATGGTCTTATGTAAGGAAGGCTTGACTGCATCGGAGGCAGCCTATCCAGACCCACTTTTAGCCATTGATCCATGCTCAGAAACAGCTCCCTGGGAAAGTCAAGAGCCCACTCTTCAAAACCACCAAAATTTGAACATATTTTAAACATAGTTCAGATGTTACATTGAAGAAGAGTCTGAGTGCTTCTACATTTTAGTGTCCTTACATTGGTCAAAATTCCTTAATAATTTCTCTAGGAAGACTGTTTGGAACATGGTAAAATTCTATAATATAGATACCAAGAACCTGGGAGCTGCACAGGTACACCGCACTTTTCATAACTTACAGGTTTTACTATATATTTACACTGGTTCTGACATACTGTTGTCCAGTGAAAACGTATTTAAAGATAAAGCTAAGGTGTTGTCATTGGGGCATTATCAATTATGTCATTATTCAATGTGGAATGAAGTACTGTGACATCAGATAGCAACAATGAATACTGCTGTAACATGATTGCTCAGGCCTCTGTGTTTTTGGCACTAGACTAGCTTGTTTGTTATACCTTGGAGAGATATTTCTGTAAAATTACAGTACATTTAAAAAACACAGCAGAAATCGTTCTACTGATCACTGCAAAACAAGAATCCCCTCAGCAAATTAAAGATTCAGAATCCAGCATATTATTTTCACTGAGACATAGTTGATCCCTTTTGAAAAAGAGTTCTAAATTTATTTTTTTGCAATATAGAGATAGCCCAAAAGACATTTTCTTTTCCTTTCACATATCGGTTGAAGGAATGAATCAAAGAGCACACATATAGGTGGTGCAACTGAGTAAATCCTCACCTTAGAATGTAACCTTTAATCTTCTGTGCTTGTAGTTCCAATGATAATCAGCGCAGTCCACTGTATTTCAATCCATACTGTCTGCTTGTCTTTGGTTTAGTTTGCTTTGCACCTGTCATCTTACCATTCTGACTGTCGGATCTCTTAGCAGGTTGCCATGATCTGGAATCTTCTGAAAGTCTCATTTTCTAGTTAATAAATGTTCATGTCTGTTGATGTCCCCAGTCTTGTTCTCCACATTCAGCAAGTTAGACCACCGTCGTATTTCACCTTAATATGTAATCAAAAACATCTGCCACAGAATAGTCACTTCTTAATTTGAAAAAAATTGGAGGCAGTGTCAAAAATGTTTTTTCTTTTTCTTTTCTATCTTTCTGCGTTAGGTTTACTCGCTGCAAGATTTTGCATCTGCTGCAGTTAAATTTCCTAATGTATTGCCCCTGTATTAGTTTTCAACCTGTATTAGTTTTCAACCTTCCATTTTTAATTAAAACCTGAGTGCCTCTGTCATTTCAGTGGAATCTTCACACAGCTTTTTACAAACTACACCAACAGAAGAGAGGCTATTGCTTCCAGGGAGTCTTAGCAACCTGCAGCCAATAGGAATTTCTGGCATGCTGCTGATGACTGTGCAGACACTGGCTTCACAGAGAACTTTTTCCTGGACATTTAGAGTCATTACCTGAACCCTAAAATTACATTCCTGCCTTTGAAGAACTCTAGGATTTTTTGTAAAACTCGGTACTGTTAATGTTAAGGGGTTCTTTTTTCCTCCTCTAGTTTTCTCCAGTCACAAAGGCGATATCGTCATGTGTGAACCTGGACTATAAACCTAAGGAACAATAGACTAGAGAATTTAACTGAAGCAGATAGGGAATTAATCATGGGGACATCGCAGTCTATCCCCGTGTTGTCTTCACCTGACATCCACAACTCCATATGTCACTGGATATCCTAGCAGGTCCAAGGAACTCCAGCTCCTTGACTGGTAGTTTTCAGCTTACACAATATTGTTGATCCAAGTATTAGCATTACAGTAAGAAACCTATTTGTATATCAGGTTTAGCTTTATTACAATAGGAAAATAAACACTTCACTTGTTTTTTGTTTAATGCTTTATTTAGGCACTCCCCACCCCCGCTTATCCTCTTCCCCCGTTCCCTGTCTTTTTTTAGTTTTACTTTTTGTCACTTATGTAATGTAATCCAACTAAGTCTATCTACTTTAGCTCTTAACTTTTAAAAATAACTTTAAAACACTTTAAACATCTATTTTCCTTTTCCTCCTGGTTCAATCTAAGCATTATGAAGGAGGGTGTAATTTCCAAAACAGTTCAGTTATGGATAGAATAAAAACTGGTTTCAAAGGCCTTTTGTCAGCAACAAAGAACTAGGAATCTGAAAAGTCCCACGCAAAAACGCAGCAAACAAGGAAAGACTGCCAACAGATGAGCACATTATGCCCATAGCTCCAGAGTATGATCGTACTTGGGTGAGTAACTCATTCTCAGCATGCCAGGGGTTCTATCTGGCTACACACTGACAACGATTGTCATTGCAGGCATTGATCTCCAGTGTGCTCCATATAATTGACGAGTGATGGCATTCACACTGAAGGATGACTGACTTGAAATGTTATTACTGGAAATAATTTGTGGTTGATTGTTAAGAAATTCTACTTTCAACATATATTTCAGTTTGTTCTATTCACATTTTTACCACAACTATCCTAGAGTGTTTAATTAACCAGGTGAGAAGGTTTTACTTTGTTCCAATTGAGGTTGGGGAACTGTATTTTCAGTTAAATCGTAAGGCTCCAAAAAACCACTGCTTACTCAAACAATTTTATGAATCATTTGCTGAACAGGCTTCACCTGCATTAAATACCTAAGAACCTTCCTCAAATATCCTCCCTATAACAACTAAGTAAAGTGCCAAAGGAAGGCCTGGTCACTATTAATGCGTAGTGCCTTTCAAATGTACACAACCATCTAAAATCTTCAATGTATGTTTTTCGAAGTGCCATGTAATTTATAATTTATAACCAAATGAAGCATGTAAACCTTGCACAACTGTTTTTCATAAAATACATTCAGAGATTATGTGGGATCAATCAAATAGACAGAAAATGCTAAAAATATATATTGTTTTAACTCAGAATGTCCTCTGAGGGGAAAAAGATTTTATTTTCTTTCATTATATTCCCACATTTATGCTCGTCATTCTTTAATGCGCAAAGGATATATTGTTTAGGGAGCAGGTGAATGGTCAAAAGTCACTTAAAACATCATGTGCAAAGCTATTGATTTTCAGTTTTTGAATGGAAAAATAGGCAGAATCACAAAATGAGATCTCCAAAACATTGAATATCCTAGAATCTCATGGAATAAAAATGAAATTTAATTTATTCTATCATCATAAACCAGTAGTCCTGATTATAGGGAACACTGGTCTCTTTTTATATTATAGGCAAGGCCATTGGGTTTCCGTTTTCACACAAAAATGGATGGAAACACAAAATGTGATTCTCAAAACACTGTGAAAATCCAAGACTCCCATGTAATAAATATGTAGCTTGACTTATTCAACAACACAAATTGGCTGTCCGAACTATGAGCTAAATTCGAAGTGCACTTATACTTAGGCAGTAGACTAACTGTATTGACACAAAGCACAGGGTAATGTTCCAGTGTATACCGGATGTGCTAAAGTGTATGTTTGTTAGTCTGTTTGCTGGTTTGATAGACAATGATGGCACAACCGTATAGAATTTAGCTCGCAGTATTCTGCTAATTTTGAACATTTGAGGTGACTTTATGTGTACCTCAGCAACAATGTTTATTCTCTGAACCCTGTGTGGAAACAATCCTATCTTTTCAAACAGATCCTAATAAAAACTAAATTATAGGGTAGACATTGCTTATGTAAATAACAACTTGTGCTATTTACACATTTGATGCATAAACCCACCCTTAAACCAGTACGAAACCAAGTAAAAACTCAACTTGAGAACTGCATAAACTCAATTCTGACTATTATGGAAACCAGACATAAATGGACAACAGGGCCACCTAGAAAAGATTTGAAACATAGAATAAAAATGCATTCACTCTATGAAAGCGCAAAATACGCAGCACAGTAGAAGGTGGCATTAAAATATAGAAGAAAAAATAAGGGGGTGAAAATTGTCTTGGGCGATAATGCAAAATGGGCAATAGCAAATCGACAGTCCATTTTACACTTTTCCCGATTTTCTATTGAAGTTAATGGAAAAGAAAATCGGGAAAGTTTAAAACAGGCGATTTGTTATTGCTCGTTTTGCACTACCAGCCGAGACGAATTTCAGCCCCGTACTGTCTAAATGCCCAATATAGCGCCACTATTTTAAAGGTAGGAACAGTATCCAAAAGCTCCAAACTGTGAAATGTTTGATTTTTCTCAATTGCCCTGAACCAACCCAATTGATCATTTGTATTTTGGTCTTTGGTTCCACAAATTAATCGCTACCATACAATACTTGCTTTAAAAATTCAAAGGAAGTAAACAGTGAAAATTAAAGTTTCAATTCATACATAATCTAATGGAAATAAAATATCTCTCCTATTGGAGAAGCATCTCTGTTTGGATATTCAAATTCTGCTCAAAGATTGCAGTTGAAGAGATTCCTTCTCCACTCCACACCAGAAAAAGTTCAAATGCTCGCCCTAATGCTGTAAAAAATTATTAGATACAGGGAGATTGATCTTAATGCTGCAGTTAGCTAAAACACCTATGTGAAAGTGCTGTCATAGTCACCTCAGATTATTGCCTTATATAATCTTCTCGATGTTGGGGTTTGTGTTGCTGGCAAACCTAACCATCACAACATTGGAGGGAAGTATACAGTGGTGTTCCCCAGGGGTCAGAATTAGGACCACTGCTCTTTCTGATATATATTAATGACCTGGACTTGGGTATAAAGGGTATAATTTCAAAGTTTGCAGATTACACGAAACTCGGAAATGTAGTAAACAACATGGAGGATAGTAACAGACTTCAGGAGAACAACAACAGACTGGTGAAATGGGCAGACACATGGCAGATGAAAGTCAATGCAGAGAAGTGTGAAGTGATACATTTTGGTAGGAAGAATGAGGATGGGCAATATAAACTAAATGGTACAATTTTAAAAGGGGTGCAGGAACAGAGAGACCTGGGGGTGTATGTACACAAATCTTTGAAGATGGCAGGACAAGTTGAGAAGGCTGTTAAAAAAGCAAATGGGATTCTGGCCTTTATTAATAGAGGCATAGAGTACAAAAGCAAGGAAGTTATGCTAAACCTTTATAGAATCATAGAATCATAGAAGTTTACAACACGGAAACAGGCCCTTCGGCCCAACATGTCGATGTCGCCTAGTTTATACCACTAAGCTAGTCCCAATTGCCTGCACTTGGCCCATATCCCTCCATACCCATCTTACCCATGTAACTGTCCAAATGCTTTTTAAAAGACAAAATTGTACCCACCTCCACTACTGCCTCTGGCAGCTCATTCCAGACACTCACCACCCTTTGAGTGAAAAAAATTGCCCCTCTGGACCCTTTTGTATCTCTCCCCTCTCACCTTAAATCTATGCCCCCTCGTTATAGACTCCCCTACCTTTGGGAAAAGATTTTGACTATCTACCTTATCTATGCCCCTCATTATTTTATAGACTTCTATAAGATCACCCCTAAACCTCCTACACTCCAGGGAAAAAAGTCTCAGTCTATCCAACCTCTCCCAAAAGTCAAACCATCAAGTCCCGGTAGCATCCTAGTAAATCTTTTCTGCACTCTTTCTAGTTTAATAATATCCTTTCTATAATAAGGTGACCAGAACTGTACACAGTATTCCAAGTGTGGCCTTACTAATGTCTTGTACAACTTCAACAAGACATCCCAACTCCTGTATTCAATGTTCTGACCAATGAAACCAAGCATGCTGAATGCCTTCTTCACCACCCTATCCACCTGTGACTCCACTTTCAAGGAGCTATGAACCTGTACTCCTAGATCTCTTTGTTCTATAACTCTCCCCAATGCCCTACCATTAACGGAGTCGATCCTGGCCCGATTCGATCTACCAAAATGCATCACCTCACATTTATCTAAATTAAACTCCATCTGCCATTCATCGGCCCACTGGCCCAATTTATCAAGATCCCGTTGCAATCCTAGATAACCTTCTTCACTGTCCACAATGCCACCAATCTTGGTGTCATCTGCAAACTTACTAACCATGCCTCCTAAATTCTCATCCAAATCATTAATATAAATAACAAATAACAGCGGACCCAGCACCGATCCCTGAGGCACACCGCTGGTCACAGGCCTCCAGTTTGAAAAACAACCCTCTACAACCACCCTCTGTCTTCTGTCGTCAATCCAATTTTGTATCCAATTGGCTACCTCACCTTGGATCCCATGAGATTTAACCTTATGTAACAACCTACCATGCGGTACCTTGTCAAAGGCTTTGCTAAAGTCCATGTAGACCACGTCTACTGCACAGCCCTCATCTATCTTCTTGGTTACCCCTTCAAAAAACTCAATCAAATTCGTGAGACATGATTTTCCTCTCATAAAACCATGCTGACTGTTCCTAATCAGTCCCTGCCTCTCCAAATGCCTGTAGATCCTGTCTCTCAGAATACCCTCTAACAACTTACCCACTACAGATGTCAGGCTCACCGGTCTGTAGTTCCCAGGCTTTTCCCTGCCGCCCTTCTTAAACAAAGGCACAACATTTGCTACCCTCCAATCTTCAGGCACCTCACCTGTAGTTGTCGATGATTCAAATATCTCTGCTAGGGGACCCGCAATTTCCTCCCTAACCTCCCATAACGTCCTGGGATACATTTCATCAGGTCCCGGAGATTTATCTACCTTGATGCGCGTTAAGACTTCCAGCACCTCCCTCTCTGTAATATGTACACTCCTCAAGACATCACTATTTATGTCCCCAAGTTCCCTAACATCCATGCCTTTCTCAACCGTAAATACCGATGTGAAATATTCATTTAGGATCTCACCCATCTCTTGTGGTTCCGCACATAGATGACCATGTTGATCCTTAAGAGGCCCTACTCTCTCCCTAGTTACTCTTTTGCCCTTTATGTATTTGTAGAAGCTCTTTGGATTCTCCTTTGCCTTATCTGCCAAAGCAATCTCATGACCCCTTTTTGCCCTCCTGATTTCTCTCTGAACTCTACGCCGGCAATCTCTATACTCTTCAAGGGATCCACTTGATCCCAGCTGCCTATGCATGTCATATGCCTCCTCCTTCTTTTTGACTAGGGCCTCAATCTCCCGAGTCATCCAAGGTTCCCTACTTCTACCAGCCTTGCCCTTCACTTTATAAGGAATGTGCTTACCCTGAACACTGGTTAACACACTTTTGAAAGCCTCCCACTTACTAGACATCCCTTTGCCTGCCAACAGACTCTCCCAATCAACTTCTGAAAGTTCCTGTCTAATACCATCAAAATTGGCCTTTCCCCAATTTAGAATTTTAACTTTTGGGCCAGACCTATCATTCTCCATAGCAATCTTAAAACTAATGGAATTATGATCACTGGTCCCAAAGTGATCCCTCACTAACACTTCTGTCACCTGCCCTTCCTTATTTCCCAAGAGGAGGTCAAGTTTTTCCCCCTCTCTATTCGGGCCATCCACATACTGAATGAAAAATTCCTCCTGAATACACTCAACAAATTTCTCTCCATCCAAGCCCCTAATGCTATGGCTGTCCCAGTCAATGTTGGGAAAGTTAAAGTCCCCTACTATTACCATCCTATTTTTCTTGCAGCTGTCTGTAATCTCCTTACATATTTGCTCCTCAATTTCCCGTTGACTATTTGGGGGTCTGTAGTACAATCCTATCAAAGTGATCTCTCCCTTCTTATTTTTCAGTTCTACCCATATAGACTCAGTGGGCAAATCCTCGGATATATCCCCTCTCACTACTGCCGTGATGTTCTCCCTAATCAAGAACGCAACTCCCCCTCCTCTCTTACCGCCTGCTCTATCTTTCCTATAGCATCTGTACCCTGGAACATTGAGCTGCCAGTCCTGCCCCTCCCTTACCCATGTTTCAGTAATAGCTATAACATCCCAGTCCCATGTACCCATCCATGCCCTGAGTTCATCTGCCTTGCCCATCAGACTTCTTGCATTGAAATAAATGCAGTTTAATCTAGACTTCCCTTGGTCTTTGCCCTGCTTTCTCAGACCATCTGTCCGGTCATGTTCTGTACACTCTCCCTTACTGCCTTTTGTTTCTGTCACCACTTTACATCCCACTGACTTCCTGCATCGGTTCCCACCCCCCTGCCACATTAGTTTAAACCCTCCCCAACAGCACTAGCAAACACTCCCCCTAGGACATTGGTTCCAGTCCTGCCCAAATGCAGACCATCCAATTTAAACACAACATCGACGAGGATGGGATAAAGCAGTGGTTAGGCCTCAGCTGGAGTATTGTGTTCAATTCTAGAAAGGATGTCAATGCCTTAGAGAGGGTGCTGAAGAAATTTACTTGAATGATAGGAAGGATGGGGGACTTCAGTTATGTGGAGAGATTGGAGAAACTGAGGTTGTTTTTCTTAGAACAAAGAAGGTTAAGGGGAGATTTGGTGGAGGTGTTCAAAATCATGAATGGTTTTGACAGAGTAAATAAGGAGAAAATGTTTCCAGTGGCGGAAGGGTCGGTAACCAGAGGACACAGATTTAAGGTGATCAGGAAAAGAGCCAGAGACGACATGAGGAAACATTTTTCTACGCAGCGAGTTGTTATGATCTGGAATGCACTGCCTGAAAGGGTGGTGGAAGCAGATTCAATAGGAACTTTCAAAAGGGAGTTGGATAAATACTTGGAGGGAAAAAAATTACAGAGCTATGGGAAAAGAGCTGGGGAATGGGACTAATTGGATAGCTTTTTCAAAGATCCAGCACAGGCACGATGGGCCAAATGGCCTCCTCCTGTGCTGTACCTACTATGATACAGTTTCAAACTTTTAGGCATAGAAATTGGATGGCGCTGGTTTTTAATGTGGAGCCAGGAGGTGCACTCCCGCTCACCCTGGTTCCATAATAGGGTAAGTAAAAAAAAAGCTTGTAACTTATCTTTCAGGTGGCAGCCTCCAGCTACGGTGCATGCTGCGATCGTTTGCAGTCCAATTTGGCAAAGCGGCCTAAAGCAGGGGTTAGGCCCCCAATTTGCACGTGCAATGGACCCAACGCCAGTTTTTGGCATGCGCCCTGCTGCCTACTGAGCAACCGTAACCAATATGGCAGGCGGCGCACTTCCGGTGCGAAATGAGTGCACACGCACCATCCGCCATATTGGACCCTTAGGTGCTCCTTTTATGCCTGTAAACGGGTGCCATGCAATTCAATTACTATGCCTTAGACTATATAGCAATATAGTTTTGCCTTATCAATAATCATGAACGGCTACTGTGATTGGTGAAATATGGTAAGGCTTGTATGAATTAGCTCAACAGGAAAAACTAAAGCAGTCGTGTAATTGCAATAACGAACTTAAAAGCTGGATTTTTAACATGGCAATGATTTGTTTTAGCACTATTGTGCTAAAATTACTGCTCATGGGGTTATGGCAATGATTACCACAACATACACAGACATTCAAGATCATTGCTGTCCAACCAAAGTTCAGGCCCTATTTCAAGACTGCTCCTGAAAAAATAAATTAAACATTGGTTCCCTAAATCACTGACTGGGGAACAGTTTACTGACTAATAGCCTTTTTGCAGCTATTATTTTTCTGGCATGGTGTTTTACTTCTGAGTTTGCACTATTTGAAGTCACGCTGAAAAATTCCAATTGGACTTCAAATGCTGCACACACAAAAGTAAAGACAAATATAAAAGTAAAACACTGCATCAGGGAAATAATGCCTGGGTGAAGAACATTAGTCTTCAAATTGTTCCTCAGACTAATTTAGCCAAACAATGCTTCATTTCTTTCTTCAAGAGTTGAAGGGTGACTCAAATCATCCTTTTTAAATATTCAATACCAATTTTGGGGAAGCAAAATTTCAATCCATCAGGAACATTGGGTTACAACATCTGTGGCCACTTCTAAGCCTTTTAGAACTCAAGGATTCGAATGGAGACTGTATGAACTATACTTTGACAAACTTCAATATCATGTACTTGATGAATATTCCCCAGCCATCAAACTTTATTCCAAAGTATTAGTAAACGATTCAACCTTTACCCTGGAATTTTGACACCTTGATGAAACATCGTGAGCACTAAAATATAATTTGGCATTGGAAGCATTTGGGCCGATTTTTCTGGGCAGGTGCTGTTCACGGGCAATGTGCATGTCGTGTACCAGAAGTGTGCTGTGCTCCAGAAAGAGTTTGAACATCCGGACTTCCTGAAAGTCCTTATTTGAATGGACAGGGCAGACATTGTAAATTCATAGGGAGGAGCTCACCCAGATTACAAGAAGCTTGGGCACAATTCAGGTCTTCGAGTTCTGACGCTGATTAGAGGGGCATGGAGCAAGAAAATGCAGCAGAACAATTATTATTGAAAGACCTTGGGCTCATTTTTAGAGAGCAACTGCAGGTGCGTTGGGGGCGGTGGGGGGGGGGCTCCAAAAATCACGGAAATCCTGTTCGGGTTTGGAAGCCGACTCCAACCCGCCGACTTCCGAGTTTCCCAGGGACCCACTTGCGTGCGCTCAGACGACCCAAAAACGGAAGTCCCGCCGACAAATGACAGATGAAGTAATTGTAATGATTTTTAACTTAACCGGGTGGCTTGCCCACCGCTTCTGATTCACGCCTGGTGAAACCGGATCAGGAAAAAAGAAACTAAATAAATTTCATAAAATACCCTGGAAGGAGGTTAAAACACAAAATGAACTTACCTTTGTCTGATGTCTGATGTCTCCCTCTTCACCCCCACGATGTTCCTCTCTTCATCCCCCCCGATGTCCCCCTCTTCACCCCCCTCTGATGTCCTCCCGATGTCTCCCTTCCACCCCCCACTGACGTCCCCCTCTTCATCTCCCCCAATGTCCTCCCAATCTTCCCCTCTCCCCCCCCGGATCTTCCACTCTCCCCCCCCCCATCCCCCCGCCGGATGATGTCTCGCTCTCTCTTTCTCTCCCCCACCCTCCCACCTTGCGTTGCAGCTCCTGGTGCGAATCCCGGAGAGGGCGTTAATCATCATTAATCAACATGCGATCGCGTTGGAAACGGTAAGTTTTGTTCATGTGGGTTTGCCACGCGCACCTTCATCCCCCCTGCTGTCAACCCGCCACCATTTCAAAATCGACCCCCTTGAGATTCTGGCGAGAAGATAACTGACTATTTTGGCTGCTCCTGGTAGTTTTAAAATGTAAAAAAAATGAAGCTGGCCGAAAGTTTAATATAAAATACTTTCAATGTCTGCCCTTGAACCGATACTTTCTTGCAGTTTTCTGAGTTCAATCTTTCAATGCTGTTTTCCTGCTTCTCTGGCAAGATAGGATGGCGGCAGCACGAAGACGATGACAAACGGCTCTATAGTTTGATGAGGTGAGCATGCAAGTGCTGCTGCAAGCTGTGGAGAGGCTGTACCCCACCTCGGGCAGAAAAGTTTAAAAAACATCTGGATGGAACGCATGGCAGCAGGTAGCAGAACTGAACTCTTGCTGTACCATCTAACACAAGGAGATGTGGTGCCACAGACAGATTATCCAATGTCAATTCAGGCAGCAGCCACATGCAAAATGTGAGGTTGTTAATTGGATAGTCAATCACAGAGAGAGAACGAATAGGATGGGGAAGTATGTATAAGGCTGCAGATCTGAATGAGCAATTCTTCTGCGCACAAATAAAAATGTTTTCCAACACCATTTTGTTTAATACCTTGATTGTGTTATTTCAACAATGTATGTCAGAAAAAATATTCAAACTTCCATTACGTGACCTATTCCACCGTCGTCCAATAGAAATTACTGACAAGCCACAGGTGTGGCTACAGCAACACCACCGTAGCAACATACACTCATTTTAAGAAAGAAAGCACTCACAATTATGGTGCCTTTCACAGCCTCAGGATGTCCCAAAGTGCTTTATAGTCAATGAAGTCATTTTGAAGTGTAGTCACTGTTGTAATGTAGGGAAACGTGGCAGCTAATTTGCACTCAGCAAGGTTCCACAAACAGCAATGAGATAAATGACCAGATAATCTGTTTTGGTGTTGGTTGATGTTGGTTAAGGGATACTTATTAGCCAGGACACCATGGAGAACTCCCTTGCTCTTTTATGTCCATCTAAGAGGGGTTTAACATCTCATCTGAAAGACGGCACTTCCAAAATTGCAGCACTCCCTCACTACTGCATTGAAGTTTCAACCTAGATTTTGTGCTCAAATCTCTGGAGTGGGACTTGAACCCACAACCTTCTGACTCAGAGGCGAGAGTGCTACCATTGAGCCACGGCTGACACTAATTAATAAGTATTATTAACTGTGTTCCACTTTCTGAAATTAAAGACGGGTTAACATTATACTTAAAACTGCTTGCAAGACTCGTGCTAGCTGAATCCAGATTAATGCAGACATCTCGCCCAGCAAGCTGCACCCTCAAGGCAAACCTTCTGGATTCACTAAGATTGGCTAATAGGAAGACCCAATAATAAAACAACTCCTCCTAGTTACTGGTCTCAGTGAATCTTGGCAGGTTTATCTTCAGATTGTGGCTGGCTGCTCAAGACCCATGTGCCGGGAACTTACAATGCTATGAGGGGTCACACATAGCATAAAAGTAGCTCAAATCTATATATGGTATCTTCAGCAAAAAATGCTCTCAGAACATTAAATTTCCCATTACATTACGAACTGTAAATCATCCTCTGTTATCAGTTGTCTAGTTCATCAAGCAGAGTTGCATATAGCCCTTTACTGTATCGCATGTGTCTTTGACTTCTTTGTTTATTACTGTTTATATGCAGTCTAAGAAAAGTACTCTGTTCAATAAAGAACTTGCTTACAGCACAGCTGAAAATGTGAATTTGCTGTAAATTCACAGCTAGTTCACAACACCGATTCATCCTCCACATAAACAGCCTGGAGTTATTTACTTCGAACTGAAGAGCTGAGCATTCAAATTAGAGTTCAGATTTAGGCAACAGTTATATTGCCACTTTTGCATTGATGCAAAAGTGCTCTTGGGCATGTGTTGAAGCAAAGTGGAAGGAATCTACCACAATACCAGTTCCAAAGCGTGCTTCAATAACTTTCTCTGGAAAGTGCACGTGTTAGGGTATCAAATAAGGACAACATTGTACTCAGTAGTGTTCTGTTCAGTCAAATTTCTCCTGACACTCGCTGTTCAGATTCTCAAATTAAGAATCGTTATTTCAATGAGATACCACACAATGTCTGTGGAATGGTACCCAACAAAAGTCAGTGCCTCCAAGAGAAGATGGGAGAAAATTTAAGGGAAAAAATAATCCTAATGATTATATACAAATTTAGAGCATCCAGAACATCTAAACTTCTATGATTCTATGGGTATAGAGGGATATGGGCCAAGTGCAGGCAATTGGGACTAGCTTAGTGGTATAAACTGGGCGACATGGACATGTTGGGCCGAAGGGCCTGTTTCCATGTTGTAAACTTCTATGATTCTATCTTTCTCAACATTTGACAGGTTGTCTCACTCACCTAAGCATAGCCAGCTTAATCCAGGCAGTAGATTCAAATTAAAATTTCATGTAAAAATATAGGCTACCCTCATCTTTCTGTCAAGAATCCAAATCTGAATCAACAAAAAAAGACAACAATGGCAGTAGGATCAGGAACTTCCTAAACTATTCAATCTTACCCATTAAGCTCAATGGTTCAAACTCAGTACAAGATGATGGATTAGGTTTAGTTATGGTTGAAACAAATCCAAAAGCAGACCAGGGACCAGCTCCTAAAGCACTAGTGATTATGTAAGGCCTGTCTTGAATGAGAGTGTCCAAATCCATGTCTGGAATTTAGAACTCAAGCTCCTTCGCCAACATTGTGTGGTAAAGTTTAACCTTTTTTTTTCAGTTGCTTCAACTGTGCACAGAAAAGCAGACACTGTATTTAGCTTGTCCAATCAATCATGTAGTTTGAAAGCAGCAAATCCAGAAGCATCCATATCTGGCCATTCAAGTAAGTATTGTACGTGCAACAGTTGGGAGAAGCTTTTGAATAAAATCTAATGACCTGATGAAGGAGTGTCCCAAAATAGCACAGAACACATTTCCTTCAGTCTTACAATATTTTTTGAACCTGCCCATTTACGTAAAGACAAAGTTATAGACATATTGGGCTCAATTTTAAAAGGCCAGCAGGAAGAGTCCAGGGGGGTGATTTGTGGGCGCCAAACTCGAAAGGGAAGTTAAAGGCCAGTTAAAGCCTCTTCCGGGTTTCGCGCCTGGCAGCCAGCCTGCCGACAGGAGCGGGGGGGGTGGGGGGGTTAGAGAAAGAGAGAGAGAGAGAGACCTCATCGGTCATTGGGAGAGAGATGGGGGTGGGGGGGAAGACAAGGATCGGAGTGGGAGGGGTGCAAGTGACATCGGACATCGGAGGGGGGTGCAAGTGACATCGGACATCGGAGGGGGGTGCAAGTGACATTGGACATCGGAGGGGGGGTGCAAGTGACATCAGACGTCGAAGTGGGGGTGCAGGTGACCGCGGATGTCGGAGGGGGTGCAAGTGACATCAGACGTCGGAGGGGGGTGCAAGTGACCGCGGACATCGGAGGGGGGTGCAAGTGACATCATTTGTAAGGTATGTTTATTTATTTTTTTAGAATGTGAAATGTAATTTTATTTAATTTATTTAGTCTATTTTTCACCAATCCGGCCCTTCACGCCAGGCGTGAATCGGAAGCCGGGGGAAAAGCAGCCTGGGTAAGATCAAAATCTTTTTAATTTAAAAAATAAACTAGCTTACTAGCTGGTTTAAATATCGTCCCACTGGCTTCCAGGTTCGGGAACGGCGCGCGCACCCAGATGACTCTGGGTCGTGCACGTACTTATAGAATCATAGAATCATAGAATCATAGAAGTTACAACATGGAAACAGGCCCTTCGGCCCAACATGTCCATGTCGCCCAGTTTATACCACTAAGCTAGTCCCAATTGCCTGCACTTGGCCCATATCCCTCGATACCCATCTTCCCCATGTAACTGTCCAAATGCTTTTTAAAAGACAAAATTGTACCCGCCTCTACTACTGCCTCTGGCAGCTCGTTCCAGACACTCACCACCCTTTGAGTGAAAAAATTGCCCCTCTGGATCCTTTTGTATCTCTCCCCTCTCACCTTAAATCTGTGCCCCCTCGTTATAGACTCCCCTACCTTTGGGAAAAGATTTTGACTATCGACCTTATCTATGCCCCTCATTATTTTATAGACTTCTATAAGATCACCCCTTAACCTCCTACTCTCCAGGGAATAAAGTCCCAGTCTGTCTAACCTCTCCCTGTAAGTCAAACCATCAAGTCCCGGTAGCATCCTAGTAAATCTTTTCTGCACTCTTTCTAGTTTAATAATATCCTTTCTATAATAGGGTGACCAGAACTGTACACAGTACTCCAAGTGTGGCCTCACCAATGCCCTGTACAACTTCAACAAGACATCCCAACTCCTGCATTCAATGTTCTGACCAATGAAACCAAGCATGCTGAATGCCTTCTTCACCACCCTATCCACCTGTGACTCCACTTTCAAGGAGCTATGAATCTGTACTCCTAGATCTCTTTGTTCTATAACTCTCCCCAACGCCCTACCATTAACGGAGTAGGTCCTGGCCCGATTCGATCTACCAAAATGCATCACCTCACATTTATCTAAATTAAACTCCATCTGCCATTCATCGGCCCACTGGCCCAATTTATCAAGATCCCGTTGCAATCCTAGATAACCTTCTTCACTGTCCACAATGCCACCAATCTTGGTGTCATCTGCAAACTTACTAACCATGCCTCCTAAATTCTCATCCAAATCATTAATATAAATAACAAATAACAGCGGACCCAGCACCGATCCCTGAGGCACACCGCTGGACACAGGCATCCAGTTTGAAAAACAACCCTCGACAACCACCCTCTGTCTTCTGTCGTCAAGCCAATTTTGTATCCAATTGGCTACCTCACCTTGGATCCCATGAGATTTAACCTTATGTAACAACCTACCATGCGGTACCTTGTCAAATGCTTTGCTGAAGTCCATGTAGACCACGTCTACTGCACAGCCCTCATCTATCTTCTTGGTTACCCCTTCAAAAAACTCAATCAAATTCGTGAGACATGATTTTCCTCTCACAAAACCATGCTGACTGTTCCTAATTAGTCCCTGCCTCTCCAAATGCCTGTAGATTCTGTCCCTCAGAATACCCTCTAACAACTTACCCACTACAGATGTCAGGCTCACTGGTCTGTAGTTCCCAGGCTTTTCCCTGCCGCCCTTCTTAAACAAAGGCACAACATTTGCTACCCTCCAATCTTCAGGCACCTCACCTGTAGCGGGTTGGAGCCGGGAGTCCTGCCCACTCCAGAAGATGCCAATTTTCTTTGCCCCTCCGCCCCCCCAACGCACCCGGACTTTGGATTTAAATTGAGCCCACTGACTCACTATTGAAATTAGTAATACATAGCGTTCCATATGGTTAGCCATCAAAGATACATAGTGGGCTCAATTTTAAAAGCCAAGTCAGGGTGCATTGGGGGCGGGGGAGGGGGAGGCAAAGAAAATCGGAGAAATCCGGAGCGGGAACGAATCCCGGCTCCAACCCACCGACTTCCGCGTTTGACCCAGAATCATCTGGGTGCGCATACCGTTCCCGATCCCGGAAGACCCGTCGGCAATTAAAGCCAGCAGGACGATATTTAACGCAGCAAATTTTTGCCTTTCGGGCAGTTAAAACGATTTTGACCTTATCTGAGCTGCTTTTCCAAGGCTTCCGATTCACGCCTGGCGTGAAGGGACGGATCAGTGAAAAATAGACTAACTAAATTAAATAAAATTACATTTCACATTGTAAAAAAAAAATAAACATACCTTACAAAGATGTCACCTGCATCCCCCCTTCCAATATCCGATATTACTTGCACCCACTCCGATGTCCGATGTCTCCCCCCCAACCCTGATCTTTGTCTCCCCCCAATCTCTCTCCCAACGGCCGATCAGGTGTCTCTCTCCCTCTTTCTCCCCTCCCCCCGCTTTAGATGCGGAGCGCATGTCGGCAGCCAGCCGGTTAATCAGGCTGGCTGCTGGGCGCCAAACCCGGAAGAGACTTTAATTAGCCTCAATTACAGCCTGCCTACTTCCCTTCCGGTTTGGCGTCCACAAATGATCCCCCTCGCACCCTTCCCGTCGGCCTTTTAAAATTGAGCCCAGTGCATCTTCAGTAAGTCTGACTATCTGAATAAGATGTCAGAATGTTCAATGGTTTGGAACTTGATTTCTGAAAAAACTGTGACACCTCACTGAGTAGCCTGTCCTTTCATCAGTATGCTGCATCATTTCACTATATCACTAATTGCCATGAAACATAGGGTGCCTTTCCATAACTTCAAGGCACCATACAGCTATACAAGCGACTAATCGCTATTTCTGCCATTGGTGGGATAATTGATGCCGTCTCCTACTTACAGAACCATTCATTTTTTTTTAATGCAGGTTCAAAACTGCAAGGGTAACAGACAGGTACCAAAGATTGTCTGCAATAAGGCTGTCAGTGTCGCAATTTATTGAAGCCAACTATTTGATCCACCTCCACCCTCCTGGCCAAATAGTAAATTATTCTACTCGTTAATAACATGGGTTTAGACAAGTGGCTGCTGACTCACTCCTCAGTCTTTATGAGCAATTTTTACTGCATTTGCAGCATATATCCACATTAAGTACATCCATCATAAAGTACACTCATAATAGAAGTAACAATACCAAGGGCGAGGTCATTCTTTTCAATGCACTTTCATTCTTTGGTGCATTTTATAATTGTGAACGTTGCTTTGCTGCTTCTGATTCCTTTTGATCAGAATGGTCGGAGCTCACGTTTGCATTTAGGCACCCGAGTTGCAATGACATATTTTTCCAATACTGGTGCACTCCAGTGCTGACCCTGCCAGGGTACGTGGTCAGTGGGAAGGCACCTCACCAGTCTGGGGCCAACGGGTGCTCATGCCACTACAGACACATCTTTGGCTTCTGCCTGCCTTGCACTGCCTTAAAATCCAGTGCCCTCCAGCTATCCTGTGTAAGGGAGCCATTACTAAAATTTTAAAGTAAATTTTCCCCATTTTCAGTAACCAAGCCACTTCCCTAGTCTGGACCTCCTGGTGGGGCCTACTACTGCCTATCTGGAGATTGGTACTCTTCACCTGATCTGGGGTATAAGCCTCCAGTCTTACACCAGGTCCCTAATGGGCTGGGGAAGCAGGCACTCCCAATGTAGGAAGTCCTGACTCATGGTCCCACCCTTCTGTGATCTCTAGCCTTGCAATGAGCAGGCAGAGGCTCCACCTTTACAAGGCCAAGTGGAATTTCCCAACTAAGGTTGGAACCGAGCTGTTCCGCAAGACTCTTACAGAGTTACAGTAGGAGTCTAGCGGAACAGCTGAGGAAATTTAGCCAATTGCACGATTGTCATCTCTTCCCAAATTATTTAATCTCTTGAAGGATGTGAGTGGCCCCCCCAAAAAAAACAAACCTAAAAAATGAAAATTTGACTCGCAGAAGTAATTGAACAAAACTTGAGGTATCAATCTTATGTTCTAGTTAATATTACTGAAGCCTGACTATATTCCACTGGTAAACAGTGTAATCATCAGAATACCCAAAACAGATCCTGCAAAACTCCATGAGTCAGTTGCCCATACACAAAGAGGCAGATCTTGACTTTGTGCGATGGTGTAAACCGAGAGATAGCAAATCTCCCGATTTTTATTTCCACTGAAGTCAGTGGAAATGAAAATTGGGAAAGCTATGCAACAGGCTGCCGACTCGCTATCACCCGTTTTACACTACCGCACAAACTCAAGATCTATCCCAAAGCCTTTTCCATTTATCATCTATTTCTGCTGTCTCTTGCCAAGCCATTCAGCTTGTTAATTGGCCATTAATTCCATGAGCCTCAATCTTCTTTAAAAGCCTTTGATGCAGACCTTTATCAAATAGCTTTGGTAAATGCAACGTAATTAGATCTTTTGGATTGTCCCTATCTTCTACTTTTTGATCACTTGTATTTTTTAAAAAATCCTATTAGGCTTTAGAATATTCTACCAAATTGGTCTTCATCTTATTTTTCTCATTAGAATATATTTCCTTCCCATGTCCCTTAAAGGACACTTTAAATTTTCGATTTCCTTGGGGGCAATTTTAACTTCAGATTGGTTGCGTCCACTGTCCCCTCGATGTTGCCGTCAGGAGGCCCTGAGCCAATGTGAGGCATGGCCTAATATGCATATCTCCGGCGGCCATCTGCAACTCATCGGTTGTGGGAAGGTGGGAAATCGGCCAGCTCCCACTGAGCTGACAGATAGTCGCAGCTTGGGAAGGTTGGGGGGGGAATTGGTGGGGAGGGATCATAAACAGACTGGAAATAGCAAGTCTGATGGGACAAACATTCCATATCTTAGTGCTCCTGGCCCCACCAAAAAAAATTCAACATTCCCTGGCCCGATTTTTGAGACGACTCCAGCAGTCCTTTTAAGAACCACTGGTTAAGCCACTCGCTATCTGGTACAAATAGGTGGACCGTTCGCATTTGCACCTCAAAATTACAATTGGGGTCATATGAACATCATGGGAACTCGGTTTGCGTATTGAGAATGATAAGATGAAGACCAATGTGGTGGAATATTCTAAAGCCTAATGAGAATTATTTTTAAAAAATACAAGGGATCAAAAAGTAAAAGGCAAGGACAATCTAATACATCTAATTGCGTTGCATTTTCAAAAGCTATTTGATAAAGGTCTGCAACTGAGGCTTTTAAAGAAGGTTAAGAATCGTGGAATTAATGGCCAATTAACAAGCTGAATGGTATTACAAGTGGCCTCCCGCCTGAGCCCTGGCTGCCAATCTCAGGACCCTGCTCAAGATGACAGCGGCCGAAACGCCTGCAGAAATAGGGTGGCAATGACCGGACGCCATTTTCGGGCTGCTGCCGCCCAGTTTCCGCCAGGTGGAGCAAGTTAAAATTGGCCAGCTTGTCTTTTATTTTTCAGTTTTGTTTCCCATCCCACTGAAAACAAAAGTAATGGAATGAAAGATAAAACCACTGAAGTTTAGATGCTTTTACTGGTAGAAGGGTTGGAAGAGTAGATTTTACTTTGTGTTGGGAGAAGCACAGTGATCCAGGACTTGAGAGTAATGAAGTACTTAAGTTATATGTGTCCTACAATACAACAGTGACAATGCTGTAAAGGGCTGTGGGACATCCTGAAGTTGTAAAAGGCTCTGTATAAATCCAAATTCTTTCTTTTCTAATCAGGAAAATTGAAGGTTTGCCCAGGATTATACTGATCCATTACTATTATTCAGCCACTAGATGGAACTTAACATTACTTAAATGTTACAGCTCCCTCAACTGGCAGAAGCTATATCATCACACCCTAAGTGTTTACCTTTTATATTCAGTACAGGAGGAGTGTGTTTAGCAAAATACCAAATCAACAGATTAATCATTGCTGTCGAGCATTGGCCAATATCAGTTCTGTTTCTCAAAGGCATTGTTTAAATGTTTCTCATTTATGAGTGAATATGAAGCCACTAGAAAGGCTGGCACTAATAAAATATATAATGAAGTAGATTAAAAAATTAAATTTGCAATTCTTTGAATTTCAGAAACAGTTCACATTTCTGCTTGAGGATCCCAACACCATTAATCTTTCACTGGTAAATGCATGATATTTACTGCTTTAGGTCTGAAATTATTAAACAGCTCTAATATGCCTCACTGAATCTATGAAGTTTTCTGTGATGGACAAATTGAATTTATCCTGCTGCCTGAGGGAACGCACCTTTCGGGGACACAATCTCTTTTTAGACCTGGGACTTTCTTCTCAGGAAGTCTGAGCATTGCAGGTAAATTGCCATTTCCCACATTTTCAGTCATCACATGCATATTTGCACAACCTACAACTGTATTAGAGACATTTCCATCCATTAAACTTGTTAAGTGGCTATTTTAAGTGTGGAAAGAGCATAATTACAGGTATAGAGTGATTATTTGGTTTTTCACTGTAGCTAATAAATTCATATTGCACTAAGTCACATGTGGCAAAATCACATGCACCCAACATTTTTATTTAGACCCATTAAATTCAGAGGAAGGTAATCCTTTAATTGCAAAAAGAGAATAAGTCTCTGAAATGGGCAGTATTTCATTTCCCAGCATCTAAATCTCTCACCTTGACAAGCACAAAATTTACTAAGAAAAAATGTCTCATCATGATAGCTCGTGAATTGCTGTCTAATGCCTGCGGTTGCTGCCATGTTATTAAAATTGTTGTTGATCTTTAGTACCTGGTTTCTGACAGCCTCAATGCAGTTGCAACTATATTTCCTGCTATCAGTGGCCAACGTGCATTTAAGTTCCTGGTGGTCTTCTGGTGAATGTACAGCTGAATTTCCTTTGGTCTAGTTCTGAGTATACGCCAATATTCTTTGGTGGTTTAGTGACGAGATTACATTTATATTCACTGTTTGTTTAGTGGTCAATATAGATCAGACTATTGGCAGCCTAATATAGGGGAGGAGAAAAGATGCTTCATTGAATGGTCCAGATTTTGCTGTAGCAGGGCATTTGCCGTTAGTTGGACTTGTCCTTGCACATTTAGGGTTTTGAATTTTTTGCGTGGCGAGTTGCTGGAAGTGTGAACTGATAACGTCACAGCAAGGGAAACGGGGCATCTGAGAGCTGAGCGAACAGGGCAAGCAACAGCGTACCTCTTTAACCAATCAGATTGAACGATTGAGAAATAAACAGCGCTAGGACTGAGAAGGAAGTGTAAATTAGAGTGGGTGAATTTAATGTCAAATCAGATACAGAAAGACAACAAGAGGGAAGGAAAGATTGGATTAAGAGAAAGAGAATAAAGAGACAGAAAGGAAAAAAATATATAAAAATTATAAATTTGACATTTTTAAAATCTCCAACAACAATTAATACCTGAAGGAATGAGATTCCACACTTGTAATAGTTAATTTTCAGTGCCAGAGGGTTTGATTGGCAGTAATTTACAATTAACACATCGTTAAAAGTTTACTTCCGCTTGAAATGATCAGATTTAACTTTCTGTGGTGAGTTTAGTTCATATTTACCATGCAAATACAGCAACTTCACACCATTCATTGCATTTCA
Organism: Heptranchias perlo; assembly: GCF_035084215.1. Taxonomy (NCBI): domain Eukaryota; kingdom Metazoa; phylum Chordata; class Chondrichthyes; order Hexanchiformes; family Hexanchidae; genus Heptranchias; species Heptranchias perlo. The sequence goes on from NC_090336.1 coordinate 43,019,406, forward strand.
ATGATGAGTCAGACCGCAAATGCTATTTTGGGAAGTTAATAGTGGAGCGGTGCATTTCGGACAGCAACTTTTGGGTATTGGCATTTAACCGCGCATTTGGCCCTCGCCTAAAGTTGCTGTATCATTTACGCTTAAATAACGGCGAACGCCATTAGCCTCAACGTTATTTTGACAGCAAAATCTGGCCCAATGTGTATTACAAATAATCCTGAAAAACAAACGAACAGCTTCTTTTGAAGGTCATCACAAAATTCCAACCAAACCCAGGCTGACATCGCAACACAATGTATCATGGCGCCAAACAATTTGCTTGGGCATCCAAATTATACAAAGGCAACAGGGCATACGAGAGAGAACTCCTGGAGGAATAAAGGAATTTTCTAGGTTAAAAAGGACAGAAGTGCAAAGAGGATTCCAAGGATGAGTATAATTAAAGATGTTAAGCATTATATTAAATGTTTTTCCAATATCGTAACAGTAAAATATTAGAGAGGAAATTAGAATTCCAAAAAAAGTGAGATATTTGAAATATTAAATGATTATCTAAAGTATTCACTAGAGAGGATTATATGAACTTGCTATTATTTTTTTAAAAACACCTTAGTATCCAAGAGGATTCTGAAGTCAGTGTGGTAGAGATACTTGATAAATTAGAGGGACGTCCGACTAACAAATCCACTGGGGAAAACAGTATCTAACCTAAGGTGCTGAAGGAATCCAAGAAAGAGATTTTGGAGCATTGGTTATTTTGATGGAGGAATCACAAGCACTTGTGAAGTTCTATAAGACTGAAATATAGGTATGGAAAGAGGGCACTATGTTTTCTGATCATAAAACCTATGGTGGTCAATCATTTTAAATGAGTACAGTTAGCATTAAGATCAGAAACCTAAGCCAGGGTGTCAAAACTAATTCAGGCAAGACAGGCCCATTAATCTAACATCAAGAACAGTTAAAGTAATAATCTTTTCTAATCTATTGCACTAGAAAGTGCCCCAAAACCAGTTGTAATTCAGAAGAAAATCCACATCATTAAGTTCCATCCCCTGCTCACCATGAAAAAAAGTCAAGTGCTGCTGTTAATATCTATGTGACCCTCAATCCTCCTTCTCAACGGGTATCAATTTAACTCCTATTCGAATGTATAATTTAACCCCAACTCAGCATCTTTGAAATTCTGTTCCATTTGCTCAATATTCTACGAGGAAATGTTGCATCATCTCAGTATTGTCGGATGGTGATGAATCTCTGGCATCAACTGAGTCCTCGATACAATCATACAATCAGTGCCAATGTGTGTGTTCAACATTGCCTGAGTAGGCCTGGCTGGATATCTTAAGCTCATTATGCTTGTCTATCTTGTTCTGAATAACGGGAGAAACATAATGCAGCCATTTCTTATAGATGTGATTCACAAATTTGAGGCAAGTTTGATTAGTAGCAATATCATGTTTCCACAATGAGCATTTTATACAATTATCATGTCAGCGATTCTGAATGGGCTGCTGCATTTTACACAATATTTAAAGACATTGGTGCAGATAGGGGCCTATCAACTCGGTTCTTACCAATTTGGGCCTCAGCTCTGTGGACTTAATTAAGCGAGATGTATTGCATGTGCACTTGATATCGGGCAGGCAAAAACCCAACTGGCATAGATTTCTCAGTAGCTTGATGTGGACGCTTTAAGAATGATGATCGGTTTCCACACACATATCAGACGGCTGATCGAAAAATATGCTGCTACAGACATGCTGATTTAACTGTGGAGCACTTGGCTTGTTTGATGCAGGGCAGATGTGACACATACTGTGCTATGGTTGTACTGCAAGCCCTTTGGGAAAGAAAATTCTAATTTCTGCCTCTGCTCCTTGTATGCTAACACTCTTATTTCTATCGCTTTATTGGATTTCTTGGTAGAAGGTTTGACTATATCATAAACATAGCAGGAATATTTCTTTGGATGTCTATTTCCAGCAAAATCATAAATCCGTTCTTTCAGGATGCTTCGGCAATTTCAATATAAATAGCAAACATAAGAAATCTTCCTGCTGGCTTTATGATGTTACTAACACATAGCAACCAGAGGAAGCTTTCCCTCTTATGGTTATTAGTGGGGCATAACTTTGGTCACTGGTGTTCCCTGACAACTAACAAGCACAGATTCGCTTTGTTTCATATACTTATTCTAGAAAGAACAGCCTAGTATGATATCTTCCTTGCCCTTTACCTCCAGCTTAGACTCCTGGGGAATCTGAAAAAGAAAAGAAAAGCCTGCACAGACCAGTTTACATAACAGAATACTTGATTTTCTGTCTAATCTAACTTACTCTTATAGAAAGACTGAAATCATTGCCTCAAATGAAGGGTCTGATGCAAGGAGCAAAGAACCTTTATCTGGGGAAAACAAAACTGGCCCAATGCTGCAGGTCCAATGGCTTTACATGGATTAGGAGTAGGAAACCACAGGTGGCACCATCTATCTTCAATGTCAGGAAGACAACTTTTTGTCAATGCACATACGGTTTCCTCAGAAACGTTCAAGCTAAGCTATATTCCTACAGTTTTTGGTTAATGTAGAATAATGAATAATTATTGGTTTTGGATATTTCAAAGATGAGATTTTGATGTAAGCATTTTAATCTACTCAATCCTAGCTACAAATACTGTTCAAACAGCCTTTTTTAAGTTAAGCGGTATTTAATTGCTCTGCTCACACTCCTTATACTGTGCAAAATAAAATACAATGGCAATGACATTATTAATCTAAATTGATGAAGAAGTCGCAAATAACCGCTGGAAATTCTACGTCTAGTATATATTATAATATAAACGACAGGACTGGCTCCCCGATAGCTCAGTGGATTAAATCACTGCACGCTGTGTTACTAAGCCGTACAAACCAGAACATCCTGGGTTTAATCCCTCCATCAGTGTTGAGTGACCCTGGGCAGATGTAGGGGTGCCACAACTAGGCCGTGAATCTGGGATGAGAAGGAGGGAGAAATTTAGTCATGGTTGTTGCTCCTTTTCACGATCCAGTGACTTCTACTGGAAAGGTGGGTATACCGACATTGGGAGGAGAGGATCTGGATTGGCAGTAATGCCCCTGTGGTCGAGTATCATGCTGATATTCAGTATTTAGGCTCACATTTGAAAAATGGCCATTTGGTGTGAGATATGAGAGCGCTGCTGGTGCTTGTGAACCATAGCTCAACAGGTCACTGCTTCCAGGACAAGAAAAAAAAGGAGTGGAGAGGACCTTTACCACAGGTCAGACAAAGAGGACTTAGTAGCTCACCAGTCTCATCTGGAAATGCGGGGTTGGGGGGAGGGAGGGGGTGTGCGGCTGGAGAAAGAGAGAACACTTTCCTGTAACTGTTTGAAGGGTCTCCTCCTTCATTATTTTCAGAAACAATACCTTCTCTAACAGTAAGGGCTGCCAGTCATTGCTTTAGAACCAACATCTTGCCAGTAACGCTGCAAAAATTAATATCCAAAGTAGCAGCAGCAGGGTAAATGGCTAGCTTTAATTGTACAGGAAAATTGCTGTTGTCAGGAAGTGACACCAGTATGGGGAAACTAGGTGATAGGTGACAGTCTTAAACGTGGAACACTTATTATCACGGTTTTAAAAATCAATCTGTCAGATCAGCCTTTTGCACTCTACTGTGCGAAATCCTTGATCAATTGCTCCTCAGTCATCTGAATACAGCACCTCAGGCACCTGTTCAGAAACCAGTGTAGTGAAAAACAGGCTCGAGGAGAACAATGAAAATAAACATGAATTTTTGTTGTAATCATTTGTAACTCGGTATACCAGCAAACGACATTGGTTGGCCGTTAATTAATTCCTGTCACAAAATCCGTAATCAACGTATAACTGAATTGTGCATTTATCAATAAAGATGTATCCTTTCGTTTGGTTGCATTTTCACATTATCTGTGATCAAATTATCATAGTAGTAAAGTTTCTCCTTTCCAGTTTTATTGTGATGTTCATGGTACAATGATTGTGTACCTATTCACAGAATGATTACAGTGAAAAGCTTATGTTCATAGCTGTATCATCATTTTGAGGATGCCATCATACTTATAAACTGGTATTTAAAAAAGTGGGGTACATGCAGGCTTCCCCTTTAGGGTATGTTACTTTGTTAATTTTATCCTGCCTCTTTTCTGATCTCCCCAGGACACAAATCTTCTGGGGCTGAGAGAACAGACTGCTTCTACTGTGCTATTTATGTTGTTCTCCATTGTTTGAGGTTAAACATCCCTTTCCCCCCACGGAAAATCCCTTGACCTCTGCTCTGAACCTCCTTCAGTAACGTGGGTGAGATTAGTATTTCAGAGAAGTTGGCGGGGGCGGGGGGTGGGGAGCGGTGTTATTGTGGTGTGGGGGAGAACCTGTGTCAAAAAGTGAGTCTCAATGTGCTGCAATTTAAGCTGCATGCTAATTGTGTGCAATCGAGGGAAAGTAACCAGCTAAACTCCATTCCATGTTTTGTGAGAGTCAAGTTTGGCAATTGATAGATGAAGGAACTGTTTAGCAATGGTGTGAACTCAAAGCAAAAAGATGTGGAAGAAGGTTGAACAAACAGGATGCACAGCATATGTAACAGTTTTGAACAGAAGCATATCCCATGTCACTTACTGATTACCACACTGTCCCATCACTCACATGACTTCGTGTTCATCATGATTCTCAATGACTCCAGGCCGCACTGTAAATGCACTACACTATGCGGATCAAGAGATGTCAGTGCTCAAAAATGGAACACTTTCCCGCTTTAAATTTTAGTGTTAGTATCAAACACTCCTGGTTCAGATGTAGTATAGACAATTAGTTATCTTTCCTCTATTCGTCACAAATATGCCTCAATCCCCCAATGACAGAAGAGCACCCTTTACTGAGTATTAAAATAGTATTTCAACATTCTTGAGACACGCCCAACTAACAAAGTTGTTTCTTTAATGACATTCTTATATTCCATGTTGTTCGAGTTCTGCTTATTTAATACCTTTGCCCCTTTTATTGAGGCTGGGAGAATGTTTTCAATGTGAATGTAGATTAAGCATCAAACCTACGCAGCTAAAAGGAAAACAGTCCACACTCTCAGAGTCAGTCACTCACTTGGTTGCTCATTCACTTTTTTTCCATTCGTTCATGGGATGTGGGCGTCGCTGGCGAGGCCGGCATTTATTGCCCATCCCTAATTGCCCTCGAGAAGATGGTGGTGAGCCGCCTTCTTGAACCGTTGCAGTCCGTATGGTGAACGTTCTCCTACAGTGCTGTTAGGAAGGGAGTTCCAGGATTTTGACCCAGCGACGATGAAGGAACGGCGATATATTTCCAAGTCGGGATGGTGTGTGACTTGGAGGGGAACGTGCAGGTGGTGTTGTTCCCATGTGCCTGCTGCTCTTGTCCTTCTAGATAGTAGAGGTCGCGGGTTTGGGAGGTGCTGTCAAAGGAGCCTAGGCGAGTTGCTGCAGTGCATCCTGTGGATGGTACACACTGCAGCCATTGTGCGCTGGTGGTGAAGGGAGTGAATGTTTAGGGTGGTGGATGGGGTGCCAATCAAGCGGGCTACTTTGTCCTGGATGGTGTCGAGCTTCTTGAGTGTTGTTGGAGCTGCACTCATCCAGGCAAGTGGAGAGTATTCCATCACACTCCTGAATTGTGCCTTGCAGATGGTGGAAAGGCTTTGGGGAGTCAGGAGGTGAGTCACTCACCGCAGAATACCCAGCTTCTGACCCGCTCTTGTAGCCACAGTATTTATATGGCTGGTCCAGTTAAGTTTCTGGTCAATGGTGACCCCCAGGACGTTGACGATGGGGGATTTGGCGATTCATTTGCTTAGCAACAACCCCGTTCACTTATCCACTCACTCATTCAGTCATCTATAAAAAATTACGAAAAAACAATTCTAAATCTGTCTGTTAACAGTGTTGTTGTTTTCCTGTTACATTGGAAAGATTAATCACCACACAACACATCACCAACTCATGGTCAAAGTTCATTTTCACAATACCTTACGAAGCTACTTAGGCTGGGATTCCATCCTCAGGTCACCTTCAAACTTAAGTTATTTCAAAGTGAGACTTTGTTAATGTTTTGCATCGGTTACCTGCAGCAATCAAAGTGAACTTCAAATTTACAGGTTTGGGACTATCGAGTATTAGTAAGACTAAAGGATTTGAATATAAAACTGGCAAGGCAAGCCTGAAACCTGTAGCACTATGACCATCTTCTACACAGATGGTTACAAACAAATCAAAGTATATCAGAGTTTAACTTTGTTATGTTAATGTGCTATTTAGGATTCAGATAAATATATTATCACCAAGGACGTGTGGCAATGAGACTCACTTAGGATACACTGGTCCCACCACTAACGCACTGGGGGTGAAATTGGGCCATGTAGCGCCCATTCTTTCGGTGCTACATGGACAACTAAGCCTCTTGGTAAAGCGGTATGCGCACACGCGCCTAACGACCGCTGACAGCATGCAGAGTAGGAGAATATGATGCAAATCAGTGTGCAACGCTGATTTGAGGGCAATGCTGCTATTTTGGAACTCCACACTCCGGTCAACGCACAGCTGAACATGAATTAAATGGCATGAAGGACCCCGCCCCACTGCTATTTAAAGGGTTGAAGTAATTACAGGTTAGTTACTGCATTATTCTTCTGGCTGCTAGTGCATGTGTATGTGTTTTTGGAAGTTTCCTCTACTTGGGTAAAGTTTCAATACTCTACAGGGAGAGTGGTCTGGCTGGTTTTGCTGTACTCTGTGTCATTTAAAATATTGTGCCGAAATGAGTTGCTTCCAGACATAATTAGCATGGTACGGCTTCCTCTGGGAATTGAATATGACTGGGAGAATGAAGAGAGGCCACACAGAGTAGGACAACCTGCTAGAAAAGGGGGGAGGAGGAGGAGAAGGGCACTCAGCAGGAGGCTATATCCATAGAGGGTCTTCAGGGACCAATTCTCTAACCTCAACTTCAGCAACGACCAGAGCATCAGACGGCTGCGGTTCACTAAAGGTGTTGTGACTGAAATTTGTCAACTGTGACAGTCTCAACTCCAGCCTTAAAGCAGGGCAAGGACAGCATTACCTGTGGCTATCAAGGTGACCGTGGCTCTGAATTTTTATGGCTCTGGCTCGTTTCAGGTTGCTGCTGCTAGAGAAAAAGCAACATCTCACGGTTTGCAGTGGACTGCAGTATAAGGGAGGTCACTGAGGCTCTCTATACAATGAGAAACACATTCATCTCATTCCCTCTTGCCAGAGACAAACAGGAGGAGTGAGTACAAGGTTTTTCTCAGATTGCAGGGATCCCCATAGTTCAGGGTGCCATTGACTGCATGCACATTGCCTTACATGCTCCACATCTGAACTCGGGCATATTCATGAACAGAACGGGATTCCACTCCCTCAATGTGCAGTTGGTGTGAGACCACACACAGCGCATTATGTAGGTCACTGCCCACTATCCTGACAGCAGTCATGATTCTTTCATTCAGCGGCAGTCCTCTGTTCCACCTCTATTTCAACCAGCATGGCATGTCAAAGGCTGGCTACTGGGCGACAAGGGTTATCCCCTCTTGACATGGCTCATGACTCCGGTCAGGAACCCACGCACATATGCACAGCAGGCCTATGACGAGAGTCATTCGGCCACAAGGAACATCATAGAACACACCATCAGCATCCTCAAGCAACTTTTCCGCTGCCTGGGCCTCTCTGGAGGAGCCCAGTAGTATTCAGCTGAGCGGATATCAAGATTTGTCGTTGTATGCTGCATGCTGCACAACCTGGCCATTATGAGGGAACAGCCCTTGCCACTGCTCATCTGGCAAAAACCTGAGGGGCATAAGCAAGAGGAGGAGGAGGAAGAGGAAGAGGAGGAGGAGGAGGAGGAGGAAGAGGAGGAGGAGGAAGAGGAAGAGGAGGAAGAGGCAGAGGAGGAGGAAGTGCAACAAGAAGTGAAGGAAGAGGAAGGGAGGCTACAACGTAGACAGGCCCTGTCTGCCAGGGCTCCACATGATCAGATTATTAATGAGCGATACCAGTAACCTCAACTACACCTCCCCATTCACCAACAGTCCCATACTCCTTACCTTTCCTCTCTCTCATGACCATCAAATTGTCCTCTTTATGATTACACATTGGTTCCTCCCTCAACTCATCACAGAAATAAAAAAACACCAAATGCAAATTCAAATCCACAGTTATAAATTAACACATGAAATTGTGCAAACAAAATGAAACTATTCAACCTTGTGCATTCCCTTAGTGGCTGCCTTTCATGTGAGTTTACCTTCCCTAGTGCTGTTACGAGGTGCTTCCCCAGTGGTTGGAGCATGGGAGGTGGAAGGCTGCTGACTTCAATTGAGGAGAATGTAGGTGGCCTTGGAGGATGACCTCGAACAGCTCTGGACCTAGTGGGCCCAGTTTCAGACTGCACCACCTCGGCATGGGCTGCAGCAGTCTGGGCTGGCTGGCCGACAGGCAACATCAAGGGTGCTGGCAGAGTCGCAGGGATGGGAACAGGATTGCTGTCATCCTGAGAGAGGACAGCATGTTCGTGTTCCAAGGAGCCACTGCCACTCTCCCATGGCAGAACAGATTACTGGACTGCTGTGACGTCCTGGAAGCCCCTTTCAATAGTGGAACCCAGAGCCACGATGGCAGTAGTCAGCCCTTTGGTGGCAGCTATTACATCGGTCACCAGTCGTAGCATCATGGTAAGTTCCACAGTGTGCTGATGGAGGTGACCACCCATTTCAGGTTGGAAAGAATGGGCTCCTAGCTCTGTGCAAACCCCTGTGCCAAGATGCAGCCGGACTTCTCCATGCTCCTTGGCATTGTCTGCAAGCTTTCGGGCAGGCTTTCCAGTGCACCAGGCATTTGATTGTGTACGCCCATCAGCCTTCTTCTGTAGCCTGGCCCATCAAAGGCATCATCTGAATCCTCCGCAGCAGTACTAGTGTGCGAACTCACCCTTCAGTGAGCTGGCACCTGCGGTATCCTTTCCCTCCCCCCCCGCGCCCCCCCCCCCCCCGACCCTGGTTCCTGCGCACTAGTGCCCGGTGCCTTAACGCGTGCAGATCCCTACTCTATCCTAGCCTGTAAACTACACGCAGTGTCAGTCTCTGAGCCGGTGGCTGTGAGTGTAAGATCGAGTAATGGTGTCTCTTCATCAGCACTGTCTTCTTCCTCTTCCTCCTCCTCCTCTGACTGGGAAGGTTCCAGTTCTTGGATATCTGAAATGACAAAGAGACACGGGTTGGGTTGTGGTGAGGGGAGAGGAGAAAGTAAGAAGTGCGGGCTAACACCATCTGCAGCACGTGAGTCAGAAAAGAATGTGGGATGAGGGAGAAGTGGGAAGCAAGAAGGAGGATTAGGTATGAAGAGACCCTCATCATCGATCCCTCCAGCGAAGGCCGTTCCCATGATGGCCAGCGCTGTCTCCTCCATGGGTGTTAAATCGTGTAGGTGGCTTGTCCTCCTCCAGTTGTTTCTTGCTGCCTCCTATTATGCGCCACCTTCTCCTGCAAGAAAGAGGGAAGTGTGTCAGTGAGTGTCCTGCTAAATGTTTGGGTGATGTGGCTGTCATGGTCGAACAGCTGCCAGTGTGTGCGAACTGTGAGTTGTGGGTGTGACGTTGCATCAGTGTTAAGTGCGTGAGGGTGAGATAAAGCATATGATTTGAACAGTTGAGTACTGATTGAAAGAGATTGTTGGTAGGTGGGTGACGGGAGGGTGTAGTGCATTGAGCATTGGATGATATTAGTGGTGCAGTTGGTATGATATGCCACTTAAAACTTGACAACGAGTGTTAAATCATTGAACTTCTTCATGCACTACATCCATGTTCTTGGTGCTATGTTCCTGGCATTTACCTCCTCCACTACTTCCTCCCACTGTTTCTTAGGTATAAGTCTGGAGGGTCTCCTGCCCCCCTGCGGATACAGGATATCCCTCCTTCTCTCCACCTCTTGCACCAATACCTCTAGTGCATCATCAGAAAACTTTGGTGCATGCTCTCTCCCAGGTGCAGCAATTCTTCAAAGTATTACAACACTGAATCACTTCACAAACGACTCCCATCACTTCTTGCAACCAGAATGTGCCTTCCCTTTAAGAGGTGCAGACTGCCTTTAAGAAGCATGAGCCACTCGCGATATTGTGGCCCCCTGCTGACATGTGCAGCCAATCAACAGCGCAAGTAGCGCTGGCTGCACACAGCAATCATTTAAAGCAGCAGGCAGCACAAATGTAACGTGCTTGCATCGCAATGACCAGGTGCGGGTTAACCGCGTACCGTGATCCCTGCGTCCATTTTCAGTGGTTATCCAATTTAACCCCCGCTGAGATTATTGTGCTCTAAATCATATCTGGCACAAATCATTTTTTTTAACATTAGTCTGAATGAGAACTAAAAGAAACCCTTATAAAATTGTTAATAAAACCTAAAGCAAAGCAAATATAGCATCTACGCAATGCAAAGTTTATCTGAAGTAGGTGTCTTAATATTTTGCAATTTGCAAGAATTGGCCATTTTCCAATTGGTTTAAGTGTTATTACTGCTGTAAGTACGTGTTCATGAACTAAAATGGCGAGTAAACCTTAGGACAATAATCCCAATCATATTTGTGATCCAAAAATGAACTTGTATTACTAAGGTCAACCGGTCACTGTGACAGCAAACGCAAGCTTGTCTCTACATATTAGTGAGCTGTTGCACTAATAGGTTTATTGAATAAGTCCAGGTACAAAGAAAATATCACACTTAAAAATAATAGTCACTGTTTGTGCACTGGCTCACCTAGAGCCTCAGTAGCAAATGAAAGGCTTTTAATCGAAAACTTGGGCCAGGACATTCTTTAGAGCTGCTCCTGCTCCGTCGGCATTACTTCACCAGAAGTTTGACGGAAACCCCATTTACGCACATAAACAGGATTTCCACCTACATCCGGGAAGCAATGTCAGTGGGGAGGAACCAGCTCCAAGGAATTTTGTGGCCTTAATGTCAAGTGACTCTCACTGGGTGCTATTTGATTTTTGATTCCAAATAGGTGCACTTCAGAGATGAACAGTTGAGTAACATGTGCAGCAGGCAACTTTTCAGACCAAAGCAGACCCTTTAATCCTGACATTATATTTATCATTCTGATGATTTTTGAAAGAGAAGTCTCAGTATTATAGTCTTTCCTAATGGACAATTCCAATAACACAGACCGAAACTTACTTAGAGCAGATTTGCTTTTTGATATCGATATTCATTACATTATTACTACAACTACCGTATGTGGATATGTTTATGTCATAAAAGTTAAAATACTGCAAATACCAATTTTACAGTAAGCATAACAAAGATTCATACTCCCCAAAGATTCAAGATGCAGAAATAAACTCCATTTAATTTACATGTCAGATATTCATAGTTAAGGTCCTACTTTTATCAACACTAGCATTATCCCATAGCCGTTTACTTCATTTTACCAATAAAAAATGAAAAGTATGGAATAACTGCTAAATAGTTTAAGCACTTCATTCCTGATGATGATAGCATGGTTTAACCTTTATTTCAGTTAGTCATGTGAAACACATGGGTTGACAGTGCTACTTCTGTATAAAATTAGCATGCTTGATGTTGGCTTCAATCTATCTCCTGATCTTTGCCATCAAAATCCTCTAGATCTTCCATTCCTGTACTGCCCAATCTTGTTGATCTTTCCATACCAATCTGTTATTCTAAAAGACGGAAGATTTTCTACTCTCCTTTTCACAGTATAAAAGTGGATCAAGGAACAACATTAGGAGACACAACAGTGCCAACAGCTCTTGCTTTGTGAAACTAATCTATTCTTACTCCATGAAATAGCAAAATTCATCACATAGATATTGTGATTCAGCTTGCTGTTTTGGCTATTTGGCAAAACACTTCACTGGGTGAATTGTGAAACACGTTCTCGAATCAATGGGCCACAAATTACTTACCCGAGGATGTCGTATTGCAATGGCATCCTCTCCAACCGCCGGCGAATCGATTGTGCAAGTTCGCAAATGCGCACATGCGCAGTACAATCCCAAAATCGCCAACTTGCTCCCTTTGGTTCGCCAGCAGTTTGACAGTTATGAATTAAAGGGCCACCTACACTACAATCAAACACAATCAGGAAACATTCGTAATCTAACCCATCTACCCAGCTGGAATGAACATGCTTACGCCACCAAAAGGTACACTGGAAAATATCAGCCCCACACTACTTTTTGAAAGCGCGGTGACTGTTAATGACTGTGAAAAACAAAAAATTAAATTTTAAAAGTGTGGAATATCAAATTACTCTTATTTTAATATTTTTTGATCTTTCAAAAAAAATGTAAAAATTATTAAAAACATTTTTTTTTACTTTTAACTTCTGTAAGTTTTATTAGATTAAATCATTTCCTTGGCTTTTTACAGCAAGATATGTTAAATTTTTATTTACACTAACAGAGAGAGGTTTACTTTAAAAATGAATGCGTTTCACTTGCCTGCTTATGGGCGGGGCTTCCATTCTCACAGCCATTTCCCATGCGCGTCAGCCCACGCTGTTCAAGGCTGGGCTGATGTTGTGATTCCTTTCCAGCATTTTAATTCAAGCAATTCTACACCACAGATGTGAAGTAAGTTAATTCATTCATTTTATTCGTAGGGGCTGCTGCGGAATTTGCCATGCCAACATGAGCAATTTCCGGCCCAATGCCTTGCATTCATGAAAAGGTGTTATAACTCGACTATATAAGTCGGACAAGGTGTCTAGCAGTTTTGTCACAAACTACATCTTCCAAAGGACCACCATAATAGACAAATCATTCCTATAAGGTACTTGAAGTTAAAGAATTGATTGATAAGGTTTAAGGAGACTAGCCAATTTCCTTTTGTGAAATTAAACATTTCTATAGCTCTTTTAACTGAGGATAAGTTAAGCATGTGTTTTTGTTGGAATATATTATTTAAAGTGATGGAATACAATTAGGTTTTGGCTGTATCTATTATTTCACTAGCTTACTTTGTTCTCGGTTTCATCCTCCACTTAGCGTTAGATTAAAACATTCTAAAGTCTATTAAACTAGCATTTATTCAGTCTGGGTTAATGTAACATATCATCTGTACTTTATGTTGCCTGCAGCAGTACATTTAATAGTAAATTCACCAAATCCATCACTGTAGCACCAGTTCTATGAGCAGTGTTCATTTCAAATGTGATTTCCTAATGGGAGTGCAGGATCAATGAATTTGCCCTTTAGACCCCAAAAAATCCAGTAACAGGACAGCAAGGTTCATCCCTCACCCAAGAACAGATCTGATCTAAGTAAAGAGCTTAAAAACTGTTTAATCTTCAACTTTTTCCAGTTCTGACGAAGGGTCATCGACCTGAAACGTTAACTCTGTTTCTTTCTCTACAGATACTGCCGGACTTGCTCAGTATTACCAGCTTTTTCTGTTTTTATTTCAGATTTCCAGCATCTGCAGTATTTTGCTTTTGAGCTCCAACTTACTAATGTATTTGTAATTCACATCTTCTGTGGACATAATACACATATTCTAATCTAAACGCTTTAAATCCGTTTATGATGCATTTATCAGAATGCCAGTCTTTCGAAAGGAAAAGTGAGATGTTTCGAACGATTCTTCGAAGGGGTGCCCACAGAATGATGTTAATAATGTTCAGCACTATGGGGGTGAAATTGCACAAAACGGGCTGTTGGCAAATCAGCAAACAGTTTTACACCACACCCGGTTTTCTTTTCCAGTGAGTTGTAAAACTAGCGGCCAATTTGCCAATCAGTTCATCTTGCACTATTGGCAGTAACAGCTTTCACCCTCGATGATTCATGTCACTGTTGTGATTGTAGAATGTGTGGTACAAGCTGGATTATGTCCAGAGCACCCCTCCCCCAACACTATGGCTTAAAATCAGTCTTAGTAGAAACATACCTACTTCACCAAAGGGATATTTACATTTTCCATATTTCCAGCTCTATGAGAAATATGGTAAAATAGTAATAACAAGCACTTAATTAAACCGAAATTCAGGTTTGGGTGCAGACTTCAAAAATTTCATATCCGCTCAGATAATCCAAAACAAAATCTAGGTTAAAAAATATTTTGAGTGGTCAGCAGGGATTTAGGGAAATTCTCTAAATGATGGCCGATGCATGTCATGAATGCATACGTCTATGAAACTACTCGAAATGATCAACATGACAGTTAATCCATCCCTCACCCCCACCCCAGCCAGGAAAATGCATTGCAAGGACTAACTAACTAACTAACTATGGATGCCACGATCATGACATTTTAAACAATATTTTTAAAATTTACTTTGCCAACAGTTACTTTTGTCCAGTCACTAACACCTGAACTTGTGAACATGGGGAACATATACTTGTGTGGTATGTTACTTGGAGAACACATGTACACAAGCTCAGAATCATAGAAAATAGGAGCAAGAGTAGGCCATTTGGCCCTTCGGGCCTGCTCCGCCATTCAAAATGATCATGGCTGATCGTCTAACTCAGTACCCTGTTCCTGCTTTTTCCCCATATCCCTTGATCCCTTTAGCATTAAGAAATATATCTATCTCCTTCTTGAATATATTTAATGACTTGGCCTCCACTGCCTTCTGTGGTAGAGAATGCCACAGGTTTAACACCCTCTGAGTGAAGAAATTTCTCCTCATCTCGGTTCTAAATGGCATACCCCATATCCTGAGACTGTGACCCCTGGTTCTGGACTTCCAAGCCATCGGGAACATCCTACCTGCATCTAGTCTGTCTAGTCCTGTTAGAATTTTATATGTTTCGATGAGATCACCTCTCATTCTTCTAAACTCTAGCGAATATAGGCCTAGTTGACCCAATCTCTCCTCATACGTCAGTCCTGCCATCCCAGGAATCAGTCTGGTAAACCTTCGTTGCATTCCCTCCATGGCAAGGACATCCTTCCTCAGATAAGGAGACCAAAACTGCACACAATACTCCAGATGTGGTCTCACCAAGGCCCTGTACAACTGCAGTAAGACATCCCTGTTCCTGTACTCAAATCCTCTTGCAATGAAGGCTAACATACCATTCGCCTTCCTAACTGCTTGCTGCACCTGAATGCTCGCCTTCAGCGACTGGTGTACAAGGACACCCAGGTCTCGTTGCACCTCCCCTTTTCCCAATCTATCACCATTCAGATAATAATCTGTCTTTCTGTTTTTACAACCAAAGTGGATAACCTCACATTTATCCACGTTATTCTGCATCTGCCATGTTCTTGCCCACTCACCCAACTTGTCTAAATCACATTGGAGCCTCTTTGCATCCTCCTCACAGCTCACATTCCACCCCAGCTTTGTATCGTCTGCAAACATGGAAATGTTACATTCAGTTTCCTCATCCAATTCATTGATATATATTGTGAATAGCTGGGGTCCAAGCACTGATCCCTGCGGTACCCCACTAGTCACTGCCTGCCACCCGGAAAAAGACCCGTTTATTCCTACTCTCTGTTTCCTGTCTGTCAACCAATTCTCAATCCATGCCAGTATATTCCCCCCAATCCCATGTGCTTCAATTTTGCACACTAACCTCTTGTGTGGGACCTTATCAAAAGCCTTCTGAAAATCCAAGTACACCACATCCACTGGTTCTCCCCTATCTATTCTACTAGTTACCTCCTCAAAAAACTCCAGTAGATTTGTTAAGCATGATTTTCCTTTCATTAACCCATGCTGACTTTGTCCAATCCCGTTAATGCCTTCCAAGTGTTCTGTTATCATCTCCTTTATAATAGACTCTAGCATTTTCCCCACTACTGATGTTAGGCTATAGAAGTACAGTCCTAGTAAATTTACAGATTGTGTAGGTCCAATGCTATTTATTGAAGGAACAAGCACATCTGAATCCAAAATTGAGTAGAAACATAAAATAACTCCATCTGATTTTCAATTATATTATGTTTAAAATTTTGGTTCAAAGTTCATTCTTACAAAATGAGTGGCACTTAGTGCTGGATTTGAGGTAAATTTGAACTTGTAGAATCTATTGTGAACTGGAAAGGCTGCTGCTGAAACTAATTTCACCTACAATCTTTAAAAGGCATCAGAGAAAATATATTGTTATCTGTCTGGATTTGATGCCAACTCCCAAAAATGATACAATAGTGCATTGTAATTACTATTCTCTACAGAGATCAAGACTTTCCATCAATTAATATTTAATTATAATAACTACCCTACTAGATATTGGACAAGTACAAGCCAAAACTCATCAAGTGACACCCGTGGAAGTGTATTTCCAGAAAGGAATTAAATCCTTCAGGTCAGGAGGAAAATTGTGATAAAACACATTCTCTCACCAGTTTTCTATCAGATAGTCAGGTAAACACATAAGCTACTTTCATTACAAGAAAGCATCTGAACTTCTGATTCCTACAAGGCCATCAAACATAGCTAATTACAGCAATGGGATAGGAGGGGCAAAAGGTATATATTTAACTGGGGTGACAAGAACTGGCTTGAATGTTAATACAAGATATTCATGTTGAAGTTCAAGAAAATCTGGTCACTCTAGGTTAACTAAAATGGAGAGACTCTAAAGGTTATGCATATCACATTTTATGTCAATCTATCTTTTGCATTGCTAATACAGGCAACATTCTATTTGGATCAAATGTGCCAGTATTGGCTCAAAGAGTTGCTATCTATGCTATGCTATCTTGCTTTGCATTATCTGGAATAAAGTAATAGAAAGAAATATTACAATACCTGTGTGATACCAAAGGAGAGGCCCCAGCTTGGTAATATGGCAGCCAAAAACTAATGGGATTTCTGAAAAACAAAATTGAGGATTTTTTTCCATCACTCTTCACTCCTTGACATTTAGATAATGTTGCTAGAAATAATTTGAGTGCTTGAAAATGTTGGTAATAGTCACATATAAAATCTGACCATAATTGCTCAAATCTCTTTGCAGTATAATTATAAATCCTTAATTTGTCCAGTGAGATTCAATCAATTATATGCACACTAATTGATGTACAAGTTCAACTAAATAATGTATCCATTAATAATTATCCTTATGTAAATTCTTAATCATCTACTTTTGGCTGCAAATTTCTTTCCCCATCTCACCACCTCTTGCAATATTGGGAGTATTACAGTCAATAACCTATCCCTTCACATTGGATCTGGCTGTGCTGCTTGTCAGTCATCATAACCTTGGAATCAAGAATGGCATGTATAGTTCGAAGTGGCTAAATGGATTACATTGATTAAATTGCTATATATGCATGTGTTCACATCATTGTTACATTAAAAAGTAACCTGAAAAAAATCTTGGCTTTTCATTATTTCCTGTTCCATTCTTTCTTATTCATTTCTATTACACAGGTTACTTACTCAAAACATCACACTGTAAAGATTTAGACCAAATTTAAGTCAGCAGCTGCCCTGCGTGGAGGTTACACAAAATCACAGTAAGTTCTCTCACTGGTTTGAAACATGTTGCTGGATCAGGTGATTATTTCTGGATGCCATCTGATACATTCTTAACCCTTACGGGAATTCAGGAGACACAACTGTCAGAAAACTCACTTCTACCAAGTTCTTCCTTTCAACACGCCACCTGCTCCTTATTGGGTTTAAGACAAGTAATAGCACATTTCATCACTGTAATATCTTCGGTAAAGTAAGTATTTGCAAATTAAAATTTGCACCATCCTAGTATCAATTTTCCTGACTAATTGAACTGATCACCAATCACCTTACCAAGAAAGTAAGCTGTGAGGAGGACACAAAGAATCTGCAAAGGGATATAGACAGATTAAGTGAGTGGGCAAGAAGGTGGCAGATGGAGTATAATGTGGGGAAATGTAAGGTTATTCACTTTGGTAGGAAGAATAGAAAAACAGAATATTTTTTAAATGGTGAGAAACTATTAAATGTTGATGTTCAGAGAGACTTGGGTGTCCTCGTACAAGAAACACAAAAAGTTAGTATGCAGGTACAGCAGGCAATTAGGAAAGCAAATGGCACGTTGGCCTTTATTGCGAGGAGGTTGGAGTACAAGAGTAAGGAAGTCTTACTACAGTTGCCACAGGGCTTTAGTGAGATCTCACTTGGAGTACTGCTTACAATTTTGGTCTCCTTATCTAAGGAAGGATATATTTGCCTTGGAGGCGGTGCAGCAAAGGTTCAGTTGATTAATTCTTGGGATGAGAGTGTTGTCCAATGAAGAAAGGTCGAGTAGAATGGGCCTATACTCTCTGGAGTTTAGAAGAATGAGAGGTGATCTCATTGAACCATAAAAGATTATGAGGGGGCTTGACAGGGTAGATGCTGAGAGATTGTTTCTCCTAGCTAAACAGTCTAGAACTAGGGGCATAGTCGCAGGATAAGGGGTCAGCCATTTAAGACTGAGATGAGGAGGAATTTCTTCATGCAGAGGGTTGTGAATCTTTGGAATTCTCTACCTCAGAGGGCTGTGAATGCTGAGTCATTGAATAAATTCAAGGCTGAGATGGATAGATTTTTGGACCCTAGGGGAATTAAAGGATATGGGGATCGGGCGGGAAAGTGGAGTTGAGGTCGAAGATCAGCCATGATCTGATTGAATGGCGGAGCAGGCTTGAGGGGCCGTGTGGCCTACTCCCGCTCTTAAGTTCTTATCCTGGCAAATCCAATCATTGACTATGGGAGTTGTATGTAATCTGATCCCAGTTAAGTTACCCTTTCAGTAAAAATACTGCAGGAAACTCTTTCAAATGCATTCAGTATTTGCTATGATAGCATATCACAAAATTAATTTCTTAAGAAAGCAATGTGTTATTTTATACGTTCATAAATATGTAAGCACATTAGTGAATAATGAGTCAACTCACTCTAATCTTCTACCAATCACGGGATGCGGAGACTTGAATCACAGCGTGTACCCTCATTGTAATCACCTATTTTCCCTTAATAAAAGGGAGATACCAACAATTGCCCAATAGAAGGGCAAAGATTCAAGTTGTACAGAAGAAGTATGATAGGTAAGATAATGGGTAAGGTAGTGCAACAATATGCAGTGAAAATATGGAAAGAATATAAAATCAGGACAAGGTGAAATTGTCGTAAAGCAGGTATCATCAGTTTTGACCCTCCATGTTCCAACACAGATGGAGATCAGATAAGATCTTTGCAATCCAGGGTACTAACAGATACGATTAGATCAGGTAAACAATCTTGACAATGCCAACCTCAATTTGATCACATTATGATATCACAACTTACTTTGTATCATAGAACATAAAGAACTCTTCTTACACATTGTCATATCTGATAGTGGGACAAAACACAATAAGAATATATATTGCTTTAAATCATAATATCACTCCAATGAAGTAATTATCCCAGATTTTAACCTCCCTTTCCTCTCCAATGTCCTGAACGTATTGTTGCCTCCCAAATCCATGCCCATCTTTCCCGCGACTCCAAGTTTGAACCCCTCCAATCAGGTTTCCGCCCCACCACAGCACTGAAAGGGCCCTCATCAAAGTCACAAATGACATCCTATGTGACTGTGATCATGGTAAACTATCCCTCCTCATCCTTCTCGACCTGTCTTCAGCTTTTGACACAGTTGACCACACCAACCTCCTCCAACACCTCTGCTCCGTCATCCTGCTGGGTGGGACTGCCCTCACCTGGTTCCATTCCTATTGATCCAGTTGTAGCCAGAGAATCACCTGAGACAGCTTCTCTTCCCACTCCAGCATCATTACCTCTGTAGTCCCCCAATGATCTATCTGTGGCCCCCTCCCATTTCTTACAACATGCTGCCCCCTTGGTGACATCATCCGAAAAAACATTAAGTTCCACATGTACGCTGACGACACCCAGCTCCACCTCACCGCCACCTCTCTTGACCCCTCCACTCTCTCTGATTTGTCATGCTGCATGACTGACATCCAGTACTGGATAGGAACATAGGAACAGGAGGAGGTCATTCAGCCCCTCATGCCTGCTCCGCCATTTGATAAGATCATGGCTGATCTGTGATCTAACTCCATACACCCGCCTTTGGCCCATATCCCTTAATACCTTTGGTTGCCAAAAAGCTATCTATCTCACATTTAAATTTAGCAATTGAGCGAGTATCAATTGCCGTTTGTGGAAGAGAGTTCCAAACTTCTACAACCCTTTGTGTGTAGAAATGTTTTCTAATCTCGCTCCTGAAAGGTCTGGCTCTAATTTTTAGACTGTGCCACGTACTCCTAGAATCCCCAACCAGCGGAAATAGTTTCTCTCTATCCACCCTATCCGTTCCCCTTAATATCTTATAAACTTCGATCAGATCAACCCTTAACCTTCTAAACTCCAGAGAATACAACCCCAATTTCTGTAATCTCTCCTCGTAACTTAACCCTTGAAGTCTGGGTATCATTCTAGTAAACCTACGCTGCACTCCCTCCAAGGCCAATATGTCCTTCCGAAGGTGCGGTGCCCAGAACTGCTCACAGTACTCCAGGTGCGGTCTAACCAGGGTTTTGTATAGCTGCAGCATAACTTCTACCCCCTTGTGCTCTAGTCCTCTAGATATAAAGGCCAGCATTCCATTAGCCTTATTGATTATTTTCTGCACCTGTTCATGACACTTCAATGATCGATGTACCCGAACCCCTAAGTCCCTTTGGACATCCACTATTTTTAACTTTTTACCATTTAGAAAGTACCCTGTTCTATCCTTTTTTGATCCAAAGTGGATGACCTCACATTTGTCTACATTGAATTCCATTTGCCACAGTTTTGCCCATTCACCTAATCTATCAATATCGCTTTGTAATTTTATGTTTTCATCTACACTGCTTACAATGCCACCAATCTTTGTGTCATCAGTAAACTTAGATATGAGACTTTCTATGCCTTCATCTAAGTCGTTAATAAATATTGTGAATAATTGAGGCCCCAAGACAGATCCCTGCGGGACTCCACTAGTCACATCCTGCCAATGTGAGTACCTACCCATTATCCCTACTCTCTGTCGCCTTTCGCTCAGCCAACTTCCTAACCAAGTCCGTACTTTTCCCTCGATTCCATGGGCTTCTCTCTTAGCTAACAGTCTCTTATGTGGGACCTTATCAAATGCCTTCTGGAAGTCCATATAAATAACATCCATCGACATTCCCCTGTCCACTACTTTAGTCACCTCTTCAAAAAATTCAATCAGGTTTGTCAGGCACGACCTACCCTTCACAAATCCATGCTGGCTCTCTCTGATTAACTGAAAATTCTCGAGGTGTTCAGTCACCCTATCCTTAATTATAGACTCCAGCATTTTCCCCACAACAGATGTTAGGTTAACTGGTCTATAATTCCCTGGTTTCCCTCTCTCTCCTTTCTTAAAAAGTGGAATGACATGTGCAATTTTCCAATCCAGAGGGACAGTTCCTGAATCTAGAGAACTTTGAAAGATTATAGTTAGGGCATCTGCAATGTGCTCACCTCCTTCCTTTAAAACCCTGGGATGGAAACCATCTGGTCATGGGGCTTTGTCACTCTTTAGTGCTATTATTTTCTTCATTCCTGTTGCTTTACTTATATTAATTTTATCGAGTCCCTGTCCCCGATTCAATACTAGTTTTCTTGGGATTTCCGGCATGCTATCCTCTTTTTCTACTGTAAATACTGATGCAAAGTAATTGTTCAACATGTCCGCCATTTCCCCATTGTCAATGACAATATCCCCACTTTCAGTTTTTAAGGGGCCAACACTGCTCCTGACCACCCTCTTTTTCCTAATGTAACTATAAAAGTTCTTCGTATTGGTTTTGATATCCCTTGCAAGTTTCTTTTCATACTCTCTTTTTGTAGCTCTTACTATCTGTTTTGTGACCCTTTGTTGATCTTTGTATTTTTCCCATTTGCCAGGATGTGTGCCATTTTTTGCCTTTTTGTATGCCCTTTCCTTATGTCTTATACTGTCCCTTACCTCTTTAGTTGTCCATGGCTGTTTTTTTTGGCAAGAAGAATACTTGACCCTCAGGGGTATAAACCGATTCTGTATCACGTTAAATGTTTCTTTAAACATTTCCCACTGATCATCAGTCGTTTTACCCATAAACAGATTTGCCCAGTTTACTGTGGACAATCTCTGTCACATCCCTTTGAAGTCGGCCTTACCCAAGTCTAGAATCTTAGCAGCTGACTCACTTTTTTCCCTTTCAAACACTACATTGAACTCGATCATGTTATGATCGCCATTGGATAGATGTTCGCATACAGTTAAGCCATTAACTAAATCTGGTTCATTACTCATTACTAAATCTAATATGGCTTGCCCCCTTGTTGCCTCCAGGACATACTGCTGAAGAAAACTATCCCGGACACACTCAAGAAATTCACTACCTTTCTGACAATTGCTCGTCTGCTTTTCCCAATCTATGTGAAGGTGAAAGTCCCCCATTAAGACCACTGTGCCTTTCTTACACGCTTGTCTAATCTCTGCATTTATACAATCTAGCACTTCAGAGCTGCTGCCAGGGGTCCTATACACAACTCCCACTATAGTCTTAGATCCTTTCCTATTTCTCAATTCAACCCATAAAGTCTCTGTTGACTGCTTACCTCTCGTTATATCCTCCTTTATCATTGAAGTGATTTAATCTCTAATCATTAAGGCTACTCCTCCCCCACTTCCATTTTCCCTGTCTCTCCGAGACCTTATAACCCGGTATATTTAGTTTCCAATCCTGACCATCCTGCAACCATGTCTCAGTGATAGCTATCATGTCATACCCTCCAATTTGAATTTGAACCTGTAGTTCATTTAATTTATTCCTTATACTCCGTGCATTTGTATATAGAACTCTTAGTTGGGCCACACACCCTAGCCTGACCTTCAGCTTTGATGCTGGGTTAATTGCCTTACACCTTCTAGTTTTCACTTTATCTGTAGTGTCTAAAGTCCACTTTCTTTCTGCTGATCTACGCTTTTCCCTTTCACTTGTTCTTGAACAACTGTTTATACTATTTGTATTATAAATTTCCCCTGGGTCTTCCCCTCTCTTGCTGCTCTCGACTTTACTCCCTTCTGACTCCCCTCTCAGGTTCCCATCCCCCTGCAATTCTAGTTTAAACCTTCCCCAACAGCACTAGCAAACACCCCCGCGAGGACATTGGTCCCGGTCCTGCTCGGGTTTAACCAGTCCCGCCTGTACAGGTCCCACCTTCCCAGAACCGGTCCCAATGTCCCAGGAATCTAAATCCCTCCCTCCTACACCATCCCTGCAGCCACGCATTCATCCTGTCTATTCTCCTGTTCCTATACTCACTAGCACGTGGCACTGGTAGTAATCCTGAGATCACTACCTTTGAAGTCCTGCTTTTTAATTTATCTCCTAACTCCTTAAATTCACCTTGCAGGACCTCATCCCTTTTTTTAACCTATGTCGTTGGTACCGATATGGATCACGACTACTGGCTGTTCACCCTCCCCCTCCAGAATGTCCTGCAGCCGCTCCGCAACATCCTTGACCCTAGCACCAGAGAGGCAACATACCATCCTGGAGTCACGTTTGCGGCCACAGAAACGCCTATCTGTTCCCCTTACAATTGAATACCCTATCAATATAGCCCTGCCACTCTTCTTCCAACTAAATATTGGGAAGATTGAAGCCATTGTCTTTGGTATCCACCACAAACTCCATTCCCTAGCCATCGACTCCATCCCTCTTCTTGGCCACTGTCTGAGGCTGAACCAGACCAGTCACAAACTTGGTGTCCTATTTGATCCTGAGATGAGCTTCCGACCCCACATCCGCTCCATCACAAAGACTGTCTACTTTCACCTCCGTAGCATCGCCCTTCTCCTCCCCTGCCTCAGCTCATCTGCTACTGAAACCCTCATCCACGCCTATTGTTACTTATAGACTCGACTATTCCATTGCTTTCTTGGCCGGGCTCTCATCTTGCACCCTCCGTGAACTTGAGCTCATCCAAAACTCTGCTGCCCCTATCCTAACTTGCACCAAGTCCTGTTCACCCATCATCCCTGTGCTCGCTGACCTAAATTGGCTCCCGGTCCAGCAATGCCTTGATTTTAAAATTCTCATCCTTGTTTTCAAAACTTTCCATGGCCTCGCCCCATTTCTGTAATCTCCTCAAGCCCTACAGCGCGATCTCTGCGCTCCTCCAAATCTGACCTCGTGCGCATCCCCGATTTCAATTGTTCCACCATTGGCGGTTGTGCCTTCAGCTGACTAGGCTCTAATCTTTGGAATTCCCTCTCTAAACCTCGCCGCCTCACTCCTCCTTTAAGATGTTGCTTAAAACCAACCTCTTTGACCAAGCTTTTGGTCACCTGACCTAATATTTCCCTATGTTGCTCAGTGTCAAATTTTGTTTGATAACACTCCTTTGAAGCTCCTTTGGACGTTTTACTATGTTAAAGGTGCTATATAAATGTGAGTTGTTGTTGTTGTTGTTCAGAGATTTCCTTGTATTATCCTTTCATGTGAAAGTCACCATCAAATCCAAGATTTGTTCCATATTTGGCCAATTAGAAAACATGTTCTTGGGCTATGGGCAAAACTGGCAAGACTGTATTTATTGCCCATCCTTAGTAACCCTGAGAAGGTGGTAGTGGTCCATCTCCTTGAATGGCTGCAGCCCTTGTGCTAATGGTACTTCCCCAATTGTGGTAGGTAGTGAATTCCAGAATTTTGACACAGCAATGATGAAGGAATAGTGATATGTCCAAGTCAGGATAGTGCGTAACTTGGAGATGATCGTATTTCTATGATCTTGCTGCTCTTTTCTTACTTGTTGGTACAGACCATGCGACTGCTGTCAAAGTAAGCTTGGCGAGTTGCTGCTACCCTGTATATAGTACATTCTGCTGCCACAGTACACGACTGGTGGAGGGGGTGGATATTGAGTCCGTTTGCAGGAGTACCAATCAAGTAAATTGCTCTGTTCTTGAATGTTGTTGCGACTGCACCTATCTAGGTGAATGGCAAGCATTCAATCTCACTCCTGACTTGAGCCTTGCAAATGGTGGAGAGGTTTGTGTGATAAGGAGGTGAGCCACTCTGCTCAACCAGCCTGTCCTGTTCTTGTAGCCATGTTCCTCATCCAGTCAAGTTTCTGGTCAATGGTGACTCTTAGGACATTGATGGTGATGGAATTGGTGACAGTGGTGCCATTGAAGGTGGTTTGTGCCTTTTGTTGAAGATGGTAATTATCTGGATGATTAGGAGGAGTTTTCTGGGTTACATTTATCCTGCTTTTCGTGGCTAAGACATACCCGAGCAATTTTCCACATTGTCGAATAATTGCCATTTCCATAGCTTTACCAGAATAGCGTGGCTTGAGGGATAGCTAGTTCTCGTGTACAGATCCTCAGCACTACAGTTGGGGTATTAACAGGGCCCATAGCCTTCACTCATCAGTGCATTCAGCCACTACTCAATGTTACATGGAGTGAACCTAATGAATGGTATAATCAACAAAAATGAGCACGCAGAGTTCAGCATTAGCTTCAGGTTTAATCTTAATGATCCAAAACCCATGTCAAATCCAATTTTGGGGATTTTTGCAATTCAGCTTTCCAAAGCCAAAATATACATCCTCGGGCATCTAGAGTATTCAGCAGTGAACATCCCAAACTGAACCCAAAGTTTGAAAGCTCAGAGGCAATAATTTGTTCTGTAACTTGGAATATCTACTCTCCTTGTACGCAAATTGATCTGCCTGTCTTCATCTATTAATTTCAGTGATATTAACTCCACTCACACCTCTACAAGAACTCTATGCTACATAGATACAGCAATGATTTTCTCAAATCAACTTGTGCAGGGTTCAAGTCATAACTGCTGGACTCTGAACTATCTGGTGAGATTCACTCACAAAATAAACAATTGAGATAAACTGATCCTTTCCTTCTGTGGCGTACTGCTGGCTGTGGCTGCACATGGGGGAGGGAAGAGAGCGAAGTCGGGAGTAACCAAGATAAGCAAATAAAAACTGGCATGTTTATATTTATGTGTATATATGAAAATGTATAAGAAACACAGCAGAAGAATCTCTGCAAAATGGAAACAGAAAATTGTGCAGCATACAAGAAAAGTCTGACTGTGAACTTGGAACACTGCCATTAAGCTTTATTGTTGAGTTTCACAAGTTACTCACACAGTGCACACATTTGCTCTGCATATATGTTGGATTTGACAAGCTTTATATGGTAAATAGAGCTTATATACATGTACTTTATCATGCAGTGAATTTAGAATAGATCTGGTTCTGAGGTAAAATTCTTCTATTTCTCCAGAATCAATATTGTAGTCCTATACTTCCCATAAAATCATGTAAGCAATCATTGTTCACCACAGAGATTGTGCTGCCCTGATGAACCACAACCTTTTAGTCTGTTAGTTATTCATTAACACTTTTTCTCAGAAAACTATCCATCCAATAGATTGCCTAATCTGTCGCTTTCAAAGGTGAGTAGATAATTCGGTCATCTGCTACAATACCTTTGTTTCTGCATGTCAGCATTCTTTTATCTAAACATAATAAAATCTGTCAAAAATAGAAGGGAGGTCAGGTGAAGAATCCCCAGGGGAAGACAGCTCTCCAAGCTCATGTTGAAGCAATACATTTATATCATATCCTTAAGAACATTAGAAAGCATGGAAAAGAACAGGCCATTCAGACTATTAGGTACACAGACCTTATCCAATTCATTCTATGATTGACTCTAGCCAACTCATTAACTTTCCTCAGGTAGTGTTTGGCAAAGTTTCACTCTGAATGTGAAAAGCCAAATTCAGCAAAAGTCCCAAATCATTTTGCTCTGTTTCTGCAGTTTGTGAGAAAATGTATTTTCAAAGCGTAATATATCACATTAGTACAGCAGCTTGGCAGAGGTAGGAAAATACCAATTCAGAATACAGTTGGATAGGTTGGAAAATGATACATTTGCAAAACTTAAAGCACAGTTTTGAAGATGTTTATCTGGCCCAAAAGATTAGATTATTGTGTGATATATTAAGCAGATGAATAATTAAGCTGTTCAGTGAAGTTGCAGACTAATTACTCTCAAAGGGTCGCTTCCAGCAAGAAGCATGTTGCTTGAATACAATATTAAAAGAAAAATATCCAACTGGCCATCAAATCCATTTCTTCTAGCAGATCATGGACTCTCCTCAAATGATTTAATCTGAGGGATATGACTAACCACAGGTAACACTTGGAGGGAAATCTGTGTGAAATTTCTTCCTGATGCCAGACTTTAAATCAAGCAAAGCTCCAGAATATCAATCTAGAGGACCTTTGTACTACTGCCCAGATCTTGGGAGTGCAGCCCAAGAGCACCACTCTCTAGTATTTAAACTGCATTGCTGGTCTCCCTGTGAACCAGCAGCAAAGTATGTTCTCAGGGATGTGCGTCCACTGAATGGCCATTGCCCAATGCACAAATACAATGTAATTACATCGTAATGTCAGCCCACAAAACATGACGTCACCATGAAACAGATTTGCATGTGCTCTCATCATGGAGACAGCACTCGAATACTGCATCCAGTTCTGGTCACCAAGACACAATTCAAGTGCTGGAGACAGTGCAGAGAAGAGCTACAAGGATGATTCCTTCTGTCAGGGTCTAAGTCATGAGAAAGGAATGGAGAAACTCGAGCTTTTCAGCCTAGAAAGGAAATATTTATGATTGTTAAAGATATCGAAAATGTTAACCCGGAATATATAATTACAATATTCAGGTTTCAGAAGTTCAGTGAAATTTTAGGAATAATTTTCTATTGCATTCATAGAATGGCTACAGCACAGGAGGCCGCCATTCGGCCCATGCCAGCTCTTTGTAAGAGCAATCTAGTTAGCCCCATTCCCCCACTCTTTCCCTGTAGCCCTACATTTTTTTTCCATTCAAGTATTTATCCAATTCCTTTTTGAAAGCCATGACTGAATCTGCTTCCACCACCCTTGCAGGTAGTGCATTCCAGATCATAACTACTCGCTGCATAAAAAAGTTTTTCCTCATGTCGCCTTTGGTTCTTTTGCCAATCACCTTAACTCTGTGTCCTCTGGTTCTCGACCCTTCCGCCAATGAGAACGGTTTCTCTTTATTTACTTTATCTTATCCCTTCGTGACTTTGAACACTTCTATCAAATCTCCTCTTAACCTTCTCTGCTCTAAGGAGAACAACCCCAGCTGCTCCAGTCTATCCACGTAACTGAAGTCCCTCATCCCTGGAACTATTCTAGTTAATCTTTTCTGCACCCTCTCTAAGGCCTTCGCATCCTTCCTTAAGGGCGGTGTCCAGAATTGGACACAATATTCCAGTTGTGGACGAATGTTTTATAAAGGTTCAACATAACTTCCTTGCTTTTGTACTCTATGCCTCTATTTATAAAGCCCAGGATCCCATCTGTTTTATTAACCGCTTTCTCAACCTGTCCTATCACCTTCAAAGATTTGTGCACATATATTCCCAGGTCTCTCTGTTCCTTCACCCCTTTTAGAATTGTACCATTTAGTTTATATTGCCTCTCATCCTTCTTCCTGCCAAAATGTATCACTTTGCACTTCTCTGAGTTAAATTTCATCTGCCATGTGTCCGCCCATTCCACCAGCCTGTCTATGTCCTCTTGAAGTCTATTACTATCTTCCTCAATGTTTACTACACTTCCAAGTTTTGTGACATCTGCAAATTTTGAAATTGTGACTTGCACACCCAACTCAATATATATATAAAAAAGCAGTGGTCCTATTACCGACCCCTTAGGAACACCATTGCATACCTTTCTCCAGTCCGAAAAACAACCATTCACCACTACTCTGTTTCCTTTCATTTAGCCAATTTCATATCCATGCAGCACTGCCCCTTTTATTCCGTGGACTTCAATTTTGCTGACAAACCTATCAAGTGGCACTTTATCAAACGCCTTTTGAAAGTCGATAGACACATCCTTTAACTGTACTATAAAATTAAAGCAGAAACAGGCTTCATACAGTTATTATTTTTAAGCTGTAATTTGGTTACTTGTTCAAATAATGAAGAGTCTGTAACACATGGTTAACAATGCATTTGGCTGTAATCTGTGCAGAATCCTTCATTTAACAGGAATAAGCACCCATTCAGCTAACAGGTGTGATTACAATCAGTGTAAACAAAATCAGCTTTGGATTTTTTATATCTGTTCATTTCTTGGTTGTTTAAGTGCAGATAATCAAATGAGTAATATCCCATCAGTAATAGTGATTGGAGTCAGCACGTCCATGTAAAAATGTTTCAAAAATGTTTTGAGAGAAACAGTGAGAAAATGGATATAAGCCGAGCTTCTTTGCATGTGTTTCACTCTAATCTGTTTAAACTGTTAGTCTGTTGGTTATGTTCTATTTTACTTATTTTAATGTATTTATCTGTTAAGCTGTTTCTCTCTGTCTTAATTCTCACGTGTTAAAAGATGCAATTCCAAATAGCATACAAATAAGATTCCCTCCTTCGAAATGAATGATCTGGTCACGTAGTTAAACAATAGATGTGGATGGAGTGGAGGAGCTATTGCACTGACTGCAGATACTAATTTATTTTAGGAATATGGTAACATCAAGAAAATGTGTGTGAAAGGAAATATGGATAGAAGCTCAGCAGATTTGAAAGAAAAGGACATTAAACATACTGGGTTTACGTAGGTTTTGTGTTTTTTCTCCTTTGCGTTGATGAATCATTCCAAATTTCATATTCCACAGTACTAAGACACAGACCTATTTTCACACCATAAAAGGTATGTGGTACATATATAGATATTTATATATGTATATGTGTGGGCATGTGTGTGTTTGAGTCAAATTTAGAAGAAAACAGTGAGTTTAGAAACCCTTAGGGCTGTGAAATCAGAAGTATTAAAAAAAAGTCCTGACAGATCCCACTGAATATCTCTGGGATTAGAACATTTAATTTTGAACTGTTTTGGAGGGGAACATAAGTAGTTCTTCAGTATTGCTTGCAATCCCAATAGTGGACAGATGTTTCTTCATTCACATGCTTTCACCCCACTAAAAGTATTGCATGGAATTCAATTGCTTGGTGCAGGCATCTGTCTTCATAACAAATATGGTCTGAATGCTGACATTGGGTTTGACTGCATCGCATGGCAACCAGAGGTCATTCTCACTTTTTGTATTCCTTTTTAAGAAGAAAACAGCAATAATAGCAGAGAGAGAGAATGGTAGCAGGTGGTGGTGGGCCTCTCGCTCTTAATGATGAGGCCGTAGAGGGGGTTGAAGATGGGGAAGCTGGTGCCAGCTACGGACGGGCAGGCAATTAAAATCACCCATGGGACTCACCCACCAATGCCCCCATCACTTCCACAGGCTATGATTTCAACCTGCTCTTCTCAGCAGATGAGAAGGACACCCTCCGAAAATAGCAGTTGGGCCCCGATCATCAGAGCCCTTTAAATATGCAGATCGGACTCTGATGACCGGGGCCCAACTGCTATTTTAAACAGAGATCTGCACGGGGAAGCCATTGTTGCTTTCCTGCAAGGCCAACCCAGCAGGAAGAGGAGACAGGGCCAATCGAGTTCAAAAAACGGTAAGTCTTTTAGTTTTTTTTAATATGACTTTCCTTGTGGGGGCAGGAGGATCAGCAGTGTGACTTACCTGAGTGGTCGGAACTGCCTCCTCCCGCCCGAGAATGCGCTCCCTTCTGCCGGCAAACTATCGCTTTCCGACGATTTCAGGCGGGAACCTGACTGAGGCTATGCACATCAGGCCCTAGAGTTAAAATCTCCGGGGCCTCATTCTGCTAATGTTGGCACGGTTTGCCACCTGCCTCGGCACCTACCCACCCAACAATAGAGATTGGAATCCTTTCTTGTTGTCATAAGTGGTGGCATTAATCAAAGGAGAAGTGTGGCCATGTGAGTGCAATCGATGATTCATTGGTCCTTGCAGAATCCTGCCACTCTTTTAAAAAAAAAAGAAAATGCAGTGCTCCATCAGGCTGCTACTGGTTGGGTTGAAGCATGTCCCTTAACTCACTGATTGCTTTCATTGTGAAGTTCACTCTCTGTACTGCTCCTGGGGCCATTGGAGGTAGGAGCACCTTGTATGTGTGTGGATTTCTGGCAACTCGATGCCTTGCACCTCCGATACTGCCAGACCAACGTGGGCTCCCCTCCATTGCTCTTCCTCATCCTCTTTCAAAAAAATAAAGACACAGGGGTATTCCCAATAAAAACACCATTGTGCCTTCCCCATAATTCACAAGAGGGGCAATGATAATCCCATGGCAAGGTGAAGCAGTAGTCAGCATACCTAAAAAACACCAGTTATCTGAGAAATAAGCTTTCTATGAATCCTTAGAAAGTACCTGCTAGTCCCTTCAAATCAACGTCCTCCTTTCCTGTAGAGCCTACCAATGCTGGATGTCCATTCATACTGCACATGCAGACACCCGCACATGTGTGTTTTGTTCTTTGCATTGGTGTCAATACATCAGGGCTTTGAATATGGGGAATCAACTGGCAAGGTGGGGAGAATAAATTATGGGATTGGAGGGGGTACCCAGAGTCCAAGGTATTCAAAAGATCCGTGAAGTACATTGTGCTTATTATGGAAAAGGGACTTTTAGAGCCCAGTTTAAGATTACATTTTTAATTTTTTTTCTTAATAGTTAAACCTATTATTTTATTTATTGTATGATGAATTCCATTTTTAGTGGTACAGTGGAGTGGGTGAGGAATTTCAATGGTGGCAACATGCAACAGAATTTTTCTTTGGTAAAATATGATTGACTGTTTTTCTGACAGAACCGATCAGGAATAGTGAACTGAAAATGGTTCTGGGATCTAATTGATTGAAAGAACAATGTTTTCTTGTTCCACAATCTGATTGTAGGAGCTCTACAATATTACATTATTACAATATTATAATATTACTATAACACAGATACAAAGCTTAATAATAGATACCACATCTAGTAAAGCTAAATTTTGCCCCAGAAGTGGACATGATGTGGTTTGAGAGCAACATGGGAGCTATACTTGTCCAGAAAAATCTTCCATACACAGTGACAGTTGGCTCCTTGGTTTCTGATTAATAAGCATGACAATAACACAGTCAATTCTCCATTATGTATCATGGATGTACAGCTGTAAGACACAGAGGATATTTAAGAGCTATGCTTCATTTAATACGTGTAAGGAATCTTACAACACCAGGTTATAGTCCAACTGTTTTATTTGAAAATCACAAGCTTTCGGAGGCTTTCTCCTTCGTCAGGTGAGCGAGCCTGACGAAGGAGAAAGCCTCCGAAAGCTTGTGATTTTCAAATAAAACAGTTGGTCTATAACCTGGTGTTGTAAGATTCCTTACATTTGTCAACCCTAGTCCATCACCGGCATCTCCACATCATTTAATATGGAAACTAGATCCTTGAATCAAACCAGAGTCCATTTTCCTGCTGGTTTATGATTCATACCTATGAAGTGATACACAACTTATAGTAGAATTTTTCATACATTATGTCCACACTGAGCATAGTCACCTCATACCATATTGCCGGGAGTGGGAAAATTGAAATGACACTGGCACAAAATATCCCAGCTCCGCATCAAGGATCAAATTAGAAAGATTTTCACATCTTGACAAATCAGCATTTGAGTGCTACAGATTTAACAGTGACATATAAAGAGATTACTGATATCACAGCTAGCAGGACTATCTAGTGGGCAACAATAACTTAGTAGCTTGATGTGTATATCATAGATTTAATACCTTCCTTTACCCAAAATACTATTGCACCAAACTAATAGAACATCTATTCGGACTAGTAGTTTAGCAAAATATTACTTTGAATTAAATCGAAGGTAGAACAAGGGAATACAGATTCAAACCACTAAATGGTAATTTTAGGACCGATTTCAGAAAATTCTTCACACAACGGGGAATTATATTTCCTATTTTAAGTAGGCTTCATTGTTGTTGACCCGCACTGCTCAATACATTTTTCATTTGTTTGTATTCTTCAATTAACATGAACAATTCCATTTTATCACTGTCTTATCTGTACCACTATTACCAACCCTTAGCATGGACAAGGGTCAAGAGGCTCATTAATACTTGGTGAAAATAGCAAACTATAATAATTGAAACTTAATTTAAACAGCACTTTGTTAACCAGATTTGGCACCACACAGGATTTACAGTTCATGCTGTGTCAAACAAAGAGGTTTCAAAGGACTGTGCTCCACAGTCAGGTCAGTCCCCAACTCTGGATTCACACTGCAAGTTTAGTGTCAGTGCGAAGCAGAAGCTGTTTTGCACCGATGCCACACTTCTAGTGTAATTGCATTCTTACTTTCCATAGTGGCAGCTGTATTTACCACTCCCATTACGCGGAGAGAACCCACCCCTCTTTCCAGAAGTGGTTGGCACTGGCATTGATTTGTTTACAGGGTTGCCTTTGACAGAACTCTTGCTATTGGAGCACACCCTGCAATATAACTGGGGTATTAACCTGATGGGAAACTTGGAGTACCAAACCAAATGTTTACATATAAAGGAAAAGCTAAACTTGTGTGCAAGTACTAGCAATGGTAAGTATTCATCCATACACCATTGACTAATTTTACTTTCAAGAATATCCTCATTTAAAGGATTGCTCTGATGGGCCTGTAGATTATAGTCAGAATTGTTCAATACATATGTCTGGGAATATGTAATATTTTGGTGCATTATCAAACTAAAACATTGTGTCTTTACATGGTTAATCTGCAAACCTTTGTTATGAAACTGAATAGCAGATCCTCTTTGTAATTGTCTCTCTAACACAAAAGCCAATTGACAATTTTCACCTGCTGGGCTAATTTGGCTTCATGCAAGCAATTGGGATGTGATTACATTGAGACTATGGAGGCTGCTGATGGATGGAGTTTAGAGGCTAATAATTAAGAGGAGCTAGTTAAAGTGGTTACATCGCTTTGCAGTGGAAACACTGAGCAACTTTTAAACAATATAAAGATGCTGTAATATTTTATATTTATAATGCAATTTTATGAAATTATTAAATAATTTTAACAAGATCAGGTTTTCCAATGCATATGAATGAACCAGATTTGACTTTATATCCATTTAAAGTAACAGAATAGAGCAAATATACTGGTGTGACAGAACAAGTGGATTCCTTTGCACTGTGCTCACCCATTAGTGTTAGTGTGTTCACACTTTGCTAATACTAGCTCCACGGAAAGGAAAACAAAATCAGGTACAGCTAGCCATAGTGGCAATTTTAAAAATGGGTCTTCAGGATGTCATGGGAACTTTGCTACTCTGCCACTGATACATTGAGAGAAAAAGTCCATTTGTATAGACTGCTATTATCTCCCTTCAGTAGGATGGCTTAAAGTTTTCACATTTGGTGCATGGAGCAAATTACATCACATCATCTTCAGGAACCAGACTAGTATTAGAGCCAGACTGGTATTAGAGCCAGACCTTTCAGGAGCTAGATTAGAAAACATTTCTACACACAAAGGGTGGTCGAAGTTTGGAACTCTCTTCCACAAACGGCAATTGATACTAGCTCAATTGCTAAATTTAAATCTGTGATAGATAGCTTTTTGGCAACCAAAGGTATTAAGGGATATGGGCCAAAGGCAGGTATATGGAATTAGATCACAGATCAGCCATGATCTTATCAAATGGCGGAGCAGGCACGAGGGGCTGAATGGCCTACTCCTGTTCCTATGATCCTAACCACTCCAGGATCAGCGTTCTTGAGGTCAAGCTTGTTGTTGCATTTTGGGCTTTCAAACACTATTTCTCTCTTAACGTTTGCATCAGATTTCCCCATCAAATGTTGCCCATTATAATGCAGGAAATATAGCCAAAGGGTGACTAATTACCCCATTTTGCAGTAACAATGCACAGTGAAATTTATGTAGGACTCCCACTATGTCCTATGAATTTGTACCTGGGAAATATCATATTCAGGACATGTTACAGGTTAAAATTACTGGAATGTTTATTTACAAATTAAGCAACAAACCATCAAAACGAGGCAGTGTTCACAGTTGCCAAAAAGTGAGCATTTACTTGCCTCTAAACTTAAAACTCTGTATACCAACATATCCCCATCAACTACACTCCTGGCAACTATAAGACTTTAAAATAGCTTAACATACCAACATCAGTGATCTGAGCTGATACAACACAAGGAAATCTCTCTTACCTATATTGCTCCCGTGTATCTGTTCCATTCTCTACTGTCTTGTTGTATGCATCGATTCAGTAAGGAACAGATCTTTTAAAAATGCTTAATTTCAAAATACCTCCATTACCTGAAGAGTTACCTTCCTATTGGGTTACATTTCCATGATTAATTAATGATTTTTCAAAAAAAACAATCACACTGCAACAAGCTATGCATTTAACAGGGCTCCAGACTCTGCTTCTGTCTTCAATATTAAAGAAGTGAAAGGAAAAACACTGAAAAACTTAGCATATTGGAGGTTTGTCACATATATTCATTCTCCATTATACAAGACGTCAATGTTAATAAAGCAGAGGCACTTTAAAAGGAAGCTTCCACAAGTTCAAGATCAAAACATGGTTAATGAGGGATTCTCCAGAGCAATTCTTTGATGTTTTTCGGTCATACATTTCAACACGATTGCGCATATGCACACGCACACACTCGCACACAATAAACTGAATCAAGAACCTTTTTTCAACCATGGGATATGAATTTTCAGTTCTTTGATACGGATTTCTCACACGCCTGATACCAAACTGGAGAAAAGATTTGAAAATACAAAAGGTTTTTGAATAAGGTCCACAAAGACATGGAACGGAATCTGTGATTCATGCCTTGTCGTGCCAATTTCCCAGAGCTAGTCACATCGCAGAACCTTTCTAAGGTTAAAACATCCTTTATAGTACAATTGGCCACCTTTACCGTAAACTCTGCTCCCCTGCCACTGACTGCATCCTCTTCTCCACCCGCTGGGGTGTATTTTGAATTTTGGGCGACTGAACAGTGGAGCAGTTTGAGGCTGCGGCCTCGTTTAAATCTGGCTGGCAAGCTGCAGGGCACTGAACAGGTGTCCCGATGCAACTCGCCGGATTGAAGCCTAAAAATCAGGTTGGAGCAGCTGCCAGCAAGTTGAGTTGGGGGGGGGCGGGGTTCCGGGGTGGCAGCGGCCCAGATTTTGAGGTGTTCTCCTGCTCCATCGGGGCCCACAAAAATAATTCAAGACTTAACCTTCAGCAGGCCTCTTCTCTTCCATCGCCCCTGGAACTGATCAAAGCCTGCAATGCACAGGCTCCAACCAGCTCCTACCTAAAATATCAATCAAGCTAGGTCCTTATATCATAGGATCCTAATCTCCATATCAAAAGGCGCTTTCGACACCCGGCGGTGGGCCCCTTTTAAAATGGAGCTGGCTGCATCACTGGTGCTAATGAGGCGGTCAGGCTACTGACCTGTTAGTGTCCCATTTACACTAGGCGATCGCACTCAAAATCGATCCCACTGTCTCAGGCTGAAACAAACTATTTTCAACCTTGGCGTGTAAGGTTGTTCCACACTGAGCTGAGCTTTAAACCCCACATACTAGCCATCAGCAATATTGCTTTTTTCTACTTCAACAACATTTCCCACTTTTGCTGCTACCTTAGCCCCTCCGCAGCTGACACCCTCCTATCTGCCTTTGTCACTTCCAGTCTATCGACCTGAAAACTTAACTCTGTTTCTCTCTCCACAGATGCTGCCTGACCTGCTGGGTGTTTCCAGCATTTTCTGTTTTTATTTCAAATACTTCAATGCTGCCCTTGCTGATCCTTTACCCTCCATAAACTCCAACTTGTCCAAAACTCTGCCATATTTATTCCGTCCCACACTAAGTCCCATTTACCCATCAACCCTCTTCTTACTGTCCTACATTGGCTTCCAATCCTCCAAAACATTAACTTAAAGGAGAATATGGTATTGAAGAGGCTATGGTGCTGGACCAGCGACCGAGAAGTTGGAAGTTCGAATCCCACTACATTTAGTTATGAGGTTGATTTCAATAAATCTAGTTGTTTTTGAGCTGGCACCAGGAAATAAAATGACCATGGAAGCTGCTGGATTGTCATAAAACCCCAACTAGTTCACCATTGTCCTTCAGGGAAGGAAAAGTGTAAATTGTTCCATTCTTCTGCGCTGATTTCTTTCAACTTGATAAGCGAAATAAATGGAATTCACAAAAGTACTTGCTTTATTTGCAACTATGCAAGAAGGAATGGGAATAAATTACTCAGACCCAGCTAGGACAAGCCTATTACTCTCATCTGTGTGCAAGAACTGTTCTTACCATTTTTCCCCCTTTATGCTGAGGCACCAACCTCCTATTCTTTCATTTTTAAAACAGTGTGAGTGAATCATAAAATGTCTCTACAACAAATTGCATTTATATACCATCTTTAGTGTAGGAAAACATCCCAAGGCACTTTAGAGGCATAAGGATAAATGGATGCAAAATCAAAGGAGGGGCAACCAAAAGCTTCTTCAAAGAGGTAGGTTTCAAGGAAGGTCGTAAAGGAGGAGATGGGCGAAAGGAGAGGTTTAGGGAAGGGTTTCCAGTGTATGGGGTCTAGATGGCTGAAGGCACAGCTGCCAATGGTGGGGCGAAGGACTGGGGACAGAAGCATTACAAGGCCAGAATAATGAGAACAGAGCATTCAGAAGAGTTGCAGGGCTGGAAAAGGATACAGAGATAGGGAGGGACAAGACTATAGAGCAATTTAAACACAGACAAGAATTTTAAATCTGAGGTCTTGGAGGATTGAGAGCCAATGTAGGTCAGAGACAATGGAGGTGATAGGCAGGCAGGATTTAGTGTGGGATAGGATAGATTTTTGGGTGAGTGAAGTTTACAGTGGGGGGGCGGGCAGGCAAGTTGGTGGCGGGGGAGGGGGCGGGTGAGGCTGTGGTAAACCTCTTCAGCAGCTGACGGGCTGAGGTTGGAGTGAAGGTGGGCAATGTTACAGAGGTGCAAGTAAGTGGTCTCTGTAATGGAAAGAATATGAGGTCAGGGGTCACCTTGGGGTTGAACAGCACGCTTTTTTAGGTTTATCTGAAAACCCAACAGAGCCTTTGAGATTCACAAACACGCGAGTCTCTGGAGATCAGGCCATTAAGCAATGCTGTCAACAACATTATAATTTTATTAATGGTCCTCCTGGAAGCTCTTTTATGTAACTTATGGTAAGTGTTTGAGAATCCATTTAGACAAATTCCAGACTATTCTCATTATCATGATAATTTAAAAATGACTGTTATAAAATTTCAAATTTGAGGCAGATGTAGGTAGTTAGAGACATATATTGGATTGGAATTAAACCACAATCTTGTCCAAGCTAAAAGTGTTTTTGTTATATTTCTATGCACTTTTCCTTTCTTGGTACTCATTCTGTTTTTCTCCCCACAGCTTATTTATCTTGTTAATGACGATACAGGTTTAGACCTACTAACAGAAAAACATCAGCATCTGACTTCAATCAGATTTGCTGCTATTTAACAGCTTACCTCAATTTTTGTTGCTTCTAAAGACACTGATTGCAGATCAATGATAGTGAATTTTACTGCACAATCTTTGTTACCATTAGTTTTTTTTTAACCTTT
This sequence comes from Heptranchias perlo, assembly GCF_035084215.1. Classification (NCBI taxonomy): domain Eukaryota; kingdom Metazoa; phylum Chordata; class Chondrichthyes; order Hexanchiformes; family Hexanchidae; genus Heptranchias; species Heptranchias perlo. The sequence goes on from NC_090336.1 coordinate 43,058,128, forward strand.
CTAACTTTAATTTCTCCTTTTTAAATAATTTTGTAACTGATGGTGGACAACCCATTTTTGATGTCTCCCTTGAACAATAATCCATGCCTAGAAACCTTTGCAAATGATCTGATCTCTGTGCACAGACTGGTAAAATACAGTTTATACTGTACATATTCACATTCAGGCCATAGTGTTAAGTAAAGTTATTAGGTGGTATCAGAACCCTTGTCCACATAGCTAATATCTTGCAATACAAGTAAAAACAAAGCTTCAAGGCACATGTGGGTTTTTCAAACTGCATTGTAATTCATAAAAAGTAATGATGTGGAGATGCCGGTGATGGACTGGGGTTGACAAATGCAACCAAATAAAACAGTTGGACTATAACCTGGTGTTGTAAGATTCCTTGCATAAAAGGTAAGTGAGTTAGCGAGTTTATCTCCATGACGCTTCCCTATGTTTCTATTTAATCTGAGAGACACCAAATTGTTTGGCCTTTGTTTTGTAGGCAAACATTAGAAGCCAATTTCCACACCACAGCAAAGAGATAAATGACTAATTAGTTTGTTTTGGTGGTGATGGGAATAAATGTTGGCCAGGACACATTGACTGAGAAATTGGTTTTATGCCTGGAGCCGATGTGAAGTAGGTCGCGTGTCTGGAAGATCGAGGTCTGAGGCTTGCTGCAAATTGGGCCTCAGGCCGCATTTCCATAAAATTGGCAAGCTGCAGATGCCAGTCAAGCAGCCTGATACAGCTCGGTGGTTGGGGCCTATGCAAAATTGGCTGTCTCAGATGTCGTGCGGCCTGGCCTGCAGATAGGTCCTGGGGGGTGGGGGAGGTGAATGCAAAGAGGAGAAGCGTAAGCCAGCAGCGTCCCGCAGTATTGCTGTGGAGCCAGCCCCTGCTCCTCCCAGCTCCACATTGAGGTAATTAAAAATTTAGAGACTTACCTGTTCTTTGGCGACCTTCCGCATACACCATGGTATCATGGGACCCTCAATATACACCTGAATAAGCAGACTGGACTTTAATTTAATGTCTCATCCAAAAGGCAGCATCACCAACAACGCTTAGTGCTATTCTGGAGTATTAGCCTAGATTATGAGCTCAAATCCTGATGTGAGCCTCAAATCCATACTCTTCTGATTGAGAGGCAAGAGTGTTACTAGCTAAATCAAGCAAAAATACATTATATGTTAATGAAAATGTGGGAGCCTTGACTGCTCTCGGAACTTTGCTCAAATAAATCTCAGAGATTTTCTTTTAGGGGGCCAGTAATGCAATGGCCAACTTCCCATTATATCAAGTATGGAGGCCTCAGCCCTATGTGCCTGACATAGGCAACCTCTGTGCACTGGAGAAGCACCTCGCACAAATTGTACATAAGGTTCATTAAGGCTCCAAGTAATATAGTGATTAGGGGGCTTAGCAACTAGAGTGCCTGAATAATGCTCCAGATGCGCAGTGGTCATTTGGAATGAGTGCTGAAGGAGCGGCTGATGGCAAAAAAAAAACATTGTTGGCTCTATGGTGGTCATCTACTTCAATGGAACTAAACTTCTTTACTCCCTGTTCCTCCCAAGGCATTCAATGGCCAAAGAAAAGGGACATTATACTCCAGAGCAGATACGATAGTGAAAAAAAGTGTACTTGACAGGCAGCCAACAGCCCTTCACTCGACATTCTAGTTCCCAACCCGACGACATGGCTCATGAGGTGTGCGGCAGAAGCGCTATCAAAGTACATAAACGAGTCGACCTCGCATTATGAGGCGAGGTCTGTTCATTCGAGCAAAAATGTTACCAGTGCCTCAGAAGCACCGGTCCTGACACTGCAAACCCAGGATTGGATTATCAGACCCTTAGGGGGTAATTTTAACTGAACTCACCCAATAGGAAACCCATGGGATCGGGTGGAACACCTGTTTTGCATCTCGCCCAATATTATTCTCCATTGACTTCAATGGAGAGTAAAATCAGGCGGGGTGTAAAACAGCATTGTACCCAATCCAGTCAGTTTCTCGACGGGCGGGTTAGTTTAAAATTGGCCCTGTAATGTCTTTCTCACCAAACAGCGAGAATTTTTAAATTATTTTTTAAAAAGGAGCTACAACATAATGAGTATAAATAAATAAAACGTAACATGGCAAATATTCCGACCGCTGAACATTTGATAAGCTTCAGTGAAATCAAATATCATATCTTACAGAATACACCCGAGAGGCTAACTCTTATGTTAATCTCCAGAGACCAACTGAGGTGAAGTTAATCAATAAGGATTCCCAGGTACTTTGTAATGGAGAATGATTTAAATTAAGGAGTCACACTTGATTCCTCTAAGTTCACAATGTAGCACACTGTACCATATGTGTACCGTACTTTATACGTGCTATTCAACATTTATAAAAAGCATTTTGAGAGATTTTATGGGACGTGAGAGGCAAATATGAAAAAATGAACCCGCCTTTTGAGTCGTGAGGGGGTTAATTTTATTTCCGCTAGAGCAGCCATCTTGCTGTACAGTCACAAACTATGAAAGATTAATTTCTTTCCGTCTTTTCAAGCATAACTTTAAGAGATGGAAAAATTGTAAAGTAGACATCTATCTTACTATATTGCAACCAAGCAGTGCAGCTTCATAAGCTGAGCTGCAATCTATATGTATTTTAAATGAATAAAACATTGTAATGGTACCTACCTCCACAGACACTTCAGTAGCTGTATTAGATTGCTCTTTTAGTGAGAGATGCAATAAAATCATTTGCTCAAGTTGCAGTAGTCACTACCTTTATAATCATCTCGTCACTCGCAAGCAAGCAGTTATAACATGGAAAAAAAAACATGTGGCTGATTGGTTCAAGGCACTTATCCCTTCTGTTTTAGGTCTATTTATTGGACATCTTCCTCCTTTAAGCCTGGTTTTTATTTGGCGACTGGCATGCATGTTCTTTTGAAAAATATATTGAACCCGCATTTCTTGTGATGAAGTACAGAAAGAAAATGAACAGAAAGTACAGTTGAATCAATACACTCAGCCATTAGGTCAGCTCGACATTACATAAGAACCAGCTCCAACTAACCGAAATGGATTTTCATAGAAATGCTACCACAATATTATATTTGTTGCAAAAATGTCAGTATTTGTGAAAATCCAAGCTAATCTAAATTAACTAGTTTAAAGAGCTGTGGAAATGGACCTTCATTCAGTTTGGCTTCAATTCAGAATTTTATTATTTTAATATTGGAGTCATATTTTTCAACTAAAAATGTCATTAGAAAAAGCTAGAAAAAGTGCATCTATACACACAGAACGCATAAAATTCCTGGAGACTGAAATTCTTAACCCGCAAATACTTAATAGTGTGTGAAACTTTTCTGCCTAATTTTTTTTAGCGCACTTGCAGGAATGTACTACTGTACTGGAAGTCCACTTACGCACAACTGTGTGGCCACTTTAAAAGGACCTGCAAGAATGCTGCTTAACTAGCTACTTAACTAGTACAAATCAATGACTTTCAAATCTTGCTGTGTGGGAGTACCTTTGAGTGCATTGAATCACCCCTGGTGATATGTCCCACCTTCTAAAAGATGGCATCAGCTACTCAAAGGAATACAGTGCCATCTTTGCACAAAACATTTGTGTTAGTATACAGAACAGAAATAACTGATTAGTAAGTCAACAGATAAGGAAATCAGAGGAGAAAACGACAGAAATCTGATGACCTTTCAGACCCAAATGGTCCCAGGGCTCTAGCTGGAAACTTATGGTGTAAAAAGTGCTGGAGACTATAGGCCAATTCAGTGCATAAATTCAGGGAGAAATGGAGGCACACTACAGATACTAGAAACCAAGTTTGCTGACATATATACATATATATATGCCACAATCAATGACGTGAAGGGAAAGACGTTTGGCCTGTACAGTGTGAAGGGCCACCCCGTTAATAATCAAAGCCTTAAGCAGTGAAGGGAGGCCATCGCCCTAGCTGTGAACATGGGATCATATTTCTGCAGAACATGAAGTGATATTCAAAAGAAGGTGTATAATTTGAAGAAAAACAGCAAGGAGAAATTAGGTTGACTGGAAAAAAATATAGCCTGCCATATATGGAGGCCGTCATGTATCTAATTAGATAATGACGCCAATCAAAATAATTTACAGGTGTCAGTTCACTTGAGCATGTTCGAATACTTGACTTGAATTGACTCAGTGACCTGCTACAAATGCAACACAAAGGGAAGTAATGACGATGTTTGAGAACTAGTGTGGCAGGCCAAAAAAAATCATCCAGAACGATGCAGCTGAGAAAGAGTAAACGGGGTTTGAAACAGTCTCCAACCAGGGTTGAGAAGATTCCAGTTCATGTAAATAAGAAGCCACAGGTAGACATGTGTAAACAGGTCCAAGTAAGGTAGCAAAATAAAAACAAGTCTGCGAGAGTTTGCTGAGATAGGACTGAGAATACACAGCATTAAAGCTGTGCACAGTGTGGTGTGTATGAATAATTGGCAGCATAGCATGTGCCCAATACTGCATGCCAACCTGCTTTTCTAGCACTGTAAATAAGCTGCCTTTGTTTGTTACAATGGTATACAAATTTGCAAAGGAAGGAAAAAGTTAACAACAAACATGAGTGGGTTACTAGGGGTTGCCCATGGACCATAGGGATGCCATTATTACACAAGCAAAAAGCATATTTTTATTTTTATAGAAAATATGACTATATACCAGGCGGAAAAGGTGGTTGATACAAGGTTGATGCAAGACATGCAGCAGTGTACCTGCTGACCATTCAATCCATGCTGTTAATTGTATCCATGTGAGTTATATCAATTAGTGTTAATTGTATTCAGGTGGTGCGTATCAATTGGGACCGCTCTTGTATCCATTTATAAGAGAGCTGAGTGTGGGTGTGGTGGTGATAATGTGGATCTCTGTGAATAAAGGCTTAAAGCAACTGAAGGCTAGGCTCCAGTATTCTATCCTTCACCTGGCTATCCAGTTTGTAACACATGCTGCCTCTGTAATGGTGATAATAGTGTTTTTCTTTGTATACTGGGTGGCATAACATCAGCCAGAGAAAGAGAGAGAAACCTGAATTAGGGAAGGAGGCTGAAGCTGGTACTGATTCAGGGTGCATAATTTAAACAGTTTACACCATCAGTGGCTGGTTTTGGATAGATTTTAGTTCTGATCTAATCTGTGATTAGCAGTATAAAAGGAAAATTAAATTGTCTTAGATCTAAAGGAAACATTTGAAAAATGTTACATGTTTTAATTTTCAAAACCAATAAATCTCAGTAAGCTGGTATGTCTACCTGAGTGATAAAAAGAATAGGGATGTTATGAAGAAAATATCCACAGAATGTATTCATCTGGTCATGCAACAAACAATCTTCACATTTTTGTGTTTTAAAATTTTTAATTTAAAGCTGACTCAATTATGTCAAATAAAGATACTAAAAAAGGTTTAGTGGGCAGCCTCAAGCACATTTATCAATGTTAATATTTTTAAGGAAAACTTTGGGGTGCTCCATGGGGAGGCTTAGTATCCATCTGTTTTATTGGAATGAAAACTGTGGGATAATGTACAGTGAGCAGTTTCCCTCACAGGACATCGATTCCACAGCTTAGGGAGCAGTGTATTTATCATCCATTTAAAATTTGTTCTCAGGTCAATTTTTATTTTCTCCAGTAAGAATTTGCTGTCATTTTACTAAATAGTCAGAAGTGACTAAAGAAACAAATCGTAGTTGCCCAAGAAAGCTCCATAAGCATTTTAAACACAGTTTCACTGTGCAGAACAATGGTGCTGCAGGGAAATCTTCTTGATCAATAAGACTCTTGACATGCATGGGATTCCAAAAACATTCCAACACATCCTTTGTCAAAATGGCTTAAGAAAAGTAAGCTCGCTGGTATTATTTTACCTTAAGAAAATAATGGCCCAGAATTTGCTGTCAAAATAATGGTGAAGCTAATGGCACTCACCGTTATTTATGCGCAAATCACACAGCATCTTCAGGCGAGGGCAGATACGAACTTAAATGCAGAAAATCCAAAAGTTGTTGTCCGAGATGCACCACTCTGCCATTAGCTTCGCAAGAATGGCATCTCGGCTGTCTGGCTCACCACTGAAATGCATTGAACGGAGTGAAGTTCCTGTATTTGCATGGTAGATACGAACTAAACTCACCACAAAAAGTTAGGGCTTGTCCACTTCAGTCTAATATCCTTTTAACAACTTGATAAGTGTTAATTACTGTCAGTCAACCTCTCTAGTACTGAAAATTAACTATTACATGTGCAGAGTCTCATTCCTCCAGGTTTTAATTGTTTTTGGAGTTTTTTTTTAAATTAAAAATAAAGTTTTTTTTTACTTTTTCTTTGACTTCTTTTCTCTCTCTCTTAATTCAAACATTCTTTCCTTCTCTTTATTTTTCTTTCTGTACCTGATTTGACATTGACTTCATTCTAACTTACATTTCCTTCTGAGTCCTTGGCGGGTCATTTCACAATCCTTCAATCTGATTGAGATATACAGTTGCTTGCCCTGTTCACTCAGATCCCAGATGCCCTGTACAGAGCGCTGTGCCATTTCCACCTCGCACTTCCAGTAACTTGCAGCGCAAAGTATTACGGAGATTAAACGGGCAAGGGCAAGTCTAACTAACAGCAGGCGCCGTTCATTGACCGGCTACAGCAAATTCTGGGCCACTATATAGCAAGGAAGACATTTGTGTCTTTGAATCCTACACTGCATAGGTCTGCTCTGGCTGCTGGCAAGCTGTGCACTAATTGGTTTACACACAACCTGCTGATCAGATATATCTTGTATACACCTGGAATACTTACAAACTGTTGTTCAGTATTGATTCCCATCGAACAGCATAAACTGTTCTTTCTGTTCCATAACAATACACTATAACCTCTGTGTCTCTATTTCATTAAAATGACTACAGAAAGGATTCACAAGAAGGATTATTAAGGAAACAAAATATAATTTAATTAAACATGATTAATTTCATGGAAAGCACAAAGCACTTTTTACATTTACTCATATTCCATTTTCCTTCAACTTTTTTTTTGACATCTATTTGCTAAACAAAATATATTTCAAACATTTATTTCAAGCTTCAGCTCTTTTCTGTAGATTCCAATCACTTTTGTAAATGTCGATGTCCCTTTTATTGTCAATTCCTATTTGTTTCTTTTTACACAAAACCCCTCACGTTCAGTCACAGTTTGATGCCATTTTCTTGCCAGATCAATCCAATGCAAATGTTCACATTTCTCTCTGAGTGGACAATGTAGCCAGATTTCCACTAAATTGAGTCTCTGCAAAAAGTGACAGTTGCTTTGGATTGATTCTGTTGCAAAGTAGTTCACTGTGAATGCTTTTGCAAGGACAAAGATATCATCATGAAGTGTAGCTGGGTCACGGATGCCTCTTACTTATTCTCACTTTTGTCTAGAAAGTCAAGTTAAAATAAGACCACTTTGCATTACTGCCTGTCAGCTATCATGGTAGGTGTGTCTGCTTTTGCAATATGGAAAGATAGATATGCCAATCCTGTAGTTGTACTAAGCAAAGGTGAATTGATTTGGGCCTCAAGAGGAACACCAGCCTCTCAGACCTTCACAAGAAAAGGAATTGGTTCCCATGGGCGTTTTCAGTCTCCTTGGAGTGAGAAATTACCGTTTATCTCAACTGTGACGAATCATTCCTTATGATTTGAGAAAGCAGAGTCTGGATATTATCCAATGCTGCTATTTGTTACATCTATGGTTTATATGAAGAGTTTATTACAGAATTTTAGTACATTTTTTTATTTCCCCAATCAAGTGGCCATATTTATGGTCAGCTTCTTGCCTACAAAAAAAATCACATCAACTATTTTGCTTATAACACTTATTTAAACATTTTATTGATTAAGCAATGTTACAATATTAATTCCTTACTGTAACACATTTGTATATGTATATACATTTCCTGCACCAGAAAAATTGTCACAGCCAGCTATGTGATAATGCCAAACATGTGATTGAATAAGTAATGGCGTAATAAGTGCTTTTAACCACTACTTGATACTTTTGGTACGAAAATACTATGGGCTCGAATTTAGCAGGCCTGCGGGTTCCCAGCGGGTGGTCCTCCGGGAGCGTGGAAAACGCGGACGGCTAATCGTGTGCGTCCCCCACGCGATCGCGGGATAATTGGACCCATTAAGCCCAGCTTCCGGGTTCTGCGCTCCCCAGCTGCGTGCCGGCCGGCTGCGCATGCGCAGTACCGTCGACGCAATGTAGGAGCTCCAGTTAAAGGGGCAGTCTCCCAAAGCCCCTCCTGCTACAAGCAAGCGGTTTGAGACGATGGCTCAACAAAGGGGAAAGGCTGCGCCCCGTTTTTCAGATCTGGCACTGCAGCTGATGCTGGAGGGCGTGAGGAGGAGGAGGGAAACACTCTTCCCAGAAGATGGGAGCAAGTTCCCTGCCGCCGCAACCAGGAAGGCATGGGCAGAGGTGGCGGCGGAGGTGAGCAGCAGGGGCAACACCCCAAGGACTTGGGAGCAGTGCCGCAAGCGCTTCAATGACCTGACTAGGTCTGGCAAGGTGAGTACACCAACGCACCCTCCCACATCCCGTCCCCACCATCACGCCAAACAGATCACAACCCCCCCCTGCACAGCCACCACTGCGCTCCATCAGCAATCCTCACAGCCACTCATTCACCATCCTCGCCGTGCACGCAAGTACCCACCGTCCCTGACCCCACCCGAACACTACCACACACCCCAATTCCCATGCAATGGGATGGGCACGTGGCCCACGCTTCCTCCCATCCGTTCCGCGCCACGCTCAACCCAACCACACCGATGCTCGATGCGTCTCACGATGCAAGACGCACCCACTCACACATCTGTGTTTTGCCTTCACAGGAGAAGAGAAGCAAGAACAATAGGGAAAGGGCACGCACCGGAGGTGGGCCGCCGCAAGTGGTGGAGCTCACCGACGCAGAGGTGGAGGCGCTCGACCTCGCCCGCACGCGACATTGCCTGTCGGTGGCCGATGGCGAGTGTGTCGCTGCCGAAACGGCCGGTAAGGGAAAGCTGACACTCAACAACCATGATCGCGAGTTACCGTCTCATCACCTGCCATCAGGCGCACTGTCAAGTTGGTCCACATGCCTCAAAGTGCCCTCTGTTCTCTTGCAGGTCCGTCTTTGGGTCAAGCGAGCGTGGAGGGCGATTCCTCAGAGGACATGGCGGTCTCTGAGGGTGCATCGTCACATCAGAGCCAACCATCCACCAGTGCAGAGATACGCACCTCGGTGGGTCCCCCTCGCCAACTAGTTGGGGTAGCACTTGGTGAGTCACTACGCACGAGTGAGCATGAGCAGACCCTGGTGGCAGGGGCAGCCGCGGAGGGTCCGCGACGGAGGGAGCACTCATCTCCAGGCTCTGCTCAGCCGGACCCAGATGCTGAACCCAGGGGGCCACCAGTGAAAAGGAGAGTCGTCGAGGGCCACCAGCTAATTGCTGAGGTACTGGCAGAGGTGCCGCGCGCATTGTCCACAATAGCGCAGGCGATGGAGGAGTCCAACTCCTGCATGTGGGCATTGGTGGCGCAGGCACAGGAGGGTACCGGCGACACAGTGTCGCGGGTAGGTGCGGGACTGTCTGCGGTGGAGGACAGGCTGGCCTCCCTCGAGCGTCACGCACAGCTCCACTTCGAGTCCATGCAGGCCCTGACAACGTCTGTACGGATTCAGGGTGAGCAACATTCCGACGCCACCAACAGGCTGAGGGATACACTAGGGGTGGCCTTGTAAGGCCTCACACATGCCATCCAATCTGCCGTCCAGCAGGGTGGAAGGGGTGATGTGGGTCGAGGCCAAGAGAGGGATGATGGTGACCGGGGACATGGAAGCGGGGACGCCTCTCAAGGCGTCCCCACGTCCCACCCGTCGCCCACTTCTCAACCAGTACCCGCAATGGTGCCTCCTCTCCAGGTGGCCGAGTCTGCCCCTGCCCCGGTGCAGGAGGAGCAGTCTGTGGAGGTGCCGTCACGGGCACCGAAACCCAGGGGCCGTCCGCCAAAAGCATCTACCCGGTCAAGGCAAGAAGACGAGCAACCTGCCACTACCTCTGCTGGAGCCACAGGGGTAGCACCACGTAGGGGTTCCCGGAGAAGAATTGCAAAGGCCTTATAATCACAAAGGGAATACACCAGGGTGTTTATTATTTTGTACTTTGTTTCTTATAGAATGTCACATTCCAGATATTAAATAGTCTATTCTCACCACTCCTGCCACCTCTCGTCCATTCTTCCGCGGCTTGTGCAATAGTTGCGTTCCGTGGAGGCCATCATGACGGCGAACACCTGCTGCCACCCATTGGGCACACTGCTGTGGGTGCAGGATTACTGGCAGCACTCTTCAGTGGAGGGGGCTGGTATGGCCGCTCGCATGTGCAGGTGAGGAGATGCGAGCGCCTCGCAGTGTCTGACTCTAGGAGAACCGTTGACGTATGAGTGCCTCCCTGGCCCGGCGACCATCCCGGTGAGTCGCGGCTCGGCGCATGGGTCGTCCAACATCCTCTGGCGCGTCCTCCTCCTCCGCCTCCTCCTCCTCCTCCTCCTCCTCCTCGCCCTCGCCTTCCTCAATGTGGGTGGCGGGTGTGGATGGGGCCTCCTCCAGCGGCACCCCTCTCTGTTGGGCCATATTGTGCAGGGCACAGCAGACAACTATGATTCGTCCCACTCTGAATGGTGTGTATTGGAGCGCTCCCCCAGAACGATCAAGGCACCTGAAGCGCATCTTGAGAAGCCCTATGGTCTGCTCAATTGTAGACCTGGTAGCAGTGTGGCTGTCATTGTACCGACGCTCCGGCTCGGTGATGGGGTTCCTCAGAGGTGTCATGAGCCACGTGTGGAGGGGATACCCCTTGTCGCCGAGGAGCCAGCCGTTGCCGGCGTTGGGTGCCTGCAGGATGGGCGGGACGGCGGACTCCCTGAGGACGAAGGCATCGTGGCAGCTGCCGGGGTATCTGGCGCACACGTGTAGGAATCTCTGGCGGTGGTCACAGATGAGCTGGGCGTTCATGGAGTGTTACCCCTTCCTGTTGATGAACAGCCCTGGCTCATGCGGAGGTGCCCGTATTGCGATGTGGGTGCAGTCGATTACACCCTGCACCCGTGGGAAGCCGGCCATGGCATGGAATCCAACCGCCCTCTCCATCTGGCTGCGCTCGTCCATGGCGAAGTTGATGTAGTGGGAGGCCCTGCGGAACAACCCATCGGTGACCTGCCTTATGCACTTGTGTGCAGAGGACTGACAGACCCCGGTGATGTCCCCGGTGGCACCCTGGAAGGAACCGGATGCGAAGAAGTTGAGGGCAGTGGTGACTTTGACGGCGACAGGTAAGATGATGCTGCTTGGTCCATCAGGGAGCAGCTTGTCGTTAAGGAGGCTGCAGATGTCGGCGACTACCTGGCGATTGACTCTGAGCCTCCGTATGCACTGCTCCTCGGAGAGGTCCATGAAGCTGAGCATCGCTCTGTACACCCTGTGCGGAGGGTAGTGCCTCCTGCGACGCATCTCTCTCTGCGGTTGCCCTCCCTCCTGCTGTGCAGGTGGGTGTGCCGCAGCACCGTGTTGGGGGGCCCCACCTCTCCGAGGCGGACGGCGTGGACTGCGAGGCTGCTGGGGCTGGTCATCCTGTTCGTCCTCCGACGATGTCAACGCACCACCCATCTGGCAGGTGTTGGTGTGAGGGGTTGTGCAGGGTAGGTGGGTGGGTCCTCGGACTGGGGCTGCGGTTTCGTGTCGGTCTGTCCTCTGGCTTGGCGGGGGTTGGTGGAGGGCAGGGGTTGCCCTATGTGACGCGGTGGCCTCCTGCCACAGGCTGCTGGCTGCAACACGCCTGGTTTGAAAGGTACTGTTTCCCCCAGTGTGGGAAACTGACTGCGTTGAACCTAAAATCCCACACTTCCTCTTTTGACAGCTGCTTCAGCTCATTAACTGACCACAACGAGCAAGTTAAGTACTCTCAAGTGGAACCCCGCTGGCTTTAATTGCCTGCGGGATTCCCACCAGCGGGGCTTGCGCGCGCAGCCCCGCACGTCAGCGCGGTACCCGGAAGTGGCCGGGATTTCGTCGCGATCCGGTCACGTGACCGGAGATCGGGATTTTCGGGGCCCCCCCGCTGGAAACCCGCAGGTAACCCAACCCTAAAATCGAGCCCTATATGTCCAATGTGTCTTTTTAAACTGGAGGAAAAAGATAATTTTAATAGTGTTTTTGTTGCTCAGGGAATCAGTTGAAGTTTTTTGATGTTACTTTATCACTTGGGCTTAGCTGTGGAAATCTGATTTTTATTTTCATCAATATTTCCCTGCACAAATGTTAATTAAAAAAAATGAAGTCCCATTGAGGCAACAGGAATAAATTTGAATTCATATTTGAAAATTGTACACATACATTTGCCCCTCAATGTAAAAAAGGAATTATAGATGGGACCTTAATGCCAAATAAATTATTGATTGTGCTATTTTATATGAGATAAATATGCCTCGTGAGCATAACACTATTGGAAATGGTGACTGGAGTGGAAGAGGTGGCATTTCATATCGGAAATGGTCTTCAGGCAGCAGCTACCTGATTTGGACTCAAAGAGAGTAGAAGAAGGGGCTTCAGGATAAGCATCAGCAGTCTGGTCAGCAGAAGCTGGAGAGGCAATAACAATATAAGAAGCAGCAAGAGATTCAGCAGAATGGAGAAGATACTAGAATTTCATTTTGGGATTTGTTATTTACTTGTGTTAGGCTTAGAGTCACCAACAGCAGCGTTATTATTGAATAGCAAGCCTGTACTTCTATTGTAGTTTGAGAGAGAATATGGAAGCATAGTAATGTATCTGTTTTTTCCCCCAATGCTGGCAGTAGACAGGATGGAAGTATAATTGACACAGGAATGTATTGAACCTTTCCACTGGTGGGGAATCATCCTTTGCAACAACTTTTTCTAATCCAATTTAACTTCAGTGGAAAGGAACACCAACTTTTCATTACTGTTACCACTGCTTTTGTGATTGTCTCATTTTAGCATATGTTCATAGTGTTTAAATATCCAGTTAAAATAGCTCTTTTCTTTGCTCACCCCATCAGAACAAATGCCTTGTGCTGCACATAATATAGTGACAATATATGGCACATCCTGTAGTGGTCCTATACACCATGTTTTGGAAGTTAAGAAAATTCTGTCTGGCTCAAGTACCAGATTACAGGGTCTGCCATCGAGGCTGAATTTTGGTTCTAATCTCCCAGCACCAGGCATGTCTTCCTGGAGCCAACTGAACTTCTATGTTCTTCGAATTAAAACTCTGGATAAGCTGTCTTTATGGCTCAGATGGTAAATACACTCCAAGGTTTAGTACTGAGCTGTGCAGACTAGAAAGTCCAAGCATTGACTCTTAGCTGTTTTTACATGACCTCATCCAGTGTTTCCACTGCTGACTAGAATTCATTGATCCTGCTGGAAAGTGCATGTGTAAATAATGGATGAGGGCAGGGTCAATCTGTGATGTCCTCCATGTCATATGACCTGTGGATATTCACTGTCTAGGTTTACACATGAAGAAGGGTTACTTGATGATGTCTGTCCGTGGAGTCAGTGCATTTAGGAGGTGAAAGACAGAAGAGTTTTTTTTTAGTTGCTTATTAAGAGGCAGACAATTTTTAAGATAGAATCCATTCTTTACTGATACCATGAAGTGGTAATGTTGTTCACAGGCTTCCAACTCTGTGATGACACTACAGCCAAACAGTTTGATTCTCCCTTTGCAATAAAGCTAAATTCCAATTCATCATTTTAATATTACTTCACAACTTGGAAAATATTTCTAAAATATCTGTTTCACCCCTTATCCAGGACTTGGATATTTTCCTATCCCATCAATATAATCCTGATCTTCCCTAATTCCATGTGATATGGTTGATTCGGGCTGTACATTGTATCGCCTATGCCACGGAAATCGTACTATGAAATGTGAAATTGGTACCAACCCAAAATAGCACTTACTATTTAACAACCAGCAAGGTGCCCTAGTGAAGTCTCATCTGCGTGTAATGTTTTGGGCTTTTGTGTTAGATACTTTCGCGTGTTCAGCATCCTTCCCATATGCAGATCCAAATCCCCTACAAACCATTTGTTTTTAATCTTTTACCTTTATCTTGGTAAATGTAACAAGACTCCAGGGTCAAACAGAGAACCTTTGTCATTATACTTCAGTTTACTGGATCTATCACATGCAGCTGGGTAGACAATTCCCATTTACAAATGTACGTCAGATATAGATATCAGGGAGACAATTATCTAAATTTATCCAAACACCTGCACCATTTTTCCTTAAGTGATCCTTATTTTTAACCCTGTGTATGCTGTGACCAGCAAGACTGAATCCAATAAATAATCCATCAGAGACACAAGTGTGTCAAGCCTCATGCTGCCATAATTAAATCTCCAATGCTTGGTAACAGATTTGATTCAAATACTATTTAAAAGTCATTGATTTTCTTGTTTGCAAATTATTTAGAACATTTTTGTATACCTTTCCTTCAACAGTATATCCAGAACCTAAGATAAGAAATGACATATGGTTTGTTTGTACTATACTTTCACTAAGGAACCACACAATTTTATTGACTAGTTTTTGTAATCCCAAGTCTAAAACAGCACTTCGAACTCAGTGGACTCAGGAGGTGCACAGTAGTATTCTTATGCTTTTCCCCTTCCAGTGCATAACGCGATCAGCAATTGCAGTTAAAGAAAGACCTTATAATTATATAGCCTTTCACATCTTCAGCATGTTCCAAAGCACTTTGCAGTCAATGCATTATTTTTTGAACCATAGACAATGCTGTTATCTAGGTCAAGCTGACACTACAACAGTCAAAGACACCATTATAGTTCTTGGCTCACCGGGTGCTTTATAATATTACCCATTCCTGGATTACACAGAGAATATTCTGTAAGTGAACAGTTTACTGCAAAGAGCATCACCCCAACAATGTAGAAATTGCCACACACAGTCAGCAGCCAGTTCTGGATTCAAAAGGCTTCTTGTGATTAGCAAAAGCAAAAGGTTTCACATACTTGCTTCAATCCTACTTCTTCTGCATTTGACTCACTTGCACATGCTCCAAGACCAGGGCTTTCCACTGTTGTTGCAAGTAACTTCATTTCTTTTTAATGTTAAGTTTAAGGTTTCTCAATGCCCCTGCCACCCATACTGCTGATGTTTTGCCCTCTGCTGAATGCTGTGGCAGCTGCTTTTCCTGTCCCCAATGGCTATGCTGCTGCTGTTTTTCTCCTTGGTAATCACCGCTTGCCACACTCTTGTCTCTGTTTCCGTCCCCTCTAGCCATGCTGCTACTGTTGTTTCCTTTCTTGGAGTCACAACTGACCACACTGCTGTCACTATTTACCAACCCCCCCGCCTGCCCCACCACCATAATGGGGCAGCCACTCATGTTTCCTTCCTTAGTTGTTATCCTATTGTTACTGTTTCTCTCCCTAATTACCACCTGGCTGCTGTCGCTCCCCCTAGCCACCTATAAAACATAACCTCTCCCCTGGCTAATCTACCCTGGTGTGAAATTCCTCCCAGTGAAACCAATCAGGGCATAGAGTCACCCCCAGCAAATTCATCCTAGTGCAGAATCTCCAACCTCAAAGCAGACTCTCCAATTTAACAAAACAGAACTCCCCTCCTCGACACAGTAACACCAAACCTAACCTAACACTAATACAGAGAGATTTTATTCCAAGATAAAGTTGCCAGCGGGGCTGTTTTGTAGGGACGCCAAGAAAGCAGAAGTTGGCGTCTTCTGAGCCCTTTCACAAAAGTGTGGAAAGAAAGGGTCCATAGAATTGAAAAACTGTGAAATGTGAAAATGTTTAGATTTGGACAAAGGTTTTTGAAAAAAAATTGCATGCTGTTTACATTTTTAAAAGTCTTTCCTATCTGCTGGCTGTCAGGGTCAGGAGCTTGGCCAGTCTCAATCTCATTCCTAATGGGAATGAGTGTACAGCATAAAACTCCAATTCGGCACTAACTGACAATGCCATTCAGATATCCTAAGGATGGTTGGTGTAGGAAATGGAAATATGATTACACTGATGCAGTAGAGGGTACTTTTCTGGTGTTAGGCGGGGGCGATGAGGTAGGTTGCTGGGGGAAAGTCAATCTAACTGTGCCTACCTAGGACTGCTTGATTTCTTGCACTTGGTGCCTGAAATGGAAACTGCTTCAATCCCTAGCACTAACATCCCTCAACTTGGGCACAATTTTGCATTTAAAAAAAATCTTTTTTGACCTTATTAGGTGTCCATGACCAATTAATATGAAATTCTGCGCTGATGAATACCTCTTAAAGAATTCAATTTGAACCACTGTCAGTAACTGTTACTCTTACCAATATAATTGTTTGAATGTATGCTCATTAAATTGAACGATGGCAGTGATAGGTTATTAATTATTTTCTTGTTTGTATTTCACATTGCCATATGCCACACACTGGTTGTTCAAAATACCTTAGATTAAAGAACATCTTGCCCTTTGCTTTTTAAGCATCAGGACGACACTTCCTTTTCCATATGTTCTAGCCTTATGATCTCTAGAAGGGATTTGCGCATTAATTCCAATTAGTATTAAACTGGACATAAGTTATGGGCTGTTTAACTTTTGTACTGACTGGCGATAGAATTAAGGCTACCCTTTGTTTCGGGCCTTTAACAGCCAGCGGAGTGGCGGTGAATCATTTTGTACATAAAATTATGTTGTTCGTTTGCCTTGTAAAAAACAGCTTTAATCAACTGAATTAGCTACTGGACAGTTTTGAATAGTAATTAGGACTAATAAGTTTCTAGTTGTCAATTGCAAACTCCAACATTTGGGATGTGACACCAAAAGGAATATTCTGAATACATCCTTGCTCTAAACTTTTTTAACCTCTTCCCAAAAGAAAGCCAATCCTTGTTTGTGTCTATGCATGAATTTGTTAATCTATTTGTAAAACTTACCAGAAATCTTTGGTAATGTCAGCAAGAGAGGCGGCCATTTCGTTCGTTGGGGATTAAATTGGATAACCCCAAAAAACCGGGTGCATGATTAACCCACACTCGGTAGTTGAGAATAAGGCAGCACTTAACATTCGTGCTGCCTGGTGATTTACCTGATATCTGCGAGCAGCCAGGCCTAGGTGCGCTGTTGAGTAGCTGCTCACCAGCAGGTGGCCCCGGCATTGCGAGTGGCTAGCATCACGTAAAGGCAGCCTGTACCTCTTATTTGCAAAATATAAGATACGGGTCCGCATGGAGTCTGAACGGAGATCAGACATCGCACACGTAAAACACAGATGCAGGTCCCATCCCTATGTTTACAAACTGTTCAGTTATGTTAAAACATCGAATAAAGGCTGAACACTACTAAATCCCACATCCTCCAATCAGCATGCCAGACCTCATCAATCTGCTGATCTGTGTTTGTACCAGGCCGGCGAGAAAGCGTGCACCTTGGTTCTCTGCTGATGCACTAGAGGCCATTGTGCAAGAGGTGGACAGAAGGAGGGCATCCTATATCCGCAGAGGGCAAGAGGTCCTCCAGACATATACTCCCAAGGCAGATGGGGACGAAGTCAATGCCAGACACAAAGGAAGAAGTTCAATGCTTTGACACGAATGGTCAAGGTGAGTAAGGTCAACTGTTAAGTGGCATGTGCTACCAACTGCACCACTAGCCGCATTCACTGCTCCACGCACTACACCCTCCATCACCCACATATCAACAAACTCTTTCAGTCAGTACTCAACTCTTCCAATCAGATGCTTCATCTCACCCTCACACATTACTAATGCAAGCCGCACATCCACAACTCACAGGTCACACACACTGGCAGCTATTCAACCATGACAGGTACATCTTGCAGGACACTCACCGACACACGTCCCTCTTTCTTACAGGAGGTGGTGGCGGGTAACAGGAAGCAGCAAGTGGCAGTGGTTTCATGGAACATGAACCTCCTGTCCTCACTCAGGATGACAGCATTCCTGTCCCACCTTTGCCACTCTGCCAGTGCCCTTGCTGTTGCCTGTCAGCTAGCCAGCCCACTCCCTATAGAGTATTGAAATTTTACTATAGGAACAGGAGTAGGCCATTTAGCCCCTCAAGCCTGTTCCCCATTCAATGAAATCATGGTCGATCTGTGACCTAACTCCATATACATGCCCTAGTCCCATATCCCTTAATACCTTTGGTTATCAAAAATCTATCAATTTCAGACTTAAAATCAACAATTGAGCTAGCATCAACTGCCGTTCGCAGAAGAGCGTTCCAAACTTCTACCACCCTTTGTGTGTAGAAGTGTTTCCTAACTTCACACCTACAATGCCTGGCTCTAATTTTTAGGCCAAGACCCCAGTCCTACTATTCAATATAGGAGACCTCCAAAAAACAGGTACAAATGCATCAGCAGCCAAAAGCATAATCCAGCAATTAACCCGTAAATCCTGCATGATCTTTTTAAATAATTCTGGTGGGGGGTGTCCTCCATGCTGTTTATGACCTGTTCAGCTGTGCGAGGTTAAGACAGTGTGTTGGCTGGAGCATTGAGTTCCAAAATCACATCTGTCCCTTTAAATCAGCGTTGCACACTGATCTACTGCATATTCTCCCTACTTTACACGCTGCTGGAATTCGTTATCTATGCATGTGCAAACACCTTTACTAAGATGCCGTCCGGCGCACATCATGCTAGAAGTGTGCGCACGCATTCTGGACGCCATTTTGGATCTTTAGAAGGCCACGTAGCGCCTACAAGGTGGGCGCTACGCAGCCCAATTTATAGCCCATGGTCTCTTTGCTAGACCAATCTAAAACTAATTGCACTGCCCTGCTCATTGCCCATTGCCAAATATCTTTGTTGGCTTAAATTTTCGTCTTATCTTCCCTTAAAAGATGCAATAATCTTTGCCTCAACTGCTCCTCGTGGCAAAGCATTTCATGTTCTAATAATTCTCCATGTAAAGAAATTTTCCCTAACTTCTCTCCTCACTCTCAGTGACAGTTTTAAATTGATGATCTATTGTCACTGACTCCCCAACCAGAGAAAATAATCTTTCACTATTTACCACATCAAAACTCTTCATAGTTTTTTGAAAAATCTATTAAAATACCTCTTAGCCTTCTCTATTCACCTGGAAACAGTCCCAGTATTTTAAATATCTCCTCATAATTATAGCTTCTCATTTCTGGTATCCTGGTGAATTTTTGTTGTAGGTTCTCTATAGATTTAATTTTCTTTCTTTCAATAGGGTCCAAAATGTAACACAGTACCCTAACTGTGGCCTAACTAATGTGTAGAAGAAATCTATCATTACCTTTTTGCTCTTCTACTCATTATATATATATATATATATATATATTTTCTGTTAAGCATTACAGTAATTATTGGGGTAGGACGTTCTGATAGCAATCAAAATTTTGATTTTGATTAAATTTTGATTGAGGTGCTTATTAATGTAATGGACTATAATGTCATAATCATACTTCAACCCTTGGTTTGCAAAAATGACGACAACAACAAGACTGCCCCTTCTAGTTTCAAATAGGGTGAAGATGTTTTGGTTGTATTTAAAGGCTTAATTGAATTTACCACAAGACTTTTTCCAATTTCTGTAACTGGTAGTAACCAGCTTTCTTCTCCAGAGATAAGACTGACTGATTGTTGAAGAGGAGACTATTCTCTCTGGGCTGCCTACTGACCGCTCTCAGCAGTGCTGGTTGGGTCAGGTATAGTACAGGTCAACAGCGCTGAAGCTAAGTTTTAATGTAAAGCATTATACTGATCAATGTTGCTTCATCTTCAAACTCTTGATACTACGCAGCTACCATTCATCCCCTTCCCCAGACAGCACCAGCAAGATACTTACCCGTGCAAAAGTAATTGAATGGTACTTTAATGGTAAACAATAGTGCCTAATGATGTTCTATTGAAGCAAATAGCATTGTAAATCATGAACAATTTATCAATGGCAAGATAAATGGTACTTTAATGGTATTTCATTTAAAAAAATACCTTGCTGTTCTCTGTTAGTCAATGGGGTTCGTGAATTATAGATATTTTATCACTGGTAAGGGTACTTTAAAATGAGCCTAAAAGCAATGACTACTGACAAAATACTGCCGCAGAAAAACACTGGGAGCAGTATCATGAACCACTATTGGCATTAACTATAAGAATTATAAATCACCATTAACCCTTTGAGGACAGAAGTGCCATTTCGGCTCCAATTTACCAGGAGTTCAGTCGTAGACTGTATAAATAAAGATAATTTCAATGAGTCAATAACTCAGTAGCAGTATACTCTTATTTTTAAATAAGGGACACCATTCATTTGAAAAAAGTGTTTGCAAACACGTGAAAAAAAGATTGGGCAAAAACGCAAAGTCTTTGGAAGAAGTACTTAAAATAGAGGAAACAAAAATATATACAGTGAAATGTCCTTGCAATGTATATGTGGTGGGGATGGGGCCATTGAGTCAGGACAAGGTTAGACTTATTTGTGACATCCTCCACTACCAAATACCCTACTGACATTCATTGTTTAGATTTACTTATGAAAAATGGCCACCGGACAAGATGCCATCACTCATGGGAATGTACTGCAGCATGAGTCAATGCCCTCAGGGGTAGGGGGAACTTTAAAAAAAAACTGCAGGATCTGAAAATATTTTTTCTTTCTCAATTATTTCCCAAAATAACTCCAATATAAAACAAATCAACCTTCAATTCCTTTTAATATGGATCTCTCTGATAGTCTTGCCAGCTTTGCTGTATTTGTTTATCCTTGGGGCTGGTCGTCATGTGATGGATGGGATTTTAAACTGGAGTCTGACTATATTCTGCCTTCCCACAAAGGTAAAACCTTTCAATACTAATCTTAATTTAGAACATGACTGAATTCAAATCAAAATTATCAAGTATTTAACAAGGCATGCTGAGAATACCAAAGGAAACAGCATGAGAAAGAGTCTTTCTAAGAACTATGCAAATCTCCTGGAACTCATATGATTTGCACATGTCTCAGTTCTTCTGCTAGCTCACCAATTTATTATCCAATTTCCAAAGATTATTCACATGGGGACCCAAGAACAAATATACTGACTGCTTGAGGGGTTCCATTAAATGCAGGCCCGGCCAATTGGAAGAAGCTGAAAGAAAAAGTGGCCATTCAAAAAAACTTATCGACAGATAAGGAGCTAAACCTAATTTTTATTGGGCAAAATAACTGAAGAATTATGTTATTTCTACATTTGTTATGGGAGGGGTAATAGCCCATTAAATCACTAAGGTTTTAGCTACTTTAATTAAAGCATTTTGCCCCTTTTAGTAAGTCCCTGGTGGCTTATCATAACGACTGTATTCAAACGGATTTATTTTCCAGATACCGCTGGAAAACAGAACTAAAAAATAAATCAGTTACCAGACTAAGATAAAACTGTATTACATTATCCTTTCAGCAGTCCTGCAGAGATAAATGTTTATAATGCTTTATGCACATTTTAAAATTGATCTGGACGTTGAGAGCAAGTTTTGCCAGCTTTCTGAATGGACAGCATTTCCAAAGAAATGAATGAGGAAAACTAGTTAGGCGGCAGGGGAGGGCTTCTGCCCCAGGAAAGAACATACTTGGTGGCCCAACATTGATGACATCCATGGATATGTTTGTAGTCTTAAGTTGTCTTGCTTTCCAAACTGAACATGAGATAGAAGCATGGAGCTTAAGAGGAGGCAAACTGAAGAGGTTGGAGAGCACCCAGCTCCCAATTTTTTCTCCTTTCCTTTACTGGGGTATTGTTCCACAGACACCAACTTGGCATGTCATTCAAGTGACCATTCTTCACGTGTAGGCATAGTCAATAGTATTTAGGTATGGCAATAGTGCAGGCGAAGGACATGTCAGAATGAATATTAATAATGAATAAATAAATATTTTGCTTTAGTTTTCACTGGAAAGAGGATATTGATACACAGCTATAGAAAAGACTACATATTAATGAAGAGAGAAATTTAGAAATGAGTTCAAGCAGGAAAATTGTAATGGATAAATTAAATAATTGAAGATAGACACACCTCCAGGCCAGTCTCTACCAAAAGGTATTAAAAATAGGCAAGGAAACTAGATATTATCTTCAAAAAATTTCTGGGTTCAGGGATAATATAGTAAAATTAGAAAGTAGCAAATGTTATATCGTTATTTAAAAATGGAGGAATTGAATAAACCAAGCTAGAGAGTTTAATGTTAGTAATGAGAAAATTGCTAAAATAAAACATTATAAAAGAAGTAAATAAGTATACGGAAGAGTACAAGCTAATTAGGGAGAGTCAAGAGTGCTTTTGTGAAAAGGAAGTCACATCTAACTAAACAAATGAATTCTTTAATTCACAACAACAAACAACATTAAACAACAAGTTGCAGGAAATCCAAGAAGGGTGTCATCACTGTGGCAATAACAATTTGGAGGAGGGTAGACTCTGTTTTCATACAAAACATAAATGGGGGAATCAAAGGAGAAATAGAGATGAACAGACCCCATCTGTCACCCTCTCTGTCTCTGGAAGGAGTTGCATACCATGCTGTACGTATAGTGTATAAGGACGTCTAGGCCCAGGAACATGCATTGGCATCTTATTAATTAATGTGTGGTTCTGTGGAGATTAAACTGTCTGCAGAATAACATGTGGCGAATGCAACAAGTGAGTTGCCTAGAAGCCTGTGTGGTCCAATTAAACTGCTTTACCGCCTACAGCTTTTATTTGAACCTAGAAAAGTGTTACGTTGAATATTAAAGCTAAATATGTAGCTGAACAAGACACCAATACAATACATTTCTCTCCTCTTCTGATAGAGTTAGAGAATCACAATCGCACATAACAAATCATTTGTCGTTTTTGTTTAAAATACATCATCACAGACTTAAGGGGGGTGATTTTAGGAGGCAAATGCGGGTGCGTTGGGGGCAGGGAGGCTCCGAAAATCACGGAAATCCCATTCGGGCTCCAACCCGCCGACTCCCGAGTTTCTCAGGGACCCACCTGTGTGCGCATGGGCGACCCGAAAACGGAAGTCCCGTCGGCAATTAAAGCCGGCGGGATGACAGTTAAAGAGCCAAATGTACCTCATTGAGGTACTTAAGGCACTTAACCTGTGACAGAGTAAGTGATTAGAAAGATTTTTTAAAACTTACCTGGGTGGTTTGCCCACCGCTTCTGATTCACGCTTGATGAAACCAGGCACGAAGGGCCGGATCAGGGAAAAAGAAACTAAATAAATTAAATAAAAAATCATGCAAGGAAGTGAAAACACTAAATGTACCTAACCTTTGTAACCTGCTCCGACGTCCGATGTCTCCCGCTCCGATGTCCCCCTCTTCACCCTCCCGATGTACCCCCGATCTTCAATCTTCCCCCGATGGTCCTCCGATCTTCCCCTCTCCACACCCCCCACAATCTTCCAGTCCAGCTCCGGATCTTTCCCTCTCTCCCCCGCCCCGGTCTTACGTTCCAACGCTGGATGACGTCTGGCTCTCTCTCTTTCTCACTACCCCCGCCCCCGCATTGCAGCTCCTGCAGCAGCCAGCCTGTCAATCAGGCTAACTGCCAGGTGCGAAACCCGGAAAGGACGTTAACCGCCATCAATCAATGCGCGACTGCGTCGGAAACGGTAAGTTTGGTTCATGTGGTTTTGCCACACGCCCAATCACCACCCCCCCCCCCGCCGCCATCCCGTCTCCCCGCTAATATCGGAGCCAAGAAGTCTCACTCATTTTGTTTAAAAATGTAACCTATTTCCATGCTCTTAAAAATGACCAGAGCTCTATATGTTCAAATGGGTTCATGATCATCCTCAGTCTTTTTAATCATACATCTCACTCCAGACCATTCCCTAGTCTTGAGAGATTTAATTGCATGAGATTTATGTATGAAGCAGGGAGCTTCTCCTGATTGACACTACAGAGAGCAGTAAAGACCGGACTGTATACAGTCAGAGCAACAGAAATCAGTGAAAGTTTCATGCCATTTGTGGTGACCTTGTTTCCGTATTGTTACCGCAAAGAACCCTAAGGGAAGAATTGTTCCAGTTGCTATGTGTAACCAAATCAGAAACACATTCTTTTTGAATGCACTTGCAATGTTGCTGCACAAAGTGACCAGAGGAATGATCTCCCTCCCCTATAAGAAATATTTTCTACTAAACAAAGTGCATGGAAAGAATAATGCAGACATTTTGGCCCATTACTAAGCATCAACTCTCTCTAAATGGACCTGCACAATGTTAGTTTACCAATAGTAGGACAGTCTAACTATTCAAATATGCTTCAGTGATGATTTGACTAATTGAGACGTAGGTCCAAGTAGTGACCTAGCACTTGTGGTTTTGTACTAATTAGAGCAGGAGGGATGATTGGATGCCACCCAAAGACAAGATGCCAGAAACCCCAAGGCATAAAATGAAAAAGAGTCTTTCAACTCCACTAAACATTGAGTTTGCAGAGGTTTACAGACTTGGAACAGATGGAAGAATGGTTGTGTTGCGATACAGACAGGGCAAAGGACTAGAGTGAATGATCTAAGAACCATCTTACTGAGCTTTTGGGAACGGGTGCAGTTGACCAGTCTGGCAGCAGGTCATTTCAAAGCATAATTTAGAACAAGACACATATTTGAGTTCTTTGAACTTGTGCTTTAATAGGCAGATTCTGCAGAAACAACAAAAATAATTCTGCAGAACCCACAGAGAAACCATGACCCCATTTTTCTGTGGGCCCTCTTGGGTGAGCAGCCTATTTTACAGGATTCATGATGGTCGGGAGCAACTCTCTGGAGACTAATCTACATTAGACACTAAGCTTTATTGAGATCAGTTTTTAAAATAGTGGGAACTTAACCAACTTAACCTGTTTACAACAATGCTCAAAGGTAAAATCTTTAATCAACTCAATCTATCTGTTATTGTGACTAATATTATTAAATAGGATCCTTTATCAGTAATTACATCCTTAAATTGCTAGTTTTAGTCATCAAGAAATTCATATTTACAGGAAATTACAGGATAGATTTTCCAAACAGCTACGTCCAATTGACAGGATTAAAGTGAATATTACGGATCAGAAAAATGGGTGGAAATATGTGATACCAGATTACAAGCTGATTTAGTGGCTGGTCCAGTTTTCTGGTCTGGTTTTCTACTGGTGCAAATGTGCCTGCCAGATTAAAATTAGTTATAAATAGATGGACAAGAGTATAATGAACACAATCTTGAAATTTGCTGACAACATTAAAGTAGGGACATTTGGCAAACAATGAAGAGGACTGCAAAAGATTTTGGGAAGACTTAGACAGGTTCAAGGAATGGGCAGACAGGTGGCAGATGCAATTTAATGTGCAGAAATGTGAAGCAATACATTGTGACAGAAAAAAAACAAGGAATGGGTATATACACATAATGGAAAGACACTGAAGGGTGTGGATGAACAGAGACCTAGGGGTTCAAATACATAATTCCCTGTCAGTAAGAGTGCAGGTAGATGAAGCCATAAAACAGCCAATAGAATTTTGGGGATTTATAAATAGAGGCATCAAGTACAAGAGTAATGATGCATTTAAAGAAAACATTAGTTAAGTCATAGTTAGAATACTGTCTGAAGTTGTGGGCATTCCATTATAGAAAGGGCATTAAAGCTAGAGAGCATACAGTGTATATTCACAAAGATGATGCCAGTGATGGGAAACTATAGCAATGAGAAGAGATTTAAGATCTGGGACTATTTCCATTGAAGCAGAAAAGGCTCTTAAAAGTATGAAGAGTTTTGATAAAGTGAATAGGGATAGGGTTATTTGCTTTGGTTGAATAGTCAGAGGTGAGGGGTCATCAATTTAAAATTATCCCTAAGAGAATGAGGAGAGAGTTTAGGTGACATTTCTTTATCATAGTATATCTCGTAGGATATAGCAAAGGAGGCCATTCGGCCCATCATGTCTGTGCTGGCTCTTTGGTAGAGCTATCCAATTAGTCGCACTCCCCTGCTCTTTCCCCATAGCCCTTCAATTTTTTTCCCTTCAAGAATTTATAAGAACATAAGAAATAGGAGCAGGAGTAGGCCATGAAGCCCCTTGAGGCTGCTCCGTCATTCAATAAAATCATGGCTGATCTTCGACCTCAACTCCACTTTCCCGCCCTATCCCCATATCCCTTGATTCCCTGAGTGTCTAAATATCCCTCGATCTCAGTCTTGAATGTACTCAACGACTGAACATCCACAGCCCTCTGGGGTAGAGAATTCCAAAGATTCATGACTTTTTGACTGAAGAAATGTTTCCTCATCTTGGTCTTAAATGGCCAACTCCTTATCTTGAGACTATGACCCCTAGTTCTAGACTCACCAGCCAGGGAAACATCCTCTCAACATCTACCCTATCAAGCCCTCTAAGAATTTTATACATTTCAATGAAATCACCTCTCATTCTTCTGAACTCCAGAGAGTATAAGCCTATTCTACTCAACCTCTCTTCACAGGACAACTCTCTCATCCAAGGAATCAATCTAGTCAAACTTTGTTGCAGCCTCTCTAAGGTAAGTATATCCTTCCTTAGGTAAGGAGACCAAAACTGTACACAGTACTCCAGGTGTGGTCTCATCGGAGCCATAAAACTAATTGCAGCAAGAACTCCTTACTTTTATATTCCAACCCCCTTGCATTAAAGGCTAACATACTGTAAGTAAGGGACAAAAGGGGTCTTTTAACATATATATTAAAGCTTAAGACTGTGGGATGAGGATGAATAGGTTAAAATGTTTGACTAAGTTAAAGAAGGCTAATCAAGGCAGCAGCCTTAAACAGTAATGAATTTATAAAGCTACTTCAAGACAATGAACAACAATCAAGGCAGCAGCCTTGAAACAGTAACAAATTTAGTATGGCTACCTCAAGATAAGGAACAAAGGGATGTCACTTGCTGCAGTCAGCTGAATTTGAGAAGCTGGGTAAACATCTTACATCCTGACCAGCTACAAACGAGGCAGTGCGAGACAGTGGGCACTAACCCATGTGAGGGGCTGCACCTATACACTGGAAAACCGGGTATAAAGATAGCCCCATTCACAATCAGAAACACAGTTGGGAGAGACCTAAGCCATTCGACATCGAGGGACCAATGCTGCCTTAGGGCTGAACTCGTGTGGCGAGAGGGTCGCGGAGCCTGGCTGTCCAGTCAATCATTAAAGTCACCTAGACGGGTAATATAATGCCTGTTTGATTGTTAACTACTGTTTGCATGATTATAAATATTATAGTGTAATACGATTATGTGCTATTGCTCTCAATAAAAACGCTGTATACTGAACATTACCAATATGGTCTTGAGTCGAATTATTGGGCATTGACTGAATCCTTGCACGGTACTTAATTACTAGTGCTCACGAGCATACATCTGAGGGTCTCAAATCTTACAATACTATCTGCCTTCCTAATTGCTTGCTGTACCTGCATGTTAATTTAGTCTTTAGTCTCTCACCTTATAAAAAATATTCTGCTTTTCTATTCTTCCTACCGAAGTGGATAATTTCACATTTCTCCACCTTATACTCCATCTCCCACCTTCTCGCCCACTCACTTAATCTGTCTATATCCCTTTGCAGTCTCTTTGTGTCCTCCTTACAGCTTACTTTCCCACCTAGCTTTGTATCGTCAGCAAACTTGAATACATTACACTCGGTCCCCTCATCTAAGTCTTTGATATATTTCATTGAGTCATTGATTGATTGATCCAATTCCCTTTTGAAAGTTATTATTGAATCTGCTTCCACCACCCTTTCAGGCAGTGCATTCCAGATCATAACAATTTGTTGTGTAAAGAAAATGCTTCCTCATGTCACCTCTTTTTTTGGCCAATTACCTTAAATTTGTGTCCTTTAGTTACAGACCCTTCTGCCACTGGAAACAGTTTCTCCTTACTTACTTTTTCAAAACTGTTCATGATTTTGAACACCTCTATCAAATCTCATCTTATCCTTCTCTGCTCTAAATGAACAATCCCAGCTTCTCCAATCTCTCCACATAACTGAAGTCCCTCATCCCTGGTACCATTCTCATCAATCTCTTCTGCACCCTCTCTAGGACCTTGACATCCTTCCTAAAATGTGGTGCCCAGAATTGTATACAATATTCCAGCGGAGGCCGAAATAGTGTTTTATGAAGGTTTAGGATAACTTCACTGCTTTTGTGCTCTATGCCTCTATCAATAAAGCTTAGGATCTCATATGTTTTTCTAACAGCCTTCTCAACTTGTCCTGCCATCTTCAAAGATTTGTGTACTTATACCCCCAGGTCTCTCTGTTCCTGCATCCCCTTTAAAATTGTACCATTTAGTTTATATTCTTTCTCTACATTCTCCCTTCCAAAATGTATCACTTCACACTTCTCTGCATTAAATTCCATCCAGCACGTGTCTGCCCATTTCACCAGTCTGTCTATATCCTCCTGAAGTCTGTAACTTTTCTTCACATTATTTACCACATTTCCGAGTTTTGTGTCATCTGCAGACTTTGAAATTACACCCTGTATACCCAATCCAGGTCATTAATATATATCATAAAAGAGCAGTCTGAAAAACAACCGTTCACCACTACTTTCTGCTTTCTGCCCTTAGCCAATTTTGTATCCATGCTACCAATGTCCCTTTAATCCCATGGATTTAATTTTGCTTACAAGTCTATTATGTGGTATTTTATCAAATGCCTTTTGAAAATCCATATACACAACATCAACCACACTACCCTCATCAATCCTCTCCGTTACTTCGTCAAAGAACTCAATCAAGTTAATCGAACACGATTTCCCTTTAACAAATCCATGCTGACTTTCATTTATTAGTCCATACTTTTCCAAGTGCCAATTAATTTTGTCCCAGATTATTGACTCTAAAAGCTTCCCCAACACCGATGTTAGGCTGACTGGCCTATAATTGCCAGGTTTATCCCTCTCCCCTTTTTTGAACAGGGGTGTAACATTTGCAATTTTCCAGTCCTCTACAGAGAGGTATTGGAACATGTAATGCTTTGCTACAGGGAATGGTTGAGGCAGAGGCCGTCACATCTTCTAAAAGAAAATTGGATAAATATTTGAAGCAGAGGAAAGTATGAGGCAGTTCGATTAGTTTAGGGGTGCTCTGGCAAGAGCTGACACAGACACGATGGACTGAATGATTTAATTCTGTGCTGAAAACATCTATGATTCTATTCTAAAATTGGGCTCCGACAATGTCTTTTAGACATCCATGCCTGTATTACGCCAAATCATTTACTTCTATATAAAATGGATGACCAGGGTTACTAGGGTGTGCTGTTTATGAAAATGTCTTTAAAAAGCTCTAAAGTAAAATTTGTAGCAGGGTTTTGTGGCTACTTTTTAACTTTTTTCTCACCTTTTTAGTTTCTTTCCTCTTTCCATTTAGTTGTTAGGATGCTTTGTGGCAAGTGTTCTGGGACTGCCACTCTTTTCATATTCAAGGAAAAAATCCCCCTTAGGCTTTTTTGCAGGGAAAAAGGAGAGGGGGAGCAATAGGGGGATGTAAAGCAAGTCAGGCTGTACCAGAAACAAAGTGCACTGACCTGCTGGTACTGTCCCACCTATAATTTGCAGATAGAGCTGTACCAACCTGAGGCTGACCATGCAAAGATAGTTATACAAGCTTCAGGTCAGGTACAAACTGCGCAATCGGCTGCAGGGACATCTGCAGTTAACATGCGTCACAGAGCTGACACTTCCTATGGTAGTAATGGCCAATTGCAGCCTCCAGTCATCTTCCTCCATCTCCTTCCAGGCATGCTACAATTCTACCCTATGGAAAGTGGGCCCTGGAATGGCAAGCAGTGCCACCATTCACCAAGTTCACCGTACAGGCCAAATGTCAGCTGTGGCTCAGTGGCGGCGCTCTTAGCTCTGATAGTTGATAGTTCAAGTCCCACTTCAGAGACTTCAGCACATAATCTAGGCTGACACTCCAGTGCAGTACTGAGGAAATACTGCACTGTCGAAGGTACCGTCTTTTGAATGAAAAGTTAAACTGAGGCCCTGACTGCCCTCTCAGGTGGACCTAAAAAAATTCCCATGGCACTATTTTAAAGAAGGGCAGAGGAGTTCTCCCCAGTGTCCTGGCCAATATTTATCCCTCAACCAACATCACAAAAAAAAACAGATTATCTGGTCATTATCACGTTGCTGTTTGTGGGAGCTTGCTATGCACGAATTGGCTGCCGCGTTTCCTACATTACAACTTTGAAATTATACCCTCTATATCCAAGTTCAGGTCATTAATATATATGAAAAAGAGCAACAGTCCTAATACTGAGCCCTGAGGAACACCATTGTATACTTCCCTCCAATCTGATAAACAACCGTTCACCACTACTCTCTGCTTTCTGCCTTCAGTCAATTTTGTATCCACGCTGCCACTGTCCCTTTAATATTTGCAATCCTCCAGTCCTCCAGTACCATCCCCATATCTAAGGAGGATTGGAAGATTGTGGCCAGAGCCTCCGCAATTTCCAGCTTTACTTCTCTCAGTAACTTAGAATGCATCCCATCTGGACTGGGTGACATTTCTACTTTGAGTACTACTAATCTTTTAAGTACCTCCTCTTTAACTATTTTTATCCTTTCCAATATCGCTACTACCTCCTCCTTTACTGTGACATAGGCATCCTCTTTTTCATTTAGTGCCTCAGCCATGCCCTCTGTCTCCAAAAAAAGACCTCCTTTATTGTTCCTAATCAGTCCCATGGTTCCTTTGACTACCCTTTAACTATTTAGATGTTTATAAAAGACTTTTGGGTTCCCTTTTGTGTTAGCCGCTAATCTATTCTCATATTCTGTCTTTGCCCCTCTTATTCCCTTTTTAAGATCTCCTCTGTACTTTCTGTATTCAGCCTGGTTCTCTACCATATTATGAACCTTACATACATCATAAGCCTTCTTTTTCTCTTTCATTTTAACCTCCATATCTTTATCATCCAAGGAGCTCTAGCTTTGGATGCCCTTCCTTTCCCCCTCATAGGGAATGTGTCTACTCTGTAAATAGGAACATAGGAACAGGAGTAGGCCATTCAGCCCCTCGTGCCTGCTCCGCCATTTGATAAGATCATGGCTGATCTGTGATCTAACTCCATATACCTGCCTTTGGCCCATATCCCTTAATACCTTTGGTTGCCAAAAAGCTATCTATCTCAGATTTAAATTTAGCAATTGAGCTAGTATCAATTGCCATTTACAGAAGAGAGTTCCAAACTTCTACCACCCTTTGTGTGTAGAAATGTTTTCTAATCTCACTCTTGAAAGGTCTGGCTCTAATTTTTAGACTGTGCCCCCTACTCCTAAAATCTCCAACCAGCGAAAATAGTTTCTCTCTATCCACCCTATCCGTTCTCCTTAATATCTTATAAACTTCGATCAGATCACCCCTTAACCTTCGAAACTCCAGAGAATACAACCCCAATTTGTGTAATCTCTCCTTGTAACTTAACCCTTGAAGTCCGGGTATCATTCTAGTAAACCTACGCTGCACTCCCTCCAAGGCCAATATGTCCTTCCGAAGGTGCGGTGCCCAGAACTGCTCACAGTACTCCAGGTGTGGTCTAACCAGGGTTTTGTATAGCTGCAGCATAACTTCTGCCCCCTTGTACTCTAGTCCTCTAGATAGAAAGGCCAGCATTCCATTAGCTTTATTGATTATTTTCTGCACCCGTTCATGACACTTCAATGATCTATGTACCTGTACCCCTAGATCCCTTTGGACATCCAATGTTTTTAACTTTTTACCATTTACCTGTACCAACTCCTCCTTGAAGGCCTCCCATTGTTCAATTACAGATTTGCCTATCAATGTTTGATTCCAATCCACCTGGGCAAGATCTCTTTTTAACTCACTGAAATTTGCCCTCCTCCAGTTAAGCATTTTCACATTTGATTGTTCCTTGTTCTTTTCCATAACTATTCCAAACCTAATTATATTATGATCACTGTTCCCCAAATGTTCCCCCACTGAAACTTGCTCCACCTGCCCCATTTCATTCCCCAGAACTAGATCCAAAACTCTTTCCTTCCTGTTTGGGCTGGAAACACACTGTTCCAGAAAGTTCTCATGAACACATTTCAGGAATTCCTCTCCCTCTTTGCCCTTTACACTGTAACTATCCCAGTCTATATTTGGATTATTAAAGTCCCCCATTATCACTACTCTATAGTTCTTGAAATTTCCTGTATTTTGCCTGCAAATGTTCTCCTCTATCACCTTCCCACTATTTGGTGGCCTATAGTATACACCCAATAGTGTAATAGCTCCGCTATTGTTCCTTAATTCTAACAAAATAGATTATGTCTTTGACCCCTCAACTACATCATCCCTTTCCAGTGTTATAATAGTTTCTTTGAGCAATACGGCCACCCCCCCCCCTCCTTTCTTTCCTTCCCGATCTTTCCTGAATACCTTGTAGCCAGGAATATTAAATACCCAATCCACCCCTTCTTTGAGCAAGGTCTTTGTTATTACCATTACATCATGTGACGACTTGAGTCTGCAGCTCACCAACCTTATTTACCACACTACACACATTTATGCATATGCATTCCAATCTCAGACTGCCTTATATTTTTCCCCTGTCTGATCCCTCCTATTTCTGAACTACTCTTTACTCTAGGGCTACTTGTCCCACCTTGTCCTCTGTGCACTTTGTTTCTCCTCTCTAATGTTTCATCCTGATGCTCATCCCCTTGCCAAATTAGTTTAAACCTTCCCTCACAGCATTAGTTAACCTCCCCGTGAGGACATTGGTCCCAGCTCTTTTGAGGTACAACACATCCATCTTGAACAGATCCCTCCTGCCCCAGAACTGATCCCAATGCCCCAGGAATCTGAAGTCCTCCCTCCTGCACCATTGCTCCAGTCATGCATTAATCCTACTATTCCTATGCGTCGCACTGGGAGTAATCCAGAGATTACTACCTTTGAGGTCCTGCTTTTTAACTTCCTCTCTAGCTCCTGAAACTCTGATTACAGGACCTCGTCGCTTTTCCTTCCTATGTCATTGGTTTCCACATGGACCGTGACTCTGGTTGTTCTCATTCCCCCATCACAATATTCTGCACCCTCTCAGTGATGTCTTTACCCTGGCACCAGGGAGGCACCACACCATGCGGGAAAGTTAAGTCTTTCTTTCTTTT
The DNA here is from genome assembly GCF_035084215.1 of Heptranchias perlo. Classification (NCBI taxonomy): domain Eukaryota; kingdom Metazoa; phylum Chordata; class Chondrichthyes; order Hexanchiformes; family Hexanchidae; genus Heptranchias; species Heptranchias perlo. Next base: position 43,091,448 of record NC_090336.1, read on the forward strand.
TAGGCTCCATTTCCTGCCTCCAAAGTTATCACTCCAGTTACTGGTTTTTGCTCCTTGTCCTGCTCGACTTCTCTCAGTGTTTGATATAGTTGACCATGCCATCTCCTTCCTTCAGAGCTTTTCTGCACTCCCCCTGTAAAGCTGGTTGGAGTCCAGCAGAACGTATTGGGAAAAGGCGAGGACCTGGATACTCCAGGTCCCTACTATCTCTGGGAGTTCCCAGTAGCCTTGTAAGGGATGTCCACTCCATATAAAGCCTATGACATCAAGATGATGGAGCCAGGAGTGGGATTTTGCTGTGCTTGGAGTTTCTACTTTCCCAGCTCAGAAGGGACCTGGCATTACAGCCAAGAGAGATGAAATGTAGCAGCCTGCAGAACGGCTCCAGCATAGTATGAAGGGACCCCTTACACAGGGTAACCAGGCTAGAAAAGTTATCTGGACTCCCAAGGAAAGGAATTTTTTTTTAATTCAGGAGTTGCCCCCTCCCCCGATTTTGGGCAGGTTACGAATTTTTCAGCAGCATGGGGTGTAAAGGTGGCGCCGATGCCCCCCTAGTGGTGTGTGTGCCCGCTGGCAACATTCAAATGGAGAGCTTTCTTGCTGACCCCACATCCTCATTAATTGAGGAATTTTACTTCTCCCGTTTTCTTCCGACTCAGTGTTCTGACTAATCTGTTTAAATACTGAATAGCGGTAATATTATCTATTAGCTGACCCCAACAATGTCAGGAGCTGAACGGACTTAATGTCACTTCTGCCACTCACCATCTACAAGTAACCATTTAAAAAAGGACATTAACGTTAATCAAAATTCTTCAATTTTTAAAAAACATTATAAATGGCTACAGCTGATGTCTAACACAGCAATAAAAATCTTGGCATCAAATACAAGGAGCCTTTTTGCAAGCCCATTACAAATCTCATTATAACAGACCTCCCTCCATTAAAGTCAGAAGAGGTAAAATCCACAATAATATGAACTCTTGATGAGAAAATGAAGTTATTAGTCCCATCTTATCTTGAGATCTGGCTATAACTGGAGCGAAGAAGCAGAAATTCTTTCCTTTGAAGTTTGTAAATTTATAATGAAAGAGAAGATAATAACAGAGAATATTTCTGCTGCCAGATCTTACAACTTTAGTTTTTTGGTTGAGATATCTGGAAGCAACTTATATAGTTATTTGGGACAATGTGCACGCATTCGAGAATGTACTTAGGCAAAAGCATTTAAACTGAGAAACCAAGGAAGTTCAAGGGACCGAATTTTCAGTACACAACGTACGTGAGGATGATAATTTTCTTTTTTATCCAACTATAAATCAGGTATGGATTCAAATTGTGCACTTTCTCTTGCAGATCAGTCATATATTTACCTCTGATGCTATTTACAATATGCTCCCTAGGTACATGGGTGTCAGCCTTGGCACAGTGGGAGCACTCTCACCTCAGTCAGTAGATCATAGGTTCAAGTCCAACTCCAGAGATTTGAGCAACAATCTAGGCTGACACTTCACTGCAATACTGAGGGAGTGCTGGTGTTGCCATTCAGGTGAGACGTTAAACTGAAGTCCCATGTTCCCTCTGAAGCAGATGTAAAAGTTCCTACTGCACTATTTAAAGAATCCTCCCAATGTCCTGGCCGATACTTATCACCAACATCACCAAAACAAATTATCTAGTCATTTATCTCATTGCTTTCTGCAAATTGTCTTTCGCATTTCCCTACATTACAACAGTTACTACACTTCAAAAGTACTTCATTGGCTGTGAAGCGTTTTTAGATGTCCCTAGGTCATGAAAGGCGCTCTATAAATGCAAGTTTTTGCTTATCTGTTTCTACCATGTTATATGCTATACAGCACTGGTAAAATCCTTTGAATTAAGTCAGGCGTCCAAGTAAAGGGGCGGCTTGAATGGATATCATGATAAATTAACAGGTTCCTTATGATTCTATCAGATACGCTGATCAGATCTGTGATCTGCATTATTACAGGTAGCGATATTATAAAGTAATGTCTTTTGGAGATATGTGCATTGAACAATACTACGATGAGGTCTCACCTGGGACACCATTGGTTATACTAACAGCTTCAGTGGACCCTATTTTCCCTGCGCTCCTGTCATAACCAAATCACTACAGAATGCAGGCATCTTCTGACTTGCCTGGTGTGGTGCCAATCTTCTTGAATGTCCACTGGTGTCTGTTCTAGAACTTTTTCTGGTGTGCTTCATTGACTTATGACCAGACAATTTCCTTGAGGGGAGTTGGTGTATGTAAGAACTATGATTTCTATACCAAATCGTAATCAGATATCCCATCATGCAAAGCTTCAGGCGCTTGGCTAAAAAGCGATGCTGTGGGCAGTGCAGACCCTGTAAGACGAAAGGAGCCAACATTCCACAGGAAATGATAACATTGATATTGCTGAGGCAGTTAGGTCTGAGAAGATTAAGTCTGACATCAGGCAGAGTGATTGGGAAGATTGTAGAGACAATACAAACGTGAAACAGACACATTGAAGACCAATTGTCAGGAACAGATAACAGAAGTCTCAAGGCATAATCAAAGGCTCAGGACATCGATACAGACTAATCCTATTATGTTAATTGCAGGAGCTTTGTTCAGATAATTAGGTAACCTTCGTGATTAGCATACACATGATGAGACATCTTAAATGTTTGCATCCGAGCAATCTAAATTAAGATTGTGGAGCAAAAACAGGACACTCAGGGGCCTGCCTACACAGAAAGATAAGGGTATGTCCCTCCCCCATAAGTTAGATAGAATTAGGTTAACCCCATATAAAAGGTATTTGACAACAGTTAACACCATAGAAAGAAATTTGGAACAATGGGCACCCTGAGGGGAAGATTTCAGGGACAGAAGACATCAAGGTTCTAATGTCATTAAGCTATTAGAAGTAAATATGCTTCATAAAGATATAACAACTGGGGCATTGTCCCACTGAAAATTAGAAGCTTCTCAGGACGGTGCAGGTGCACATACCCTACAAACCAGGTCTGATCAGCCTGACATCTCCTAAGGACAAGCAGGTTGTACAATACTTGTTTATTTGATATAACTGTATTAGAATATTGTTACATAAATAGTTATTGTTTGGTATAACTGCATATGAACGTTGTTTTTGTGACTTTAATAAAGCTTCCATGTTCCGTCACACTTGGGCCCGAATCATCGTGGAACTTATTACTACGAAGGATTAACAACCCTTGGTACCGTTAATAATGACATATTTCCAAGAGTGTACCTGGACATTCAAACAGATCATTTTTGCAGTCATGCTATATTGTGGACAACCATCTCATTGGTATTTGTGGGATTAATAAAAAAAGGTAGGTTATTGATAAGCCATCAAATCAGGGAGGGGAGGAAATGCGCAAGTACTTACAAGACACTTATTTAAACTTTAGTGTGATATATGATTACATGTGTTGCACATTAGTCAGCTATAGCTGAACATTCAAGTAACAGATATGAACATGGGATATTGTAAGGTGATTGCATGCTTTGGGAACATCAATACAACTTACCTTTAATGCTGTCAATCTTGCAGTGTGATCCAGGCTAATACTCTGTTTGTCCCCGAGTGTCCTGTCTATCTGGTGAGTGAAGTGTTGATATGACTGGTCAATGAAGTGAAGATGTTACTTTCCCTGGTTAAGGTGCTTAATTGGTGAGGTGAATGTAGTGATATTGGATAAAACAATAGTTTTCTAGCACCTACTGGTGATCGGCCTGCGTTTTCTGAACCTTGTGGGTCACTGCAGTGGCTTGTGAAAGAATCCGACATCGCTGCTCATGGCTGCTGGAGAACTGCCCATAGTTCTTTTTTTATGCCATTTTAACCTGGCAGTAAATTAACTCTATTCTGTATCTAATCTATCAAATCTTCTATTACAGGCAATTTCTGATTGTCTTATTTTTCGACCAGTGGAATTTTTTGTATCTTTGTGTTAGATAATACAGAAGAAAACTACAGATGGATTTTTTTTCCATCAACATCAACCTTTCTGTGCAACTTCAGCCCAGTTGTTTAGAAAGTACATATAATTTAACAAGTTCCCCCCTTCCGGAAGTAAGTAATAAATATTTTTTTAAAGTTTTTTCATTGCAGAATTCAAAGTCCTTGGACATTTTATTTCAGAAATATTTAAAATTACTGATTCCTGTTCAAGCGCAGAAATAATTCTTTCAACTTTGATCAATAAATTTCTATATATCTAGGCTTTTGTATATGTGCGTGTGGGGGGACATTCTGGGGGCTTTTTTGCTCATTCGCATTACTTCACTGCTGCCTTTTCTTTCAGCGAGGAGGGTTGAGAAGGTTGAGGCTGCACAATCGACACTTGATATTCTTTTTGTTTCAAAAATGACAAATGCCACAGTTGCATACCTCCATTTAAATCTAGTCTAGTGAGTGGGCTGCGTATTCTCTTTGAAAAAACTTCGGTTAGTTTCACCGTGACAGTCCGGCAAATGACAGATGAAACCTGCCTGGGTGAAGCAAAAGTACCAACTGCTACCTTCAAGCAGACATCTCATGAAAAAAACACAAAGTATAGCTACTATCTGTGTCAATGTGTTAGCACATTATTCTTCATCTTTCTCCTTTCTTTATGCACATCAATGAGGTGAAGGATGACAATGCCTGAAATGAAACATTTTTCTTTTTGGCATCCAATGGCACCATCATACATGCTTGGGGCTGGGAGAGAATTGTTTTGTCTCTGTTGTCCAAACAATACATCTTAACTCTAGAAGAGCCTTCACCCCTTACTACACCATTTTGGCTTTTCAGCTTTAGCATTCTCCATCTCCCTGACCTTTGTGAATCAGAATATTCACATTGTGGCAAATAAGTTGACGATTCTTTGCTGTGTAAGATGACAACTGTAGACTGAACAGGAACATGATACAGTGTTACAGGAATTACAAAAGAAATCTCCATATTTAAATAGGTTTCTTGCGAGGAAAAGAAATATAAAAATAGAATGGGAGGAAACCTGTCATGAAAATAACAGGTGGCTGGCAGTACATTACAAGGCACACAAGAGATTCAGACAACACTGTAAGCCTTCAAAGAAAAGCTCAAGCAGTTCACTAAGTCAATCAAACTTTGGATAAATGCTACAGCCTTGAGTAAACTTGCAGACATCTTATTCTTTTTAACAATACAAACTCCTCTTGGAGTTTTACCATTTGTCACCATCATTTTACTTGCTGCCTCAAACTGCCTCCATAGTAACCATTAAGTTTTGCCACATGGTCTAGTACCCAGTATCAATATTAAGCAGTCTCAGTTCAGGTACTTTACAAGATGTTATTGAATAAAGCTTCCTGTACTCTGACCAACAATGTGCCTCGATCCCAGTCTCATAAAAGTGCCCCCCACTTCATGGTAAAAATGCAATTTTTCTTGACCATTTCCCACTCAATCCATTCCAACGGGCCCTCAGAGCGAGGATACCAATTTGTGTCAAATAGTTTTGTCATGTGGACCTCCACATCACTATATCCTGATTTCAGACCAGATAAATTCTCTTCAGGTATCATTACAATTAGTGATGATGTGGCGATGCCGGTGATGGACTGGGGTTGACAATTGTAAACAATTTTACAACACCAAGTTATAGTCCAGCAATTTTATTTTAAATTCACCAAAATTTAATTTTAATTGCTGGACTATAACTTGGTGTTGTAAAATTGTTTACAATTACAATTAGTGGGGAGAGAAGACTTTCATTCCATTATTCTGGTCCGAATTAGAATTTCGGTCCCACAAGGGAAAGGAAAGGAACAGTCTGCTACCCTATTGCATCACTCAATCCACCTTTCATATGTAAAGATGGAACTCCTCGAACACAGCTCCACTATAATCAGCAGAGGATTCAAACATTAATAAGATAACCTATTCTGACAAAATGACAGTACTAATAAATTTTAATACAGGGGTACAACTATTTTATTGTTTTCCCTTATGGAATGCAAAACTGAAGACAGTGAAATCTAATCTATTTGTGAGGAAAATTCATAATTATCACTCATGAAATATTGTAGAACCATTTAATTGCATGTAATAAATATTTTGAGGAGGCAGTGGTTGCATATTTATGTGCAGGGTTTAAAATGGTAGGTCAACTTTTGCTTTCCAGAACATTTTGTGTAATCAGGCGTTTCAGCAGTAATTATACCTGGAAATTATGCTGTGCAATGTTACTTTGGCACATTGATACCAAATTCTTTTGTGTACTATTTTAAAAGATACATTAATCCATTCATTTTAAACAGGATTAACACCTCCATTAAAGTGGTAAACAAAGGATTTCCATACAAATACAATAAGCATCTGTACAGTAACATTGCACAGTATAATTCTAAGTTTGTATTTTTGTCATCTGGTGTCTCTGTGAAAACACCAAATACATCTTTATTGCAAAAATAGCTAGTTGTACAGTTATGAAGTCATTTTTCTGGTTTGCACGTATCTATATATTATGCATAAAACTTTTGAGAGAATCAGTGTCAAAAGTATCTGAACAAGAAAGAGAAAGACAGTCACTTCATGCTGCTTTTTTCTGACCTGGAGCCAGAAATTTAAAATCACTTTCCAATCTGTGAATTTCCCTGACCAAAGCTCTGTTAAACTCTCGGAGGCTTTCTCCTTCGTCACCTGACGAAGGAGAAAGCCTCCGAAAGCTTGTGATTTTCAAATAAAACTGTTGGACTATAACCTGGTGTTGTAAGATTCCTTACATTTGTCAACCCCAGTCCATCACCGGCATCTCCACATCACAGTTAAACTCTGATTGACATCAAGTTGTGTTTAGCTACAGCAATTAGACTCTGTGGGTGAGATTCTTCTCTTGGTGGCATTCTGGTATGCGGTACTTCTGCCCGCCACTTTGATGCCGCCATAGCTCATTTTCTTGGGTCAGGGTTCAATTGGCATGCAAAATGGGCTCCCGGTGAGTCTCTAACACTAAGAAGGAGTCTGTGCTACCATGGAGCAAAGTTCTGGTGGCTCTGCAGCCACACTGCCACTCTCCAGCACCCAAATAGGCAGCAAGTATTGAAAGCGGGTGGAACAGGAATTTATTTTTAGGCTTCTCCAAGGTTGAGGCCTAAAAAGGTATGGTTTTGGGGCCTATATAGAAGAGAAGGCCTCTATTAGGTCCTCTCCACTATCCTATGATTTGGGTGTTTACTGCAGGTACCCAAGGGACTACCCATACCATTCTCCTGGCAAACGTAATTTTCAAATAAAACTGTTGGACTATAACCTGGTGTTGTAAGATTCCTTACATTTGTCCACCCCAGTCCATCACCGGCATCTCCACATCATTTCTCCTGGCAGTCACTGGAGTCAGCGGAGACAGCAGCAGGAGCAAGTTGGAAATTGCGGTGGCTGGCCAGGACCTGCGACATTTACATGTAGTATGTGGGGAAATGGTGGCTGGCAGCTGTCTCGGCAGGGACAGGGAGAGGGAAATCAACGTCAGGGTGGCAATAGGCCTCACAGCTGGATTTTCCTGGCTTTTCTGCCACTATCCTGCCTGATTTTGAGTGGGATTGTGGAGGAAAATCCTTATGGCCTTAAAGGGATGAAAACAGAAAAGCAGCTCCTATTCCTTTTAGGTTATAAATCTCCTGTCCCTTTAAGGCCATAAAATCTCAGCAGAAGAATAAGACATTGGGCATTACATGGTATAATGCTCCTATCATTATAAAACAGCACATTATCTGATTTGCAGTGAGTCATGCCACCAGAAATCGGCTAGTATTTTATGTAATTTATATTTCACTATATATCCCAGCAGCATGCAAGGAACTCAATAAGATTCTTAACTTTGTTAAATCAGGATCCTTCTTTATAAAGTGATGAACTGAATGGGATTTGTCTCATAGTTGTAAATTTTTTTCCATTCTAATTTAATCAAAATTCTGCTGATATCCACAGTACTAACGAATACAAAGGTTAACTTCAAATAACTACCTGTTTATAGATAAATGTTATTTTTCAGCAACATTAGATAGCAATAATGAACACAAATAATCTTCAATATGTACTGTATAGTAGCTCTAAATCAAGAAACCAGAAAAGATAGGCTGTACATCTCTCTCCATCATCTCTTTGGTTCAAATATTCACCAACTATTTGTCAAAAAACTCCACTGCATTAAAGATTACCTTTATGAAGCTACTGTAACTATGACAGTATATCAATAGTGTTGGAAAATAATTTCACACACTGACAGAAACACAATTCCTTTATCTGAGAGGACAATTGAAAATTTCAATTCACACAGGCAGGTGGCACCACTTATCATGTGACAGGCATACGGCCATCCCTGCTACTCAAACCATACTGATACATCGTCTGATATAGGGAGCAAGTCACTTAGAAAGATTATCATTTTGATTTTTTGTCTAAAAATTACATTTTGAATTGAGACAATAGAATGGAATTTGCTTCTAAAGAGCACACATTTACATGATCAAGCATCATAAGTATAAACTCAAAGAATACGTATGTGATATTAACTACCAGGATTCCAGATTCAGAAACAAATAATATTGTTTGGTCTGCTAACTGTGCGAGCAAAGCTTTGGATTCCCATTCAGAGGATCAGGATCAATGTTAACCTTAAGCAACAATCACACTTGGCCAAATATGAAGGAAAACATTCATTCGTTTCCATACAGACCACTAGATGGAGTGCATCATATTGTTGGACTGCTCCACCATGAATGAAGGGGAAGAAATATTAACAGAGATGTATCCTGTTCCATGCAACAGTCAGCCAATACAGTGCAAAACTATAGTGGGTACAAAGAAATTTAAGCTGTTCTCACTCCCAAATGAAAGAGAACTTCATAGAGATGAAAGATAATGGAGCTAATAATGTGATCCCAGCGCAGCTGTTTGTGCCTGTGCCTAACTGAACTGACCTCATCGATAATGGCACCAGCATCTAGTAGAGGGTTGCTGGGTGCCCTTCAAATGTCACCTTCTTTTGGTTTAAATGCTTTGGGGTCCAAAGGCCCTTTTCATGTGTTGGCCTTTGGAGGCCAAAGAAACACTATTTCGAAACCACTGGAAGGAGTGTGCCACTCAGGAAGAAAATTTACCATTTCCCCAATGGGGGGGCCTTGAACCACCTGTTCCAAATGAGCAGTCCAGCTACATTCTGGGAGAACTCCAAAACACCATAGAAACTGCTGCCTGATGAGCCTTGCATCTAGTCTGTGCACAAACTCCCTGCGTGTGACATGCTTCCCTATGTCGTGCGCATCTGGTACACAGTTGGCCTCTGGCCTCCATGTTTTATAATATGGACCGCTTGAGCCCAAAGCATTGTAGCCTTTTTGGCATTTATAGTCATATTATTGGCTGCAATGGGTAGGGTAAAACAGAGGTACAAATTACAAAGGTGTGAGTAATGTTTATAGATGGATTTTTTTGTCATATTTAACAAAAGTCTTGGAGCACTGTTCAATTTGGTGGCTCAATATCATGATTGATAAGTTGAAAGCTCAGGTTCAATTGATATTGACATTCCTGGAAACCCTAATGTACAATGTTATGTAACAATATGATAAGAAGGGTCAAAATAAAAAGATTCAAAAATTGTGTAATTTCTTTTTAAACTATCAAGAATTTCTGTATAAAGCAGAGAGAAATGTTATTTTTTTAGTTATTCCCCCACACTTGAAATGCAAAGCACAGTGGACTAAACAATAAGAATTCAACTGAGTATGGTTTCAAGAAGCCCAAGCAAAATTGAGATCAATGGGAAAATCCTCCAGTGTCTGGAGTCATGCCTGACACAATGGAAGATGGCCATGTGTTGAAGGCGAATCATTACAACCCCTGGGAGTTCCTCAGGGGAGTGATCTTGGTCCAAACATTTCACCAACAGTGTCCCTCCATCATAAGATCTGTTCACTGACAATTCCAGAGTGTTCGGCTCCATTCACAACTCCTCTGATAATGAAGCAGCCTGTGTCAGCTTACAGCAGGTCCTGGACAGCATCCAGGCTTGAGCTGACAAGTGACAGATACCATATGCACCAAATTAGTGCCGAGCAGTGACCGTTCACAATATGAAAAGGCCCAACCAACTCTCACTGACAATCAACCACACAACTGTTGCCAAGTTCCTCCACCATCAATATCCTGGATGTCACCATTGACCAGAAGCTTAACTGGATCAGCAATATCAGCAACATGGCTTCAAGAGCAAGGTAGGGGCTAGATACTCTGCAACGAGTGGATCACCTCCTGATCTTTCCAAGCCTCTCCATCATCAACAAAGCTCAAGTCAGGACTGCGATAGAATATTCACCACTCTCCTGGATGGGTACAACTGCAACAACACTCAAGAAGCCCAACACCATCCAGGACAGAGCAGTCTGCTTTCTCAATGCCCCTGCCACTGGACTTAATATCCAATCCCTCCATCATCAATGGACTGTGGCTGCAGTATATACTATCTACAGGATGCACTGCAGCAACTTGCCAAGCTTATTTTGACAGCACCCTCTTTCCCAGTGATCTCTACCAACAAAAAGGACAAGAGCAGAATCATAGGAACAATATCATCTCAAACTTCTCTCCCAAGTCACACACCATCCTGACTTGGGCATATATCACTGTTCCTTCCTTGTCACTGGGTTAAAATCCTAGAATTCCTTAGGGGTGCACCATCACAAGGATTGCTGCGTTTCAAGTAGAAAGCCCACCACCACCATCTCAGGACAACTTGAGATGGGTAATAAAAATAAAGCTTCACCCACATGCTGAGGAGAAATAAATATAAATGAATAATTTCCCTCCTCCAACAAAAAGAGAGAGAATTTAGATTAGATAGGTTGAAAGAGGTTTCAGATTTCCAGAATACTAACTCTGCAATCTTTTCAGTGTAGTTTTAACATTCACCTGAGCTGGCAGTCAGGAGTTCATTTGAGGGACAGCACCTTCCCACTGTGCAGAATTCCATCAGTAGTAGAGTGTCGAGCTCTGGAATGGGGCTTGATTCCACAATTTCTGACCGAGATGCAAAAGTGCTACCAACTGAGCCAAGCTGAATTCGCTTCTGCATTTAACTTGAGATGCAAGATTTTTTTTTTATTCGTTCACGGGATGTGGGCGTCGCTGGCGAGGCCAGCATTTATTGCCCATCCCTAATTGTCCTCGAGAAGGTGGTGGTGAGTCGCCACCTTGAACCGCTGCAGTCCGTGTGGTGACGGTTCTCCCACAGTGCTGTTAGGAAGGGAGTTCCAGGATTTTGACCCAGCGACAATGAAGGAACGGCGATATATTTCCAAGTCGGGATGGTGTGTGACTTGGAGGGGAACGTGCAGGTGGTGTTGTTCCCATGTGCCTGCTGCTCTTGTCCTTCTAGGTGGTAGAGGTCGTGGGTTTGGGAGGTGCTGTCGAAGAAGCCTTGGCGAGTTGCTGCAGTGCATCCTGTGGATGGTACACACTGCAGCCAGTGGTGAAGGGAGTAAATGTCTAGGGTGGTGGATGGGGTGCCAATCAAGCGGGCTGCTTTATCTTGGATGGTGTCGAGCTTCTTGAGTGTTGTTGGAGCTGCACTCATCCAAGCAAGTGGAGAGTATTCCATCACACTCCTGAGTTGTGCCTTGTAGATGGTGGAAAGGCTTTGGGGAGTCAGGAGATGAGTCACTCGCCGCAGAATACCCAGCCTCTGACCTGCTCTCGTAGCCACAGTATTTATATGGCTGGTCCAGTTAAGTTTCTGGTCAATGGTGACCCCCAGGATGTTGATGGTGGGGGATTCAGCGATGGTAATGCCATTGAATGTCAAGGGGAAGTGGTTAGATTCTCTCTTGTTGGAGATGGTCATTGCCTGGCACTTATCTGGCGCGAATGTTACTTGCCACTTATGAGCCCAAGCCTGGATGTTGTCCAGGTCTTGCTGCATGCGGGCTCGGACTGCTTCATTATTTGAGGGGTTGCGAATGGAACTGAACACTGAGCAGTCATCAGCGAACATCCCCATTTCTGACCTTATGATGAGGGAAGGTCATTGATGAAGCAGCTGAAGATAGGCTTGAGATGATTTTAAGTTGGCACAGTGGTGAGAACCATATTATAAATGTTAAGTAACTATAAAGATCCAAGTGTAAGCATCCAGGGATCATACAACAGTATTATACAATGAGATTTACAAAGCAGCATTAGTTTAAAAAGACCAGAATGCAAATGCCTTTCTCAGAGTAATTTCAAATGAAGATAATAAGATCACAAAAAAAGATTCAATGTAATGCCACAGAAGAAAATATTCCTGATACAAACATATGAAAAGCATGGGTGTGCTTCCTCCAGCCACTATTTGGAACCAGATGCTAATTGGGAAAGATCTCTTTTTTCACAGTGCTATCTTGAGGTACCTATGGTTCTTAGTATTAATTCTTGCTGTTTCCCTAAGTTTAGCCCGAATGATGAAAATTCCATTTAAGGACACCTCTGGGTATTTTTAAAGCACTTTGTTTACTTCAATTTAGATCCACATCCAGTGATAATAGCCCTCCGCTTATGAACATGCAACCAGTTCCCTATCCAAATTAATATTCAACTGTCAATCCCACATGATGAAATCCATTCCAATAGCCTTCTACACAGCACCTTATTGAAAGCTTTTTGGAAATCAAGGTATATAACTCCAACTGAGTAGCATTATTTGCAGATCTGGTGTAGGGGGTGGTGGTGTGTGTCAGCTTCACCTCTGACTTCTGAGCGGTCCGAATCGCTCCCACTCCCTGGGTTCTAGACCTTGGACTTATTTGGGGGTTGTGACAAAGTGCAGCAGACAACTGGTTTTGGTGCAAGAAACTTTGACCTTTATTCAAGAGAGAAAATACAACACAACAATCTTAACACTCAAATAAAATGGGGAACACTTCGGTACACACGAGAGAAATTACAGGAGAAAGATACCTCACCCCTCCCAATCCCACTGTACTAGCTAGGCTGGACTCTAAAGGGCCAGAGATAATGCTCACCAAACGAAACCTTGATAGTAATTCACCCAGAGGTAAGTCAGAAATAGATTGTAGAGTGGAAACTTTGCGGATCTTCGGTTTTCTCCTGAGTTGGTTTTATTTTGGTCGCGGTGCCTCAATATTACCCGGTTGGTTGGTGGCAATATTCGGTTGGTTGTTTCATAAGACCCTTGTTGCCGCGAGGTGTCTGATGGTCACTGGGACTGTTGCTCTGGTTTCTTCTTGTGTGTCGGCCTGCTTCTAGAGCTGCTGACCTTCCCTGTCGAACTTGGTGTTTGCTGGAAACTGCTCTTCTTTCCAGACACAGGCAGAACCAAGACAAGCAGCCCACCAGAGCCAGTAAGCCAGAGAGAGAGAGAGAGAGAGAGAGAGAGCGAGAGAGAGAGAGAGAGAGGTTTCCAGTTTCCACTTGTGGATGTCTCTCTTACAATTGGTCTTCGACACTTTAAAAAAACACTTGATGTCTGTTTAAACAGTTCTTACAAAGTCCTTAAGAATCTTTGATGGCCTTTTGATGGTCCCTCATCATGTTGCCATTGCTTCTCCCGATGGGTCATTGTTAATTCCGATTTTGCAGATCACCTGGTATACAGGCTTCTTTTTGTATCCAACGTCCTAGGTGTTGATAGGTTTTGCATTAAAACAAAAACACGGCCCCACCATGTCTGGAGCAGTTGCCTCTTTCAATGGCTGACTGTCTTTCGAATTCACGCTGAGTGTCGACCACCTGCTGTCGGTTTTGCATTAAAACAGAGTCTGATGCATTAATTCTCCGAAGTTCCACGGTGTGTGTGTTGTTGATTTCGTCTGGTGACCTCTCACCTATCCTTCTATTTTAGGATTATAGTCAATGGCCAAAGTTTTCCCATACTCAGGGTTTTTTAGGGTTTTTCTCCAAGTTTTGGGGGATCTTTGAATTTTGAGAATCTTACACTGGTCATTTCTTTAAATAAACTCAATCAGGTTATTGCGGTAGGAACTCAGTTTTCTAAAGTCTTGTATGGTTTAATAACTATCAAATTCTGCAAGTGATCACAAGCACTTCCAGCATTATAATGCCTTCCAGCACTATCACTATTCAAATCTAGAAATAAGCATGTGGCATGTATTCCCATTTTCCTTTACAGTGTTTTGTAATTAATATAATCATTATTCTCCAATTATGTGGAAATTTTCTTGTGGACATATCTGCCCATCACTATCTTGTGTACACTGTGTCATTCACTGTACTTGTTAGTTCCATTTCCCTACAATGTTGGATGCAGCAACAAACCATATTATCACAAATATGTTTTTCCTCAAATAAAGCCAATCAGTTCACCAGAAGGTTCCAAAAAAGATGATTTCCAAATTAACAAAACTAATTATACACCTCCAGAAAAAAAATTGCATCATTTATTCCCATTTTCCACCTTACAGCTGCTTGTGATTAATTTTTGTGGACTCATTTTTTTTGCTGAAGGTACAATTTCTGTGAAAATCTTTGGAGTGTCAGACAATTATTATGTGAAGTAATGGGGAAGGAAGGTAAGGACTTTGAACCATGAACAATTGTCCAAAACAAAGGTAGTGAAAGTTAGATGATTAATAAATGATAGTTTGCACACTGATTCTTTTCTTTGAATTTAGTGACAAGATTTTCACAGAAGGGAATCCACTCTATCCTGTGCTCATCACTTTGTTCTTATAAAGCCTCTTTGGGACTTGTTAAGCTAAATACAGGAATTATAAATGATTCAATACCTTTTTGCCTGTCAACCAAATATGTTAACAAAAATGGATTCTATTGTCAGACTTTCTATTGCATATTCCAAAGCCCTTACAGTGTACATTATATGAATATTAACAGCTACTTCCAGACAGTAACATTACTATAGTTGCTTTCAAATATATAATTGTTGCCTATGGGAGTTATTTGGTGGTAGAGTTTTTAAATCATCGAGTGTGTTTGCTATTTTTCCAACTTATTGGTGTACATTTACAAGTAAAAGTGCCAATTTCTATTAAAATACTTTATTATGAGATTTTTTTTAAATTAGTTTATTTCCTGCTCATGGAGTACAGGAGATTTTTGGGCTGATTTTACGCTCCAGCTTTTCGGCTACCATCTGGATTGATGACCTAACTTCAGAGTTATACTATCACCTTTTTGTCACTGCCAAGTAGAAACCATTTTGCAGTAATGCAAAAATGACAGTACAACTCAGGAGGCATGTTCATATCCCCCTATGACATCGCCCACTTCCTTCACCCCAACATTGGCGGCCATGCCTTCAGCCGTCAAGGCCCTAAGCTGTGGAATTCCCTCCCCAAAACTCTTCATCTCTCTCTCTTCCTTCAAGACGCTGCTTAATACCTATCTCTTTGACCATGCATTTGGTCACTTGTCCTAATGGCTCCTCCTTCCGGCTCAGTTTCAATTTTTGATTGATTACACTCCTGTGAAGCACCTTGGGATATTTTACTACATTAAAGGCACTATATAAATGCAAATTGTTGTTGATACACAGACTCACACAGTACAAACATACAAAAATGATGGGCAGGAAAAGTCCATCACACACTCATGATGCCTGGAGCACCAAGCACTTCCTATCTGGGAAAGGCAAAAAAAACAGCCAAAAAGTATGGAAAATTCCTCTCCGACCCCCCTCAGACGATCAAAACGAGTTCAGGAGATCACATTGACCATGCGTATGTTAATGATTAATGGTATATTAAATTAATAAACATCTACCATCATTTAGTGTGAAACTTTGCAATCTTTCTCTTTCCCCAAAGTTTGGAATTCTGGCATTAATTTATCGGACACAACACATCTTAGTGCAGCTTCCACGTTTTTGTCCAGCAGTTACAAGCAGTATTTCGACTTCTCAGAGTGAGCGCTGAGAATGTTAACTCGCACCATAGAACACACCAGACCTGCCCATTTTTTCTATCCAGAATGCAATTGGATACTGTTTGCCCTTTGCGATGACTTGGAGCTGCTCGATATTGGCTGGGCTTGCTCTCTTCTGCTGGCCTGGTGCAGTTATTTGGATTGGTCGAGCTGATCACAATGACAGCTCCATACCATGTTGCTGATGTTTACATGGTGCTGAAGTCTGGCATTTTCACTCATGTTACACACCATTTTAACAAGTAATTATTAAGTAGTAACCAAGGAAGTTACGCACACACAACGATCAAAAAATACTTGCATGTTCTGCTTTTCATCTTACCAACAAAACCACAAAAAAAATTGAAGTACACATGCATACGCTGTGTGAATATGGGTATTGAGATCACATTCCCAATGACAGTGTCTATTACTCATTTTTATTTATTAATCAAAAATGCAATTAGCCACATCTGGATTCCCAATTAACCACATGTGGCTAGTGGCTAATGCATCAGACAACACTGCTCTGGTATTCTAACCATTGAATAAATCTAAGTGGGGAAATAAGCAAAGATAGCAACAGCAACAGCTTAGAATAGTCTAATGTAGCATTTAGAGATGGCACTGTAATACAAACAGGGGGCACTGAGAACCACTGTTTTCTTGATCAGTAAGGTATATGACACACATGAAAACCCTTCACCATTTTCACGAGTCCCCGAACCAAACTGAGAAATCGATGCATGCAAAAAAAAATTTGCTTGCACAATATGAAGCTCATAATCACCACATAAGGACATACCCCACCTCCGAGAGAACTTCAATCAAGGTTGGCAGTGACAAAGTTTGAGCCCCTCCCCCACACACAATGCACACAAGTATACCAATAGAATTTAACCAGTTAAATCCACACAAGCGACCAGTAGAAAGCGCTGGTAAGCTTCCCAATGCTTATCCCTTCAGATCACCTTACTGTTGGGTTTGCAGGGTCATGTGGAAAGAATCCCAAACCCCATTTACGGGTCTCCCCCTCCAAGTTTCATTAGTGAGCCAGAGAGGCTGGTCAATCATCAAAGCAGCTCAAAATATTGCAGACCTGTGCAGTTCGTGTATGGATTACCTAGTCTGCCACAGAGGGTTAACTCATTTCAGAACTTCCATTGCCAGCATGTTAGCTTGGAGCCAATTTGACCATTTACTTCCACTTCATGAAATGGTGTCCCACAGGGGCTCCAGAGATAAAGAACCACAGGAATAAAAATAATGAAAGTTTGTGATGAGGCTGAACGTTGGTGGGTGCCATTGGTGGGCTGAGCCAGTCCACTCATACAGACCAGCCAGGAGATTTTACAGCAATGATCAATACAGATCCTCTCCCAACATCAAGGAAGGTCCATGGCTAGAAACCTAAAAGTTGTGGACCTGACTTTTGAGCAACTGTACATGCACAAGTGCACTCTTTCCCAGACATCTATATAAAGTCGTTCCGATAAAATTCTTCAAAAATATTGCAAGTTGAAAAGATCATAGCAGGTATAGAATCCAGAGCCACTTAAGAAGTGTGACATGTCTGGATTAGGAATTGCAGGCTTTTAAGTGTCTACACAGCAACAGTTGCTGTACTTCAGAAAGTAGAAGGATATGCTGATAGGATTCGATGAAGTAGGGTGGGAGAAGGCTCGTGTGGAGCATAAACACAGTCACAGAACAGTTGGCCTGTTTCTGTGCTGTAAATTCTATGTTAATCACTGTTTGATACTCTTTGCATCATCATGAACTGAGACAAGCAATATATAAATGCAAATAATTATTACTGATATTAATAATAAACAAGCCTCCACAATATTGGCCATTTAAAGTCTACATAGACAAAGGGGCTATTTAATAAATAACCTCAATAATAATAATATTTCATTTCTGTTAGGAGACTGTCTACTTATAAAAGATTGCCAGAAGTTAGCTTTAAGAATTATAATGTTGTTGGAATCTTGAATCTTAAACACTGCACCAGTAGTATTAGATTTCCTTGATTGTTGAATATGTTTATGTTGATAGATTGTGCCTCTATGAAACTTGAAAACGTGACATATCATTGTTATCTAATTATACAATTTTGACGGTAATGAAAAACAGCTTATCCCTTGGCGGTAGCAAGGCCAGCTGTCTGAACAATTTCATGCTGGTTCTACACCTTTTAGCCCTCTTCGTACAGAGCACAGCCTCCTGGGTCCCTGTCAACAGCTCAAGGTGAAGGATTCATCTTCACATACAAGGCACAGCAGCACCAGTGGAAATTTCTGGTAAGCTCAGGTCTTCTAATTATTCAAGGTGTCTGAAATATTTTTTTTCTGTGACTGAAACTGTGAAGAAATGCGATTGGAACATATGGCAAATTCAAAGGATCAAAATGTGCTTTGACTGAGCATGGCTCACAAAGCTGCTAACACAAAAATTATTGGTGCATGCATTAACAGTTTTCTTGTAGCAAATGAGTGTAATTGATTAATTTCTGGCCAGTAATTAATCCTTCAGCCGTACATTATGTTCAGTGAGAAGTTCTCAGTAATTACTTTTGCGTGGGGAGAATGTGCTGACTTTACTTTAAGTTCAACATACCTTCAACTGTGAAGGGAGTTTACAGCCTTTACTTTAAGTCAGCGTGAAGTCACCTGAAAGAAACTGTTCATCCACAGTATTAAACATATGCCCATGCATACTGAAGAGGATATGGGAGTTACATTGGATGACCCACGAAAATAGGCGTTGGAATCGCAGCATGCGATTAACCCACGCCTGTTGGTTGTGATGCAGGCAGCAGCATGTAACATTCGTGCTGCCTGATGATTTGAAAGATAGCTGCGTGCGGCCAGTCCTAACTTTCTTTTTAATTCATTCATGGGATATGGGCATCGGTGGCAAGGCCAGCTTTTATACCCATCCCTAATTGCCCTTGAGAAGGTGGTGGTGAGCCGCCTTCTTGAACGACTGCAGTCCGTGTGGTGAAGGCACTCCCACAGTGCTGTTAAGGTAGGAAGTTCCAGGATTTTGACCCAGCGATCATGAAGGAACGGCGATATATTTCCAAGTCAAGTGGGTATGTGACAACCTGCGCTGTTGATTGGCTGCACACATCAGCAGGGGGCCCCGATATCAGAAGCGGTAAGCACTACTTAAAGGCAGCCTGCACCTCTTAAAAGGGAGGTGCGCTGTGGCTGCAGGAAATGGAGAGAGTCATGTGAGAAGTGATTCCTGGGCTGTGATACTTGAAAGAATTGCAGCACCTGTGAGAGAGCGTGCACCAAGCTTCTCTGACGATGTACTAGAGGCCTTGGTGCAAGAGGTGGACGGAAGGACGGGCATCCTATATCCATAGGGAGGCAAGAGGTCCTCCAGACATATTTTCAAGAGACAGGAGGAACAAGTAGCGGACAAAGTCAATGCCAGGAGCATAGCGCCAAGAACATGGATGCAGCGCAGGAAGTAGTTCAATGGTTTGACATGAGTGATCAAGGTGAGTGAGTTCAACTTTCAAGTGGCATATCCTGCCAACTGCACCACTAGCCTCAACCACTGCTTGATGCACTACACCCCCAATCACCCACCTACCAACAATCTCTCAATCAGTGCACAACCCTTCAAATCAGATGCTTCATCTCACCCTCACACATTACCACCATTGCAAGCCTCACACGCACAACTCACAGCTCACACACACACTAGCAGCTATTCAACCATGACAAACACATCATCCAAACATCTTGCAGGACACTCATTGACTCACTTCCCTCTTTCTTGCAAGAGAAGGTGGCACGTAACAGGAGGCAGCAAGAAACAACTGGAGGAGGACAAGCCACCTACACGTCCTAACTCCCATGGAAGAAACAGTGCTGGCCATCATTGGAAAATCCATCACTGAGGCCCTGGCCACTGGCAGGTATCGATGATGAGGGTCTCTGCATACCTAATCCTCCTCCTCTCTTCCAAATATCCCTCATCCCACAATCTTTTCTGACTCACGTGCTGCAGATGGTGTGAGTACACACATCTTACTTTCTCCTCTTCCCTCATCACAACTCAAGCCATGTCACTTTGTTACTTCAGATACTCAAGAACTGGAACCTGCCTGGTCAGAGGAGGCAGAAGAAGATGACAGTGATGATGAAGTCACACCGTCACTCGATCTCACACTCGCAGCCACCAGCTCAGAGAGCATAGTTTAGAGGCTAGGATAGAGGAGGCATCTGCACATGGTGAGACACAGGACACAAGTGCGCAGGAGCCGGGGCGGGGGGAAAGGATACCGCAGGTGCCAGCTCACCGGGGTCGCACACTAGTTTTGCTGCCGATGACTTTGATGGGCCAGGTGACAGAAGAAGGCTGATGGGCATACACAACCAAATGCCTTGTGCACTGGAAAGCCTGCCAGAAAGCCTGCGCATAATGGAAAGGAGCATAGAGAAATCCAGCTCCAACTTGGCACAGGGCTTTACGCAGAGCTTGGAGCCCATCCTTTCCCACATGGAACGGGTGGTCACCTCCAATAGCACATCTGTACCCACCATGATGCAGTGTCTGATGACTGATGTCACAGCTTCTATTGCAGCACAAACATCTGCAATCAAAGGTCTGACTGCTGCATTTGGAGCTCAGACTGCTGCCTTGGAAGCTCAGACTGCTGCTATCATGTCTCTGGATACCACTGTTGAAAGGGGCTTCCAAGGCATAACAGTAGTTCAGCAATCTGTTCTCCAGCAGATCACCAGGAGTGCTGAGGCACGGCCCCGGGAGAGTGGCAGTGGAGCCATGGAAGATGAACCTGCTGTCCTCTCTCAGGATGACAGCATTCCTGCTCCCACCCCTGCCACTCCGCCAGTGCCCTTGCTGTTGCCTGTCAGCCAGCCAGTTCAGACTGCTGCAGCCCAGGCTGAGATGGTGCAGTCTGAAGCTGGGCCCTCTAGGCTCAGAGCTACGTGAGGTCATCCTCCAAGGCCATCTACAGTCTCCTCAATTGAAGGTCAGCAGCCTTCCACCACCCATGCTCCAGCAACTCGTACAAGCACTAGGAAAGGGAAAGGCACACGAGCGACACGCACTGAGGGAATGCACAAGGATGAATAGTCTCATTTTGTTTGCATAATCTCATGTGTTAATTTATAAACGTGGATTTCAATTTGCATTTGGTGGTGGTTTTTATTTCTGCGGTGAACTATCAGAGCAACCAATGTGTAATCAAAAGGAAGATAATGATGGTCATGTGAGAGGGGAAAGGTAAGGAGTGTGGGACTGTTGGCAAATGGGGAGGTGTCATTGAGGTTACTGGTATCGCTCATTGATAATCTGATCACACAGTGCCTTGGCAGGCAGGGCCTCTCTACATTGTAACCTCCCTGCCACTTCTTCCTCCATCTCTTCCTCCTCCTCCTGCTCAGGTTCTTGCCTGTTGGTGGTGGCAAAGGTTGTTCCCTCATAATGGCAAGGTTGTGCAGCATACAACGACAAATCTTGATATCCGCTCAGTTGAGTACTGTAGGGCTCCTCCAGATCAGTCCAGGCAGTGGAAGCGTTGTTTGAGGATGCTTATGATGGCTTAATGATGTTCCATGTGGCAGCATGGATCTCGTTGTAGGCCTGCTGTGCCCGTGCGTGCGTTCCTGACAGAAGTCTGTAGCCATTTCATGAGGGGATAACCCTTGTCGTCCAGTAGCCAGCCTTTGACTTGCCGTGCTGATTGAAATATAGTTGGAAAAGAGGACTGCACACCAGTTGCACATTGAGGGAGTTGAATTGCTTTCTGTTCATGAATAAGGTTGAGTTCAGATGTGGCAATATGTGTGCAGTCAATGGCACCCTGCACCATGGAGAAGCCTGCAATGCGAGCAAACCCTTGTGCTTGCTCCTGCTGCTTGTCTCTGGCAAGTGGGAATGAGATGAATCTGTTTCTTGGTGCTTAAGGAGCCTCAGTGACATCCCTTATATAACAGTGCACTGCACACCACAAGGTGTTGATTATATCTCCAGCAACAGCCTGAAAGAAGCCAGAGCCGTAAAAATTAAGCGCCACAGTTACCTTGACAGCCACAGGCAATGCTGTCCTAGCCCTGCTTTGAGGCTGCAGCAGTTGACAGATTTCAGTTACGACCTCTTTAGTGAACTGCAGACGTCTGATACACTGGTTGTCGCTGAAGTTGAGCTAAAAGAATTGGTCCCTGAAGACCCTCCTTGGGTATGGCCTCCTGCTGAGTACCCTGCTCCTCCTCCATCTTCTCGCAGCTTGTTCTGCTCTGCGTGGCCTCTCTTCGTTCTCCCAGTCATGTTCGATTCCCAGAGAAAGCTCTAGCAGGCCATCCATTTCTAAAAGCAACTTTTTTCAGCAATATATTTTACAAGACACTAAAAGTACTGCAAGACCAGCCAGACCACTCTCTACAGAATATTGAAACTTTAGCCTAGTATAGGAAATGTCCAGAAACACATTCAATTGCACCTGCAGCCAGAATAAATAATCCAGCAACTAATCTGTAAATATTTCATGATGCTTTTAAATAGCGCTGGTGGTGGGGTGTTCAAGCGATTTAAGTCCTGCTCAGCGTTGACAGGGCGTTGGTTGGAGTGTCGAGTTCCAAAAGGTCACCGGCTGCTTCAAATCAGCGTTACAAACTGATTTGTGTCATAATCTCCCTACTATACATGCTGCCGACGGTCATTAGGTGTGCGATTGCAAACACCTTTACCAAGATGGCACCCTGTGCACTTTATGTTGGAAGTGTGCACGTGCATCTCGGACACCATTTTCGGGGCTTGGATGTCATGCTAAATGACCAAATTTTGCCCCTTATGTCTGGTATTCATACGTACTGCGCCCATCACTACAATATTTTACTCTTTCCTCCAACAGATACAAACATTTTCAATAGACTTGAACAGGAAGCACAGACGTAGAGTGCTTTCATTGGCTTTCAATGCATTTACCTCACAACATTGCATTGTCTACAATGTTTAAAATTAGCTTTTATTGTTTGGTTTCCTGTGAATGGGTTGCACTAGCATAAAAGTTAGACCCACAATTTCTATGCTCAGCTGAGTACAATTCTTTAGTTACACTTCGAGGTGTTAGGTTCATAAAAACCTGCACGTAAATATGATCTATATACCAGAAACCCTAAGAGGCCACATGGTGGGTGGAGAGGGATCATTTGAGGGACTATGGATACAAACCCATGTCCTTACACTGAGTAGCTAAGCATTTTCCAGCAGTCTTGTTTTCACAAAGTAATGCTCACTCTGCAGTCAAGTACCCTGCCAACACCCACACATGAAGTTTAGCCAGCTGTGTGAGGTAATAGAGGGTGACCTACTCCTCTGAAAACACCAAGACTCATTACTTTCAAGGGAGGAGGGGAGACAATTGTATGGGACAGAAACTTATTAATTGCTGGTGCTATTTTCACAACTCATTTCCCCAGTGACCCTTGACATTAAAAAAGTGCATCGATGTAATTGATGAAATTGAAGTTCAGTGAAAATTGCATCAATTTCTATACAAGTATGTTTCGAGGGTGGGGGCAGTACTACCAAGCAAAAAGAAAACAAACATCAACAATGGAATAGAAAATTGGTTATGGCCCCGTTTTCAGGCGCATAACTGACAGCATGCTACCAGCACGTGCCCTCTTTTAATATCCATCTATTTTAATAATTGAGGTGAGCTGTCGGCGCCTGTTACTCCCCCAGAGGCAGCTCACCACTCTGGTCTGATCCAATTTAGGCCACTTGCCTCACCAGCAGAGGCCCTAAGGTAAGTCCTGGAAGGGAGAAGGAGAATAAGAATGTGAGGGGGCGGGCAGCAGCCCTGAGGAGTGCTGTGGAGCTGGGAGGAGAACTCCAGCTCCTCCCGGCTTCAAGAGAAGGTAAGTCGATAAAAAGACTTACATTTTGGTGGCTGCCGCTTGTTAGGCCGCAGTAATTCCAGCACAACCTGAGCAGAGCAGGCCCGGTAACCGGCCAGCTCTTCTCAGTGCTGACAAATTTGCTGAAGGTCCTTAAATTGATATTAGGCCCCTCATCAGCATATGCAAGGAGACTGATGCCTGTTTAAGACGATCGCCCGAGACACTTGAAATACGCCCAAGGTCTATATGGCATTAGACATATTTCAGGCATCTTTTGGCACAGGGCATAGCCCTGTGAAATTTGTCATTTTTGCCCACGTTTTCTACCTGGGAAATGGGAGCAATGAGCGCCCAATTTCATCCCCAACATGTTTAGAAAATGTGTGGTGTAAATAAGTGGTCATTTGTGAATGATACTCATTTGTAAGAGGAAAACATGAACGTGATATTATACAATATCCTATAATACATGAAACACGTATTCAGCATTCAAAATGTACAACGATTATTCCAGATACCATTAGAAGGAAAAGAGGCTTTTATTTTGAAAGTCTAAAAAGTTTTTCAGCTTAAAAAGGTTGAAGAGGATTTTTAAATGATGAAATAGATTTTTTCTGCAATGGGCAATCTGTCCCATCCCAGCAGTTTGCTTCATTCACCTGACATCAAGCAGCTTAGCATCAAATGTGATGAGCTGACAAGTGCATCTAACTCTCAATTTGAGCCCAGATAGTCTCAGATTTTTATGTCGCATCATTTCTAATCTGGGTTTCAAAGCAAGACCAGCAGGATAGTATTACAATTTATGTCGAAAGTAGTGTTTGAATTGTACCTTTCTGTGTGTATGATCAATTTATATACCAGATTTTGCAGTATCATTCCAAAACCCCAAAACTCTCAGAGAGCTGTAATGTTGAATTGTTTGGAATTTGCTATTTCTCTCCTCCTTTACCCACCCCCCACCCCCGATTTGGGTACATGGTATGATACTGGGTCACAAAACAAACAGATGGGGATTTTCAAGATATTGGTTAAAATCCCTATTTTCCACAATGTGGGAAATGGAAATTCAACACTGCAAAAAACTGAGCTTTGGGCACATTTTCACTGATCAAATTATCTCAGGGGGAATTGTTAAAATTTGACAGTTGGGTTAATTATTAATGGATGATCCTTGATCCAATCTAATTAGTTGTCCAGATTTTCCATGTCTAAAGCCTTTAACAACAAAAGGAATTTAAGTCTAACAATTACTATTGGTGATATTAGCTAGTAAATACATACATATGCATATGAGAGTCATGTGGCTGCAGTTTTAATGCACATAATAATGTACTTTTGTAAATGTTGCAGAAAGAACGTCATCCAAACACATTAAGCATTTATCTGTTGGTACTGACAACAATAATTTCTACACTATCGAGCTATCTCAACAAGTTTTAAAAGCTGTATCATTTGCAACTTAGTAATTAAAAAGTAATTCATTGTACATTGAATCTACAGCACAGAAACAGGCCATTCGGCCCAATTGGCCCATGCCGGCATTTATGCTCCACACGAGCCCCCTCCCACCTCTCTTCATCTAATCCTATCAGCAGATTCTTCTATTACTTTGTCCCTCATGTGATAATCTAACTTCCCATTAAATCTATATACGCTATTTGTCTCTATTCCTTGTGGTAGCACATTCCGCATTCTTACCACTCTTTGGGGAAAGAAGTTTCTCCTGAATTCCCATTGGATTTATTAGTGACTTTTTTGTATTTATGACCTCTAGTTTTGGACTCCCCAACAAGTGGAAACATTTTCTCAACATCTACCCTATCAAGCCCTTTCTTATCTTAAAGACTTCTATCAGGTCACCCCTCAGCCTTCTCTTTTCGAGAGAAAAAAGCCATAGCCTGTTTAGCCCTTCCTGATGAGTATATCCGCTCAGTTCTGTTATCATCCTTGTGAATCTTCTTTGCACCTTCTCTAAAGCCTTCTTATCCTTTCTATAGTATGGAGACCAGAACTGTGCACAATATGGTCTAACCAAGGTTTTATACAAATTTAACATAACTTCTCCGTTTTTCAATTATATCCCTCTCGAAATGAACCCCAGTAATTGGTTTGCCTTTTTTTTATGGCCTTATTAACCTGCACGCTACTTTAAATAATTTATGTATCTGTACCCCGAAATCACTTTGCTCCTCTATCCCATTCAGACTTTTCGGGCCCGATATTACCAGGGCGGCGGGTTCGCAGCGAGGGGTCGATTGGGCGCGTGGGTAACGCGCCCGGTGAAATCAGTCTGCTCCGCACGCAATCGCAGGCTAATTGGATCCACTTACCTGTTGTTCCGGGTTCCCCGCTGCTAAGCTGCGCGGCGGGCGGACTGCGCATGCGCAGTAAGGTCTGTCAGCTGGAGGAGCCCTATTTAAAGGGGCAGAGATAGGAAAAATTATAGCATGGAGCAACCCAGGGGGAAGGCTGCTCCCAGGTTCAATGATGCCTCACTCCAGCTCTTATTGGATGGGGTGAGGAGGAGGGGAAGGACAGAGATCTTCCCCCCCGGCGGGCAGGAGGAAGCGGCCTGCCTCTGCCACCAGGAAGGCCTGGCTCGAGGTGGCAGAGGAGGTCACCTGCACCACCAATATATCGCCCACCTGCATACAGTAGGTCAGCCAAAGTGAGTACACTTACTCATTCCTCTACACTCCGTCTGCCACATCACCGCTCCCACCCCGTATCTCCTTCTGCACTGCCAACACTACTCTTTCACATCACTCCTAACAACCACTCAAACCTCATCCTCATCTTACCTGCACTTACCCACCTCGCCAGTACTCATCCCGCCACTACCACTCAACCCAATCCTCATACAATCTCATGGCTCTATCTCATACTCACCCTCTCGTGCATCTCTTTCATGGTCAGCCTCACTCAACCTGCCACTACCTGTGCTGCAGCCATAGGGCATGCATCACATATGTGCAGTAGGAAGCATAAGGCAAACGTGTCGTGAGCATGAAGGGGATGCACAAGGGTGTTTGAGGGTTTGTCATGGTTTTTACTTGTATTTAATTTCTGATCAACTCACATTACATATTATATTGTCAACACTACTGCCACGTCTTTGCGAATCTTGTCTGGTTTGTGCAATAATGCCCTTTTCTGAGGATCATCATGAAGACCCACAACTGATGCCACCCATTGTGTCACTGCAGAGTGGGTGTAGGTGTATTTGCAGGGCTCTTTTGTGCAGACGACTGAGAGACGTCGGCGATGTCCCCGGTGGCACCCTGGAAGGACGCAGAGGAGAAGTTGTTGAGGGCGGTGGTGACTTTGACAGCGACAGGTAAGAAGATGGTGCTCAGGCCAGCCGGGAGCAGCTCGGCATGAAGGAGGCTGCAGATGTCCACGACTACATGTCGAGTGACTGTGAGCCTCCATGTGCACTGCTGCTCAGAGAGGTCCAGGAAGCTGAGCCTCGGTCTGTGGACCCTGTGGCAAGGATAGTGCCTTCTGCGACGCAACTCTCTCTGCGGATGCCCTCCCTCCTGCTGTGCAGGTGGATGTGTCACAGCACTGTATTGTGGAGCTCCACGTGTCAGAGGTGGACGGCGTGGCTGGTGAGACTTGTGATGCTGTTCGCCCTCCGAGGAGGTCATGACTGCAGCTACGGCGGCCCCCATCCGGAAGATGTACATCTGAGGGGGTTCGCAAGGTAGGTACATGTGTCTGGACACCGGGGTAAGTGTGCAAGTTGGTGAATTTTGTTGTTAGGAGCAGGGTGGTGGAGGCCAAACTTTGTCCAACGTGACAGAGTGGCCTCCTGCAATGAGTGAGAGTCTCCTCCCCCACCTGTCAAATAGACCTTTACAGCTGCCACAGGCTGATGGCTGCAACACGTCCATTTGAACTGGGAGTGTTTCCCCCAGTACGGGAAACAGTCTCAGTCAGTTGCAAAATCCGATCCCTGCTAAAATATAACAGGTCAATCAGATCTGTAAACGACCTGAAGGACCTGTTCATGTACTTTAAGTGGCACCCCGCTGGCTTTAATTGCCGGCGGGAGTCCCACATGCGGGGACTGCGCGCACGTCAGCGCTTCTGTGTGAAACCCGGAAGTGGGCGGGTTGGAGCCGGGGTCCAGACCCGCCCCGGGAATCCCCGATTTTCACAGCCCCCCCGCCACGAACACACCCGATCGCGGGTGCGAAAATCGAGCCCTTATTATCCAAGCAGTATGTGGCCTCCTTATTCTTCCTACCAAAATGCACCACCTCACATCGATATTGACATTTATTTCCCAATTACATGCCTTTTCTGCAAGTTTATTAATGTTCTCTTGAATTTTGGTGCATTCTTCCTTTGCATTAATTACACCCCCCAGTTTGGTGTTGTCCGCAAATTTTGAAATTGTACTTCCGATTCCTGAATCCAAATCATTAATGTAAATTATGAACATTAGTCCCAGCACCAATCCCTGTGGAACACCACTTCCTACCTTTTGCCATTCTGAGTAACTACCCTTAACCCCTAATCTCTGTTTTCTGTTTTCTAGCCAGCCATTTTGCTATATATCCCCTGACTCTACATGCTCTGATTATAGTCATGAGTCTACAATGCGGTACCTTATCGAAATCCTTTTGAAAATCCAAATATATTACATCTACAGTTTTACCCTTGTCTCCTCTTTCTTTTACTTCTTCAAATAATTCAATAAGGTTGGTCAAGCATGACCTCCCATTCTGAAATCCCTGTTGACTATTTAAAAAGGGAGATTCTTTATTATATTTTTGTTTTCTCGATGTTTTTCTATTACATCTGTGAGTAAAGATTCTATTATCTTTCCTACCACTGACATTAAACTAACTGGCCTATGATTGCCTGGACTTGTTCTCTCTCCCTTTTCAAATATGGGAATAACATTAGCTGTCTGCCAGTCCTCTGGCACTATTCCCTTTCTAATTAATTTATATATATATATATATTTATGTAATAGTGCCTCTGCTATTTCTTCCCTGACTTATTTTAATATTCACGGATGCAATCCATCTGGACCAGGGGTTTTATCCTCTCTAAGATTGATTAGTTTATCAATTATCTCCCCCCTTTTTACCTTAAAAGTTTTTTTAAATCTATTCTTTTAATGTCACCCCCACTTTGTTGGTCTCCCTGGTAAATACTGAGGCAAGGTAGCCAATCAATATTTCTGCCATCTCGTTGTCATTACCTGTGAATTTATTTTGTGCATCCATTAGTGGCCCTATCCCTACCCTGGTTTTTCCTTTGTTATTTATGTGTCTGTAGAATACTTTTCAATTTCTTTTTATATTCCTTGATAATTTAATCTCGTAGTTCTTTGCTTTCTTAATTGACTTTTTTGACTTCTTTCCTAACCTCTTCGTATTCTCTTTTGTCACCCTCTCTTTTTTTGTCTATGCACATAGAGTATGCTTCTTTCTTTAGTTTCAATTTTACCCTTACCTCTTTATTCATCCATAGTATTTCATTATTGGCTAGTTTGTTCTTGCTTTTTAGAGGAATATATTTCTTCTGAACTCTATTGATCACCGTTGTAAATATTTCCCACTGCTGTCTGTCTGTCAATTTTTTTTCCTGTTTACCTGCCCTAGTTCCACACTCATTCCTTCAAAATTAGTTTCTTTTCCAATCTATTACTTTGGTCTTTGTCTTCCTTATGTTTTTCTCAATCATTATTTTAAACCTTATTATGTTTTGATCACTATTGCCTAGATGTTCTCTTACGGTTACTTCTCTTATCTGCTTTGGTTCATTTCCCATTATTAGATCAAGCAGTGATTCCTCTCTTGTTGGGCTTCTCACATACTGGGTAAGAAAGGAGTCCTGTAACACTGTAAAAACTCCATTACCTTGTCCCCTTTTCCTACCTCTTCTTGCCAGTTTATTTTGGAGGTAGTTGAAATCTCCCATGATTATTATTCAATGTTTTATACTCATTTTTCTAATATAAATACTTGTAGCAGTAAGCCAATGGATTATTTCCAACCACATCAATAGCTCTGGTAGTAAACATT
The DNA here is from genome assembly GCF_035084215.1 of Heptranchias perlo. Lineage (NCBI taxonomy): Eukaryota > Metazoa > Chordata > Chondrichthyes > Hexanchiformes > Hexanchidae > Heptranchias > Heptranchias perlo. The sequence goes on from NC_090336.1 coordinate 43,121,319, forward strand.
TTGTTTATTGTCCACAGGAACAGGAAGGCTCACCACCACCTTCTCAATGGCAAATAGGGATGGACAATAAATGTTGGTCTTGTTGGCAACACCCATATGCTGAGATTGAATAAATCTTTCACTTGGTCTGTATTACATCAACATAAATGTTTCCAAATCTTTAGTATACTAATAGGATAATGGACAAGTCAACTATTTGTAAAATTTCCTGATTTTTTTTATCTCTGAAGACCTTTGGATTCTTCAAACCCTCATTTGCTTCTAGGATTTTTACAGAGAGGGGAGGGAAGATTATAATGATCATTATAATCACAACATTTCAACATTCGATTGTGGTTAGATTAAACTGAAAACTATACTTAAACACCAACTCCACCACTCGATAGCCTTGTCTTTTACAGCTACTGTATACCCCATGTGAAAAGGGACTAATGTGAATTGATAATTGGCTCCTTCATTTTGATTCAGCTATTCTAAAGATGCTATGCTGCTAGTACAAACCCAATAGCTGATCCATCACATCTTACAATCTAGTTTGACAGTATCTATTATAAAGCATCTCTTTAATTTAATTGCTTTTGAACATCTTAACATGTTAGTTTAGCCTCCAGTAAGATCTCCATTGAAATATGTGACAAGCAGTTGATATATTAATCACATATTTAACTATGTTTTGAACCAGGCCTGTGCTGAGATTTGAGATTGTGACCTCAGAGGTTTGGAGGAAATCTTCCTGTTGTTTTAATAGGCTATGTTGGTTGTAAGGAAGATGTTCACACTGTGCCTGCCTACGAGGATCAATTACTGAGCTATTCCATTGGCTGTGTAAGTGGCTCGGGAGCAACAGAAAAGAAAACTGGCTTATTTTTCTAAATGTAACAACCCAGCATTAGTACGATGATTCTGACATGGTGAGGATGCAGTATGGGAAGAAACAAATCACCGTCTGTAAAGTCTCTGTAATACTATCTGTAGCATTAGTGAGATTTGAAAACACTCAGGGCAAGATAGGAAAAAATATTGATCTGTTGAAAAAACATTATTTATCAGCCTGCAACAAAGACACATTTTCAACCAACATCAAGATTAATAAGTCACTGGCAGCTTGAATTCTAGCTGCTCCTGGGGCTAGCCATCACATTCATTTCCAAATATTCTTGTTTGTCATTTCTAGCTCTAAGAAAAAAAGATTTTCTTTCCTTTTTTAAAATTTATAGTATCTTATACATGGGTAGCCAGGATTTACCAGAATAATAATGCAAAAGTCTGATGCAAATGCCTCATTATCTGGAACAAGAACACTTAAAAAGCGATCAATAGAGATAACAGAGTAAAACAACAAGTAAAAATGACCAATTAACTGCATAAGATAGTACTTACAATATTTAGAATGCTCCCTTTCATACAGGCTAATGAGAGCAACTTACTCCATCAGTTATGAACTAATAGAAGACATGTGTAATGCTCTCTCAAGTTGTGTACTTAGCAAGCAGACAGGTTATGGATTGGAAAAATATGCAAAGTATTTCATATACATTTTCAGTGATGTGTGTAGCAGGGATAAATTTAAATGGTTGTAAAGTAGGCAGCGTTAAAATTGAAACCAGGAATAAATTTCATTGTGAAATGGACTTTTTCCCCTTTTTTCCTCAAATATTGGATAGCTGTGAGGAATTGTTTTTCATCCCTATCTATAGCCCACAACTTTGCAGGTTTTAATGAAATGAGATCAATGCCTATATTTTCCTTTTAAGGAAATTTGTACATTATATTCAATATTTGGGTATAACTAATGGTCAAAAGTAAAAGTTATCTTTCGCCCATTTTTCCCCCGTTGGGTTCATAGTTAATCAATTCTGTAAATGCACTTAGCAGAAAGCAGCCAAATAGGGTGCACTTATCGTTAGGCTAGCTTCACATTTCTAAAGCAGCTGAATGAACTGTTTAACCAGTAGACAAGCGAGGAAATATGTAATTCCATGGCAGAGTGAGCAAAATGGAAGGAAACATCATTGCTAGTGGAAAATGCTTATACATCCTAATTAACTGGGTGGGATATGTACAATTCCCTTCATGTATTATTAGCAGCCCTCACCCACCGAAGATGAATTTCAATATCTCGAGCTCAATCCCACCGCTAACCCTGAACCCAATCCCACTACCACCTTTCAGCTCAAACTGAAATGAAAAAAAAGTTATCACTGACGTTGTATTCCATTTCATTTCTATGTTTCTGAAAAAATACTTATAAATAACTTTTTCAATGACATCTTTCAACAACAGCTGACAAGTGAACCATTCTTAAATAAAGAGGATGGCCATAATATTCAGAAATATGGAAATGAAAAGAATGTCTTACCCACCGTCCAAGTTGGAAAATGACTCCATAGTGTTTTCTTTACCCACTGCAGGTAAACTAATTAGTACATTTCTCTCCTTTACGAATGACAGCTATATAAATAAATAGATCTATCCATGTGTCAAGGCAGTTGAAGATTTTTAGCTGTGATATCAAATGGACAAAGGTCCTATCCGTTTAAGGTGTGAGTTTTTATAGTGAGTGCCAAGAAAAATAAACCTTTCCTTCTTCATCAAATATCTCCACAATGGTATTTAGTATTACCAAAAGCTTTATTTAAATAAACGTATTGCTATTCAGAATTTTAATCCCTGGTCTTAAATAAAGGTATAATACTTCCAGAATTTGCCTTCATATATCAACCATTTTTTTCTGTTGGCTGTTTTTGTGTGATCCCTCAAATATAAACAAATAAAAGCAAAGCAGTAAGTTAGAATAAATTATGAATACAAATTAAACAATGGTACAAATTTTATTTGTCACATATATGCTGTATTTGTTAAATTATCACTTGAATATAATAATTTACACCGTTTTACCACAGAAAAAAAGCTGAAAACTCTTTTTATGATTTTAATTTAAAAAACAAATTACTATCAGTGCTCCCAATAATACTTTCCCTGGCTGTTAGTGCTTCTCCATCACTGGATTGGTGAGAGGAGGCTTACGAACAGTAAGTTCTGGTACACCTCTGAACGGTCGGTCTTGCTGTCAATCACACAAAAAAAAAATTCTAGGAGTTGTAATCCATTACCTTGTTGAACTTTCATAAAGCTGACAGTGGTACAACAACAACAGCATTTATATAGCGCCTTTAATATATGAAAATGTCCCAAGGTGCTTCACAAGAGCATTATCAAACAGAATTTAACACTGATATGAAGGAGATATTATTGCACGTGACCAAAAGCTTGGTCAAAGAGGTAGGTTTTAAGGAAGAGAGGTCGAGAGGCAGAGGGGTTGAGGGAGGGAATTACAGAGCTTAGTGCCTAGGGTATCCATAATGACAGAAAACAATGTTGAGAATGTAACTACATTGTCAGACAGGCTTAAAGAGCTGGTTCTATTTACTTTAAGGCAGTGTAGATTGAGAGATGGCCTGACAGAAGTATATAAAATAATGAAAGGGCTGGATTACATGCCGATTGATAGGTTATTTCAGTTTGACAGATTGGGAAGGATCAGGGGACATGAGTTCATAATCGTATGTCTTGCAACACATAACTACTCCAACAAAAAGGCAAACTTTTTTTTTGGCAAAGTTCTGTACCTTTTTGTGTACAATATGGTAAGTCCCATTAACTCAAGTCCTAAGCTTTCAGTGAAGCATAGGCCTCGAAGAAAAAACCTTGTTAAACATATTTCAAATATGCAAAATGCTACATTATTTTCTTGTACATTTTTTTATTATGCTCTAATAATCTCAAAATCTGATTTCCAGCACTGTTTCTCAACTTATTGAGTATCTAGAATAGCAACCAAAACAATTTCTAAAAAATATTTGGAGTGACTTTATTGGTTCTCCTGCTATTTTTTTTAATCAATGGATTTTGCCGAATGTTCATTGTTAAATGATGCTTTCATATGTCCTTGAAAATGTTTCATTGTAAGTTTATGTATGACTTTTGCCTGTTTTTGATTGGTACATTGCCTATCTACTCAATACCCCTATTTTATTTGGGTGAGGTGTGCAGAAACTTATCTTAAGTCGTGTAATTGTGTGTGGGACCAAATTTAAGTAAACAGTCTCTTGATCACAAAATATGGCACACGATGAATTAAGGCACACGGCCGATTTGATGCTTTTCTTCAGCACCAGCAGAGTCTCACAAAACTTAATGATGTGCAACCACAGTAGCCGATAGTGTAGCTTTCTACTTTCCAGAATTTCGTTAGCTTGGTTTCTCAAAAATTGCATTTTGGGTGTTTTTTTAATTAAAAATCACACCATTCCAAACTTTTGGTTAGTGAGTGTACAGATAGTGACTTGAATTCATATTCATGAATGGTTTTGGTTTCTAGTCTTCATTGTTATAACTGGATAGCCTGGAGGTGAAGGATAAAATACTGGAACCTGGTCTTCAGTTGCTTCCAAGCCTTTATTCACAGAGATCCCATTATACACCCTCCTATAAATGGATACAATAGAGTCCCCAATTGATACCCACCACCTGAATACAATTAACACAAATTGATATAAATCACATGGATACAATTAACATTGATGAGTGGAAAGTAATAACCGTCAGTATTGATGCAATTTTCTGTTGTAGATGTATGCTGAAAAATCTGATCGATCAAATTTTTGGGGATTTGGAATAACTACACATCTATGATATATTCTTATGGTAGTGTAGAGGGAGAAAATAGTAGCAACCATTTCCCTACTGGTTGGGGGATAAAGTAAAAATGAAAGCTATGCACCTCATGGCATTCTTCATTCACTAGATTCATTGGAGTTATGTGTCGAGGGTATCTGTTTCCACAGCATTGTAAAGACGAAGGGAAACCCATTTATCCAAGGCATCATTTGTGACTGGAAATCTCCCTCCATATCCCCGAATGTGGATCAGTATTTTTTTTAATTCAAAGTTCTGATTCGGACAATCTGTATTTTAATGCTCTGAAATTTATTTAAATGTTCGCGGTCTTGTACATTAAAGTAAGGGCAGTCAGCAGCTGCACTGAGACACTGAGTTCTGACAAATTGTTGTGACTGCACAGGCCAGCTTTCCTCTATATTTAACCCATGCTGTACCTAATCTAATAATGGTACAGCTTCCTTTTTGTTGAACTAAACTTCCAAGAGTAGGGAAATGAGGTGAGTGGGGGAATGGAGGTTCCCAAAGCAAAGCCAGTGCAGGGTGTGAAAATTGCTTGTCAGGGTGGGGGCAAAGCGGACAATGTGCAGATTATCATCTGAAGGAAAGATGACACTTCAGCATAATGGTGCTCTAAAAGTACCACTTTGCAGCATGAGCTGGAAGAGGTTGGGAGGGGGGGTTGATGGGACGCATCTCCATAGCAGGTACATTTCCGTGCAGTTGCCAACATAGGAAGGAACGATTGGGTTTGTAGTCACTGTGAGGTTGAGAGAGTGGGCCCTAAGTCTCTCGGTGCAAAGTTGATGGAGCAATCAGCAACCTCTGTGACTATATCAGCGACAAGTGGAGAGGACCACTATATCGCAGTGCCAAGTCCAGGTACTGACCAAGGTGAGATCATTTGATATTTTTTATCAAATAAATATCTATTTATTTGATTCTTAAATAAATAGATTACTTTCAGAACTTACATACTTGGGTGCTGTCTGGAAAGGAAAAGGGGGAGACCAGCGACAGTCTGGTGAGGGCAGTCGCCATGGGAACTGGCAGCCACAGAGTCCAAAAGGAACTGAGAGCAGTTGAATTTTGAATTAAGCAGGAATAAGAAAGAAATATGGACATTAAAAACTTTGCTACAGTGAAAAAAATTTACAAGGTTTGAAGCTTTAACATAAAAACAGAAAATGCTGGAAACACTCAGTAGGGCAGGCGGCATAAGTGGAGAGAGAAACAGAGTTAACGTTTCAGGTCAATGACCTTTCATCAGAACTCCATAGATGCCGCCGGACCTGCTAAGTGTTTCCAGCAGTTTCTGTTTTTATTTCAGATTTCCAGCATTTGCAGTATTTTGCTTTTGTTGAAGCTTTAACGTGTTGTTAAGTGCTTACCTTGTGGAAAGACCGCTAAAAAAAAAATCAAGATAGCAACTGAGCTGACACAAATAGCTCAGTTGCCATCTTGATTGTTTTTTAGCTGCACAAACAGGAAGTGTGCAAAGGTGCAAGAATTGTAATATATTATAGATAGATATTAAGATTATTATGCAAATTCTCTGAATCCTCTATTGGATTATATTATAAGATATGTATATATAATAACTACATTATTGCTTGAAGCCCAGTATTGGATTATAATACATCAATAATTAACTTACCTCTTTGACCCAGTAATGAATTATATTTGATATTATATTATACAATTACCTCAGCTCTCTGACCCAAGTCATGAATTATACTCTATATTATTATTTTATAGAATTTTTAAAAAAAATCTTCACCTTCAGAATTTTCGAGAAACAGATTACAAAGCAATTGAGAGGCCAGGGTATTGTATATTCGTGGCATAGACTGGATTGTAGAAGCTCGCATGATAGGCTACCAAATGGCGATGACTGTTAAGGACCGAGAACAGGTTCACAAAATTGTGCAAAGTTCACTGGGATTTGCAGCAGTGGCTGCAGAAAGGGGCCACATAAGGCTGACCAGCAAGGAGGAGAGAGGCCAGAAGTGGCTAAGAACAGGCGGCAAAATTGAAAAAATATATATATAAATAAAAATATTGAAATATTATTAGCCAAAGTAATGATTAAAATTAAAATTAAAAATTAAAACGAAATGGCTGGGGAGGGAATGTGGGAGGCTACCATGAGGCCCTACAGAAAGGGGCGAAGAATACATTTTGAAGAGAAATATGACCTGGAAGGGGTGGGGCGAAGATGACAGAGGTTATGCGAATATAAATAAAAAGTTAAAATTTAACAAAACTACTAACCTTACCTCACATAGTAGAAATCCAACATGGTGGTGATTTGGAGCAATTTAGTGCAGAGATTATAGTGCTCCAGAGTGTCACCCAGTAAGCAAAGCCTGCAACTATATACAGATCCAATGCAGTAAAGTATAAGAGTGGCACAGGCTATCATATTAATTGGAAAATTTTATCAAAAAGGTTACAGGGCAGGCATCACCAAAAGTGGATGCAATTAACATTGAAAATTTCATGGGCAGTGTTGACATAGGATTTTTAAATGGAAAGATGACAGGACATACCGATTTTAATAATATACGGATTCATCTCAATTTTACAAACTCTTTTAATTTGCTTCAGTTAATTTATTAGCCGCAAACAATACTTCTGCTCTTTTGAAGGTAATGTCAAAAGTGCACAAAAGCTGGAAAGTAGAGAGTTCATCTAACATAATTAACACAACAAGGCTGTTGAAAAGATAAGAACCACCTCTCATTATTTCACTTTTTTGTAAATTAATTATATTTAATCTTTACAATTTCCATTAATGCATGTTATTGTTACTATTAGGAGTAGGCTACAAAAATGATTAGCAGAAACAGCAATTAACTTTTTAATATCAATTTTGGTTAAATGGGTTCAGCACCAATTTATTCTGAATGAAGTCCAATTAAAAAAAAACTGCTGACTTACAGCAACTGTTCACAGGGCTTTGCTTTTTAGGCATAGAATGTTTTTGACAATGTGCAACTGTATAAGGAGATTTTATCATAATTTCTCTAATTGCTAAACGTTTTACAGTGTTAAGAATATCTCAATAAGAAAATAAGAACATAAGAAATAGGAGCAGGAGTAGGCCATATGGCTGCTCGAGCCTGCTCCGCCATTCAATAAGATCATGCCTCATCTTCTACCTCTGCTCTATTTACCCGCCCGACCCCCATATCCCTTGATTCCCTCAGTGCCCAAATATCCATCGATCTGAGTTTTGAACATACTCAACGACTGAACATCCACAGCTCAATGGGGTAGAGAATTCCAAAGAATTACAACACTGAGTGAAGACATTTTTCTCAGTCCTAAATGGCCGACACCTTATCTTGAGACTAGGACTCCTAGTTCTAGACTCTCCAGCCAGGGTAAACAGCCTTTCAGCATCTACCCTGTCAAGCCCTCTCAGAATTTTGTATGTTTCAATGAGATCACCTCTCATTCTTCTAAACTCCAGAGAATATAGGCCCATTCTACTCAATCTCTCCTCATAGGACAACCCTCTCATCCCAGGAACCAATCTAGTCAACCTTCGTGACACCCCCTGTAAGGCAAGTATATCCTTCCTTAGGTAAGGAGATCAAAACTGTACACAGTACTCCAGGTGTGGTCTCACCAGAGCCCTTTATAATTGCAGCAAGTCCTCCTTACTCTTATACTCCAACCCCACTTGCAATATAGGATAATATACCATTTGCCTTCCTAATTGCTTGCTGTAACTGCATGTTAACTTTCTGTGGTCCCTGTACAAGGACACCCAAATCCCTCTGACTACCAACATTTCTTAGTCTCTCACCTTTTAAAAAATATTCTGCTTTTCTATTCTTCCTACCAAAGTGGATAATTTCACATTTCCCCACGTTATACTCCATCTGCCACATTCTCACTTAGCTTGTCTATCTCCCTTTGCAGCCTTTTTGCGTTCTCCTCACAGCTTACTTTCCCAATTAGCTTTGTATTGTCAGCAAACTTGGATACATCACACTCGGTCCCCTCATTGATATATATTGTAAACAGCTGAGGCCCAAGCACTGATCCTTGCAGCACCCCACTAGTTGCAACCTTCCAACCCGAAGATGACCCATTTATTCCTATTCACTGTTATCTGTCCATTAACCAATCCTCAATGCATGCTATTACCCCCAATCCCATGAGCCCTAATCTTGTATAACAACCTCTTGTGTGGCACCTTATCGAATGTCTTTTGAAAATCCAAATATACTACATCCACTGGTTCCCCCTTATCTACCCTGCTAGTTACACGCTCAAAAAATTCTAATAGATTTGTCAAACACGATTTCCCTTTCATAAAACTGTGTTGATTCTGTCTAATCATATTATGATTTTCTAAGTGCCCTGTTACTATGTCCTTAGTAATAGTTTCTAGCATTTTCCCTACTACTGATGTCAGGCTAACGACCTATAGTTCCCTGTTTTCTCTCTCCCTCCTTTCTTGAATAGCAGGGTTACATTTGCTACTTTCCAATCCACGGGGACCATTCTGGAATCTAGGGAATTCTGGAAGATCAAAAGCAATGCATCCACTATCACTGCAGCCACCTCTTTTAAAATCCTAGGATGTAGGCCATCGGGTCCAGGGGATTTGTTGGCTTTTAGTCCCATTAATTTCTCCAGTATTTTTTCTTTACTAATATTAATTACTTTAATTTCCTCACTCTCATTAGACCCTTGGTTCCCCATTATTTCTGGTATGTCTTTTATGTCTTGTACTGTGAAGACAGATAGAAAATATTTGTTTAACGCCTCTGCCATTTCCTTATTTCCCATTATAATTTCTCTTGTCTGCACCTCTAAGGGACCCACATTTACTTTCGCTAATCTTTTCCTGTTTACATACTTGTAGAAGCTCTTATAATCTGTTTTTATATTTCTTGCTAGTTTTTTCCTCATATTCAATTTTCTCCCTCTTTATCAATTTCTTGGTCATCATTTGCTGATTTCTAAAATCTTCCCAATCCTCAAGCTTACTACTCTTTTTGGCAACACTGTAAGCCTTTTCTTTTAATCTAATACTATCCTTAACTTCTCGAGTTAGCCAACAGACCAGCAAGCTGGAATTTAGCAGAGAGGTGAGGCCAGCCTCAATCTGGGTATGAAAATTAATTTATTGGTAATCTAATGGGAGTGGGGGAGAAGGTATACATTTTCTTTTAAAGCAATGCTTCTTGACTTTGTCATGTGTGACTACACTTCAGAGGTAAATCATCCCAATTTTTGGTGATCAAAATCAAAAGCTAAAGCCAATATAGTGAAATAATCAGCCATAGTTAAACAGTATTAATAACAGGCCAGGTTCTACAGCTGGACTGAAATGAAAACTGATGCGTCTCTTCCTTTATATCTTGAATACTTTTCGTGATTAGGTTACTTTAAGTGAATTTAGTGCTTATTTAGGAAATGGGAGCATTTACTTTTCATACGTAGTATTGGCAAACATGCTCAGGTTAGGTACAGCATAATTAAGACTGAGAGCACAATTCTCTCCTTTCTGCCTAAGTTTCAGAAGAATAGCCTCTGTCTCATTCATCTGACGAAGGAGATAATCTCCGAAAGCTTGTGATTTTAAAATAAATTTGTTGGACTATAACCTGGTGTTGTAAGATTCCTTACATTTGTCCACCCCAGTCCATCACCGGCATCTCCACATCATTAGTGTGACCATTACAAATTTAATTTTCCATACCAGTCATCCTTATTGACTCTCCAAGAGAGACGGCCTAAGTTGTACTGAATTATCAAGTTTGTGCTCTGGATTCACACTCACCAGGAACTGGGTTTCCAAAAAAGTACGATCCTTACAATTATCAGAGAGATATAACTTTCATTCTATTAATCTGGGTTGAATAAAAGTCCCAGAAATAAGCATGTTTACTATTCCAGTCAGTTCCCTGTAATATGTAGATCTCCTGTGACATTGCTCACAAGTAGTGTGGGACCTGGAATGCAGTTTTGGTGTTTATCATGATCCTTCCACAGTGTAAACGTGACAACGCTTTACCCATTAATGTAATACCGCAAATTCACTGAAGCAATATATCATACATAACTGACTTAACAGGTGAATGCTTCTTTCAGCCAATCACTATTTCCTTTGTCCACAGACACAACACATTGATGTGTGACAACCTTCGGTGCACTCGAGTTATGAAGCCTTTGAAAGGTATGATGTCCCAGGCATGCTCTCGACACAGAAAACCAGGCGCACTGCATTCAGAACAATATTAACAAACAAACAATGACAAAATACAGCACAAAGACAAAATATTTAGTGAAATGTCAGATAGTTAAGAGTGGATCAATATAAAAATGGATTATTCCAGCTGTATCTCAGAGACTCTCACTGACTATACAATGAAGACAATGTATGTGACTTTAACATGTTAGTGAGACAAGACAAAATGTGATTTATTATGCTGTTTTATTTTACAATAAGTGAATGTACAGTGCAACAATTATAGAAAATATCTTAAAACAAATGGACTTCAGTCCCTACTCGTAACTAAGAAAAAATGCCACACTGACCCTATTAGTGAGCTAAAAATAGTCACTTTTGTGGATTGTCTTTTTCTCTGAAACCTGCCTTGGCTGGTTTTCATCTTAAACCTGCCTTGGCTGGTTTTCATCTTAAAGGGGACTTAGCTCCCCCCTGCCTCACTTGGCAACCTTTGTTTAAACTTACTTTAACTTAAATGTATCACTCCAATATAAATTATACCTGAATTGTTCCATGGTATAAATGGTTAAAAATCCTGAAATGTGATACAAGACAAGAACACAAGACAAAAATGTTGGGAGAAAGCCTGAACTGTAACAAATACTGTCAACCCTAGGGAATACAGGGAAGAGCGACTAAAATTACCACTTGGTCCACAAATGAGGGATAAAATAAATGGTGCTCAGATTTCACTTAAAATGTATTTTACTTGAAAATGGAAAGCCGTGCTTTTGATGGTAAAGTTGTCGAATCACGTTCAACTTTCACTGAGCTGCGGATGTTTGTTTAATATTAACATTTTGAGATTAGAGATACACTTTTAGTGTTTTCTTTCACCAACAATAACTCCCCTATAAAAATTACTCCGTGGTTTCAAGAAACCTCTTATGGTCTTAATTTGTAAAGGTCTTAATCTCAGTTTGCTGGAAACCTTTGGTTTTAAGGCATTCCAAATCATGTGTAAATACACCAATGTTGCTGCCTCATTTCAAACATATACCAGAGATAGATATCAGTCTGCACAGAGTGACCAATGATTTATTTTCACCAATTGCAGCAAAGAAAGAGTAGATTTTTTTCCCCCTGTGACACACACATTTTTCCAAATTCATGTTTATTAAACAGCTTCAAGGTTTTTCTCCAATATGCCAACCACCCTCAAAGTGTTTAGTTAACCTCAATTCCGCTGAGGACAAAACGAGTTACAAAGTGCAGCTTTTATTAGAGAACAATAATGTACTTCAGCGAAATAATGATCATTGCAAGACGAATGGAAAATTTGCACCGTAGCAAGTTAAACATCAAATAAAATCATTTTCGTTTCATGCTCAACTCCTCTGAAGATTTCAGATCTCCTTTGAGAATCTTGATGACATTCGCACTTTTCCATCTGTTAAAAATTACCAGTCAACAAGAAGCAACTGGAATTTTTCCCTCCATCATTGGAATTCCTTAGACTAAATTTTGTCATCATCTCTAATCAGTGAAGCAAAAGGTTAATAAAATCCTCAACTTTGATAATCGGAATCCCCAGCAGTGATCAGACATACTGCATGTTTATGGTCTACTAAGCAGATGTGACAGATAATGCAGGAGGAGTTAAATTCAAGGAACGTTTGCCTTTAGAGATTGTAACTGAGCCTGCATTTTTCCTTTTAAGAAGTTCAAAAACCTCCAGCGACACATTAAATTGCATTACTGAAGTCTTGCTGCTCATTCTTTCCATACGAGTTATTCCAGGAAAAATATTCTGAGGTTAACAGATAATATATGAAACAGGTGAGGCGTCAGCTTATCATATAATTAGTTGAGCAGTCCACTGAGAGCAATGACAGCCCAATAAATAGAAATGTAATTGAAGGCAGTAATCATAATACAGTACCCACTTCCTGACCACCTCCCCCTCATATGTCAGCTCAGTCAACTTGCTGGGATTCAGTGCCAGTCTCTCTGCTCTTGAAGTGAATGTTTACACAGAATCCTTATTGCCAACAGAAAGGATTTTCATCCCATGAGCCAATGTTCGATTTGAATCATGGCCTCGGATGTGAAAGGCCAATGTCTAATCCACTGTCCCATCCAGTCTGTAAATTATCTAAGTGTCTGCCTTTGGACATCATTGGACCGAATTAAATCCTGCCCACCCATAGGGTGGGTGGTTAAAATAGCAGTAGAGTACTTACCACTGCATTCACGTCCCATCCGTCGCCATTTTAACTGTACAGATTCTGGAGTCAGCCGAGGTGCCCGCCAGAGGCAGAATACATGTAAATCAAGGTCCAATGATGCAATTAGGCCCCAATGCCATTTTAACAGAAATCTCTGATGTCCCGCCCAGAGCCCAACCCGCCAGTAAAACCTCCGAGGCAAAGAATGACCTCCTGGTCTAGCAGGCAGCAGGTCCTGTTGCGGAAGGCTGCAGAGGTCTGTGACAGCTGCCTAGAGAAGGGCAGCATCCTGGACCAATGCTCTTCAGATAGATCCAAGAAAGTGACTCTTAGCCTGTACATCTTGTGTACCAGATAAAGCCTCCCATAAGCAGTACCCCTCAGCTGCTGTCTTCTGATAAGCCTAGCTGCTACTGCTACTCCTCTTCCTCCAAATGTTCTTCCATCCAAATTAAACTAGCAAGAGTGGTATGATAAGCATAGGAAGCTTATGGAGGGTAATAACGCACCAAGGTGTGAAAGAAGCAATCTGGAAGCTGGCAACTCTCTTGCCAAATTAGACAGCAAAAAGATCCTACAATCCACTGACCATCAGCTAAGTGCTCCTTTATGTATAGTTTCAATGGCTCTGAAGCACCAATCTTGCCAGGTTTTATTGACAAATCAGTCACCGGATGAGACTTTCACAATTTTTAGTAAAAATGGCGTTGAGATCCTAATTGCGTCATAGGACCCCGAGTTTCATGTATTCATGAGGCAGTGGTGGGCGCCTGTCCCGAATCAAAAAACTGCACAATTAAGATGGCAGCGGGCAAGAGCACATCAGGAATCCAGCAGTAAGTACACTATTGCTATTTTTAACCACCCGCCCAGCCCATTTCCGGGCAGGGTTAAAATCAGGCCTTTGGAATCTGTTTTTAAACAGTCATGGCATATGCTGGTATTTTGTGGCATGTGATACCGGTATTGGGATAGTTAATTTTGTGGTGCAACACACCAATAGTTCAGGTGGATGTGGCACCGCAACAGTCAATGAAGCCAGCATTTTGTGGGCAGGAAACTGAACCCATGACTGCGATGATGTGAAGCAGTCACCTTAACTGGTACAATTAACTGGAAGTTTTGCAGAGTTTTAATCAATGCTATGGAAAGGTGGCAAACATTAAATTCTCAGCTGCAGTCACCCACCCTTCCTACTCATGAACCAAAATGGAATTAATGGCCACTGAATTATTACTGTTTCAGTAGATTTAATTCGACTTTTTAGCATCATAATCTGTTAACAGAATAATGCATTACTGTGCCTTTTCATATAGTTCTGATTTAGTGCACTCTTCAACTACGCAGCGAGTTGTCAGGATCTGGAATGCACTGCCGACAGGGCTAGGGGAAAAGAGCAGGGGAATGGGATTAATTGGATATCTCTTTCAAAGAGCCGGCACAGGCACGATGGCCCGAATGGCCTTCTCCTGTGCTGTACCTACTATGATATCATTTGAAAATGTTCTTTGCTTTTTTCTACTGACAGGCTGGGTGAAATCCTTCCCGACACCTTCAGCGGCTGTTAGCCCATCATCAGTCAAGAAATGAGATGCGCATAATAAAGAGCCTTGAATTACTGCACCTACGTGCCTCAGCAAGCAAATGAGGCAAGCATTTTATTTGGAATCGCTGGTCTTTTTTGCTAGAACTCACACCACAATATAAACTACACTGATGTCAAAACCAATGGTGTCAAATTAATTATGCACATATAATTATTAGACAATAACCTGCCTCCACCCTCTCCACAAACTGTTACTACCCCCCCACCCCCGCCCAACAAAAAAAAATGAACAGAATTGCCTGCAGAATTTATTCAGGCTGTTTAACTTTTTGTGAGAAAAAAAGTTATCGAAATATTTGAAAACGGCAGTGCCTCTTTAGTATTCCCGACACCAGTGCATAATATGTGTGACAGACGACCAAGCAAGCTAACACCATGCTGGCTACAGACTCATTCTGTAGGCGTCACGGGTGAATGATCTACAGTTGATGTTTAACTTCCTTGCTGTACCAATTGTTGGCAATGTTATTTAAATAATTATTTGTTATAAGGGAGGCACTGGAAAATCTGAAGCAATCTCGACAAGCAAGCAGTCTAAGGAGCCAAGAGGTTACTTGGTAGCAGTACTCATTTTTGCCATTCTTTAAACATTTCGCACTCAATCAGTTTTTGACTGCATAATCAGTAAAAGGCACAGGTGTAAATAAATGATGTTTTCCTAAAATTCACTGTTATCCTGGGAGAAGCAAACTATTTAGATTTGACGTCTTTGTTTTACAGGTAACTCTTCAGATCACCACTGAAGAAGCCAAGCGTGAGCACTGCCCACCGGATACTTCAATGCCCAGCCCACCAGGAAACTCAAGAGCAAGCAATGCCATCCAGGTGACCTGATGAGGAGTGCCCAGGTAAGCCAGCAAAAAGCACTGCCCACTGGTAACTTAGCAACCAGCATTGCCCATCATGTAACCTGTTGATAAATGCTGCCCATCAGCGACAAATGATAACTACTGGCAATTCAGTGCTGATCCCTGCTCAACATGTAACTCAATGACAAACGATGACCCCTGGGTAGTGCAGCGATGAGTCTTGCCCACCACTAATCCAACAGTCAGCACTGCCCACGAGTTGACCTAACGACAAGCACTGCCCTCTGGATAACCCAAGAATGAGCAGAGACCGATGGGCGACTTGGCGACAAACACTGCTCACTGTGTAATCCGGCGATGAGCACTACCCATCAGGTAATCTAGTGAGGACCAGTGACCAGCAGCCATCTTGAAGCAAGAACTACCCATTCAGCAGCCTAGCAGGAATGCTGTCCACCAGGTAACGTAGCAACCAATGTTGCCCACCAGGTAACCTGACAACAAACACCACCCAGACTTATCAATCATCTCTATCTGCACTATTAACATGTTTCTCCTTTCAAGGAGAATTAGTTTGATGGCGTTTGTTTTTAGAATTAATCTTTCATTTTCCACATTTTGACAAATCACGCAACAGCATTTTCTTTGCAATATTTGATCACTTCATCACCAAAAATTTGATTAAAGATACTGGCCTGGAAGTTTGTCATAATTTCCGGTGCAGCGACGGTGTAAGTGCGCCTGTTTTTTTCCAAAGAAATTTGCACGCAAGTGACATACATCGGTTTTACACCGGAACATTGCTACTTGCAAATTTCCTTCATCATCTGCGCCACTCCAGAGTTACATCTGTTGAAATACCACTTAGCACATTAACATAGCTCTGCCCCCCACCCCAACCAAAAGGCCAGAGAATGCCTGTTTCCTGTATTGTTATCAGTTCCAAATAGGCGTAAATTTATGCCTAAAATTTTAGGCGCAGCAGGAAACCCAAAAGTCATGTTTCTGGTGTTTAATAGCGCATTGATCTTATTTCTCGCCACGGAGACCTGCAATCTATTTTCGATATCTTTAATGTTTTTGATGACATCAGAATCTGTACGGTAGCATAGTGGTTATGTTACTGGGCTAGTAATCCAGAGGCCTGGACTAAAATCCAGAGTCATGAGTTCAAATCCCGCCACGGCAGCTGGCGAATTTAAATTCAATTAATTAATTAAATTAAATTAATTAAATAAAAAAATAAATAAATCTGGAATTAAAATACTAGTATCAGTAATGATGGCCATGAAACTACCGGATTGTCGTAAAAACCCATCTGGTTCACGAATGTCCTTTAGGGAAGGAAGCCTGCCGCCCTTACCCGGTCTGGCCTATATGTGACTCCAGACCCACAGCAATGTGGTTGATTCTTAATTGCCCTCTGAAATAGCCTAGCAAGCCACTCAGTTGTAAAATCTCGCTACGAAAAGTCATAATAAGAATAAAACCGGACGGACCACCAGGCACCGGACACGACAACGGCAAAACACCAAGCCCAGTCGACCCTGCAAGGTCCTCCTTACTAACATCGGGGGACTTGTGCAAAAATTGGGAGAGCTGTCCCACAGACTAGTCAAGCAACAGCCTGACATAGCCATACTCACAGAATCATATCTTTCAACCAACGTCCCAGACTCTTCCATCACCATCCCTGGGCATGTCCTGTCCCACCGGCAGGACAGACCCACCAGAGGTGGCGGTACAGTGATATACAGTCAGGAGGGAGTGGCCCTGGGAGTCCTCAACATTGACTCTGGACCCCATGAAATCTCATGGCATCAGGTCAAACATGGGCAAGGAAACCTCCTGCTGATTACCACCTACCGTCCTCCCTCAGCTGATGAATCAGTCCTCCTCCATGTTGAACACCACTTGGAGGAAGCACTGAGGGTAGCAAGGGCACAAAATGTACTCTGGGTGGGGGACTTCAATGTCCATCACCAAGAGTGGCTCGGTAGCACCACTACTGACCGAGCTGGCCGAGTCCTGAAGGACATAGCTGCCAGACTGGGCCTGCGGCAGGTGGTGAGCGAACCAACACGAGGGAAAAACTTACTTGACCTCGTCCTCACCAATCTACCTGTCGCAAATGCATCTGTCCATGACAGTATTGGTAGGAGTGACCACCGCACAGTCCTCGTGGAGATGAAATCCCGTCTTCGCACTGAGGACACCATCCAACGTGTTGTGTGGCACTACCACCGTGCTAAATGGGATAGATTCAGAACAGATCTAGCAGCTCAAAACTGGGCATCCATGAGGCGCTGTGGGCCATCAGCAGCAGCAGAATTGTATTCCAGCACAATCTGTAACCTCATGGCCCGGCATATTCCTCACTCTACCATTACCAACAAGCCAGGGGATCAACCCTGGTTCAATGAGGAGTGTAGAAGAGCATGCCAGGAGCGTACCTAAAAATGAGGTGCCAACCTGGTGAAGCTACAACTCAGGACTACATGCATGCTAAACAGCGGAAGCAACATGCAATAGACAGAGCTAAGCGATTCCACAACCAACGGATCAGATCAAAGCTCTGCAGTCCTGCCACATCCAGTCGTGAATGGTGGTGGACAATTAAACAACTAACGGGAGGAGGAGGCTCTGCAAACATCCCCATTCTCAATGATGGCGGAGTCCAGCACGTGAGTGCAAAAGACAAGGCTGAAGCGTTTGCAACCATCTTCAGCCAGAAGTGCCGAGTGGATAATCCATCTCAGCCTCCTCCCGATATCCCCACCATCACGGAAGCCAGTCTTCGGCCAATTCGATTCACTCCACGTGATATCAAGAAACGGCTGAGTGCACTGGATACAGCAAAGGCTATGGGCCCAGACAACATCCCAGCTGTAGTGCTGAAGACTTGTGCTCCAGAACTAGCTGCGCCTCTAGCCAAGCTGTTCCAGCACAGCTACAACACTGGCATCCACCCGACAATGTGGAAAATTGCCCAGGTATGTCCTGTCCACAAAAAGCAGGACAAATCCAATCCAGCCAATTACCGCCCCATCAGTCTACTCTCAATCATCAGCAAAGTGATGGAAGGTGTCGTCGACAGTGCTATCAAGCGGCACTTACTCACCAATAACCTGCTCACCGATGCTCAGTTTGGGTTCCGCCAGGACCACTCGGCTCCAGACCTCATTACAGCCTTGGTCCAAACATGGACAAAAGAGCTGAATTCCAGAGGTGAGGTGAGAGTGACTGCCCTTGACATCAAGGCAGCATTTGACCGAGTGTGGCACCAAGGAGCCCTAGTAAAATTGAAGTCAATGGGAATCAGGGGGAAAACTCTCCAGTGGCTGGAGTCATACCTAGCACAAAGGAAGATGGTAGTGGTTGTTGGAGGCCAAGCATCTCAGCCCCAGGGCATTGCTGCAGGAGTTCCTCAGGGCAGTGTCCTAAGCCCAACCATCTTCAGCTGCTTCATCAATGACCTTCCCTCCATCATAAGGTCAGAAATGGGGATGTTCGCTGATGACTGCACAGTGTTCAGTTCCATTCGCAACCCCTCAGATAATGAAGCAGTCCGAGCCCGCATGCAGCAAGACCTGGACAACATCCAGGCTTGGGCTGATAAGTGGCAAGTAACATTCGCGCCAGATAAGTGCCAGGCAATTACCATCTCCAACAAGAGAGAGTCTAACCACCTCCCCTTGACATTCAACGGCATTACCATCGCCGAATCCCCCACCATCAACATCCTGGGGGTCACCATTGACCAGAAACTTAACTGGACCAGCCATATAAATACTGTGGCTACGAGAGCAGGTCAGAGGCTGGGTATTCTGCGGCGAGTGACTCACCTCCTGACTCCCCAAAGCCTTTCCACCATCTACAAGGCACAAGTCAGGAGTGTGATGGAATACTCTCCACTTGCCTGGATGAGTGCAGCTCCAACAACACTCAAGAAGCTCGACACCATCCAAGATAAAGCAGCCCGCTTGATTGGCACCCCATCCACCACCCTAAACATTCACTCCCTTCACCACAGGCGCACTGTGGCTGCAGTCTGCACCATCCACAGGATGCACTGCAGCAACTCGCCAAGGCTTCTTCGACAGCACCTCCCAAACCCGCGACCTCTACCACCTAGAAGGACAAGGGCAGCAGGAGCATGGGAACAACACCACCTGCACATTCCCCTCCAAGTCACACACCATCCCGACTTGGAAATATATCGCCGTTCCTTCATTGTCGCTGGGTCAAAATCCTGCAACTCCCTACCTAACAGCACTGTGGGAGAACCTTCACCACACAGACTGCAGCGGTTCAAGAAGGCGGCTCACCACCACCTTCTCAAGGGCAATTATGGATGGGCAATAAATGCCGGCCTTGCCAGCGACGCCCACATCCCGTGAACGAATAAAAAATTAAAAAAAATTAAAGAGAACTTTAATTTTCTTAAACATGCTGTGCTTAATGTGCCTAAACGTTGATTTGATGGTTTCATAGTTTAATTTTTGCGACAACGGTAAGATAAAGAGGGATTTAAATTTTGCACACTTACCTTGGGCCCCGATTGCTTATGTTGTTTCTGCTTGTTTTATGACTTTGTGACCTTGCTAATGCCAATGAGATTCTCAGGAAATTCTGACATAAATTCTGCTGGCAAAATTGATGTAAAAACAGGCATACAGGTATTTTTATAGTACGCCGTTTGAGGAAATTCCAAGCCATTTGGAAAGGGACTTGTGTTGGGACCTGGTAATGCTGGTGCTCTGTCCCTTTTAACATATATCACAATTTTCACCAGAAATGGGGATGGGTGCTTTTTGAGTTTGCTACCTTCCATGTGGACACCACAGAAAGAGGAATGACTGGTGGGTTGTCATCCATCACAATTCCCACTTCCAGGGCCACCACTGCAATGTACACCTATATGAAGAGAGCAAACTTTTTTTTAAAATCTGTTCTCAGAATGTGGGCGTTTCTGGCAAAGCCACCTTTATTGCCCTGTGAAGGTACTGGTGTGCCTTCTCCTTGAATAACTGCTGTTCTTGTGCTGACGACCCTCCTGCAATACTGTTAGGTGGTGAATTCCAGGATTTTGCCCCAGTGATGTTGGGGGAACAGTGGTATGTGTCCAAGTTAGGACAGTGTGTAACTTAGAGGAAACATGGAGATGACAGTGCTCCCATAACATTCTTCCTCTTATCCTTCTTGATTGCAGGTCTACAAGTTGCTGTTTAAGCAAGCTTGGAGAGTTGCTGCATTGCATCCTGTAGATAGTACATACAACAGCCTGAGTACGCCAGTGGCGGAGGAATGAATAATGAGTCCAGTGGCAGGGGTGCAGATCAAGCAGGCCATTCTGTCCTAGATGGTGCCGACCTTTAGTGTTGTTGTGGCTGCACTCATCTCGGCAAGTGGTGAGTATTCTATCACACTCTTGACTTGTGCCTTGTAGATGGCAGAGATAATCTGAGGGCTCAGGAAGTGAGCCACTCGTCACAGAGGACCCAGTTTCTGCCCTGATCTTGTAATCATGTTGTTGATATGGCTGGTCCAATTAAGCTTCTGGTCAATGGTGAGCCCCAAAATATTGATCAGGGGGTACTCAGTGATGGTGGTGCCATTGAAGGTTAGGAGGAGGTTGTTAGGCCTTTTTATGTTGGAGATGCTCATTGTCTGACATTTATCATAGAATCATAGAATGATTACATCACAGGAGCTGGCTCTTTGTGAGAGCAATACAGTTAGTCACATTCCCCCGCTTTTTCCCCGTACTCCTGTAAATGTTTTCCCTTGAAGTATTTATCCAATTCCTTTTTGAAAGCCAGGAATGAATCTGCTTCCACCACCCTTTCTGGCAGCACATTCCAAATCATAACTACTCACTGCACAAAAAAGTTTCTCCTCATGTCGCCTTTGGTTCTTTTACTAATCACCTTAACTCTGTGTCCTCTGGTTCTCGACCCTTCCGCCAATGGGAATAGTTTTTCTCTATTTACATTATCTAATCCCTTCATGATCTTGAACACTTCTATCAAATCTCCTCTCAACCTACGCTTCTGTAAGGAGAACAATCCGAGCTTCTCCAATCTATCCACGTATCTGAAGTCCCTCATCCCTAGTAACTCTTTACTGCACCTTCTTTAAGGCCTTCACATCCTTCCTGAGTGCAGTGCCCAGAATTGGACACAATGCTTTAGTTGTGGTGGAACCAATGCTTTACAAAGGTTTAACATAACCTCCTTGCTTTTACACACTATGCCTCTATTTATAAAGCCCAGGATCCCGTATGTGTTTTTAACCACTTTTTCAACCTGTCCTGCTGCCTTCAGAGATTTGTGCACATATACCCCCAGGTCTCTCTGTTCCTGCACCCCCTTTAGAATTGTACCACTTAGTTTATATTGCCTCTCCTCGGTCTTCCTGTCAAAATATAAAACTTTGCACATCTCTGCGTTAAATTTCATCTGCCATGTATCCGCCCTTTCCCAGTTAAACAGAATTTGCCTTTAACAAATCCATGCTGGCTTTCCTTTATTAATCCACACTTGTCCAAGTGACTATTAATTCTGTCCCGGATTATCATTTCTACAAGTTTCCCTACCACCGAGGTTACACTGACTGGCCTGTAGTTGCCAGGTTTATCCTTGCACCCTTTTTTTCTAAAAAAACATTTGCAATTCTCCAGTCCTCTGGAACCACCCCCATATCTAAGGAGGAATGGAAGATTATGGCCAGCACCTCTACAATTTCCACCCTTACTTCCCTCAGTAACCCAGGATGCATCCCATCCGGACTGTGTGACTTATCTACTTTAAGTACAGCCAGTCTTTCTAGTGCCTCCACATTATCAATTTTTAGCCCATCCAGTATCTCAACTAACTCCTTTTTTACTGTGACCTTGGCAGCATCTTCTTCCTTAGTAAAGGCAGGTGCAAAGTATTCATTTAGTACCTCAGCCGTGCCATCCGCCTCCATGCGTAGATCTCCTTTTTGGTCCCTAATCGGCCCCACCCCTCCTCTTACTATTTATAAGCCTATAGAAGACTTTTGGATTCCCATTTATGTTAGCCACCAGTCTATTCTCATACTCTCTCTTTGCCCCTCTTATTTCCTTTTTCATTTCTCATCTGTCCTTTCTATATTCAGCCTGGTTCTCACTTGTATTATCAACCTGACATCTGTCGGACACCCCCTTTTTCTGCTTCATCTTACTCTCTCTCTCTTTTGTCATCCAGGAATCTCTGGCTTTGGTTGCCCTACCTTTCCCCTTCATGGGAATGTACCTGGACTGTACCCGAACCATCTCCTCTTTAAAGGCCGCCCATTGTTCGATTACAATTTTGCCTGCCAATCTTTGATTCCAATTTACCCAGGCCAAACCTGTTCTCATCACACTGAAATTGGCCCTTCTCCAATTAAATATTTTAACTCTAGATTACTCCTTGTCCTTTTCCATAACTAATCTAAATCTTATGATACTATGATCACTGTTCCCTAAATGCTCCCCCACTGACATTTACTCCACTTGACCCATCTCATTCCCCAGAACCAGATCCAGCAATGCCTCTTTCTTTGTTGGGCCGCAATCATACTGATCAAGAAATTTCTTCTGAACACACTTCAGAAATTCCTCCCCCTGTTTGCCCTTTACACTATTACTATCCCAGTCTATATTAGGATAGTTGAAGTTCCCCATTATCACTACTCTATAGTTCTTGCACCTCTGTAATTTCCCTGCAAATTTGATCCTCTATATCCTTCCCATTAATTGGTGGCCTATAGAATACACCCAGTAGTGTAATGACACCTCTATTGTTTCTTAACTCTAACCAAATAGATTCTGTCCTTGACTCCTCCAGGACATCTTCTCTCTCCAGCATTGCAATATTCTCCTTAATCAATATTGCCACCCACCTCCTTTTTCTCCTTCCCGATCTTTCCTGAACACCTTGTATTCAGGAATATTTAGTACCCAATCCTGCCCTTTTTTGAGCCAGGTCTCCCTTATCTCCACTACATCATATTCCCATGTGGCTATTTGCGTCTGCAGCTCACCAACTTTATTTACCACGCTTTGTGCATTTACACAAATGCACTTTAAACCTACCTTAGACCTTCTCGTATTCTCTCTCAGTCTGACCCCATCTAATACCGTACTATTTCTTACTCTATTATCTGTCTCTCCCAATCCTTTGTGCATCTTGTTTCTCCTTTCTAATGCTACATCCTGCTGCCCACCCCCCTGCCAAATTAGTTTAAACCCTCCCCCACAGCACTCATGTACTTCCTCGTGAGAACATTGATCTCAGCTCTGTTGAGGTGCAACACGTCTGTCTTGAACAGGTCGCTCCAGCCCCAGAATTGGTCCCAATGCCCCAAGAATCTGAAGCCCTCCCTCTTGCATCATGCCTCTAGCCACGCATTAACCTGCCTTTTCTTCCTATTTTTGTACTCACTAATGCATGGCACTGGGAGTAATCCAGAGATTATTACCTTTGAGGTCCTGCTTTTTAAATTTCTCCCTAGCTCCTGAAACTCTGACCGCAGGACCTCACCCCTTTTCTTTCTTATGTCATTGGTACCCACATGGACCACGACTTCTGGCTGTTCCTTTCCCCCCCCGCAGACTGTTCTGCACCCTCTCCGTGATATCCTTTACCCTGGTACCAGGGAGGCAACACGTCATCGGGGACTCACGTCGATGGTCACAGAAACTCCTGCCTGTCCCCCTGACTATTGAATCCCCTATGACTCGTGCATTTCTACACTTCACTGTGCCCCCTGTGCAGTCCTTTGCCCCGTGATGCCATGCTCAGGACTGCACTCCTTCGAGGTGACATCACCCTCACTAGTATTCAATGCTAAATACCGGTTCGAGAGTGCCACACACCCAGGAGATTCCTGCACTGCCTGCCTCTTCCTACCCTTCCAGATGGCCACCTACTCTCAATCCTGAACTCTCTGTGACTGCGGGGTGACCACCTCCTGGAACGTACGATCCAGGAAAACTTCAGCCTCCCTTATGCTCTGTAGTGACACCAGCTGCCCCTCAAACTGAGAAATCCTCAGCTTGAGCTTGAGCAACAGGAGGCATTTCCTGTACATGTAGACCTCCAGGGCACATGAAGGGTCCTGAAGCTCCCAAATGGTGCAGGAATTGCAGGCAATGGGTTTCAGCTGCCCGTCCATTATATTTAGAAATCTTTTTTTCTAAACTCCCTTTAGATACTCGATTATTATTAATGTACTTATTGTTTACTTACCCTGATTAACCTACCCTTTTATTCCCCGTCTCTCAGAGCTCTTTCTCTCTGTTCACTGTGTTGTCACTCTCTCTGTTCTTAGTGAATGGGGCTCCTCCCCTGGTGCTCAGCACCACTTCTCCTGACTCCGCTCCACTCCCGCTTTTGTACTGATACCTGGGGCTCCTCCCCTGGTGCTCAGCACCACTTCTCTTGACTAAATAATCTATTTATTTATAGATAATTACTTTTTAGTCTGTTTTTTTTTTCACATTTAAAAAAAAAATTAGCACCTCCTTCCCCTTCTACACCTAATTCCCACTCTCACCAAATTCTCAAGTTCCCACTTGTTCACGATCCACTCTGCATTTCAGCCCTCTCTTATGTGGTGACAATTTATCCTGCCACAAGCCTGGATGTTGTTCAGGTCCTGCTGTCGGGTGGCATGGGCTTTTTCATTATTGGAAGAGCTGTGAATGGAGCTGAACACTGTAGAATTGTCAGCAAACATCCCTTTTCCTGGCCTTATGCTAAATCCTTTATTAGAGAAAGATTGAGAAGCTGGAGTATAAGAGCACCTTGGTGTCTCATTAATTGGAAAAACAAGGGCAATTACATAACTGTTTGAAGTGACTAAGACCAAAAGTGTCACTCAGTTTGTTTAATTGAATGGAGAGGTGTTTTTCTATGCAATTTAAAGTGTAGACGAGTGGGTTTGGGATACCTCTTAGCAATTTTTATTCATTCTCATCAGATCAAATTCTCTTTGTTTCTTTCATCCTCCTTGAACTAGTGCTGTAGGGAAGGTTAACTAGTGCTGTAGGGAAGGTTTTAAACTAATTTGGCAGAGGGATGGGCATCAGAATAAAGCATTTGAAAGGAGAAACAAGGTGCACAGAGGACTAGGAGAGACAAATAGCACTAGAGTAAAGATTTGTTCAAAAATTGGAGGGATCAAACAGAGGGCAAATGCGAGACAGTCTAAGATGAATTTGGAGTGCATGTGCATAAATGAAGTTGGTGAGCTGCAGGCACAAGTCGCCACATGCGACTATGATACAGTGGCAATAATAGAGACATGGCTCACAGAAGGGGAAGATTGGATACTTAATATTCCTGGCTACAAGGTATTCAGGAAAGATAGGGAAGGAAAGAAAGGAGAGGGATGGCAGTATTGATCAAAGAAACTATCATAGCACTGGAAAGGGATGATGTAGTTGAGGGGTCAAAGACAGAATTTATTTGGTTAGAATTAACAATAGAGGAACTATTACACTACTGACCACAAAATAGTGGGAAGGAGACAGAGAAGCAAATTTGCAGGCAAATTACAGAAAGGTGCAAGAACTATACAGTAGTGATAATGGGGGAACTTCAATTATTCCAATATAGACTGGGATAGTAACAGTGTAAAGGGCAAAGTTGGGGGGGGGGGGTGAATTCCTGAAATGTATACAAGAGAACTTCCTTGATCAAAGTGTTTCCAGCCCAACGAGGAAGGAAGCAGTGCTGGATCTAATTCTGGGCAATGAAATGGGGCTTGTGGAGCATATTTCATTGGTGGAGCATTTGGGGAACAGACATCATTCATATCTTTAGGTTTAGAATAGTTATTGGAAAGGACAAGGAACAATCAAGCATAAAAATACTGAACTGCAGGAGGGCAAATTTCAGTGAGTTAAAAAGGGATCTTTCCCTGGTGGATTGGAATCAAAAATTGGTAGGCAAAACGGTAATCCTTCAAGAGGAGATGGTTCGGGTACAGAGTAGACACATTCCCACAAGAGGGAAAGGAAGGACATCCAAAGCTAGAGCTCCCTGGATGACCAAAGATACAGAGATTTAAGTGAAACAGAAAATGGAGGCTTAAGATGAATGTAAGGTTCATAATACAGTAGAGAACCAGGCTAAACATAGAAAGTAAAGAGGAGATTTAAAAAAGAGAATAAGAGGGGCAAAGAGACAGTATGAGAATAGATTAACGGCTAACATAAAAGGGAATCCAAAAGTCTTCCAAAAACATATAAATAGTAAAAGGCAAGTCAAAGGAAGGGTGGGGCCAATTAGGGACAAATAAAGAGATCTTCTTGTGGAGGCAGAGGTTATGGTTGAGATACTAAATGAATACTAAACCAGAGAAGAGGATGCTGTCAATGTAGCCGTAAAGAAGGAAGTAGAAGCAATATTGGATAGGATAAAAAGAGATAAAGAGGAGGTACTTAAAAGGTTAGCAGTACTCAAAGTAGAAAAGTCACCCGGTCCAGATGGAATGCAACCTAGATTACTGAGGGAAGTAAGGGTAGAAATTGTGGAGGCTCCAGCCGCAATCTTCCAATCCAGATATGGGGGCAGGGCCTGTTCAAAAAATCAGAGTGGGATGCAAATGGATTTGCAGATGTCACAAAACTCAGGAATGTAGTAAACAATGTAAAGGATAGTAACAGAATTCAGGAGGACATAGAGAGACTGGTGAAATGGGCAGACACTTGGCAGATGAAATTTAATGCTGAGAAGTGTGAAGTGATACATTTTGGTAGGAAGAATGAAAAGAGGCAATATAAACTAAATGGTACAATTTTAAAGGGGGTGCAGGAACAGAGAGACCTGGGGGTGTATGCACTCAAATCTTTGAAGGTGACAGAGCAAGTTGAGAAGGCTGTTAACAAAGCTTTATTAATAGAGCCATAGAGTACAAAAGCAAGGAAGTTATGTTAAACCTTTATAAATCACTGGTTAGGCCTCAGCTGGAATATTGTGTTCAATTCTGGGCATCACACTTTAGTAAGGATGTCAAGGCCTTAGAGAGGCTGCAGAAGAGATTTACTAGAATGGTACCAGGGATGAGAGACTTCAGTTAAATGGAAAGACTGGAGAAGCTGGGGTTGTTTTCCTTAGAGCAGAGAAGAATAAGAGGAGATTTGATAGAGGTGCATCAAAATCGTTCATGATTTAGAAGAGTAAATAAGGAGAAACTGTTTCCAGTGGCAGAGTTGTTGATAACTGAGGACATAGATGTAAGGTGATCAGCAAAGCAACCAGAGGTGACAAGAGGAAACATTTTTTTTTACACACAGTGAGTTGTTATGATCTGGAATGCACTGCCTGAAAGGGAGGTGGAAGCAGATTCAGTAGTAACTTTGAAAAGGCAATTGGATAAATACTTGAAGGGAAAAAATTCACAGGGCTATGGGGAAAGAGCAGGGGAGTGGGACTAATTGGATCGCTCTTTCAAAGAGCCGACACAGGCATGATGGGCTGAATGGCCTCCTTCTGTGCTGTAACATGCTATGATACTTTGATACATATATTTGTCGGGATACTGACTCCAATGTTCTTACAGTCCTTTCAGTCTGCATTAAATGATATTAGTTAACAAACCCCAAGTTCCATCCCACCATCAAGCTCACCATGGACTACTCCTCAGAATCAGTTTGGACACACGAATCTCCATCAAAGACGGGCACCTCAGCACCTCACTCTACCGCAATCCCACGGACAACCTCACGATGCTCCACTTTTCCAGCTTCCACCCTAACCACGTCAAAGAGGCCATCCCCTATGGACAGGCCCTGCGAATACACAGGGTCTGCTCAGACGAGGAGGAACGCGATGGACACCTACAGACGCTGAAAGACGCCCTAGTAAGAACGGGATATGACGCTCGACTCATCGATCGACAGTTCCGACGGGCCACAGCAAAAAATCGCATAGACCTCCTCAGGAGACTAACACGGGACGCAACCAACAGAGTACCCTTTGTCGTCCAGTACTTCCCCGGAGCGGAGAAACTACGCCATGTTCTCCACAGCCTTCAACATGTCATCAATGACGACGAACACCTCGCTATGGCCATCCCCACACCTCCACTACTCGCCTTTAAACAGCCACCCAACCTCAAACAGACCATCGTTCGCAGCAAATTACCTAGCTTTCAAGAGAACAGCGTCCACGACACCACACAACCCTGCCGCGGTAACCTCTGCAAGACATGCCAGATCATCGACACAGATACCACCATCACAC
The DNA here is from genome assembly GCF_035084215.1 of Heptranchias perlo. NCBI lineage: Eukaryota > Metazoa > Chordata > Chondrichthyes > Hexanchiformes > Hexanchidae > Heptranchias > Heptranchias perlo. The sequence goes on from NC_090336.1 coordinate 43,150,100, forward strand.
GAGAGGACACCACCCACCAGGTGCATGGTTCATACTCCTGTGACTCGGCCAACGTTGTCTACCTCATACGTTGCAGGAAAGGATGCCCCAGAGCATGGTACATTGGCGAGACCATGCAGACGCTGCGACAACGGATGAACGGACACCGCGCAACAATCGCCAAACAGGAGGGTTCCCTCCCAGTCGGGGAACACTTCAGCAGTCAAGGACATTCAGCCACCGACCTTCGGGTAAGCGTACTCCAAGGCGGCCTTCGAGACACACGACGACGCAAAATCGTCGAGCAGAAATTGATAGCCAAGTTCCGCACCCATGAGGACGGCCTCAACCGGGATCTTGGGTTCATGTCACGCTACACGTTACCCCACCAGCGAACAAATGTTATCTGTTTTTAATATAACGGGTCAGTTGCTGTCTTTTCTATGTTTATACCTCTCTATCTCTGTTTTTTTTTGTTTGTTGTTTTTTTTGGTGATTTGTATATTCTGAGACCTGGCAGGTAACACCTGTCTGTCTGCACACTGATTGTCTTGGCAACGGGCAGTTGAAAAAACTGTCTGTTATCACCAAGCATTGTTCTGTGAATTATAAATGCGACTTCATTTCGAGGACTTCATTTCCACATCGTTCACCTGAGGAAGGAGGAAGCCTCCGAAAGCTTGTGAATTTAAAATAAAATTGCTGGACTATAACTTGGTGTTGTAAAATTGTTTACAATTGTCAACCCCAGTCCATCACCGGCATCTCCACATCAAAACCCCAAGTAAGCAGTTGTGTCCTTCCCCATTCCCAAATTGTAATTTCAGTATTGTGTACCCTATTTGTAAATTTAAGCAGCCACTGCAATTTGCAATCACACAGCTGGTTGTATTGTAAAGCTTCTCTACAGTACCTTGACACCACAGTACAACTGCAATTCAATGAGCCAGAAATTGCTCCTGAAATAACAGAGGAGCTCAACAGCTTTTAGTGGCGAATTGAAGGAGCAATTTCCCGCGTTTGCACATGCGCACTAAAACGCGGAAATCGTGAACTTGCTCCTAATGGCTCGCCGCCGATTTGACAGCTTTGAATTAAAGGGATATTGCACGCTGCAATCAGAGAAATCATTGAAAAAGCGCCAACTTGCTCATCTGCCCAGCTGGAACGTAACTAATTGCACCACCAATAAAGTATGCTTAAAGAAACCAGATCCGCACTAAGTTTTAAAAGTGCAGTTAGTCTTAATGACTGCCAAACAACTAAAAATTAAATTTTAAAAATGTGGAGTCTCATATTACATCTTATTTTAAAAGTTCTTGATCATTTTTTAAAAATTTTAATTAAAAAATGTAATTTTTAAAAAATAATTCCCTTCTGCCTCTTTAATTTAATGCAATTATTTCTTTGGCTTTTTATTTTTTTTTTATTTACAATGACATCCAGAATACTAACTTTAAATGAACGAAGTCTGGTTGAGCAATGCAGCCTGAATCTGTTGCCGTGACTTCTCTTCCTCACAGATTTTGTGGGACTGTCTTCCATTTCTCACTGACTGTTCCATACGCGTCAACTCACGCTGCTCAGAGGCTGAGTTGATAGCGCACATTTTGTTTAAAGTTCAAAATCAAGCAATTCGACACCACAGAGCCCGCAGTAAGTATTTTCGTTAATTTAATTCACAGGAGCTGTGGTGAGCATTACCACGCCACTCTGCTTGATTTCTGGCCCAATGACAAAATTACAACCTGCCTGACATTTTAGTTTTCCATACTCAGTATGAAATTCATTAACGAAGGAGAGATTTATATTTGCGCAACTGACAGTACTTCACGCATGCCTTCACACAGACACACTGTTAGTTCTGGTTATTAGATTTTTCCCATACCCACAAAGATGTTTACCCTCTCATATATCCTCTTGTGCGGAGTCTCATTGATTAATTCCAGAGGTGTTGCTCCTAAGCTCTCGCTAAAAATAACTAAAATCTTTTCTTCTTTTTTTAAAAAGTCTATAAATTATGCAGTATTTGTGCATTTGAAACTGAAGCCTTATGCTCTAACTTTGTACTTCTCATATTAAACTTGAAAGAAAACAGAAAGTTAGCTGTGGCGGAGCATGTATTGTAAAATCTGGTGTGTAAGTCTCCAGGTACACTGAGGGACTGGTCTCAGACTCATTGCACTTCGTGTTAAGTTCGTTCCAATATTCATAGTATTCCACTTCTCCCTGGACATCTCCCACTTATCAGAAGTGGAAAAAATCATTGTGGCTTGTACATCAGATTCAGATTCCAGAACACCAAAACATAACTCACAACGATGTACAAAAAAAAACTTACAACAGACAAAAATCTACTTCAGGCTCTGAGTTTTACGTTGGCTTTTTATGATAAAGAGAAATTTTAGCCCCTAACATATGGGGCGAGGAGCTGATCAGAGACTGGTGGGGCGAGCTGGCCTCAGAACTTACTTTTGCAATTTGACAGTTCCCCTTCCATTCTGGACCCTGCATCATTCCAAAGCTCTCATTAACACCAGTGACACAATCTTGACCGTGAGGATGAAAATTAAAAACTTAAAAACTTCTGAGTGCTGAAGGAGACCTTTTCATGAAAAACAAATCATCACCTGTCGAAATTTCCAACAGTACCACCTTCAGACGATCACATTTGGTCACTGGTACAATTCAACCAGGACTGCCAGATTTTCCTTGCCTCTCTTTCCTGAAAGAATGGCTTGCTTTCACATAGAACACTGAGAGACCCATTTCAGCTGTCAAAACTTTTCTAATGTGTTCATGCAATTAATAACATCTGGGACTCAAACTCATGACCTTTTAGTTCAATGTCAAGCGTTTGCCTGGTTAATCAACCAAGTCAATGAAGGAGAAATATTTTAAAGGTACCTGTCAAACAAAAGGTGCCATTATCCTTCCTGCAGACAAAAGTATTATTTCAAAAAGACAACAAATCCACAAATAAAGTGTGGAACTTAGAGCTGAGCCTTAGATTTAAAAGGGGCAAGCATTTTCATGACAAGTGTGAGGTAGATTTTCCGCTGCTGTGGAATCAGTTGCATCTCTGACTTCGCACGACCTCTGCCCACCACAAAGCTGCAACCCTGATCAAAACCGATTTTCTGGCCTCAGGGTCATTTAAATAATTTTGGAGGGTACCCCAGCCTCTGCCAGGGTGGAGATTGTCTGCGACAAGCCTTAGTTGCCTGCTGAACCATAGCTGAAAAAAATTTGGAAAAAAAATTATATTTTCTGCCAAAACCCTGTGATCGGTTGCACAGACTTTCCAGATCTAAAATTTTAACCCCCCCCCCCCCCCCCACCCCTCTCCACCACCATTGCAGCACTGGACAAGTATCTCCTGCATCCACCATTGCTATGGTGCAAATGACAGTAAATACTTCAGATGGCCCATTCCATCATTTTGATTTCCATCATTTGAATATTACAATACACCACTCACTCACCTATGGGCTGATATATAGAATGTCACCCATCACTTCTGCTGGAGGAAGTTAAAAATGGGCCGTTCGCATCAGAATGGATCCCCAACCCAATTGCTGCCCCTGACCGCCCCAGTTTTGCCAAAATATTGGCAGATGGAGGGCAGAAAATCCTGGCCATTTTTTCTTTAAAAGAGTGAAGTAGGAAAATTGATGGAAATTTAAGACCAGTGACAAGTAAATACCCTACTGTGTTACAATCGACAACTGTCTGAAGCTGTATTGTCCTAGTTTCATTTCCTAGTGTTCTCATATTTTCAGCAATTTTTCCACACCTGTATATAATATTCTCAGTAATAACCACCTGAGCTTGTGAGTATTTACAACCAGAAACAAAAGCAAGAGCAGAATAAAAAGAAAATGTAAACAAGAGTAAGATAAGTAAAGATACAATAAGTGAGAGTAGCCTGACAGGCAGATAGGTTATTAAAGAGATAGAGGTCAACAGGTAGGCCGAATGACAAAGACAGACAGATAAAATAGTACTGAGACAGCAGATAGCAGTAGGGAGAGAGGAGATCAATGCAGACAACTGCATAAAAGGTCAAAGACAGCATGATAGATACATACAAGGGTATGGCTATAGAAGTAGGTCAAAAACAGACAAGAGATTAGGCATACAGACAAATGCTATCAGACAGGCTGAGCGTCATGCTGGAAAGCAAGAGCCCTCTTTACACTGTACTGATGTGCTGGTAAGACATTACTGCCATTGCCAAACAGCCAAGTGTATACAATCCCCAATGACTCAGCAGATTTGACAGTGGGTCGTTGAGCCATACAGACATTGATAATTCCAAGTTCTTTCCCCAGTCTATACTGAGTTAGTGACCTCAGCCAGGATCATGGCAGATAAACCTTGGTGCTACTGGATTAAGAGGGGAACATCAGCCAAGGTCCCTGTGCTTGATCACTATCCACTGATCTCAGTCAGTAATGCAGATGTGTAGATGTCATGTGAGGATAAGGGAAAGCTCATCAGTGATGACTCCCATTGCTAAGTAGGCTGCCGATACTCACTAAGGCATAGGATGTGGGTGGCAGAGTTCTGGATGAGCTGGACTTATGTGTACGGTGCAGTTCAGAAGCAGGTGATATTACAGAAGTAGAAGTTTCCAGTCTTGATGATGTATTGACACCAATTCTTATTCCATGTTGCCTGAACAACTATGTCAGGAGATAATCGATTAAAATCCATAGATTCAGAGAGGTGCTGCAGTTTGCCACTCACTTACAAAACAATTCAAGTCTTGTCTGAATAGACAGTCCCATTCCTAACAATAACAACTAAACATCTACAACACAAACACAATTTCATTATTGAGAACTATTCTTTATTCGAATCTATTTCCTCTGCAGGGTGCATTTGTTCCAATTTCAATCTGAGATGGCTATATATTTCTAGAGTCTCACGTATTAAGTATAGCCATACACATTTCCTGCCCCGGTCATGTCTACTAACATATATATCTTGGAAATATCAACAAAATCAGCAATTTGAAATATTTCTTTTAAAAAAATACATTCAGAGTTTAAGAACACATGTCCGCCTTTAGCACTGAGCTGCTCAAATCTTAGCCCCACTACAATTTGCAGGATTACCTGCCAAATCTGACCACACACACATTAGAAATAAACGAGACCAATTATAACATTTTACATTATTGTGCTAACTAAAATCTGTTACAGGACAAAGTACAACACTTTTATCTAACTTTTGGGCAGCACAGGCATCTACATTGTTCATAACATTATGGGATCCCTACAATAAGTAAAAATTGCATTTCATTATATCCTGTGCAGCATCTTCTGTGAAAAAAAACCTCACATGGTACACAGTGATAGGTGCTACATGTTACCTTTCAGGTGAAATATATATCTGATTAGCTAAACCAAATCACCTTTAATCAATATTTTTAATTTACTGATTAATAACAACCAAAGAGCATGCCACAAAACTTGCAGAACATTTTGCTATTTCTAATCACCTTTATTTGGCTATAAGAATTATAAACAGTAGCATTGGAAAGGTCTGAAGTATGTTGGAATCTTCACCAGAAAACCCTGTACCCTTAAAAACTGAAATATTATCAGTGAATCAATGACAACTGCCTTTGCCAATTGGGTGTACATCAGAGCCTGCCATCCACACAGAGGTACAGTAAATGAGAGAAATATTGACATTTATCCCTCACATCATACATGATGCATCCTAAAGCAAATGTGGCAAAAAACAGCTTGGCTGATAAGATATGCTGTTGATCTCCGAGCCATCACTTTAGTCAATAATTAATTGGCATTTCTCACCCAACAGAGATTCATAATAATCGAAAGGTTGTATTCTGATACCTAGCCAAAGATCTGGGAAGTTAATGAATAAAAAAATTGTAATGAGCTTATATCCTGCCATGCAATTTCTCAATGTTGTTCTTGTGCCATCTATCTAAATACATTATACTTCAAAAAGTAACAGCTTTTAAGGTGAATAATTTTTTGAGTGCTGGGTTCACTGCAGCATATATAAACAAACATACTTTTATGACTCCATGATGTACAGCATGAGGTAATGCAGCCATTATTTTGGCCACAACTGGTCTCCCAGCATGTTTCAAGCTGGAATAAAGTACAAGAGTGGACAAGCTTCAGACTCAGCTGGAAAACTCTGCTACAGCCATTAGTACGAAGATAATACTTGATTTCAAATCCATTCTTACAATACAGCAGCATGCAGGCTTTTAGGCACTTTTCATTTTGAAGCCTGCAGATTTTGAGTTGAATAGGAATGAGATCTATTTTAAAAACAAAGTTCACATTGCATTGTTACTATAGCATATGAGAGACAACCAGTATCTGGATCCATCGGGAAATCATTATCTCTAAGAGTTCTTGCACTTTTGTAATGAGACATTGTGCCACCACCAATGGGGACATTCAATTATTACACAAACTGTATTAGTTAATAATACACATATGTAATGATTCTACTAGGACCGTCAATATTTTGTTCTGTCTTGCTTTTTACCAAGTTGGTTCATTGTGTTCTATGGAATAAATAATAAGCTTGCCCTTAATCAGTTCTGAATTATTCAACAAATTCAACAGAATAGATTAAGATAAATCGTAGGTTTTTTGCATTTTGTCTGTGTGGCATATTAAAGTTCAAAAGTCACCAAATGTCTTACTTGCAAGGAATGTGGACCATAGTAAGTGTAACACTTCAATGACATCATGTCTGAGCACTGATTTATTTCTCATTTCCTACCATCCATACTTGCTGATATTTATATGCAGCAGGTAACATTAAAAATTCTGCCATCAATGGAGACTTGTTGCAGAATAGCTCAACAGATCAGTTCCAGTATTGGCTGTACAAGTAGATAGTTACTGATTTGATTGATGTCTGTCACTTGCACCTTACTGATTTGATTGATGTCTCTCACTTGTACCTTACTTGAATTGAATCTCCTGTGTTACCCTGTAGATTATTTTAAGAATTTATGTCATTGTTTCGACTAGTGACAAATCTTGTGATGTTACATCAAGCAAGAATATGTGACAGAAAATGTGACATTAATGCTCAGTAGAATTAATTCCCAAGAGTCTGTCAGTGATTAAGTCGACCACGATGAGCAGCCTCATACAATGACAATATTCTGGGATAGATTTTAACTTTTACCACCGGGTGGAAAATTGGCAGTAGCGGATCAGCCTCCTGTCAATCCGCAACGCCAAGTTTACCGCCCAATGGTGAAAGTTAAATTCTATCACTCTATCATTAGGTTTGGAGGGGAGAGAGGAAAAAAAATGAACCATGTGCAATTATACAGATTTTGCATTTGAAAAATAATGAATCCAAGAATGTATGGTCTTACTAAATTACCAACTTGACTGAGAGGCAAACCCACAGTTTGTCTTTATCAAACTATCCTAGCCCGAAACTGATTAGGAGATTAAGCAGATAGTACTATTCAACAATCATAAATAATTTTATTTTTCAGTTAAAAGAAATACATATTCCTTACATGCGAAAGAAATACGCACATGAAAATTACAGCATTGGTGTTAAGGTGAAGTCTTTCTGGTAGATTTATGAAAGATGCAGAAGTGGGACAAGAATTTAAAATATCATTAATAACCAAAGGGGTATAGTTTGTTCTATGAGGGAACTGATTAATGTACCCATGTAAAATACATTTTTGTGCTATTTTAGCACAGTTGTTAATCCATTGAAACTAAATTCTTTAGTGTATAGATGTTTTTACAAATAGTCGAAACACTTATTCACAAGTAAACTTTTTAATTTTCCATTGGGGGGAAAAAACTCCCTCTTTTCAATCCATGTACTCACATGACATTCCCGATGCTTTGTATAACGTAGAAAGTTCTGCATCAAAACAAGCCAAAACAGCAGCCAACACTATCGGACGGAGTTTGACTATCGACAGTGATACTCGGTACCTGAAAATTAAATTGAAAATAATTAGGGACTAATAACTTAGGGTGTTGGATTCACAGTTAGAAGGACTGGAGTTAGAATCCCAGCCTCAACAGTAATTCTGAGGTGATTCCTCTCAAATATGAACTTTTGCTTTCTCTCATCGAGTCCACCAGGAAGCAGATGATACATTTTGTCCAGTAAATCATTCTATTTTAATAAGGATAAAATGTGGAACAATGCAGAAAACACACAACAAATCCCATCTTACATGCTGCCTAATAAGCATACTATTACATTTGCAGTGATAGGTACAACACAGGCTCTCTCATTAACTGATTAAGGAGAGGCAAAGGAAGAAATATAAATCAATGAACATTGCACAGGAACTTTTTAGATACAGCTATTAACCTAAATACAAAATTATTAATTTTAAGCCAAATTTAAATATTTATGAATTAACTTGGACTGAGTCAGGTCCCTACAGCTTTTGTTTCAATAATTGTGCCGAATAAGTGCCTCCACATCATAATTTGTCCCATTTACCACCATTTTGTCTTATGTTAATTACTGTTTCCATGTGATCTGGGAGTTCACACCAACCAGTAGAATCAGGAAGCCCCAAATAGAGGTACTCAAACTAAAAATTGTTTCTATTAAGTTGACACTTCAACTAATTTTTACTTAACTTTAACTAGGTGTCAGCCTAGGCTCACTGGTAGCACTCTCGCCTGAGTCAGAAGGTCATGGATTCAAGTCCCACTCCAGAGACTTGAGCACATAATCTAGGCTTATACTTCAGTGCAGTACTGAGGGAGTGTTTCACTGTCGGTGGTGCCGACTTTCGAATGAGCCGTTAATCCAATGGTCCGTCTGCCCTCTCACATGGACATAAAAGATCCCACAGCACTACTTCACAGAAGAGCAGGTGAGTTCTTCCCGGTGTCCTGGTCAATATTTATCCCTCGAACAACATCCCTAAAACAGATTACCTGGTCATTATCTCATTGCTGTTTGTGGAACCTTGCTGCGTTTCCTACATTTAAATAATAACTTGCAGGCCTGATCCTTGCTGACCTTTTCATATGACCTATTACCGATTTAAAAAAAATTATTCATTGCCAATTGTATTTTTTTTGTCAACTTGAATCAAGGGGCCCGATATTAGGAGGGTGGTGGGTTCGCAGCGGGGGGTCGGCTGGGCGCGTGGGTAACATGCCCGGTGAAATCAGTGTGCTCCGCGCGCAATCGCAGGCTGATTGCAGCCACTTACCTTTGCTTCCGGGTTTCGCGCTGGAAAGCTGCGCAGCGGGCGGACTGCGCAGGCGCAGCATAGACTGTCAGCTGGAGGAGCCCTATTTAAAGGGGAAGTCCTCCACTGACTGATGCTGCCGGAAATAGGAAAAATTACAGCATGGAGCAGCTCAGGGGAAAGGCTGCTCCCAGGTTTAATGATGCCTCACTCCAGGTCCTACTGCGTGGGGAGAGGAGGAGGGGGAGGACAGAGATCTTCCCCCCAGCGGGCAGGAGGAAGCAGCCTGCCTCTGCCACCAAGAAGGCCTGGCTCGAGGTGGCAGAGGTCACCTGCACCACCAACATATCGTGCACCTGCAAACAGTGCAGGAGGCGCATCAATGACCTAAGTAGGTCAGCCGAAGTGAGTACACTTACTCATTCCCCTACACTCCCATCTGCCACATCACCACCCCCACCCCACATCTCCTTCTGCACTGCCAACACTACTCTATCACATCACTCCTCACACCCACTCAAAGCTCATCCTCATCTTACCTGCACTTACCCACCTCGCCAGTACTCATCCCGCCACTACCACTCAACCCAATCCTCATACAATCTCATGGCTCTATCTCATACTCACCCTCTTGTGCATCTCTTTCACGGTCAGCCTCACTCAACCTGCCACTACCTGTGCTGCAGTCACAGGGCATGCATCACATATGTGCAGTAGGAAGCGAAAAGCAAACGTGTTGTGAGCATGAAGGGGATGCACAAGGGTGTTTGAGGGTTTGTCATGGTTTTTACTTATATTTAATTTCTGATCAACTCACATAACATATAATATTGTCACCACTACTGCCACATCTTTGAGAATCTTGTCTGGTTTGTGCAATAATGCCCTTTCCTGAGGATCACAATGAAGACCCACAACTGATGCCACCCATTGTGTCACTGCAGAGTGGGTGTAGGTGTATTTGCAGGGCTCTTTTGTGCAGACGACGGAGAGGCGTCGGCGATGTCCCCGGTGGCACCCCGGAAGATGTACATTTGAGGGAATCCGCAAGGTAGGTAAATGTGTCTGGACACCGGGGTTGAGGTTTGAAGTTGGTGAATTTTGTTGTTAGGAGGAGGGTGGTGGAGACCAAACTTTTTCCAAAGTGACAGAGTGGCCTCCTGCAATGAGTGAGGGTCTCCTCCCACCACCTGTCAAATGGACCTTTGCAGCTGCCACAGGCTGATGACTGCAACACGTCCATTTGAACTGAGTGTTTCCCCCAGTACGGGAAACAGCCCGTTATTTGCAAAATCCCACCCCTCCTAAAATATCATGTTAATCAGGTCTGTAAACAACCTGAAGTACCTGTTTAATTGCTTCAACTGGCACCCCGCCGGCTTTAATTGCCTGCGGGAGTCCCACATGCGGGGGTTGCGCGCGCATGTCAGCGCGTCACTGGGGAACCCGGAAGTGGGCGGGTTGGAGCCGGGTTCCGGACCCGCCCCGGGAATCCCCGATTTTCGCAGCCCCCCCCCCCCACCCGCCACGAGCGCACCCGCTCGGGGGTGCGAAAATCGAGCCCAAGGTCTTCAAATGTTTCGCTCTGCCAAAATAATTGGCCATCTCATTATTATTTTATGTAGTTGTTGAGGCCAAGACTGAAGCTATCAGTGCATTCAAAAAATGTTTAGCATTTGAAGTATTGATATGCCATTGTCCCACTTATTTCATTTCTCAAAATTATCACATCTTTACCTCATATAATTAATGAAACACACCTAAGCCAGTGAACTGTAACAAGGGGCTCAATGTTACCAGGCCTGCAGGTTTCCGATGGGTTGGGTTTGGGAGCGTGGTCAACACGCTCGGTGAAATTAGTGGGTTGCCCGCGCGATCGTAGCAGGCAACACACTAATAGGAATCAATTACCTGCTCCTCCGGGGTCCACGCTGCTGGCCTGCGCGTCGGGCGGGCTGCGCATGCGCAGTACGATCTGTCAGCTGGAGGCTCTTTAGTTAAAGGGGCAGTCCTCCACTGACAGATGCTGCAACCAATGGAACAAATTTCAGCCTGGAGCAGCCCAGGGGGAAGGCTGCTCTCAGTTTAATGATGCCTCACTCCAGGTATCATCAGATGGGGTGAGGAGGAGGGGGAGGACAGAGATCTTCCCCCCGGCGGGCGGGAGGAAGCGGCCAGCCTCTGCCACCAAGAAGGCCTGGCTCGAGGTGGCAGAGGGGGTCACCTGCGCAACCAACATATCGCCCACCTGCATACAGTGCAGGAGGCGCTGCAATGACCTCAGTAGGTCAGCCACAGTGAGAACACAAAGTCTTTCCCCTACACTCCATCTGCCACAACACTGCCCCAACCCCACATCTCCTTCGGCACCGCCAACACTACTCTGTCACATCACCCCTCATACCCACTCAAACCCCATCCTCATCTTACCTCCACCTACTCACCTCGCCAGTACTCATCCTGCCACTAACACGCGACCCAATCCTCATACAATCTCATGGCTCTATCCCATACTCACCCTCTCGTGCATCTCCCTCATGGTCAGCCTCACTCAACCTGCCACCACCTGTGCTGCAGCCACAGGGCATGCATCTCATATGTGCAGTAGGCAGCGTAAGGCAAACGTGTCGTGAGCATGAAGGGGGTGCACAAGGGTGTCGGAGGGTTTGCCATGGGTGTTACCTATATTGAATTTCAGAGCAACAAACAGCACACATTATATTGGCAACACCACTGCCATGTCTCCGCGAATCCTGTCTGTTGTGTCCAATAATGCCCGCTCCTGGGTATCACTATGAGGACCCACCACTGATGCCACCCATCGTGTTACTGCAGAGTAGGTGCAGGTGTATTTGCAGGGCTCTTCCGCGCAGACCACTGAGAGACATCGGCGGTGTAGCCGGCTGCACCCTGGAAGGATGCGGAGGAGAAGTTGTGGAGGGCAGTGGTGACTTTGGCAGCGACAGGTAAGCACTTGGTGCTGGGGCCAGCCAGGAGCAGCTCGGCAAGAAAGAGCATGCAGATCTCCACGACTACATGTCGAGCGAATCTGCGCCTCCGTGTGCACTGCTGCTCGGAGAGGTCCGGGGAGCTTCGCCTCGGTCTGTGGACCATGTGGCGAGGGTAGTGCCCTCTGCGATGCGTCTCTCTCTGCGGTAGCCCTCCCTCCTGCTCTGCAGGTGGGCGTGCAACAACACCGTGTTGGGGGGCTCCATGTCTCTGCGGCGGACGGCGTGGACTGCGAGGCTGCTGGGGCTGGTCATGCTGTTCGTCCTCCGAGGGTGTCCACGCACCACCCATCTGGCAGGTGTTGGTCTGAGGGGTTGTGCAGGGTAGGTGGGTGGTTCCTCGGACTGGGGCTGCGGTTTCATGTTGGTCTGTCCTCTGGCTTGGCGGGGGGTGGTGGGGGGCAGGGGTTGCCCTATGTGACGCGGTGGCCTCCTGCGTGGGTGAGGGCTCTCCCCCGTGGAGTGCACCTTGGCACCTGCCACAGGCTGCTGGCTGCAACACGCCTGGTTGGAGAGAGACTGTTTCCCCAAGTGTGTGAAACAGTCTGCGATGCAGGTAAAATCCCACACTTCCTCTTTTGACAGCTGATTCAGCTCATTAACTGACCTCAACAAGCAAGGTAAGTACTCTCAAGTGGAACCCCGCTGGCTTTAATTGCCTGCGGGATTCCCACCAGCGGGGGCCACGCACGCAGCCCCGCACGTCATCGGGGAACCCGGAAGTGGTCGGGATCGCGGCGCGATCCGGTCACGTGACCTCATATCAGGATTTTCGGGGCCCCCCCGCTGGAAACCCGCAGGAAACCCGACCCTAAAATCGAGCCCAAGATATTTAGTCAAAGTGAAGTAAGCACTTTAAAACAATGACTATAGTGAACGTAAGCAATTTCAGGACTTATTCATTCTCAGAGTTAGACTGGTCCACTTCTGTCAATTGACCTCAGATCATTTATGTCACTATTAGAACTGCCGAGGCAGTTTCTAATAGAAGTGCTTTTTCAACATCAGTTGCATTGCTATAAGGAGAATGCATGTGTGCAGTACACAATGTAAGGACCTTTGGTGAGGTAGATGCGGGCTTTCAAGCCACAATCCTTTGGGAACAGCTGCTGAAAATGTATCTGTTCATAATAGCAGTTTTCATGTTGCTACCCTTGACTAGTCACTTGCCTCCTGAGACAACTTGTGAACACCAGGTAAAAATATTTTCAAAAGTCCCCAGTGGCAAAGTTTCAAGACTAAAGCAAGGATGAGGGATAGGCATCTATCTTTTATTTTTGGTTTGCATCCGTTAAGTTAAATATGCGCAGTCACAGGATGTACTGCCATTTTGTATATATTTTAACACTTTTCTGACAAACGAGTGCTGAAGAGGTTGGCTGTGTTTGCGTTAGTACTTTATTTTTATGCAGCTATTAACCAGTCGTTGCTGCGAGTTTCTGGTGTTCCAGTTTCTCCTGTTGCCTTGCTGGTCTTAATATTCTGTGCCATCCATAAATGATTAACTTATACGATGACCCAACAGGAACCAGTCAAAATATGTACACAGATCTCTCCCTGAAAATACAATCAAGCATTAAGTAAAAATGTTTAAGTTAGGAATATTCTGAAGAATTTCACCGCAGGGAAGGAAAAGAATGAATAACAGTATATTGTATGCCTCACCTGTCAGCAAGGATTGAGTGATCTCCAGATTTCCCAAGGTCATGGTTTGTTTATTGTTTAGTTAAATACTGATGATAGTGCGAGTTTCACGTAAGTTAAACAATTTAGAAGGTCTTGGTGGAGTGGCGTAAAAATCTCAGGAAATTAAAGGGTGGCGTATGTAATAGCATAAATCACTCACCATAATTTTCTGGAATTTCTGCACTATAATAATGATATACACCAAAGAGGTGCAAGTTTTTAACAAATGCCAGCTCAATATATCACGCAAGGGCTATATCACAAAAAGGCTTTGCAAGAACTTTGGAAATAAAAATTCTAACGGTGTTTTGAACTGTTTCCACCCCTGCCACAGCACTGAAATGGCCCTTATAAAGGTCACAAATGTCATCCTATACGATTGTGACCATAGTAAACTATCCCTCCTCATCCTTCTCGACCTGTACGCAGCCTTTGACACAGTTGACCACACCATCCTCCTCCAACGCCTCTCCTCAATCGTCCAGCTGCGTGGGACTACTCTCGCCTGGTTCCATTCTTATCTATCCAGTCATAGCCAGAAAATCACCTGCAATGACTTCTCTTCCCACTCCCCCACCGTTACCTCTGGAGTCTCCCAAGGATCTATCCTTGGCCCCCTCCTATTTCTTATCTACATGCTGCCGCTCAGCGACATCTTCCGAAAACATGTCGTTAGGTACGACAATGACACCCAGCTCTACCTCACCATCACCTCTCTCGCCCCCACCAATAGCTCTGATTTGTCACACTGCTTGTCCAACATCCAGTACTAAATGAGCAGAAATTTCCTCCAAATAAATATTGGAAAGACCAAAGCCATTGTCTTCGGTCCTCGCCACAAATTCCATTCCCTAGCCACCAACTCCATCCCTTTCCCTGACCACTGTCTGAGGCTGAACCAGACCGTTTGCAACCTTAGCATCCTATTTGACCCTGAGATGAGCTTCTGACCCTATATTCGCTCCATCACCAAGACCGCCTACTTCCACCTCCGTAACATTGCCTGTCTCCGCCCCTGCCTCAGCTCCTCTGCTGCTGAAACCCTCATCCATGACTTTGTTACCTCTAGACTTGACGATTCCAATGCTCTTCTGGCTGGCCTCCCATCTTCTTCCCTCCATAAACTTGAGCTCATCCAAAACTCTGTTGCCTAACAAGTCCTGTTCACCCATTACCCCTATGTTCGCTGACCTATTTTGCCTCCCAGTCCGGCAACGCCTCGATTTTAAAATCGCTCCACCATAGGTGGTCGTGCCTTCAGCTACCTCGGCCCTAAGCTCTGGAATTCCCTCCCTAAATCTCTCCGCTTCTCTACCTCTCTCTCCTCCTTTAAGACACTCCTTAAAACCTATCTCTTTGACCAAGCTTTTGGTCACCTGTCTTTATTTCTCATGTGGCTTGGTGTCAAATTTTGTTTGGTAACGCTCCTGTGAAGTGCGTTGGGACCTTTTATTACGTTATAGGTACTATATAAATGCAAGTTGTTGTTAAATAAAACAATGGATTATGGCCAGAAAAGATGTACATTTATTTTGAAGGCCTTGTGTAAGGCCCATATATATATATATATAATTCAGTGCAGGGATCATTGGGCTAGAATGAAAAGGAATGCATTCATTGCTGAATTGTGGCTTTTTTTCATACAATGCAGCACTTGACAAAAAAATTGATTTTAAGTCATTGATGGATTTTTGAGAGCCCTCAGATGTTCAAGCTACTTTGGAAATGCACACCTTTTGTGACGATAGTATTCCAACCATGTTGATAATCCTTAATAATGCGTACTTTTTTTGCGCCTATTATTTACAACTTTGTGATTTTTTTTTTAAAGTACAGAAAAACTCAATTTGGAGAATGAAAAGACCCACTTCCCCAATGAGGAATGGCACTCGTAGCGAGCGGAGGTCAGAAATTTCAAGCTTCCCGCTTCTGATTTTCCACTTATTAATGGGTGGAAAATCAGGGGCTGCGAGCCCCTGATATGAAGACCACCAATCCCTCAACGGGAGATCCCGTTCAAAGAATCAGCTCTTCAAATTTCTGTGTGACTCTGCTGTCAACATCTGTTTATCTATTTACCTTCAGTATGAAGTGAATAAAATATTTTTGAGTCAAATAGTCTTCTTCCAGGAAGGCAGTAACTGTCCATTATTGCAGCAAGATTTTGAAGTTTTTTTGGGTTGCGATGGATGATTTGCCAAAAAATGCTGGGTGGATTTTTTTTTTCTCTCGAAACTGGAGGAAAGTCAACTAGAGTTGATTTTCTGACTACAGCCCTGAAGATAATACACTCAAGAGTTTAATTCCACAGCTCTTTTAGTGTCAGCACTGAGGCACATTGAGAAAATAAACTTTTGCAAAAATGCGAGGTAGTTGGACAGCAAAAATAATGGTGTCCAAATTTCCAGGGATCATTGGGCTGGAATGAGAATGAATGTTTAATCTCATGATTTCCATACAAAGGCATCTTACTCATTACAGCTTATAACTTTTTTGAGCTAGGAATGTCTTCAAAAATATTCTTATTTAACGACCAAATATACTGTAAAAGCAAAATTGAGTAGCTTATTTTGTGTATACGAATTTAATCAATTAGTCATGATTTAGAGCTGTGCAGTTACCATATTGCTGTGATTGCACTGCGATATAGCTACATTGCATTTCCTAACAAGGAAAAACATCAAGCAACACAAAGATCAGTTTCCTTCACTGTTCCCGCAAAATCCTCATCATTTATTCATCCAAGATTCTCAGTGAGATGAGAGATAGGATGAGATACAATTATAGCCAATATCACCCAGAAGTATGTCTGGTTTGGACCTCAGTACAGGCTCTGAGGAGGCTATCTAGAAATTTATAAAATGTAAACGAGATAACAAAAGTTTTTTTTGAAGTTGTTTTCCTTTATCCCCAATTTTCATCCCCCAGTTATCCTTCCTTGACAGCCTGATGTCATACACGTACACTTCCAGTAGCAGTTGGTGGGTCGCTATCAAGAGTGGGAATCTCTGACCATTATTCCCCTCCTTCATCGAGGGAAATTGTAGCACCCCCACCTCTCCAGGGATTGAACCTTACTGTTTGTGCAGTTCAGCCTATCACTGGACAAACTTGTTATAAAACCTGAAGTTCATTTATTCCTCACCTACATGACAACCATGCTATTTAAACAGTCAAATACAGCAGTATTATTAATGAAAGAAACATCATGGCAAGTAAAGGACATTTCCTACAGGAGGGTGATTAATCAGGAGAGGCTTTTGGCAATTAAAAAAAAACTCACTTCAGTAACCTTGCAACTCTGCAAGTATTGAATTTGCACCCTAGCAAATTAGTCCTGGGCCAGATTACTTAAGATTCATTGGTCCCTCTCAAAATGTTTGTATGCCTGGAAGCAGATATTCTGTGAACAATCAATCAAAGTAAACAAAAATGTTCAGGTAATTCTCATTAATGATGTGATTTTAAAAGTAGATACCGATACTGTTGTGAATGGTCATACTTGATGTAAAATTACAGTTGCACAAAGCCAAATAGAATTAAACTGCACAATTTATATTGTCTCAATATTCAGTTGCACTGACAATTCAATAGCCTAAATACTATTTTATTTTCACATTTTTCTGCTAGCAATCACAGTAATTGACTAACATTGTGTGGAACAATTATGTCTCCAGATAAAAGCCAGTCTCTCAACTATGGAATATTTGGTTGCGTTGCACAAATTCCAAACACAATACCCAATATACATCAGCTGCAAAGATGTGCTGACAAATTAGCAAGCAGCTTTCCTTTGTTTCACACCAAGAGCCCTTTTCAATCAACCTTAATTATATTACAGGGATTAATATCTCACTATTGTAGACACAGTCTGATAGGGGCCTTTCTCTTCATTAGCACTCTTTATAGGAATGAGAAGGCACATTCCCTGTTTTTGTTGAGACAACAGCAGTCATTTTCCTGGCTTCCTTTTATTTCCTTTTCTTGGTGCTGTTGAGGCAAGGTCAGAGGTGGACAGACAGCAAAATTCATCATTCTTTTATCCAAGGGGATGGCAATTTTTGTTTACAGGCTTCAGGCAAATAGTCACGGGGAGGAACGTTGCCACTATTCATCTTTATAGTCCTTGAGAGACTTATCATGCTGATGATTATAAGGTAGGTGCCATGTGGCTGAAGGCCCTCTGCAAAGCCATTTGTGTTATTCAATGAATAACACTTCTAGGTTTTTCCATTATGCAAGCAAGGATTAATATCTAGCACAATGGGACTGCAGGCAGAGAACTCAAATATTAACATTGGGGCACACTGTTTCTACAATGAATGCTGGCCACTATAACATTTATTTATTCCAGATGCTGCTCAGTAATGATTGAAGGAAATGGTGGAAACATAATGTAGCCCTAAGTCCAAATTACCCATCATTACCATGTATGTTATATATTGGGTAAGCAGTTTACTCAACACTTCTAATATTTAAGACACGACCAAGTTATGTTGAAGTGGAGAGATCATTCATTTACTAAACATATCAGGTGCAAATAATTGGTTAAACTCTGTATGGTATACTTGTGCTAAACATATTACGCATGGAATTATGATCCATCAATAGGTTATATTACACAGGTTATATTAACATTTGCATTTAGCATAACCCTATTTCTCTTATTTTGAATGGAGCACAAGATAGAGTTAAAGGACCAAAATTTGGCCCTTTGTACAGATACAACCCCTCAATTCCAGCTCTGTAAACTGCAATTCAGCAGCCCCAGACCCTGCACAAGGTGGGGAAAGGGAGGATGAAATAACAATAAATAATAAATCTGATGTTCCCTTCCTTCCTTCCCTTAAGCAGCAATCTTTTCACAGGCTAAAGATTGCAATTGCATTTTCTCTGGAGAATCTGTAAAGCTGATTATTACCAAAGAATATTGGCCTCATTTCCTTTGTATTACTGCTAACTTCTGATCAACCAACCCCAATTTTTTTCTCTCCTGTTTCCAGAATAGCCATTTGAATGGCCATTATTGAATACTTGCACCAACTCGCTGAACGCCAACCCACTGATATATCCAACTCCGCACATCAAGCACAGATTTCCTAGTAATTGCGTAACTGTTACCATCAGAAATCCTGATCTTTGCTGCTGTAAAATAGTTAATAATTCAATTTGATTAAAGAATATATATCTAGATACAAGAATAAGGTGCACTAAACAGAAGAATCAAAAAGAAAAAAGAACTTGCATTTCTATAGCACCTTTCATATCCTCAGGACATCCCTAAGTGATTCATAACCAATGAAGTACTTTTGAAGTGCAGTCACTGTTGTAATGCAGACAAATGCAGCAGCCCATTTGCACACAGCAAGGTCCCACAAGCAGCAAGAAGATAAATGTCCAGATAATTTGTATTAATGGTGTTGGTTGAAGGATAAATGTTGATCACTTAGCTGAGAGGGTAACTGAGACCTCAGTTTAATATCTCATCCAAAAGACAATACTTCCATCAGTGCAGCACTCCCTCAGTACTACACTGAAGTTTTAGCCGAGACTTTGTGCTCAAGTCTCAACAGAGGCAAGAGTACTAAAACTGAGCCAAGGTGAACATATCCTACATTACAATAGTGACTACGCTTCAAAAGTACTTCATTGGCTGTAAAGCACTTTGGGACATCCTGAGGTATTGAAAGGTGATATATAAAGGCAAGTCTTTTTTACTTTCTATAAGTTACATCATCAGATTCCTAGCATAAGAAATCATGAGATAGAACTTGTAATCAGCAATGTTTATGTACAAGCACATAGTGCGCTCATATTTTCAAGAATTATCACCTGTGTAACAATAGGAATTTAGTGCGAGCTGGTGATCTTTGATTCATTAAGAATATTAGTTTGTATCATAGGTATAATAGTGTGTGACTTGTGTGATATCATCAACATACTTCAGTGCTAAGGTTTGACATGTACATTTCAGTGTGGCCCCATAAGAAAGGTGTTGAACCAATTATATAACACAGCAATCTTCGTGATGTGCCTCAGGAATGGACTTCATTACTGGAAACAAGCACCCACAGTAACACACACATTTAGCAAAATAAAATCTTTCATTCAACTGGCAACTCACAGGACTTTTTTGATATAAATTGGTCATGATTTTTATACAATTTATGAACCCGAACAAACAAAGCAAACTTGCAATTTAATTGCTTATGTATAATCTTTAGTCTGACTTATTCATATTTTATTGGGTGACACTGGAAGTGATATGGTATTCTCATGTGCTATCGTCAAATTTTACCAGCAAATGACACAAATGCACAACATTCACAATATTCTATGATTTCAAACATTTTCTACACTTTACTTGTGACAGTTGTCTTGTTCATACAAATATTCAAGTTATAGGCCTTGTATTACATTACACCATTACATTCTGCAAAGCATACATCATTACCACTACTCTACAAGTTGATATCCAGCATGAGCTAAGCTCAATCAAAACCACAGCATAGAAAAGTGCAGAATTAGTGTGTGAATCATAAGTGAAATGTGCTGCATAATATTTCAACATCTGGTAATGTGGTATGACTTGAGTTTACTACTTTTCTGGTAGGGTATTGCTCCCACATTTGAAAGCAACCAGGGCCAGTATTCCCACACCAGCTCTAATTCTGGCATCTGATCAAGGCTGACCAGACCTTGCTTCACAGAGAAGGGTGACGAGGAATGCTACTGACTAAAGAACTTGTTGCTGCTGTCACAAGGGTTCTGGATTAGGCAGGTGAATCTGAGATGGGAAGAGAAGCCATTCCCAGAGATGCTGTGGCAACGATCAAATAGCAAAGAGTGGAAGCAAACAAGGTTGGTCCCACAGAGATGGACAACGGTGGAGAGGCTCGGGTGAACGATCATGTGATTGACTGTATCAAAGGCCACAGATTGATCAAGGAGGGACAATGCACCATGGTCACAGTCACAGAGAATATCATTTGTGATTTTGATTCGGGCTCTTTGGTACTTTGGAGGGATGGAAACCTGATTAAAGGGATTCAAGCAGGAAGTTGCAGGACCTTGGGGAGGAAAGGGAGGTTGGAAATGGGATGGTAGTTAGCAGGGACAAAGTGATTGTCAGTGTCTTTTCAGCAGGGTGATAACGGTGGTTTTGAAAGATAGAGGGACAGTGTCTGAATAGAGGGAACCATTTATAATATTGGTTAAAATAGGGGCCAGGAAGAAAATTGGATCAGGAGTATAGTGGAAATGGGGTTGAAAGAGAAGAAGGTAAGAACCACGGATGAGATAAGCTTAGAGAAGATGGGGGGGGGAAGATGGGGAAGAGACCAGAGAGACATGAGGGTTGAGAGCAAGATGGAACGGGCCTGGGAGAGGTTTGGTTTAGGGGGCAAAGGGAAGCAGTAGAGGCAGCCAAATGGATGGCTTCTGTCTTGAGTATGAAGAAATCCATGAGCTCCTCACACTTATTGTTGGAGGTAAGCATGTAGGGGAGGGGAAAGAGGGCTTTAAAGAAGCAGTTGGTAAGGGCCTTGGATTTCTTTGACCTCTAGGATGAACCAAGAGTAATGGACTGTTTTTAGAGAGGAGAGCGAAGTCTAGTGAAGGTTAATGTGCTCAACTCAGATCTGGCGATGGATGCCTAAGCCAGTTCTGTGCTCGGTACACTCAAATCTTGCCCCTTGGATTTGAGAGAGCAAAGATGGGGGCTGTACTGGAGAAATGACTGCATGAGAGACAGTGAAGGTTTCACTAAGGACAAGGACATCAAAAGGTGTGGGTGATGGAGTGATTGAGCAAACCAACAGCTGTAAAAGTATTGTGACAATTGGAGAGCCAAGGATATGCAGTACAGAGTTCAAGAGCGTGGTTGCAAGCAATTTGTGGAGAGAGTCTTTTCCAGAGGCAGATGTAGAAGAAGTGGGGATGGAGGGGATGTGGGTGACGAGGAATATAAGGAAGTGGATTGTGATAGCCTTGTCAGTGATCAAGGGCATAGAAAATGGTGAGGTCAGGCTATAGCTGCAAGTATAGAGAGGAGAATTTATTTATTTAGAGAGGTTTAATGAGGACAGGAGGCCCATAAATTTGTAAGAGAGGGAGCAAGGGAGTTGGTAGAGATTGGAATCACCTAGAATCTGGGGAAGAGAACATAAGTCTGAAGAGAAAAGAAATAGGAAATGAGAGTAAAGGTCAGACCAAGTTAAGGAACAAGGGCAACATAAACAGTCACAAAGGGGAACAAATACAGTTGTAGAACATTAGTGGAAAATAACTTAAAAACAAAGGAAGGGGAACAATTACTAATAAAACAGATTAAATTGCCTGTACAGCAAAGTGCACAGCATCCAAAACAAAATGGGGTAAACTGGAAGCAATAATTCACAGCAAAGAGCCAGATGTGGTCGGGATAACGGAAGCATGGTTACATAAGGAGCAGGATTGGCAGTTAAATATTCCAGGATATAATGTATTTAGAAAGGATAGGGAAGGAAGAAAGGGTGTGGGGTAGCTGTCCTGATTAGGGACAACATAATGGCAACAGAAAAAAGGGACATAAATAGCATTAAGATAGAAGCAGAATCCATATAGATTGAGACAAAAGATAAGGGATCGATCACGTTAACAGGTATATTCTACAAACCACCAAATAGCGGAAGGGAAGTGGAAGAAGAAATATGTAGAAAAATCTATGAAATGAGTAAAAAAGCATCAAATAATAATCATGGGAGATTTCAACTACCCTGAAATAAACTGACACGAGGTAAGGAAAGGAGAAAAGGGATTGGAGTTTTTACAGTGTGTACATGACTCCTTTCTTACCCAGTATGTGAGTAGCCCAACAAGAGAGGAATCGTTGCTGGATCTAATAGTGGGAAATGAACCAGAACAGATAAGAGAAGTAAGCATAGGGGAACATCTGGGCAATAGCGATCATAACATAATAACGTTTAAAATAATGGTTGAGAAAAACATATGTAAGACAAAGCCC
Source organism: Heptranchias perlo (assembly GCF_035084215.1). NCBI lineage: Eukaryota > Metazoa > Chordata > Chondrichthyes > Hexanchiformes > Hexanchidae > Heptranchias > Heptranchias perlo. The sequence goes on from NC_090336.1 coordinate 43,172,985, forward strand.
AAAGTAATAGATTGTAAAAAGCTAATTTTGAGGGAATGAGAGTGGAACTAGGTCAGGTAAACCAGAAAAAAAAATTGACAGACAAAGAAATAGAAGAGCAGGGGGATAATATTTAAAACCGTGATCAGGAGAGTTCAGGAGAAATATATTGCTCTCAAAAAATGAACAAACTAGCTAATAATGAAGTACCATGGATGAATAAAGAGATAAGGGTAAAATTGAAATTAATGAAAAAGGAATACTCTGAGTACACAGACAAAAAAAAGATAGGATGACAAAAGAGAATACGAAGAGGTTAGAAAAGAAGTCAAAAAAACAATTAGGAAAGCAAAGAGGAACTACAAGATTAAATTATCAAGGAATTTAAGAAGAAATAGCAATGTATTCCACAGACACATAAATAACAAAAGAAAAATCAGAATAGGGATAGGGTTGCTAAGGGATGCACAAGATAAACTCACAGGTAACGACAGCGAAATGGCAGAAATATTGAATGGCTACCTTGCCTCAGTTACTTTACCTCTGTATTTACCTGGGAGACTAACAAGGTGAGCAGGACATTAGAACATAAGAACATAAGAAATAGGAGCAGGAGTAGGCCAATCGGCCCTTCGAGCCTGCTCCGCCATTCAATAAGATCATGGCTGATCTGATCCTAACCTCAAATCTAAATTCATGTACAATTTCCTGCCCGCTCCCCGTAACCCCTAATTCCCTTTACTTCTAGGAAACTGACTATTTCTGTTTTAAATTTATTTAATGATGTAGCTTCCACAGCTTCCTGGGGCAGCAAATTCCACAGACCTACTACCCTCTGAGTGAAGAAGTTTCTCCTCATCTCAGTTTTGAAAGAGCAGCCCCTTATTCTAAGATTATGCCCCCTAGTTCTAGTTTCACCCATCCTTGGGAACATCCTTACCGCATCCACCCGATCAAGCCCCTTCACAATCTTATATGTTTCAATAAGATCGTCTCTCATTCTTCTGAACTCCAATAAGTAGAGTCCCAATCTACTCAACCTCTCCTCATATGTCCACCCCCTCATCCCCGGGATTAACCGAGTGAACCTTCTTTGTACTGCCTCGAGAGCAAGTATGTCTTTTCTTAAGTATGGACACCAAAACTGTATGCAGTATTCCAGGTGCGGTCTCACCAATATCTTATATAACTGCAGCAATACCTCCCTGTTTTTATATTCTATCCCCCGAGCAATAAAAGCCAACATTCTGTTGGCCTTCTTGATCACCTGCTGCACCTGCATACTAACTTTTTGATTTTCTTGCACTAGGACCCCCAGATACCTTTGTACTGCAGTACTTTCCAGTTTCTCGCCATTAAGATAATAACTTGCTCTCTGATTTTTCCTGCCAAAGTGCATAACCTCACATTTTCCAATATTGTATTGCATCTGCCAAATCTCCGCCCACTCACCCAGCCTGTCTATATCCCCTTGTAGGTTTTTTATGTCCTCCTCACTCTCTACTTTCCCTCCCATCTTTGTATCATCTGCAAACTTTGATATGTTACACTTGGTCCCCTCCTCCAAATCGTTAATATAGATTGTAAAGAGTTGGGGACCCAGCACCGACCCCTGCGGAACACCACTGGCTACTGGTTGCCAGTCCAAGAATGAACCATTTATCCCAACTCTCTGCTTCCTGTTAGATAACCAATCCTCCACCCATGCCAGAATATTACCCCCAATCCAGTGATTCTTTATGTTGAGCAATGATCTTTTATGTGGCACCTTGTCGAATGCCTTCTGGAAGTCTAAATACACTACGTCCACTGGTTCCCCTTTATCCACCCTGTACGTTATGTCCTCAAAGAACTCAAGCAAATTTGTCAGACATGACTTCCCCTTCATAAAGCCATGCTGGCTTTGTCCTATTAAATTATGTTTATCCAAATTAGAACAGATCGAAAAAGATATTAAAACATTTAAGATGGGAAGTGGGGAGATAATTGATAAACTTATCAAATTAAGGAAGGTTAAGACTCCTGTTCCAGATGGATTACATCCACAAATATTAAAAGAAGTTAGGGAGGAGATAGCAGAGGCACTATTACATTTATATAATAATTCACCAGGAAAGGAAAATGTGCCAGAGGACTGATGGACAGCGAATGTTATTCCTATATTTAAAAAGGTGAGATAGAACAAGTCCAGGGAACTATAGACCCGTTAGCTTAATGTGGATGGTAGGAAAGATAATGGAATCTTTACTCAAACATGTAATAAAAAGACATCTAGAGAATGAAAATATAATAAAGAATAGTCAGCACAGATTTCAGAAGGGAAAGTCATGCTTGACCAACCTTATTGAATTCCTTGAAGTAACAGAAAGAGTAGGCAAGGGTAATGTAGTAGATGTAATACATTTGGATTTTCAAAAGGCCTTCAATAAAGTACCGCATTGTAGACTTATGGCTAAGGTTAGAGCATGTGGAGTTAGGTAACAGGTAGCAGAATATATAGCAAGTTGGCTACAAAACAGAAAACAGAGAGTAAGGGGTTAAGGGTAGCTGCTCAGACTGGCAAAAGGAGGAAAGTGGTGTAACACAGAGATCGGTGCTAGGACCACAACATCGGTGTTGTTCACAATTTACATTAATAATTTAGATTCAGGAATTGGAAGTACAATTTCAAAATTTGCGGACGACACCAAATTGGGGGGTATAGTTAATACAAAGGAAGAATGAGTCAAAATACAAGAGGACATTAATAAACTTGCAGAATGGACATTTAATTGGGAAATTAATTTCAGTATGGATAAGTCTCTGGTGAGACCGCGCCTGGAGTATTGAATATAGATTTGGTCTCCTTACCTAAGGAAGGGGGTGGCAACGAAGGCTGACTAGATTGATTCCTGGGATGAGAGCATTGTCCTATGAGGAGAGATTAAATAGATTGGGCTTATACTCTCTGGAGTTTAGAAGAATGAGAGGTGATCTTATTGAAACGTATAAAATTCTTAAGAGAGGTGACAGGATAGATGCTGAGAGGCTGTTTTCCCTGGCTGGAGAGTCTAGAACTAGGGGCCATAGTCTCAAGATAAGGGGTCAGCCATTTAGGACAGAGATGAGGAAAAACTTCTTCACTCAGGGTTGTGACTCTTTGGAATTCTCCACCCCAGAGGGCTGTCGATGCTCAGGCATTGAGTGTATTCAAGACTGAGATTGATGGATATTTGGATACTAAGGGAATCAATGGATTTGGGGATGGGGCAGGAAAGTGGAATAGAGGTAGAAGATCAGCCATGAACTTATTGAATGGCAGAGCAGGCTTGAGGGGACCGTATGGCCTACTCCTGCTCCTATTTCTTATGTTCTTATATAGATAAGTGTGAGGTGGTGCGTTTTGGTAGGAAGAATAAGGAGGCCACATACTGCTTGGATAATAAAAGTCAAAATGGGGTAGAGGAGCAAAGAGATCTAGGGGTACAGGTACACAAATCACTAAATAGCGACGCAGGTTAATAAGGCCATAAAAAAAGTAAATTAAGCATGGGGGTTCAGTTCTAGAGGGATAGAATTGAAAAGCAGAGAAGTTATCTTAAACTTGTTTGGAACCTTAGTTAGGCTACATGGAGTATTGTGCACAGTTTTAGTCTCCATATTATAGAAAGGATGTAGAGACATTGGAGAGGATGCAAAAAAGATTCACAAGGTTGGTTCCAGAACTGAGAGGATATCCTTATCAGGAAGAGTTAAATGAGCTGGGGCTCTTTTCTCTGGAAAAGAGAATGCTGAGGGTGACCTGATATAGGTCTTTCAGATAATGAAAGGGTTTGATTGGTTGACGTAGAGAAAATGTTTCCACTTGCGGAGGAGTCTAAAACTAGAGGTCATAAATATAAAATAGTTGCTAATAAATCCAATAGGGAGTTCGGGAAAAACTTCTTTACCCAAAGAGTGGTAAGAATGTGGAACGCGCTACCATAAGGAGTAGCTGAGGCAAACAGCTTCGATACAGTCAAGTGGAAGCTAGATAAGCACATGAGGGAGAAAGAAATAGAAGGGTATCCTGATAGGGTTAGATGAAGCAGGGAGGGAGGAGGCTCGTGTGGAGCATAAATGCCAGCATAGGCCAGTTGGGCCAAATAGCCTGTTTCTGTGCTGTAGGTTCCATGTAATTCGATGTTCTGCAGGTGTAATGTAATAGAAGACCATACACATTTAGAAAGCTACAAAGGACATTCAGCACTAAAAGGTTCAGAAGCTCAAGGGAGAAAGAAGGGAGGATATCGTGGGAAAAGGGGATAGGTAGCAGATAACGAAGATTTTAAAGGAGAGCCGAGAGGGGTGGAACAGAGTAAGGTACTCGAAGCAAAGGTGTGAAAGGAATAGGGGAAAAACCAAGTTGTGACTTGCTATTAAGAGCAAGACTCACACCATGGCCATTTGGGCAGGGTAGATGGTGGAAAGTGCAGCCAGGAAATCTTCAGTACAGGGTAAATTATTACCACCTGTGAAGCAAATTTCAGTCAAAGCCAGGATGTCAATACGATCATCCGCAATCAGGTTGTGGACGGAAAGGGCCTTGTTCATGACAGAACCAAGGAACAGGAAAAGGGGGCAGCCACTGTTTACATACCGGAAGAGTCCGGTGGGTAGTGTTGGGCGGGTGAATGGGACAGGAAGGAGGTTAGTGAGGTCAGCTAGAAAGTTGGTAAGAAGGGAAATTGGGGCAGTTGGGGTTAGTGCTCATAGGAAGGCAGTGATTGGCACCACGACAAACCTGTCAGAGGATGTAAAGGGATAGCTCGGGCTTGTTCAAGGTAGTGGGGGGAGAGAAGGGAAGTCTGAACACATTGTTAAGAAAATAAGAGGTGTCTTTTCCAAATATTATTGGTCTATTAATCATCAATTACATCTTCCACATTCTGGTATGATATACAAAGAACAAACTGATGAATCAACCTGCTGCGGATATCTAAACCGTGATGCTGGAGAACAATTATTTTACTTGTAGCCTAAGTAAAACATTGGGTATTGAAGATCCAGCACACTCTCATGCCTCATCAGTTGCACAAGTGTGCAGGATTCTGAGCAATTACCATTGATGACTCACAGTCCAGAAAAATAGACACTTCAAAATAATTGGAGATCCCAGTTACAAATGTTATAATGATGCCAAACAAGCTTAATTTAACGTTGCTTAGCAACATCACACTGCAGTATATTGCTATACATTCCAAATATCAAATGGCTGTTCAGCACAATTTATTATTTTTATTTTTAAAAAATTATTTCCTGAATGCTGATTAACATAATGTGTCCTTGAAAAAGAACACAAAAAGTATTCATTACAGTTTTAGTAATAGAAAATTTTAAAATTGTATCAATGTCATCAGGTTTTATTCTGGAGTGGATTCATTGGGCTTGTCCTGGAGCCGAAGATTACATCAGGCACAATAATAAACCAACCAGTTAAGCATATTAAGGCCCCAATTTGCAGAGATCGGGCACCATTGGTGTGGATTCACACACTGCCATTAACCGCTAGAAACTGGAAAAGCAGGCATGGGTCCTTGGGGTACGCAAGGACTAAAATGCATTCTTTGTTGCTTTTGGCTCTCCAGTACTTCTCCATTATTTTGGTACTGTTTGCTTTGATGGGGAACTGTATAAAAAGGTGAGGATGGGTACACCTTTAAGGGCTCCGAACATGATGCATGATTGAAAATAGGAAGAGGGGTTGGTATGGTGCCTAATAATAGTTGCAATGATACTGAAAGCATTGCAGCCAAACCCATCAGTACCCTGGAATCTACACCTGCATACCTCACAGGAATTCTGTCTTGCCTCCTCCGCTTCACAAGACATGTTGCCACGAAGCTGTGCCATCTGCTACCAGTGATCTTCCGACAACATCTGGATCAGTGACAACTCTTTCCATAGAAGTAAAGATTAGTACAGCCTGAAACTTCCTTGAAGTCCTATACTGTCATGGTGTAATTTCTGCACACCACCAACCCCGCACCCTCCAGCCCAATCCACCAGGCACAATCTCTTGGGAGAGGCAAATAAAAGAGAAAAAAACCTTAGGCCAATTTAGGACAAAAACTCTTGAGAAATTCCTCTCTCAACCCCAAAGGTGATGACACAAGTTCCAGGAGACCATAGTGACTAGGGGAGACCACCCCCAATACCTACCTACCTTCTATGTAGTTACATTGGCCAATCTCTAGAACTCGTCCACCTCCCGTTTGAATGCTTGCAGTTAATGCGCACTCACTGCACATGCCGGCAACTTGTTCCAGAGGATGATAATTCTCTGCAAAATGTTTGGCGTGTTTCTACTTAGGTTTTTGCCATACTTGATGGGCCTTCAAAATGAGTGCACACTCACATTGCTCCTGACAACAGGACACATCTTTCTCATATGAAACCCAGTACGAGACAGCTGGCTTATCACACTGACTTGGGTGTAGGTCTGCCTCCATTTGGCCAGCACCTGTACTTTCATTGGTCTACAGCTCCAAATTGGGGCAATATCCTTAGGTGGAGCTTCTGCTATAGGGGTCCAAATCCTTCAGTAAGAAAGGGAGCAGTGTTTCCCAAATATCTGTGTTCCGTCGTAGTGAACAATTATGCAACTTTTCAGTCCCTAACACGACCTCCCCGTTTATCGTGAACTGCAGACCTTTAAGAGCTGCTAACACACCTAATGTTCCAATCCTCAGCCAAGTGTGCTTCAGGCCAAGCTCCCTTGGAGCCCAGTCAAAATAGAAGCCAAAGCTTATACTGGATGTGTGATGATGGATGATGCAAATCAAAGAATCAGCTTAGCTCAGGGTAACACTCTTGCCTCTGAATTAGAAGGTCATGGGTTCCAACCCCAGCCAAGGACGTCAGGTTGATAGTTCAGTGAGGACCTGCTGCATTGTCTGGAAGTGCTGCATTTCAGATAATACGTTAAACAAAGACTCCGACTGCTTGCTCAGGTGGATGCTCAGATTCCATGACACTATTTGAAGAGGGCAGAGGAGTTTCTCCTGGTGCCCTGGCCAACATTTATCCCTCCACCAAAATAAATTAGCTGGTCATTTATTCCATTGCTGTTGTGGGGCCTTGCTGTATGCAAACTAGCTGCCGCATTTGCCTATGTAACAGTGGTGGCGATATGTCAGTGGTACTTCATTAGTTGGGAGCATTTTGGGATGTTCTGAGGATGTAAAAAGTGCTAAATAAATGCTAGTTAATACTTTTCTTTCAACACTGCGAGCACAAACCACATTTAACAAAAAAACAGCAAAACTTGGGTCTGAGCAAAAAAGACTGGTACTCGTATAGCATTTATACCATGCCTCAGAAATATTTTAAAGTGCTTCACACAATGAATTACTTTGAGTGCAGTGACTTATGTTGGAAAATGCAGCAATCACTTTGCAAACAGCAAGAACAGATAAACAGCGGTGGGGCTGTACTGGTTGAGGACGAGATGTTGGTCAGGCACTGGGAGAACACCCTGTTCTTTTTGTATAGTGCCATGGAATCTCTAAGGTCAACCTGAGTCACCAGAACAAACAGATCAGGCCTTGGTTTGATGTTTTATCTGCAACACAGCACCGCCTCAATACTGCACTGGACTGTCAGCTGCGATTAAATGCTCAATCTACTGATTTACAGGCCAGAAGGGTATCGAATGAGCTGAGCAAAGAGATAAATCTGGACCACTCTGTGTTCAACTTTGATCAGTGCTCTATCCTATTAACAGCTACATTTAAAAAGAAGAATTGAGTGTAGCACAGGCATCAAGATGAAATGGAGGCACTGGGGTAGGTATGGCATTGCGCAAAATAATATAAAATACCCCTTAAATAAGGTGCCTCACTGTGGTCCTTTTGGTGTGACTTCTAAAGACAGCAGTATATCAGGAGATACATTGTATTTCAATATCTTTTGAATATACCTTTTCCTTCCCCAAACCTTGTTTTATGTTTTTCTAACAGAACCTCTTTGTAAATTAGTTTTAAGCCAGTAGACTCGCCTTATTTTTAATGATGAGGAGGTGCAATCTGCTGGTGTGGCACAAAACAACACCAACACAACAAACATGTGACAAAGTAACTGTGGGACACATGCCAGTATAAGCAAGTGCTGCATGGATTGTACGCAGAACTTTCGAAACACATTGTTTGCAGGCCAATCCCAAGCCTCCACTCCCACGGCCCCTCAACAAAGAGACATTGGGATCATTGACTGGCCAAGGAGATCCCGGCCTTCAACTGCTCACATCATATTCAAAGAGGCTCTACATTGCCCCAACCCTGCCCTCATTTATTGCTCTCAATCACTCTCCTCCCCCATCCTAAGCCTCCGTCCAAATCAAGGCAATCCTCAATACCTAATGCACTGAATGATGCAGGAACATCATATAATGTAACTACAAATAATGGGCAAATTTTATGGAGTTATAAGAAAAAAACAACTTGCATTTTCTAGCTTCTTTCACATTCTCAAGATGTCCGCGAGCACTTCGCAGCCAATTAATTATTCACTGTTGTTTTGTAGGAAAGCACAGAAACCAAAATGTGTACAGCGAGGCCCCACCATCAGCAATGAGATGGATGACCAGGCGCAGCAAGCAGTTAGGAAGGCGAACGGTATGTTGGCCTTCATTGCAAGAGGATTTGAGTACAGGAACAGGGATGTCTTACTGCAGTTGTACAGGGCCTTGGTGAGACCACATCCGGAATACTGTGTGCAGTTTTGGTCTCCTTATCTGAGGAAGGATGTCCTTGCCGTGGAGGGAGTGCAACGAAGGTTTACCAGACTGATTCCTGGGATGGCAGGACTGACGTATGAGGAGAGATTGGGTTAACTAGGCCTATATTCACGAGAGTTTAGAAGAATGAGAGGTGATCTCATCGAAACATATAAAATTCTAACAGGACTAGACAGACTAGATGCAGGGAGGATGTTCCCGATGGCTGGGGAATCCATAACCAGGGGTCACAGTCTCAGGATACGGGGTATGCCATTTAGAACCGAGATGAAGAGAAATTTCTTCACTCAGAGGGTGGTGAACCTGTGGAATTCTCTACCACAGAAGGCAGTGGAGGCCAAGTCATTAAATATATTCAAGAAGGAGATAGATATATTTCTTAATGCTAAAGGGGGTCAAGGGATATGGGGAAAAAGCGGTATCAGGATACTGAGTTAGACGTTCAGCCATGATCATTTTGAATGGAGGAGCAGGCCCGAAGGGCCGAATGGCCTACTCTTGCTCTTATTTTCTATGATTCAATTATGTGTTTTGGTGATGTTGATTGAGGGATGAATGTTGGTCAGGATAGCCCCTGCCATTCTTTGAAAAAGTCTATCAGATCTTTTATAACCACCTGAACAGTTAGAGTTCAATAAAAAAAACTTTTATTAACAACAGCAACAACTTATTTTTTTAAAGAGTTATACTCAGCCGATTGCTATCAGGACCAAGACTTCACTATTAATGGTCACTTCAGAACTGTCTTTTTTTAATTCTTGATCTGAGGGGAGGTTGTAGTGCTGGGGAATGTTAGAGAGATAGGGAGGGGAGAGGCCATGGAGAGATATAAACACAAGGATGAGAATTTTAAATGGATATATCTTAAAACAATCATCTCAATGTTTGTATCTCAAGAGCAGAGTATTTTTAAAGAAATGGCCATTGTTAAAATCCAATGCACAGTGCCATAAACCAACGTGTTTGACACTGGGTGTGTCCTTAGCAACTTGAATTCAATTGGTTTGTTGTCCATAATGTGTTTATGGTAAGGAAAGTGTAGAGGAAAGTTTACTGTAAGTAATCCTGCTTTGTGTTATTCGCTGGGGAAAAGTTAAAAAGAACACAAAGCAAAACAAGGCCATCAGCTTGTCATCAAGTTACACAATATTGCCATCTGTGCCATATTTTCAGCTCGCATTATAAATCACGTTATTCTATCCTTCCTTTGACAACTGAAGATCTGGTGTTACATTTAGATGAACTTCCTGGGATACTCCAGTTAATGAAGTCACACTTACAGCTATTATGTTCTTTACCATTTCAAAACAAGTGAAGTACAGTTCTTTTCTTCCATAACATTTGCTGCAGTTTGATTCTCAAGGGATTGGAAAGAGTAAAAGAAACAGCCCCAAATCTTTGAAGCTACAGTTTTCTTGATAAGGTTGTGACTACCAATTGTATATTCCTTGTACATACTGCAAAGAGTAAAGTATGGCTGCCTTACCTTACCTTAAAGAAACATTTTTTTTAATGGATATATTTAAACCACACACTGAGAAAGAAAACAATGGTTTGAAATTATTCTGGAGAAAATATGGGGAAGATATAAGTGCCTATATAGCGATGGGTGGGGTACATCCCATCTGCTTCACTTCAGTGTTTTGGGAGGTTGGACAGTTTAGATATGAGTTAGAATGCATGTTATCCAAATCAACACAGAGAAATAAAGCATTGCCTCATATTTCTCTCTTTGCATATTTTTTCAGGAAAAGACTTGTGGAATTAGGTACTGTTTTAATAAATAAAGAATTCTTAATATGAAACACCTTGATTTTTTTCATCCATTTCACTTTAGCATTAAACTTTGCACACATTCTGGCCAAAGTTTTTTCTTCTGTGCTCACCAGAAGACGATATTCCACCCATTTACTTGGATGGAAAATCACAGGCTGGCGAGCGCAGATGCAGAACACCCAGCCTTCTTTCTTGGTTTAGTCCCACATAGAGGAAGTTTTATTATACAATAAAGACTCTGCAACTTCTGTGATTCCATACCTTGTGGGGTCACAAATAATCCTTGCAACGTATAATAACCTTGCACTCTTTCTCCAGTAGTTTGTCTTATTAATCATCTATGAAAAGCTCAAAGGCACATTCAGAACATGATAATATCCTCTTCTTAAAAAGGTGAGGAAGTTGCAGTGGTGGAATGGGGAAAGCCCCAAGGATATTCACCTCCCTATGATGTGTCAATTGTAGTATCACAGACTATGATGCTTAGGATTTTTCCAATGAAATGTACAATTGCTAACAATGTAGCCTATTGTTCTTTGCTTTTTAAGTATTTGCTTTCTGCTTTCCTTAACACCAGCTATCACTTCAACAAGCAATTGAAATGCAGTATAAGCATCTGAAGTGCAATATCAGGTTGTGATCCCTGAATGACAATGGGAGGCAAATTTGTGGTAAGAACAGTTTTGTTTGGAAGATATTTATGGCCTAATTTCAGGATGGCAATATTTTTCATTATTCCTGACCTTTACCCAATATACCATTTTCTGCTGAGTGCAGATGAGTACTAAATTGTTAACTTCATTTAGATATGTTGCAAAGATGTGGGGATGGAAAATGTTGCACCAGTGAGTTGCTTTTCTGAGCATGGTATTTTTAGTCCAGGGTGGAAGGAACTGTGCTCTCGCTATGTGACATCTGACTCCTGAATGCCTGATGTTGACACTGGGTGTATAATATGGAAAAGACTTCATGCCAGCATTGAGATCCTCATCTTGGTAAGCACAAAAAAAATCAGTAACATAGTATAAATATACCACCTGAAAAACTGCCCTTGGTTATTACAAAGAAAAATAGAATTTATGTAAACGACAAAACAATGTTTATTTGCTTTTTTCACTGAATTCAGAATTACATCGTGGCCCCCATCATCCATCCTCCATGATTATCTGAAAACTGCGTCAGTGTAGTTAGGGTTTATGGGTCAGATCGGGAGATCGGTGGAAGTGAAGATCAGCTGTAGAGTCATTTGGAGCAATATCATGGTATGTTGTTCCTCTCGGCCTATTACTGACCCTGTCCTGCAAGCTTAGGAAAATAAAAGTTGTTCTGTAAAAAATCTTATGTTTTTGTTCGAACAAAAGTTGTTTCTCAAATGTAAATTTAATTGCAGCAGCATCTATAGATGGAGATCAGCTGAAATTGGCCAATCAACAGAGCATCATTGGAACAACGAAGGCTATGTAATGATAATTGAGTGACAGCAACAATTACATTTATAGTAGTGTGTCCTACGTACTTGAAGGTGATGCTATCAACAAAGAAGGGAGCAGTCATAATCTACCATAAGTCTCACATAACCACATTCCTAAGGAATTCTCCTGTTGATCCTGCTGACGTTGCCAATCCTTCCATCTCTCATATCTTGTCTCCACAGTGGTATGGCAGAGTATCTCCAAGCCTTTCACTCCTTCTCTCACTTCAGCATGCCATTCTCGTTTGTCGGTGGCCAGTGTTTCCTAAAAGTCAACAACCAATTCCACTGCTTCAAGTCAATCTTCAGCGTTTCTTTGTAGTCCCCTTGATGTCCACCCTGCTTTCTTCTGCGAGCCACCAGTTCTCCACAAAGCAGCTGCTTCGGTAGCCATACTTCGACCATCTTAACAACATGTCTTGAAGTTATAGATTGGGCTAAAATGTACCCACTATTAGAATCATGGATCTTAAGCAGTGGAGCAGAGGAAATTGGGGGGATTGGTGGGGGGGGGGGGGGAGGCAAAGGATGACCATAGCCATGGATAGAGTTGCAAAGGAGAGCTTACTAGGGAGTTGCAGCCTGGAAGCCATCTTCATTCCTCCTCCAGTGTCATGGGAAAATGTCAAGTGACCAGCTAATTAGAGGCAAAGTTAAGTCATATCTGTTTGTTTCAGTATATAATGGAAACACTCAGAGTAAAATGGTTGTAAATGGATTGGTATGATGGAATGATTTAGACAAGTAGTAAAGTATGTGAACCCAGCCCAGGTGACCACGGAACACAACGACACCGTGTCCACTGGTTCACAAGAACCCTTCAGTGACCATTTGGGTACAGGAAGAGATCAAATGTTTCATCAACTGATTTCACAATCGATGTGTAACAAATTAATGACAGATATTCAGTTTTAGCAGCTCACCAGGTATTGCTCTTGCTCGATCAGGTCGCTTGAAATTTTGGTGGCACTGGGCTTTGACATCCTATCAATCTGTACAAAAGAGACCCAAGTCAGCATTGTTTTTGAAGAATTCCCAATTATTACAGGCAGGAGTTCAATTAATAGACAGGGTTGGTGGTTTACATAACAAATTAACCTTAACTGGATTTCAAAGCAGGACTTGGCTTGGCTTGGTAGCATGGTTGTAATATTAAACACTTGACAGCAGAATTGTTTCTTATAGCTCAAAGAATTTTTGGGCTTTTCTCTACCCTTCATCCACATTGGGCTGAAACTTCAAGTTGGATAGAGTTGGGATAGGGAGACCAAGGGAAATCAGCAGTATCAACATTTACTGTAATTGGAGAAGTTAAATTTTGGGGCTCTCAATTATCCTCCAGTGTGAGGCAGGTCCCTCCATCATGATGGATTTTAGAGGCTCCATTATAAATCAATGAACTGAAAAAAATTAGATCAACTTGCTGTTATTTTTAATATGAAAATACTTTACAATGGACAAGAAGCCCTTAATATTTAAATCGCATTCAATCAAATTGCCAAAATTATTAGCGAGGCAAATTAACATTAGGCTGCACTGTCCAGCAGTTATCTTGTGTTGCCACGCAGTAGGGCTTGCTCCAAGCCATTGGCTTAACATAGTGAGGAGTTGGTGCATAATATATACTGTTAAATAGTCATCACTGATTGAAGTACTGTTACTGACATCCACTCAGGAAGGCACTGACTACAGACTTAGTAATGTACTGACATCTTTTAGGATCAATACATCAAATCAATACAAGAATATATTCAGCCAACAAACAATATTATATATTGCACCAAGGATTGATGCAATCAATGTGTTGATTCAATAAAGAGAAGACAGTGTGCAATTTGATCAACAGATAACTTTTTGCTGATTTAGAATTTAAAGATACTGCTCCATCAAATGCATTTAATAATTAACACAGGAAAAGACTATAAGATCTCCTGCATTTAAATCATAGTTTTATTGTAGCCATGATATAAAAATTGTAAACTACAAATGAGTCTTTGAAATCCATAAACACATCAGACAGAGGAGGGAAAAAAGGTGATTGAGGTATGAACAGAAGCAACTGCTAGCAATTGTGGTACATCACTTTTATACCCTGCATGATTCTTCCCCAGTATAATCAACTTAGGATCTTATTCTCAGTGATTGTGAGTGCCAATGCTTCCAAGCTCATAATCAGACACTTCCTGCAAGATACAATAATTTTCCAGTATGATTCCTATGCCTTTACTGGTGTTTGGTTTGTGTATATACACTTATGGGCAAAATGTATCAAAAAATATGTAAACAATTACATTATCAAGATATTTGATTCAAGGAGCGAGTACATATTCAGGGAAATCACTAAGGATACAAAGGAATATAGCAGACTATAAGCCACACATATACATTATAAATTATTTGTTTTTTTCCCTGCATCTCGGTTATCTGATTTCTCTCTCATTCTTTATTTTCCTCAGTTGCTATTTTCTCTTCACTTTTTGTGCCTGCCTATTTCTTGATTTTATTTTACATCTTGCCAGCCCATTTTCTCTTGTTCTTCTTTCTCTTCTTTCCTGCACTCTGCTTGATATACATGAGAACACAAAATCAATGGCTCTGTCCCCGGTCCCCTGCCAGTCTCTGCTTCATTGATTTCCCTTCGCTTTCATGCTCTGCTTCCATTAAAGTTGTTCCTGGAGTTCTGCTTACTGCTAGCAAGATAAAACTTTGTCAGCAGGTGGGACCTCCCTTAATGGATGATAATGTTCTATTGCAACAGTGTGTAAGCTGATTCTCTGTATGTTTAGTGGATTGGAGTCAAGATACAAGGCTTTGCCACTTAAAATTATCTAACACAACTGGTAGCCATGTATCCTCAAATGAGCATTTCCAACAAACTATATAATGTACAGGACCGTTATTTTAAATGGATTAACAACTGTGTTAAAATAGCGCACACAGCAATTTTATGAGAACTTGTAATCAGTGTACTAGTAGAGGAAATTAAATGCATATTATAGAAAATATCTTGTTTTAATGGCCTATGGCTAACAGTCTGCAATGGAGAAATGCCTAATGGCCAAGTTAGTATTATAATGTTAGACAATGAACAGATTTATTACATTTGTGGCTCGTTAAAATGAATTACCCACCTCTCTTAGACATCTGAATTGTGTCTTAAGGCTCAGCATTGTCCAACTGGCTGTTTTTGGTGGCAGAATGGATGTCATCAATCCCTTCGGCTATTTCCAGTAGCAACAGCATGTGAATGTTATCACCCAGTGCTGGCACACTGCAGTACAGTAATTACCAACTTAGTGCCATTGATGCCCCACCAAATGCATACCATCCTAAATGATATCACAGAAAACTCTGTATTATGTATTTTTAGTAATCAGTAAAACTGAAGAAAAGACTTGCACTTCTATAGCACCTTTCATGACTTCAGGATCTCCCAATTAAGCACTGTTTAAGTATAGTCCTGTTATAATGTAGGAAATGCCACAGCCAATTTGCACACAGCAATGAGATAAATGACCAGATAATCTGCTTTTATAGTGATGTTGGTTGAGAGATAAATATTGGCCAGGACACTGTGGAAAACTCCCCTGCTCTTCGAAATCGTGCAACGGAATCTTTTATATCCATCTGAGGGGGCAGATGGAGCCACGGTTTAACATCTCATTAGAAAGATGGCACCTCTGACAGTGCAGCACTCCCTCATAACTGCACTGAAGTGTCAGACTGGATTGTGTGCTCAGGTTTCTGGAGTGGAACTTGAACCCACAACCTTCTGACTCAGAGGCGAGAGTGCTACCACTGACACTTTGGAAACTATGGAACTGAAAGCACAGATGGTGCAAATAAGTGACAAGATGCAGATGTCTACATCAGATAAACAAACTCCTGTGATGTGGCAGTAATTCTGTATTGCTAAGCTGCAGGCAAGCTCCATCGTCTGCTCTTATGCATTCCTTGGAAATGACTGCATTCAAACTACACATCACACTAGCTTCCCCAAAAGCAAACTGAGCTTTCATTTTTTTAAATAAAAATGATCAAAAAGCAGTGAGAATCCCCTTACCAACACGGTGTTGGTATCAAGCCGAAGAATTAATGAGCCTCTGTGGGTTCATTGCAAGTGGCTGATGAAACTCAGCCAATATACGAACATGGAAAATAGTTGTTTTCTTTTTGGCAGATTTTCACTGTATAAGTTAGATATATATTTCAAAACTTAACTTGCAAGAACCAGGGCACCTATCTCAAATTAATCACAAGAAAGGTTTAATAAGCTCTGTGTATTAACGTTAGTACATGTGCTAATTGTGCATAAGGAGTAGTAATCTGATGTATTACATTATTGAATTATGAGTGCTTTCTTGCCTACATTCCTAAAGTTGTTCCTGGGAGAATATTTGTAGAGCATTTCAATGTACAGACCTATCAATTGCTTGTTAAACAACCATTAATGTTCAATGCGCAAATTTATTCATGATTCACTTAATTTGCACATTGCGTTCATTTCTTCCATTTAAAACTTTAACAGCGGGAAAAAGTTTCAACGGTGAGCACAGCAGGAGATATTGGCTAGAGGAAGAATCTTTCACTAAACTGCAGAATGCACGTTGCACCAAGTCTCTGGAGGAGGAGCAGACACAGCTATTGAGGCCAAACTAGGTGGATTTTTGGTGGCACGGTGAGGTTGGAATCAAGAAACAACTAAGCACACCCCATATCTACTTTGCATCACTGCACAGCAACATCCAGTCCTTCTTCACCCACTACCTCTGCCTCTTCCTCACCCGTGATCAATGACCGACTCTGTGGTGCCTCAACAAACTCACTAATACTGCCCGAAATGTAGGCTCGGCTGGTTCCTGCTTCAAGTGATGTGGATAAGGTAGAATGCTGAGATGTGTGTGATTGTCTTTTATAGCAAGGGAAGAAGCTGAGACTAAGAAGTAACAAAATGAGTACAAGGACATTACTGGGCATACTGTTGAAGCATTGACGGTACTGTTTTGAATCTGATGAAAGACAAAATCTTGGTCTCACAGGATGTGTACAATTATCATTGCACCGAAGATGAGCATTGCCATCTCCAGAAATTTTAATTTCTGCCAGGCAGTCCATGGCCATTGCAATTTATGACTTCTATTACTCCTTGCTCACAGTAAGTATAGGGTTTTATCCACTGGCATCACACGCATGGTAATGCCTGTTGAAAGCCATATTCATTTTCAAAGAAAAGAACAGTATATATTACTTAAAATGTAATTTTGTTGTGTGAAGCAAAGGCTACACAACAGTGCATAGTAGAATGCAATTTAAAATATCTTGCTTGCTAAAGTTGGAATGATCACATTGGGTAGTGAGTTCTATCCATGCATAAAGGATTTGTCAGCTTCAGTGTGCAGACATGTTTTTTCTAGGCTGTTGCAATATTTCTAAAATATCCTCATTATATCTCTTCTGTGGTCCACTTACAGCAAGGTACTAGGACAGCAATTTCAGGACAACTGTCTTGTGCTGAACTATTAAGGCAAACATGGAATACACTTGCAATCTTCTTGGGTAGGCATTTCTAACAATGCAAAATAATTGACATTCATATATAACAGTATGAGATTCACACTCTTCTTTAAATAGGACACATGTATATTTGCAAGCATGATGGGTTGTCGAGACCAAGCTGACCTCCAGTGCAATTGTCTCCGGTCACTGCTAGACCCTTTGGTTACAGGCAGGGTTAACCTTCCAAACTGAAGAGTGAATTTTTCCTGTTTCTCAAACTGTTCATAATAATGTGAGGTGGGCCTTCTTGTACCTAACTTGCCTCATCAGTACTTCAATTTGTACATTGCACAGCTTGATTGACCCAGAGTATTATTGATAGTATTTTTGCTTATTAAGGGGATTAAATACTACTACCATGTGTTTTCTCTGATTAGCTGCTCAGTTTCTTTTTAGTTGCAACACCTCTGAGTTCGAAGAATGTGCAATGAGTAAATTTACGCGTTCTGTGTGTCACTAAGAAAAGGGGGAAAAAAATAACTTTCAACTAATGCATAAAGTGCTCAGAGAAAATTAAGCAGTAAACAGATAATTACAACACACTAAAGAAACATGCACTAATGGGACAATGAAAAAGTAGTTTTCACTTGAAAATTTTTCCAAGAGAATGAATGGAGCCAATAGTATCATCATTATTGATAAATTCTAATAGTTTTCTCCCTCTTTCATGTTTTAACGCTATTACAATACACAAGAGAGGACAAGAAACATCTGTGACACATTGTGATATTCAATAATCTCTTTCATGGACCACTATTTTTTTTTAAACTTAAGGCTGTGGGATGTATACATACCAAAAACATCAGCTGTTCCTGTAGGAGTAGTTGACAGTTCTCTGCATTTTATGATCCAATTACTGATTTCCAACCTTGCTCTCACTGGCTATCAGACTTAAACCTTCTTAGCCTGCAAATTTCCCTTACACCCTTCTCTCCATATTCATTCTGCTTCTACTGCAATCGTGGCATGCAAAGCATCAGTAAAGAGAATAGACTTCTTTTACTAGTACTGAGAATGCTGATATAGTCCATTACTATACCACTGACTACTTGTCTTATTGTGGAGATGCCGGTGATGGACTGGGGTGTACAAATGTAAGGATACTTACAACACCAGGTTATAGTCCAACAGTTTTATTTGAAAATCACAAGCTTTCGGAGGCTTTCTCCTTCATCAGGTGAGTGTCTATAACCTGGTGTTGTAAGATTCCTTATACTTGTCTTATTGTGAGAGCAAGGCTGAGAGTTAGTAGCAGTAACAATATAAGCCAATACACGGATATCATAGCTACATTGGCTACTTCTCCTAATATTTCCTTCTTTGGCTCAGCGTTCATTTTTTGATTACGTCTCTGTGACATATTTTGGGACTTTTTCTAGGTTATAGACGCTGTATAAATGCAAGATGTTGTTGTACAACATTTTTGAGATGTTAATATTTGAATTAACTTATGTGACGCAAGTGATAGAAGACACATCAACAACCCCCAATGAATTTTAAACTTGGTTCCTCTCCCACAACAGTTAAAAAAAATTAAAATAACAACAAAGGCACTCCAAAGGTTATCAGAGTTTATTTTTGGACAAAAAGCTATCAATGTTTTCCTTATGATTTCAATAGTTTTTACAAAAACAGACCAACCTGAACCAAAATGATCCAAATTAGACAAGATTAACAAATTATTTTTGGTTCCAGTTAACACTTCATACTCAGCCTTACCTCTAATAACTATAGTAACCATGCAGTTCATATTTACTATGATAATACTGTAATAATATTGGAAAGCATAGTCATGTTTTTCATGCAAAGGGAGGGGCAGCACAGGTAAGTGGCAACAGACTAACATTTGCTAAAGTATTTGGATCTTATTCATATTAATGACTGAGAGCTTACTAAGTTAATAGGGACAATGTTCAGAGTTTATTTTTCCATGGAAACAAACCACTTCAGCCTTGAAATTATGCAGTGGGATATTAGCATATGAATGCTTATTCTGTTTGTCTGAACTTTGTCTCTCTGCTATTTTAGTGAAAGTATTAACCCATTTAAGATAAATGGATTAATGCCTCTACTGAAACAGGAGAGAGAAATTTCTGGCCATGCCTTTACGCTATCATACACAAGTATTCAGTGGTGTAAAAATTTTGCCGAGCTCCCAATAAGATTTTTGGATTTTTATTTGCCCTGAAAGGGATTTTGGTTTAATTTGTGTTATTTTATTGATATTAGGTCAGGTTCAGCTTACAATGGGTAACTCTCAGAGACACACAATCAATTTAGTTTGCAGTTTACACGAGTCCCTGGTGGAGTATCAGATGGGCCGACCATTAAAGTAATCAAAAACGGTTTACTTTCACATGTTGCATCAACAGAGGCAATGGGAAGTCACTGAGCATATCCTAGAGCAGTTTTCATCTTTATGCTGGAATAAGTTTTCATTCAATCTGACCAATAGAGAATTCAGCTGAACAGGCACACCACAGCTGCTGGAATCTTTCTCACCAAGGGTGGTGCTTTTCAATCAAAGCGATAACTTTGATTGAAAGCTCAGCTGACCAATCCTTATCACGCAGAGTTGAGCAAAACAATATTTTGTTGTCTTGTGGTAAGAAAAGGAGCAGGAAATAGATATGTATCATTGGCGAACTATATTCTGTTCATTCATGTATTCTAAGCAAAATAAACCAATTTATTGGTTTATGATCGGCTTCTCCTCAATAGTTTGCTTTTCAGTGTGCCTCTTGAAGAGAGAGGAGAAGACACATGCCAGGACACAAGAGACCATACCATGCAGTACATGCAACAAGGGGTCTTTGTTATGATCCACCGACACATGACGCTATGGTTTAATTAAATATTGGGCAGTAGATGCTCTCCAGATTTTGGGAGACATGAGGTCCACTTACAGGAGTGACCAATGGCAGTGGACCCAAGAGAATATCTAGTGTAGAGCCATGAATATTTAACACTTCCATTTTATGAAACTCATCTGACTTTCCTGTTATATCTTATAATCATGTCAGAATAAAGAACATGCATTTATATAGCAACTTTCATGCCCTCAGGATGCCCCAAGATGCTTTACCACCAATGGATTCCTTTCGAAGTGCAGTATATAGACAAACGCAGATGCCAATTTGCACCCAGCAAGGTCTCAGAAACAGCATATGAATGATCAGATCATCTGCTTTTGGTAAGGAATGTTGGTCAAGATACTGGGCGAACACCCTGGTTCTTCTTCGAATAGTGCCAAGCGATTTTTTTACATTTACAGATAGACAGGACCTCAATTTAATGTAACCTCTGACAACATAGCACTCCCTCTGCACTGCACAGAAGTGTCAGTTTAGATTATATGCTCAAATCTGCAGTAGGGTTTGAACCCACAACCTTCTAATTCAGGGATGAGAGTGCTACCAACTGAGTGGAGCCGACACTGAACTACCTTAAATGGTCACAATCTTGTAATGTGAACTGGGCCAGAGGTAGTGTTCCTGCCACATGTAATGGAAGAGAACCTGATCAATGTATTCACACCTGTTCTGTGTAGGATTAACACTGTTCCTCTAAGTGAGCCCTCGTTTAGAGGGAAGAAAAAAACCTGTTTTGTAGAAATTCCTACCATTTATTTACAACTATATCTACAACTTATGTCGGTCAAGTTTATATTAAAAAGGGAACTGAATTTTTCAATGTATGTATTAATACCTCATTCCATTGGAACCATGTTGCCGACAGTGTTTTCTCCACTCCTGCCTTGAAGACTATGTCACTGAGGTACGGTTTTATGAATGGCAGGTGCCTCCACTGCCTTTTTTACTATTTTTTCACCCCCTACACATAACCAAGCCTGCACTGACTCTGAGCATGTCACACTCAAATCATGTATTGGACTCACATGTTCAAACTTCCTTTAAACCTTGTGGCTCCGATATTAGCGGGGAGGCGGGTTGGCAGCAGGGGGGCGATTGGGTGCATGGCAAAGCAGCACGAACCAAAGTTACCGTTTCCAACGCGATCGCATGTTGATTGCTGATGATTAACGTCCTCTCCGGGTTTCGCGCCCGGGAGCCTGCCTGATTGACAGGCTGCCCGCCATCAGGAGTTGCAACACGAGGGTGGGGGGGCGGGAAAGAGAGAGAGCTAGACATCATCCGACACTGGACTGGAAGACCGTGGGGGGGGGGGGGCGGGGGGTTGGTGGGTGGTGGAGAGGAGCGGGGAAGACCGGGGAGGGGGGAGAGGGGAAGATCGGGGGAAGATCTGGGGGACATCGGGATGGTGAAGAGGGGGACATCAGAGCGGGAGACATCGGACATTGGAGCCGGTCTCAAAGGTAGGTGCATTTAGTGTTTTCGCTTCCTTGCATGGTTTTTTATTTAATTTATTTAACTTCTTTTTCCCTGATCCGGCCCTTCACGTCTGGTTTCACCAAGCGTGAATCAGAAACGGCGGGCAAGCCGCCCAGTTAAATTTAAAATCTTTCTAATGACTTACTCTGTCACAGGTAAAGTGCCTTAAGTACCTCATGAGGTACATTTGGCTCTTTTACTGTCATCCCGCCGACTTCAATAGCTGGTGGGACTTCCGTTTTTTGGTCTCCCACGTGCACACAGGTGGGTCCCTGGAAAACTCAGAAGCCGGCGGGTTGGAGCCGGCTTCCGAACCCGAACGGGATTTGCGCAATTTTCAGAACCCCCCCCCCTGTCCCCAACACATGCGCATTTGCCTCCTAGAATCACCCCCTGTGTTTCCATGCATCGTTGAATAAAAATGATACCTCACACCAGATATTACTTGTTAGATCATGCATACTAATATAACCCAATATAATTTTAAAACAAACTCTACCCATCTCATATTATTAATCCTGTTAGCAGGCTAGAGAACGAAAGAAATCGGCAGACATAATTCACATCGCCAATGACTGATCCTCAGGAAACAAATATTAAAACACAGACCGCAAAACAACAGAGAACTAAAATTACTCATTTTACTGCCTTTGAAATGAACAAGACATAGCAGCAGAAAGCCAGTAAGTTCCCTATATGTGTAATCAGACAGATTCTTCTGAAGATGACTACCCAACTGCAATGGGGAGGAGAACTGAAAAAAAAAGAGATTCTCCAGATAAAAGAAATGTTCGTGTACTGGATCCTGCAAATGTTCACTGCAGTGCTATCAGTGAGGGTGACTGAAATCAATTCTACAGTGATATTAGGTGACTGATTTAAAGCTCATGGTGGGATTCCCACCTGGGAAAAGTTAATGATTAATCAGCCTGAATCTTAGCTGAACCAGATTGAAAAGGGGTGGCTGGGGGGTTGGAGAGGAGATAAAGGCTGCACTCAATCCTAAATCCACAGCTGAAGAAATACCTTTAGCTGTCTCCAATTCCAGAATAACTTGTACCAAAAATTATTACAGGCAGTATAAATTATCCTTAATGCCCTCCAGGATTCTCAGAGGCCATTATGCATCTCCGTGGCTGTGCAAATGTTTAATCTTTTGGCATGTTTCCTTGATGGGTAACAAATATGATTTAAGTGCAAAAAACAATAGGCTACCAATTTAGAAAAATAAATAAAATGTTTGAAGAGAGCTTATGGTAATATTTGAATACTTTAATTAGAAAGACAGACAAACACAGCAAAAAAAAATTGCCAAATATAAATGACTATTAAATTTAAAAAGAACTAAGGAACTACCAGTGAGAAATTACAAAAGGGAAATTAATGGGGAGAAACAACATCTGTTCTTGATGGTACCAGCAGCTGATTTATCTGAACAAAAGAACGGCCTGACAAATTAGAATATGGAAAAACTACAGAGTTTACACCTGTTCTGTCTGAGTAAATACAAAGGGATAACACTGGGACGGTAATGAATTATAAGTACAGGAAAGCTCAGACAGTAAAAGAAAAAAAAGAAATGCTCATATGCCACCAAGGAAACACGAGTCATAGCAGATGTCAATGCTGCCAGTTATTAATGTCCATACATAAGAGAAAGCAGATAATGGACCACGGAGGCAGCTTCATTATAAGGAGCAGTGTACTACTTCCTTCACTGATACATCTACAGAGGAATCATTGTGTACTCTTCGTACTTTCCATAGATTGCTTGAAAAACCACAACCTTCAGCTAGCTTGCCAGTTTTCCAAGAAAATGCATCATGCACAGGCATTGCCAATTTGTTGCTATTTTGGGGGTCCTGCCACAGCATTAGACCCTTGTGTCCCTGGGGAATGTTTAACAGGAATAGTGCACTGAACATACTGCATCCACAGCACTTAATGTGCCCCTCCTGTCGCTGTCAAATCATTACTCCAAGCAATCAAACTTGGACAAGTCTTGCCATGAAGTCAATATTTTGCATTTACACGTATATTTAAATTTCAGATATTTACTAACTTCATCGAAGTCTTTGTTCACTAGGTTTTTGCAGATCCTTAAAACTGTGCTTTAAAAGTCATTTTTTCCCCACTTGTGGGGACAACAGAATTGCAGGATTCCTGAAATGGGGTCTGACCGTTCAGATGTTACTGAATGCTGACAAGTGTTTAAAAGGAAGTGTGCACTGCAGTTTAGTTCATACAGACTAGCTAATAAGCTTTACTGATCTTCAAAGTGTCATTCTGAAGAGAATCAAATGACAGGAATGCCATGCACATGTAGCTGACCTACTAAATATATTTGTACCACATTTACATAAATTTCATTTTAAAATATATTACTTTTTTTTTAAATGCTCACTTAATAGTAAGGTATAGGATGTTGTCAACCCCCTCCATTCCTATCCCATGGAATCAAGACATCAGGAGTTGTATTGAGTTGCACAGAGACTGAGATCAAACCCAACCCATAGTACAATTCCTCTGGGTCAATGAGAGGAATTCTGTAAATTTTAACAGCAAGCAGTCATTCTCCTTAAAGCAGAGACGGTTACGGCGAGATTTAATAGAGATTTTCAAAATTATGAAGGATTTTGATGGAGTAGATAGGGAGAAACTGTCTCCAGTGGCAGAAGAATCAATAACCAGAAGACACAGATTTAAGACAATTGGCAAAAGAACCAGGGGAAAGGCAAGGGGAATTTTTTTTTAGCGCAGTGAGTTATGATGATCTGGAATGCACTGCCTGAAAGGGGGTGGAAGCAGATTCAATAGTCATTTTTAAAAGGGAATTGGATATATACTTAAAAAGGAAAAAATTGCAGGGCTATGAGGAAAGAGCAGGAGAGTGGGAATAATTGGATAGCTTTTTCAAAGAGCCGAAACAGGTAGGATCGGCCAAATGGCTTCCTTCTGTGCTGTAAGGTTCCAAGGTTCTTTAAATGTGTTGACAGCCCCATACTCTTCAATGCATGGTTGAACCTAGAATTATAAAGTAAAAGGATTGCTGTGGAATCAGCCCAGCGGCTCTGTCCAAACCAGCTCCTGGCCACCAGAACTGTAGCAGAATCGCATGGTGATGTTCCCATTCCACCCAAGTCAGCGCCCAGAAGGAACGCCTCCATATCATTAGTAACGAACGAGAAGCAGTCGAGCTGGTTGGAGAGTGGGCTCACACTGCAAGGAAAGGACAGACCCTCGCACAAACCGACTTATGACTATATGGTGGGAGGTACAAGCTGCACCTGTGTGTAATGGCCAGAGTCCACAGCCAGGTGCTTGTTTGGGTCACTCAGACAGCTGCACACACATGCATAGAAGATGTGAACCACATCGGGGTGAATATTTAGCTGCCCTGCTGGTCCCAGTGTGAACAAGGGCCAGAAAAGCTGATACCTGTTCCAAGAGCTGGCAACTATGTTCAACACTTCTTGTCCCCTCAACATTTCTTATCTTTCTAAAAAGACCATAACAGAATTGAATCCTACTCCCTTATCTGGGGAGCCTCTTCTAATACTTGTCACACACTTCTGGACTGGATACAGGATAACTGATCAGGATAACTGAGAACCGATCGACTGAAATGCAATTCTTCTCACCTCCAGCTTACATCCGTTCTTCATCTTAACTTTCATTGCCCCTCTCATTTTATCCAATATAATGATGGTAATTGCTTCTCTAATCATTCCTTTCTCATTCTTCCTAAACTCCAAATACACCTTCAAATGTGCTCTTGCTCCTACATCATCCTCACAGTATTGAAATCAAGATTTACTGCATAGTACCTTATCCAAAATCATTCCTTCAAGCACCTTAAAGCTGCAGAACTCCTTACATCCTTTGGTCTTTCCCTCCTCTTTACAATGTACAGGCTTTTAAAACCTAACCTTGGTGTCACCTACTGTTTCTTGATCTTTCTAACCTTGCTGTTGTCCAGCACTATGAGCACATAGGAATCTCAATTTTGAAAATGTTATTAAATAATGAAAATGACACACGATTCCATCACCAAACCATTTTGCATATCCTTGAATGGGTTTCATCTTTACTATCATTGATTTAGGATCTCCATCTCCACAACAGAAATTCCAACAATAAACCTTGTGGCAATGCTTTCAACTGCAGGATGGTGCAATCTGTGACCAATCTAGATGCTACACAAACTAAAATACTTCAAATGTAAGCTATGCCATGATAACTAATGAGATTTCAAGGTGGGCCAAGAAAAAAAAAAATAGCAGAAGGATTTTAAGGCTCTATACAGATTCCCCCTAAACTGCAGAATATTAATTTCAACTAATTAATGCAAATGTTAATGGCCTCTGAGATATGAGAGAAATATTTTTGAAAAATGAAGTGAACCTTAATTGGCCCTAGTTCTCCATTTAACTCTGAAGTAGTATGTTGGTAAGGGAATGCAAACAAAGAATTGATAAATGATGGTGTTTGAAGGCTATTTTGAAGCAACAGTAAGACTTTTAGTTGGCAAAGGCAGGCTGTTTTTCATAATTATCAACACTGGAATGTGCACAATACTTCATTCAAAAAAAGGACAGGAGCAGTACCCAGCAGTCTTGATTATTCATCCCCAGAACAACAAATTGCCCACAAGAGATTTTACTGTAGCTTGACTAAGTAGCTCATTGTCATCATAACTGAAAAAAAATGAAATACCATCCTCCGAAGGTTTAGGAGGTTGATAATGAGGATCTTTACTTTAAAAAGGAATAAAAAAGAAATGGTAAGCACCAGACCATTCTGGGACTTTTTGGTAAACTAATGATGTCATAATAGGTTATTCTCTGTTGCTAAACTAACAATGTCATCAATCTCTCTGAATTAGTCAAGGTTGTTCAATCTGTGATAAATAGGCAGGGTAGCAGGACGAGTAGCGCACAAAATGATTTTTAAAACTGAAGAATTCATGTGGTATTGCTCACAGTAATTCAGAGGGCACACGCTCTTATAATGACAGGAGCATTATACCACGTAATGCATATGTAGGGGAAGATCCTATCCCAGCTAAAATGCAAACCATATAAACTACGGCTCTCCACGTTCCTGGAATGAAAGTCCTTTGCTAATAGGCATAAAGTAACTGCTTTCAAGAAAGCTGTCTGACACAAATTAGCTTCTTACAAAAAAAGCGTAGGACAAAATTCCCTAAGCAACAGCAATTAATCTTCAAGTGTATTTAACCTGGCCTGTCCTTTTAAGGCTACAAAGTCTAGCAAACCAAAGTTAAAATCTGACCTTTTGCTGCCCCACTACTCCCTGTGGGGACGGACAGTAAATAACCACATGCTGAACACAATTAGAAGATGATTACTATTGTTCAGGAAAACTTGTCTAATTAAAAAAATATATATTTTTAAGTTGCTGTTTGTTGTTGTGTAGACCGTGTTTCCTCAATGATCATAAGGAAACATGACCATGAGGAAATAGGCCTCCCTCCCAACAGCCATTTTATAAAAGCACTGAGTTTCTGAGAGCTGATTCCCTGTTTGGGCATTCTTGGTGAGTAGCGATCGTGAGCCCGCAGAACTTAATTTTCTATTGAGCCTGCAGGCCCACGAGTTCCTGACCAGCATTCGCTGCCACCACTGCCCTTCACTCTTCAAGTGCTCCGATGCATTATGAAGTGTTATTTTCAAAATTTCTAATAGTGTAAAGAGCTTTGCGCACAACACAGGATCTTAGGCTGCAAGCACATCTGGAGTGCATTGTCTGGCACAGTGCAAACTTGACGCTAAGTAGACCTCAAGCTCAGTACCCAATAAGATGGGGTGCCAGCATCAAAAGGGAGGCAGCTCTCTGGGCACTGAAGAGTGCATTATTAGCTCAATAAGCTCAGAGGTTGAAAAAAAAACTGCAACCATTTGCTTGCTATACAACATTAAAAACTGATTAGAAGGGAAGAAACAGAAAGTAGAGATAAGGACAGCTTTCCCAGCATGGTTGGCAATCGGTAGAGGGTTCCCACAAGATTTTGTTCTGGGATCACTTCTGTTCACTGTGAACATCAATGATTTGGACACAGGACAAGAGAGAGTAATGGGAAATTTACAGATGATGCTAAAATGAGAAATAAGAAAGACTTGACTAATTGGGGCTGCTTTCTCTAGAAGAGAAGAGATTGCGAGGTAATTTGAAAGAGGTGTTTAAAGTTATGAAGGGATGGGACAAAGCAGACAGAAACAGACACCAGAAATTTCCTCAGGGATTCTTCTGATCAGCTGTTGGAACTTTGACAAAAGATTGGCAGAAGCCCCCCATAAATGTGTAAATGGGATTTCGCCATCCTTCTGCCAATGGTACAGTGGCTGATCTGGAGAACTTCCAAGGAAATTCCCAGCTAGACTGTTTCCAGTAACTGAGGGGTCTATAACAAGCAGACGTAGATATAAGATAAAAATTTAGGATAGAAAACAGGAGAAACTTTTTTTTTTAAAACAGAGCGGTTTATGACGCTGTGGAATACAGCACTAGAGTTAGTGACTGAGTAGAGACATGTCAACATTTAAGAATATGTTAGATAGTTGGTTGAAGGAAAGGGAAATAAAGGGATAAGGATAGAGAACAGACACGTGGGATTAGGACTATTGCTCATGTGGAGGTAAACACCAACATGGACTGCCTGTTTCTGTGTTGTAATTTCTATATAATTCTATGTAAAGGGCAAGAGTCACATATCTTTGTCCCTTTAGGCACATGGAAGTTTTAGAGTATATGGCCCTGAAAATCCATGGGACTTCCGGTGCACTCGCATTGCAAGCAGGGCAGGAGTGCACTAGAAGGCCCACAAGTTAAGCCAGAACCTGGATTGGCTGGGTCTCGGTCTCAGCTGAGTTTCCTGCGAGGCCTGTTTGGAGCG
Organism: Heptranchias perlo; assembly: GCF_035084215.1. Classification (NCBI taxonomy): domain Eukaryota; kingdom Metazoa; phylum Chordata; class Chondrichthyes; order Hexanchiformes; family Hexanchidae; genus Heptranchias; species Heptranchias perlo. Next base: position 43,201,790 of record NC_090336.1, read on the forward strand.
GAACCTCTGCCCACCCCAAACAACGTGCCCTACGTTTGCAGAGCATGGCGGGGGGAAGGAACTTCCAGCCAAGCCCAGCTTCCATGGAGCTAGTTAGCAGTAAGCAACTGCCAAATACCCACCCCCTCTGCTCTGGCAGGTACCTGAGATGCTAAACAGGGAACCTTTCCCAGACCCTAGGTACTCTAGGGTAGGCGGCAGAGGTACCTCGTGGGCTATTCTAAGCACGTACCAGTATGAAAGATCCACTGACTTTCAGGGCTTAATTCTTAGCATTCCAGGCTTGAGGTAGACAGGAAAGTACTCAAGTGCACCTCAATTCTGCTTCAAAACTTCAGTTCACGGTATCATAGTAGTACAGCACAGGAGGAGGCCGTTCGGCCCATCGTGCCTGTGCCGGCTCTTTGAAAGAATCATAGAATCTTAGAAGTTTACAACATGGAAACAGGCCCTTCGGCCCAACATGTCCATGTCACCCAGTTTATACCACTAAGCTAGTCCCAATTGCCTGCACTTGGCCCATATCCCTCTATACCCATCTTACCCATGTAACTGCCGGCACAATTAGTCCCATTCCCCTGCTCTTTCCCCATAGCCCTGTAAATTTTTTCACTTCAATTATTTAGTCAATTCCCTTTTGAAAGTTACTATTGAATCTGTTTCCACCATTCTTTCAGGCAGTGCAATCCAAATCATAACAACTCACTGCATAAAAAAATGTTTCCTCATGGCGCCTCTGGCTCTTTTGCCGATCACTTTAAATCTGTGTCCTCTGGTTACTGATCCTTCTATCACTGGAAACATTTTTTCTCCTTATTTACTCTGTCAAAACCGTTCATGATTTTGAACACTTCTTTCAAATCTCCCCTTAACCTTCTCTGTTATAAGGAGAATAACCCCAGCTTCTCCAATCCCTCATCCCTGGCACCATTCTAGTATATCTCTCCTGCACCCCTTCTAAGGCCTTGACATCCTTCCTAAAGTGTGGTGCTCAGAATTGAACACAATACTCCAGCTGAGGCCAAACCAATGTTTTATAAAGGTTTAGCATAACTTCCTCTATTAATAAAGCCCAGGATCCCAGATGCTCTAAACAGCTTTCTCAACTTGTCCTGTCACCTGCAAAGATTTATGTATGTGCACCCCCAAGTCTCTCTCTGTTCCTGCACCCCCTTTAAAATTGTACCATTTAATTTATATTGCATCTCCTCATTTTACACTTCTCTGCATTAAATTTCATCTGTGTCTGCCCATTTCACCAGTCTGTCTATGTCCTCCTGAAGTCCGTTACGATCCTTCACATTGTTTACTGCATTTTCAAGTTTCATGTCATCTGCAAATTTTGAAATTATACCCAAGTCCAGGCCATTAATATATATCAAAAAGAGCAGTGGGCCTAATACCGACCCCTGGGGAACACCATTGTAAACTTCCCTCCAGTCCGATAAACGATTGTTCACCACTACTCTCTGCTTTCTGTCTCCTTGCCAATTTTGTATCCACGCTGCCACTGTCCCTTTAATCCCATGGACTTTAATTTTGCTGACAAGTCTATTACATGGTACTTTATCAAATGCCTTTTGAAAGTCCACATACACAACATCAATCGCACTACCCTCATCAATCCTCTCTGTTACTTCATCAAAGAACTCAATCAAGTTAGTCAAACACTATTTTCCTTCATCATTTTTCCATGCTGACTTTCATTTATTAGTCCATACTTCTCCAAGTGCCAATTTATTTTGTCCCGGATTATTGTCTCAAAGTTTCCCCACCACCGACGTTCGGCTGATTGGCCTGTAATTGTCAGGTTTATCCGTCTCCCCTTTCTTGAACAGGGGTGTAACATTTGTAATCCTCTAGTCCTCCAGTTCCATCCCCATATCTGAGGAGGATTGGAGGTTTGTGGCCAGAGCCTCTGCAATTTCCACCCTTACTCCCCTCAGTAACCTAGGATGCATCCCATCTGGACCTGGTCACTTGTCTACTTAAAGTACTGCCAATCTTTTAAGTACCACTTCTTTATCTATTTTTATCCTATCCAATATCGCTACTACCTCCTCTTTTACTGTGACAATCGCAGCATCCTCTTCTCCAGTGAAGACCGATGCAATGTATTCATTTAGTGCCTCAGCCATGCCCTCTGCCTCCACAAGAAGATCTCCTTTTTTGTCCCTTGACTTTGACTACCCTTTTATTATTTAGATGTTTATAAAAGTCTTTTGGATTCCATTTTATGTTAGTTGCTAATCTATTCTCATACTCTCTCTTTGCTCCTCTTATTCCCTTTTTTAGGTCTCCTTTGTACTTTCTGTATTCAGCTTGGTTCTCTACTGTATTATGAACCTTACATTCACCATAAGCCTACTTTTTCGGTTTCATTTTAAACTCTATGGGCATGATTTTAACTTGGAAAAATGGGTGAGTTGGGGGCGGGGATGGCAGTAAAAATTTTAAATAACTAAAACCCGCCCCCAACCCGCCCATTTCCGGTTTTAATGGAGACGGGACAATGGGCGGGCAACCAGCCCACTTTTAGGAGGCGGGTCGGTCACTAAATACTTTCAAGGAGGCTGTGGGCCTCCATTTTAACAATTTTTTGGTTTTTAGCCTCTGGGGGCCGGGATTCCTGCAGCCCCCCCCTTCCCACCCCCACCTTCCCACCCCCTCCATCCCGATGACGAACCGCCCAGTGACCCAGGACTCCCCCCGATGACTGATGCTCCGTGAACCCGACTCCCCGATGACTGAGCATCCACGGTGACTCCCCCCTCCAGTGACTGAGAACCCCCCCTGCCCCGGTAAACCCCAACCCCTCCCCCAATGACTGAGCCCCCCGGTGACCCCCGAGCCCCCCAATAACTCCCAACCCCTCCATGACTCCCAACCCCCCCATGACCCCCGACCTCGACACCCCGATGATCCCGACGATCCCCGACACGGTCCATGGCCCCCGACCCCCAAACCCAACACCCCCATCCCATGACTGGCCACCCATCTAAGACTTACCTGCTCGCATCTACTTCCTGCCTGAGAGCCAACCTGTCAATCAGGTTGGCCTGTTGGGCGGGAAAGTGTCAAAAAAATAAATAAAAGACATCCTTATGTCAAAATTCCTGACAAGAAACCCGTACTTCCGGGTCTCCCGTCAGGAATACCATCCCCCCCAACCAACCGCTGCCTTCCCGGCTCGGATTTAAAATATTTCCCCAAAACTTTAGCCATCCAGTGAGCTCTAGTTTTGGATGCCCTTCCTTTCCCTCTCATGGAAATGTGTCAACTCTGTACCCGAACCAACTCTTCCTTCAAGGGCTCTCATTTTTGAATTACTGTTTTGCTGATCAATTTTTGATTTCCAAACCACCTGGGCAAGATCTCCTTTTAACTCACTGGAATTAGCCCTCCTCCAGTTGAACACTTTCACATTTGATTGTTCATTGTCTTTTTCCATAACTATTCTAAACCTAATGATATGATCACTGTTCCCCAAATGCTCCCCCATTGAAAAATGTTCCAACTGCCCACTTCATTTCGCAGAACCAGATCAAGCACTGTTTCCTTCCTGGTTGGGCTGGAAACACACTGGGCTCAATTTTGAAACGGTGGCAGGTTGGCAGTGGGGTTGAAGGTGCGCGTGGTAAACTCGAATGAAAAAAACTTACCTTTTCTGACATGATCGCGATGTAATTGATGGTGATTAAAATTGTTTCCAGGTTTCGTGCACGGTAGTTAGCCTGATTGACAGGCTGGCCGCTGACAGGAGCTGCAACGCCGAGGGGGGATGGGGGAGAGAAAGAGAGAGAGCAAGATGTCATCCTCTGAGTGCAGAATTTTTTTCCTCTTCTCTGTCCTAAATGGCCAACACCCCTTATCTTGAGACTATGACCCCTAGTTCTAGACTCTCCAGCCAGGGAAACAGCCTCTCAGCATCTACCCTGTCAAGCACTCTAAAAAATTTTTTATATGTTTCAATGAGCTCACCTCTCATTCTTCTAAACTCCAGAGAATACAGGTCCATCCTACTATTCCTATACTCACTAGTGCATGGGAGTAATCCAGAGGTTACTACTTTTGAGGTCCTGCTTTTTAACTTCCTCCTGAGCTCCTGAAACTCTGACTGCAGGATGTCGACCCTTTTCCTTCATATATCATTGGTTCCCACATGGACCACGACTTCTGCCTATTCCCTTTCCCCCCTTGAAATGTTCTGCACCCTCTCAGTGATATCCTTTACCCTGGCATCAGGGAGGCAACACACCAAATGGGACTCATGTCGGCAGTTTCAGAAACGCCTGTCTATCCCCCTGACTATCGAATCTCCTATAACTGCTATTCTTTTGCCCCCCCGTGCATCCGAGTTTCCCACAGTGCCGTGGATTTGCTCCTGACTGCACTCCCCCAAGGTGCCATCACCCTCAATGGTATTAATACCGGTTCGTGAGTGCCACACTCCCGGGAGCTCCTGTACTGCCTGCCTGTTCCTCCTAGTCTATCTGATGGTCACCCACTCCCTCTCCGCCTGAACTCTCTGTAGCTGCGGAGTGACCACCTCCTGTAACGTACTGTCCACAAAACTCTCAGCTTCCTGTATGCACTGTAGTGATGCCAGCCGCCCCTCAAACTCAAAAACTCTTGAACTCGAGCAGTTGGCGACGCTTCCCGCACATGTGGTTTTCCAGGACACAGGATGTGCATGCGACAGGCCCCGGCTGTCCTGCCATGTTAGCTAACAGTTATTTAAACTGTCTGTTTAGCTTTAAGGCGCTTTACTGTTTTTCTGACACTAAAATACTAACGACTAAAAAACACTAACCAACGAACTAAATACTTACTGACTTACCCTCGGCATTCCTCCTTGCCTTGTTTTGATTCTTCGTTTGGTTCCTTTTATGCCAGCTCAGTCTTAGTCTATAGTTCTTTGGTTTAAATCACTTAGCGCCTCCTTCCCCCTCTGCACCTAATTCCCACACTTCCATTTGAATGTCCTCACTCTGTTCGCACTTCACTTTGTTAGAGGTTCGCTCTCTGTCTTTCCCAACCTCTGTGCTCAAGTTTCCAGGTCTTTGAATACAAGCTTCATGATGAACCAAATTGTAACTGAGCAGGTTCAAATTCGGATAGTTACAAATTAATCTGAATGACCCAACTGTGGCTACTTTTGCTTGCACTTTTTTTCTTTCTTCATTGTTCACAAAGTCAGCATGAATTATAGACATGAGTTTTATTTGTATTTAACAATTTAATGGGTTCGATTGATTTTCAATGTTGAAATATTACAAATGTTGAAATCAATTATAGCCAAAATGAAATGCATGAAGGTGGATAGTTTGATTTCTTCAGGATTTCACCGATACCTATTGAATTTTCTCAATTTGGAGTTTGGATGACACTTGCTGGGCAATTTAGGGAAATGCAGCTTGAAATTTTGAACACCTTAAAATTAAAGTCAGTGAAGGAATTTCATATTAGACCTGAAAATAATTCTGATTCTCAATCATGGCCAGCTTAATCCAGAGACAGGATAAAATACTGGCAAATAAGCCCTCTAAAATTGTATGCAAATTTTTGCAAAGTCTCTTAATTTAAATCTAAGACTAACATAGCACCAAAGTGCAAGCTGCATAGAACCTCATCATTTCTCGGAACATTTGTATTGGATGGGTCATTTTTTCAAAGGAGCAATTATCATCTGCAGATGTTCCTTGATTTTCCAATTAGTTAGGGCTATTCTGCCCAAAGCCATAAAAAACAGATTAAATGCTCATAAAATCATTTTTCAAAGTTTAATTTCCTGTGCACATTTCAATCTTACTGGAAAATAATTACTGTTTTCAATAATGCAGAAAAAAACATACAAAGGAATATATGCAAAGCAAGAAATCCTTTCAACAGGAAACTGCTATTATTGAGTATTTCTCCTTCATTTGACATCAATGTGCATCAATGATAGCTGGCCAACTTTGGTTTCAGTAATATCATGGTCATTCTTTCTTTACACCACTAGCATCAATAACTTGCATTGTTTGGGGCCCCTGGTGTAAGAGCAGTTAAGGATGTTACGTTTTTGGATCTTTTCTACCCTTTTGTACTCCAGGTTTTGCAGCTCTTCAGTTCACTTTCCTGAGTGAGTCTCACCTCCCTATGCCCAAAGAAAGAAAGAGTGAATGAGAGAAAGAAAGAGTGAAAGAAAGAGTGAAAGAGAGAAAGAAAGAGTGAAAGAAAGAGTGAGTGAAAGAAAGAGTGAAAGAAAGAGTGAATGAGAGAAAGAAAGAGTGAAAGAGAGAAAGAAAGAGTGAAAGAAAGAAAGAAAGAGTGAATGAGAGAAAGAAAGAGTGAATGAGAGAAAGAAAGAGTGAATGAGAGAAAGAAAGAGTGAATGAGAGAAAGAAAGAGTGAAAGAAAGAGTGAATGAGAGAAAGAAAGAGTGAAAGAAAGAGTGAACGAGAGAACGAAAGAGTGAACGAGAGAACGAAAGAGTGAACGAGAGAACGAAAGAGTGAACGAAAGAGTGAATGAGAGAACGAAAGAGTGAATGAGAGAACGAAAGAGTGAAAGAAAGAGTGAAAGAAAGAGTGAATGAGAGAACGAAAGAGTGAATGAGAGAACGAAAGAGTGAATGAGAGAACGAAAGAGTGAATGAGAGAACGAGAGAGTGAATGAGAGAACAAGAGAGTGAATGAGAGAACGAAACAAACAAACAGAGTGAATGAGAGAGTGAATGAGAGAAAGAAAGAAAGAAAGAGTGAATAAGAGAGAGTGAATAAAAAAAGACATCTGCTGCATTCAGGGTAAACCAATTTCCATTTAAGTCCCAAAACAAGCGTTAGGCCCCTTGAATTTGGTTATAAGGAGCCTAAAGGCTGTTTTAGACAGCCACCAGGGATGCCGCTGCAGCACAAAAAACCAATATGGCATCGCACGTGTTTCCGGGAAGGAGGTTGGGCCCCTAAATTGAATGTATTTGCACCTCTTTTCTACCTGGGAAATGGATACGATGAAGTCCAATTTCACCCCCAGTGTCTGCAAATTTGGACTTCCAATAGGGCTTTATTAATGAGCCAAATATCTGTAAAAAGCTGTATGGCATAGCTACAGAACCAAATGGCACCTTTGCTGCCATCCTATTGTAAGAATGGACAGGTCAAGGAAGATTCGAGCAAGAGCCCGTGAAGATATGGTATACATGTAATTTTAATTACGCTGCCTGGCAGTGAAACAGTTAAAACTAAAATGCTGTAGGCCTAGGTAATGTCTTTAAAAGAATTTAGTAAGAATGCTTTGTTGAGATAAGTTGCTCATGGCCGACCAACCTTAGCTTGATCACTGTAGCTCTGGACAATGTCCTGTCGCTTAAAGAAATTAGCCTGTTGAGATAAGCTGCTCATGGCTGATCAGCCTTGTCTCCCTCCAGTCTAAACACATCAAGCTGACAATAAGCAATCAACCTTATCTTGCCTGACCTTGTTATGTTGGAAAAATAACATCACATTTTGAGGCACCAGGTGCAAGAATTGGGCTTGTACTGATTACAAGATCAATATAGGTACAAGTGATTGTAAGAGGTCAGTAGTAGAGGTAAAGCTACAGAGAAGAGAATAGTAGTCAGTTATAGCTCTACTCAAGAAAGGAACAGAGTAATAGCGATCTGTTCTTATAGCTATCACTCGAGCATTGTAATTGTTGTCTTGATTTGTGATTGGTTTGATCACCTCAATAAAGACCACCCATAAGGCATCAACGTCGGATTTATTGCACTACGTAATGCCATCCCCCAGTGGTCAAAGAACATACCATCAGCAAAGCTTTTTCATAGTAGAATAACATATGGTTCAGAACACTTGGCAGATGAAAAATTTGCCAGGTCTTAAATAGCATAAAGGAGATAGTCGCCATTAAAAGCCAACATTTCACATCAGTGAGGTGCACTTTAGCCACATTGATCAATTCTGGCTGCTCTCTGGACCAGCGCTACCCTTTAATTTACCACAGTCATTCAGAAAAGTGGGAAGATATCTCCTGCCAGAATCCACCTTAAATTCTCTAAAATGGTCTTGTATGCATTTAATCTGAATCTCAGATTCTGCCTAAATTAATATTATCCATTCCAAGATGCAATGTGTGACAAACATCGTTTTCATAAACCTTAAGTTAAGGTAAGAGTGCAAATATTTAAGGTAATGCACCAACAACGAAAGCCAGAAATGTAACCTAGTGGAGCTTTAATAGGAAGTTTGCTGCTTGGCTTTCACCACTCATTGAAAAATCCATTAGACTTGATTAAGTTATTTTGTAATTTGGCTTTTCACACATCTGGCTTTTTGTACACTCCTCAAGATACTGTGAATGCTGTGGCTGCCTTGGCTCCTATGAAGGATGAAGATTCAGGTGGCACAAAGTCAGACTTTCTTGGCAAGCTAACAGCTGATGAAAAGAGCAGGCCAGGACAGGCAGAATTACTAGCTGGCCGCCCCTTGGGAGCTAAAAAG